>NC_067400.1:599485035-600090035 GCF_016432865.1 Antechinus flavipes
ACACGGCTGGTATGGGATAGAACAGATGGTGAAAGGAAGTTATTTTGCCCTGTGATGTCTGAGGACATATGCACATAGACATTGACGTGGACAGCTACAACCAACCCACCTCACGCAATAAGGCAGCCAATTTGAAAGTTCTCATTGGTTTTACAAAACATCTCCCAAGTTGTACAATATCATGGTACAAGAGCAATATGGAAAACTAGTCCCTTCTCCTCAACTAAAAAAAAAAAAAAACAGATAACATTGAATATGGAAAATGACCGAAGGATTTGCTCACTTGACCGTGAAAGAACAAATGCAATAGGGCGATATAAAGCAACCCAGTCAACTTAGATTCCTGATCCTGATATTCAAGGCTCACAATCTGGTCCCAAAGTATTTTCCACAGAATCATGGGAGCTCCAATTTTGACCTGGAAAAAGACCTAATCCAAAGCCCTCGTTTCACAAAGAAGGTGCCACAGGCACTAACAGGGTCATATAGAATCATTATAGCGTACTCTCTCCCAAGATATTTATCCCCTTTCTCCAAGACTCCAGCTCATTTAATCTGCTTGCTATTTCCCCTAGAGGCCTGACTCCCATCCTTTTGTTTATACCAATCCCTCTTCCTGAAGTACCTTTCCCCATTCCATCTTGTCCTCCTGAAATTCCTCCTAGGCTCAAGTCAAAGACTACCTCCTTCAAAAGCCTTCCCTTTTCTGAACCGTTAAAGCTCTTTGTTGGCAGCTTTCAAGCACAGTGACTGCATGCTACCTGGAATTCATCTATGTTCACTCTCTTTTTTGATTGTAGGCTCCTTAAAGAAGAACATTCTATATTACTTTCATATTCACCCTCCATGCCTAACATGGGGTCTGACTGGCAGGATGGAATAGTCACGCAATGGGCAATTGTAATTTCTGAAAAGTCATTGGAATCCTCCTTGTCCTATCAACTTCAGCATCCAGAAAATACTTTCCCTCAAGCAAATTCTAACTCCTTGGAAATGGTTTGTTTTGTTTTTCTCCCTGTCAATAAGGACACCTGCTGCCAGACTGCTGGAGAGAGGGGAAATCGGGGCCCGCTGGGGTGCCGCCATCCGACTCCCAGCCAGTACCCCCAAGGAGCTCCCTGTTCTGCGTACCACCCCAGCAGCCCCTGCAAAGCAGCAGCTGTCAGGCAAAGGAGGGAGACATTTAATCCAACCGAGTTCTAAAGAGAACAGAATACGTGAGGCTAAAATAAAAATGATACTGAATGAGGTTAAGTTTTCTTGCAGACACTGTGTCCCATTTACAACTGCAGGGTCATTGATCTAGACTTGAAAGGGGAGTGAAATAGAGAAGGTGGGGAGATACAGCTAATGCAACTCCCTCCCATTTTTGGTCACAACCATTTTACAGATTATGAAACTGAGTCACAGAGATATAGTGACTTGCCCAGTGGCCCATTTGGGATATGACCCTAGGTCCACTGACACCAAATATATCAAGATCATATGCCATATACTCCCAATCCTGAGATCCTATGTCACTCTGGCCATATTATGGAGAGGGGCAGAGAGGAGGGGGCACAGAATTAGGGTTACTGCATGACTGAAACTGTCCTGAATGCCCAGGTTCAGCCCTCTCTCTTCCTGATCCCTAGTAGATCACAGCAGAAGCTACTTCTCCTCTAGCAACAAAGCCCCAAAGCCAAAGCGACTTGTAATAAAACACTCCCAGCTCCAGGCTGGGCAGGAGTCGTGTCGGGATGCAAATGGAAAGCGCTCCAGTCGGACTATCCTGATTAGCAAAGCAAAAAGCTGCTGAAAATGAGACTGGTGTTAATCAGGCGGCTGGGGGAGGAGAAGGATCGAGTTAGACATCATTAAAATTCACTTCCTCCCTTCCCCGGCCCAACACGCAGTCAAAAATATTTTACAGGATCTATCAACCTAATTAAAAATGCTGATTTACCATTGAGCCCACGTTTGATTGCTGATTAATTGTCACCGTAAACAAATCCGGACCGATCCAAGCTCAGGAGGGGTTCAACCCATCATACAAATGAGCCCCAAATGGGGGAGGTATTGCTCTTGCCTGGTCAGACCAGACCAGATCAGCTCAGCTCAGCCAAGACTGTGTTTGTCTTTCCTGCCCACCCCATGTCTTGGTATGGATCCTGATAAGAACCAGAGCACTGGTGACCAGGAGGAGGAACAGGTCTAGAAGCAGAAAGATACATAAAACAGAACTGGGGCATGAACGCCTAAAGGCAAGGCAAAGGGTTTCCTCAGAAATCCAGGCAGATGGTCAGCTACCCTCCCCCTCCCAAAGGGGCATGAAGTTGACTGAGAAACACCCCACATGACTACAACAAATCTTAAAGATGGTGGAGAGAGGTGGGCATCCTTGCTCTCTGCTTCCTTACCCCTTTCCTCAAAGCCAAGCCAATCCAGAACTCATCTGAGAAAGGCTCACCAGCACCATGGACAGCACCTCCCCCTTTCCTTTCTCCTTCTCCCACAGAACTACTCCAAGTGTTTAAGATGAGAGATCTACACATTCTTTCTGAGAAGATGGAGGGCCAGCAGCCCTTACCATATATGTCTTGCCTCTGTGCCTTGTAATCCCCCAGAACCATCATCTGACCAACAGAAATGTAAGACTCCTAAGAACCTCTGAGTCTTGCTGACCTTCCCACTGTTTCACCCTCATACCTCCTGGCCTTTTTCATCTCCCCCAGACCTGAAGTTTCTTTTAAGAGTTGCCTTTCCCCAATAATATATAAGCTCCTTGAGACCAGGGACTGCCTCAATTTTCAATTGACTTAGCCCTTGGTACATAGTAAATGCTTAATAAATGATTTTCCTTTCATTGAAATAAGAAAGACAAATCTTTCCCCAGGTAAGTCCCTTACTTTCTTGGTCCCTCAGTTTCCTCATTCATAAAACTGAGGAGGTTAACATCAAAAACCTTCTGAAGTTGCCTCTAGATATGACCATAGCTAGTCTAGTGTATACAGTAGTTCTCATTTTCTTACCAAGTAATTTCTCTTCCAATATCTAAGGATTGATTCTTCAAAGAGGTTGTATGGTATAGAAGGGAGAGCACCAAACTTGCACCAAAGGACAGGTCCCTGTCCCAACACTATTACTTACTAGTCATGTGATCCTGGGCAAATCCCTTTACCTGTATGAGGTTCAGTATCTTCCTCTCTAAAATGGGGCAATACTTTTTCTGTTATATACCACCCAGGATTGTGAGGAGGAGAATAGCTCCCCACTTCCTCCAGAATAAATAAAATGCAAACTGTTGATCTGACACTGACCTGGCTCCAATTTTGGAGCAGCAGAAAAAGTACTGATATGAATGAAGTTAAAGTTTTGAATCCTAACACTGCTTCTTACTTCTTACATGACTTTAGGGGAATCACCTGAAGCAAACAGAGGTAAACAAGTGACTTGACCAGGATCATATAGCTATTAGATGTTGGAATCAGCATTCAAACTCAACTTCATAACTCCAAGTACTAAACTTGGGCTTTGTGCTTCCTCATCTGGAAAAATGAGGGGCTGGAAATGTAGAAATAGAGACTCACAGCAGAGATGAGTTGTCCAATGTCACAGATCAATCAATCAGTAAATGCTAATTAAGTGTCTACTGTATGCCAGATCCTGAGCTAAGTGCTGGGGATACAAAAAGAAGCAAAAGCAATCCCTTGCCCTCAAGGAGATTACAATCTAACGAGGGGGACAACATGCAAATAAATATATAGGAGGCAAATAGTAAACAACTGAGGTTGGCTTTGAACCTGATAATGGTTCAAATGAGACCTGTGAGTCAGTTAAGAATTGCATTGTAATCTCTTTAATGGGAAGCTAGATGGTTCAATGGATAGAGTGCCAGAATTGGAGTCAGAAAGACTCATCTTCCTGAGTTCAAATTTAACCTCTGACACTTCCTAGCTGTGTGACCTTGGCCAAGTCATTTCAACCCTATCTGCCTCAGTTTCCTCATCTATAAAATGAGCTAGAGAAGAAAATGTCAAAACCACTCCAGTATCTTTGCCAAGAAAACCACAATGGGGTTTTCACAGAGAGTTAGAAATGGCTAAAATGACTGAAGACAAATGTTAATAGCTTAAAATGGCACTGAGATTAAACATGAGACTATATAAATTATCATTTTAAAAAACTTTTATTTCAAAAAGGAATAAGATAAAATGAGAGGACTGAATAGTCACTAAGACTCCTTCCATTCTGACATCCCTGATTTTATGAACTAGAGTAGAATGTAGGTAAGTCATAAGTTATCGATAGGGCTATCTGGCTGAATCTGGAACTAAAGGCGCCCCTTATAAGACTGAGGGCTGTTCAAACAGCCCACCCAGATGAAATACTCCCGCAGGTAGCTTAGGATATGCTCTGAGCTGGAATATTTCCCACGTGTCCTTTCCCATTTTTAAAAGTCTTGAGGAGCTCCCATCCCACTGCAGCCAAGGAACACTGAACACAGCCTGCCCACGTTCAGCCTTCCCACCTCTGCTAACACCATGCATGATAAACAGCAATGGCCTCCATGCAAGCTGAAATAGGCACATTTGGAAAGTGCCTCAGCTTCCCCATTACAGCCTCCCACAGGCTGCTGCCCCGCATGCAACCTCATTCGCTCGGCTGTTGCAGAGGAAACCACATTTCAGAAAGCTCGGGATTCCACATTTTAATTCTGATTATAGCTTAATACAATACATATCCCATTTGGCGGGGTGCCTTTCTGCTGAATGTAGGAACATCTTAATGGAATTGTGTTATCATGCGAATGTGTGACCAACTGTTCAAACAAGATACTCTATCAGAGCCTTCTCGAAGAGCCGAGCAAATTGCAGCAGCCCAGGAAATGCTAGAACAGAAATTCCAACACTGAGCTTTTTATGATGCCTTTGAAATAAATTAATGTTTCTCAGACGTTTATTGATATGTAGCTGATTCATGGGTCACTGAAACCAATATGTTATAATAAGCTCCGTGATCACTCAGAAGGAATCAATCTAGCCATCTATGCAAGAAAAACAAAGTGGATGAAGAATGCATATTGCTCAAATAATAGTATACGGTTGGACAAGAATTCTTATAGGGAAAGAATGTTGCATTTGGATTCAAAGGACTTGAATTTGAATTTCTTAATGCTGCCCATTACTTTACTGTCTTTGTGACCCTGGACAATTTCATTTCTCTCTAAGAAAGACTGACCTCTCAGACTCAGTTTTCTCTACTGCAAAATGGGAATGATTGATAAGAGAGATAAAAGAGATAGATTTCTATGTGCTAGGCATATATGTGCTAAATTCTGGGGAATACAAAGGCAAGAAAATAAGACATTCTTTACTCTCAAGAGGCTGACATTACAAAAAAGAAAAGTAAAACATAAAGCCTGAAAGGTAGTTAGGAAAGTAGTGGAGCAGGAAGATACAGTACTTCATAGGGAAGGTAAGAGAGTCAATGTGGAAACAGAGCAAACCAGAGCGTAAGCTTGGGGTAAAGAATGCCCAACTTTTTGTGATTCTATTTGGGGTTTTCTTGGCAAGATACCAAAATGGTCTGCCATTGCCCTCTCTGGTTCATTTTACAGATGAAGAAACAGAGAAACCAGGGCAAAGTGACTTGTCCAGAGTCACACAGTCAGTGTGTTTGGGGCTGAATTTGAACTCAGGTCTTTCTAACTCCAGATCTGGTGCTTTATCCACTGAGCCACCCAATGCTCTAGGAGAGGATCTAATAGCATCTAAATCACAAGGCTGTTCTGAAGTGTGGAACTGTGAGGTAGAAAGAGCACTGAATTTATAGAGTTAGAGCACCTGGATTTGAATCCTTAGCTACTCTCTCTTTCATGACTTGTCCAAAAGAACAGAGACAGAGACCACACTATAAAATGATGCAGGTGGACAAAATGATTTTCAAGGTCCCTGGAATCTCTAGATCTATTGATTAAATGAAATAAAGTATATGAAGTACCAAGCAAACTGTAAACTTCTATATGCATGTCCATCACTATCAATGTCATTGTCGTCGTCGTCGTCATCATCATCATCATCATCTATGTAATTCTGGATTGAAAATATTTCTGGACTCCAATTTCCTCATAAGTAAAATGAGAGAGGGAAACTTAATGAGCTCTAAGATCAGTTCCACCACCAAATCTATAAGCCTATTATTATGGGAGTCTTTATACTCTCAGAACCTAGAAAAGGCTGAAACACTGGGCAAGTAGTAGATATCTCAAGATAGATATCTCAAGGAAATACTTGAGAAAGGGAGAAAAGGAAGGAGGGGATGGAAAGAGAAAGGGAAGGAGGGAGGGAGAACGAGAGGAAGGGAGAAAAGGAGGCAGGGCAGAAAAGGAGAGAGAGAAGGGGAGAAAAGGACAAAAGAAGGAAGGAAAGGAGAGAGGGAGGGAGGGAAGAAAAAAAGAAGGGAGAGAGGGAGAAAGGGAGGGAATCTTGGATTACCATTAGGGAGACAATCAGTCAAGCAAACAACAAGCATTTATTAAATACTTATTATATACCAGGTGCTGTGCCAAGGGTTGGGGATACAAAGATAACAAAAACAGTTGTTGAGCTCAGAGCTCATTTTAATGGGAGAAACTCACTCTCTCTCTCTCTCTCTCTCTCTCTCTCTCTCTCTCTCTCTCTCTCTCTCTCTCTCTCTCTCACACACACACACACACACACACACACACACACACACACACACAGAGTACATATAAGATAGGTTCCAAATAAATGAAAAGTAATATTAAAGGAGAAGGCACCAGAAGCTAAAGGGATGGGAAAGGCTTCTTGTAGGGCATGGAAAAACTATAGATTTGACTATCTCTGTATAAAACTGGGATAGAATGAGGGAGAGAGGGAGGAATAGAAACAAAAGAGATTGCTTGTTCTATGTGTGTATGTATGTTTGTAATATATTTATGTTTATATATACTACATACATATACAAACATATAAATGGTATATATACCAAATATATATATAGAGAGATGCTATATATAAACAAATATGTACATATATGTATATATATATATATACATATCTATATGAATAACACATTAAGGTATACCTGGGATGCTGGATAAATCATCTTTATTCTGATATCACTCAGTGAATAAGCACGATAATACTGATATCATTTGATAACATACTGTATTACTCTAGATATCAAGTGCACCATAGCTGATTTTGCAAGGAAGTCCAAAATCTCCAACATCAGGGAGGAATGCCATCCTAGGCGTTGTAGTTCAGAGGAACAAGAGTTTCCCTAACGACTCTAAGAATAATTTGGACTCTCATATTTCTGAGCTAGAAAGAACAGTTGAATTAAATCAAGGAGCTTTTAAAGTCATCCTCATGGTGTGGGGGAACATGGGAAGAAATAAGGATTCCATGAGATGGGCAGGGACAGTGGGAAAAACAACATTCCCAGCCCTACCGGGGATTTATTTAGCCAAACAGAGGTGGGGGAGGAAGAAATTGCTATTTAATTCAATAGCAATAAGAAAAGAAGAAATTGAAGAGATACAATACATGATAAAGAAGAGAGATAGATCAAGGTGAGCCATTGGACCCTTGAAGGCATCTCCAAACAGAAGATTGAGAATACTGATATTTGGGGTGTTTTTATGCCTCTCCATGGACTGAGAAGTTCCAAAGGTTTCACTTCTGTTCTAATTTTCCTCCTCACACCTGTCCAGTCACAGACACTTTAATATGTTCTGCTTATTCCTTCTACCTTGGTGTAACCTGTATACTGATTTTGCCTCAAGTATTAAAGTCGGGAATTAACTGGGAATACACAAAACTAAAATTAGGACAGTCAAAGCTCTGTCTGGATGTTAAGAGTTTCCTAAATGGGGGCTCGGAGATCTTTTGATTATACTAACATCTTTTCATCTGATATAAACTATTCTTGGATTTTATATCAAACCACACGGACCAGAAGGCCATTAAGTCGCCTCTTAGCTAAAACCCAGCTAATTGTCGTAACAAGGTATAGCTAATTAAATCACCAGAGATGAGAGGGAAGTTGACCAAAGAAAAGATCACACTCTAAACTACCTCCACAGGGAGGATGCTGGCAAAGAATTGGAAGACTTCAGTTGCACCTCTTTCTAGAAGGGAAAAGGAAAAAAATTAGATTCCTATAGCCAATTCCACCATCCACAGGGAAACAGAACAATCAACTAACCAACAAGCATTTATTAAGCTCCTACTCTGTGTCAAGCACTGTGCTGGCCACTTGGCAACAAAAAGCAAAAATGAAACCATCAACGAGCATTTATTAAGGACCTCCTATGTGCCAGGCACTGTGCTAGGCACTTGGCAACACAAGCCAAAAATAAACCATTCCCAGCCTTCAAGGAGCATGCATCCCAATCGGCAGAAAGAGCATATGCATCCATAAATTTAGACAAAAATATATACAAATTGAATGACAAGTAGTTTGGGGACAAAGCAGTGGGGGCTGAGGGAATCTGTAAAGGTTGAGCGGGGCCTCCAGGCTTCAGCCTTCCAGCCTCCAGACAGTTCGTTCTAGCCTGCTGCTGCTGCTCCAAAGAAGCTGAGGGGAAAATGGTATTTTTTTCCTTCTTTCCTTTTCAGAACTTGGAAGCCTCAGACGTGGAGATTAGAGAACCCTTTCTCAGTGCCCCTCGAGGGGGGAATAGCTTGGTTTTCCCCCAAAATCAAGGCTGTCAGTGCCATTTGGCTGCAAATGAGAACTCCCTAGGTCTGAGTATTATCGGCCAGGAAGGCCCATGAGCAGCCCAGGTTCCTGGTGCCTTCCAATCTGGCAAAGGGAAGCTGCTTTCCATTCTGCTTTTCTGTGCTTTCTTTTTCCGAGGCTCCCAGTCATTCCAGAGCTTTCTCCGTTTTCTCTTCCCCCACACAAGGCACTTGTAAACAGTGACTGTTTGAAAAAGGGCCTGGTGTATTTTTATGTAGCAGAGATTTATGGAAATAATTAAGAAATTTGATTACAATTCCATTGTGGCTGTTTACTTGGAGAACAAACCTTTCTCGTGAGCACTTCCTCACACTGACTAAACTCACATCGAGTTTCTTTTTATTTTAACGGCATAAATTTTCCTTGTTGACGGGGAACTATGTATAGCGAGCGGGTGCAGCTGTGGCTGTTTTTGCGAAGTTTCAAATCTAATAATTCCCGCAGAAGAAAAATATGGGTGTTTTCCCAGCACCAAAGAGCTGTTCTGGAAAGGCTTGGAGGGCATCCAAACCAATCTAATGGGTCTTAATTAAGCACCTAGTGTGTACTTGGCATAATGACCACAAGGCTGACCCTCGGAGACCTGGGTTCGAGTCTTACTTCTGACAAAGGAGCATGGGAAGAGAGATTTAGAGCTAGAAGGAACCCTCTTCTTTTGTCAGATGAGAAAATTGAGCCTGAGAGGTTGTTTGCTTAATGTAGGATTCAAAAAAATTTAGTTCCAAGTCCCAGATTCTATCAGCTACCACTCCACACTTTCTCTGCGAGCTATGTGACTCAGTTAAGTTTTTTAATCTCTTATTGCCCTAGATAAGTTACAATGAAAACTGCTGATCTGCATTGAGAGAAGTTTCTACATCAGGAGTATACCAACACTGGAAATCACAGGGAAAAAAAACCAACAGAAAACACAAAGCATTGTTTAAGGTATTGAGGCTATAATGACAAAAAGAAGCACACTCCCTTCTCTCAAGGAGTTTACTTTCTCCTGATCTTTGCACGTGATCACTGATGGATGGGGGGAAAGATGCTTTTACTTTGGTTATCTTCGATTTATAGCTGATTAGAGCCTTCAGATCCATTCCCCTTCATTTTATCAATGGGGTCACCCAGTCCCAGAAAGATGGAGGGTCAAATAGGAACTACACAACAAACATGAGATTGGAAATCGGGTCCTTTCCATCCAAACCCAACATTCTTTCCATCGTACTGAGTAAGTGCTTAATAAATGCTCCTCGATTCTAGGCACAAATATAACGGATAATTAAGACTGGAAACCTTTGCATTTAACAAATGTTTGTTGAGTTGAATGGATGGCTTTTCTTGAACCAAGCAGGGTAATTGTTAATAACAAGGCCCAATTAGACCCTTTCGCCATAGGAAGATAGAGGGTCAAGGAAGCCTTAGGTTCGGCTGCTGGCTGTGATTTCCAGCAGGGAACTCAGCGACTGTATCTGAACTTAGACAGCTCCCTGAGACCCACCTGGTGAATTAAAATCAGTCTGAAGGCAACATCAGCTCACGTGATGCTGGGATCAGCCCCACGACCATCCCTGACGAGACTCAGACCACCAGCTTTAGAACTCAGCCCTGGCCGGCCTGCTGCATCCAGCCTAGATTTCAGGGCCTCTCGGTCTCTTCCAAGTCCAGACAAAGATCACAGCGATTGCTAACAGAAGGGCTGGGGTTCCTCCCGGCACTCTCTTCGTCTACTAACAATTCAGAAGCACACACCCGGAAAGCCGCGTCCCCCGGGGCTCAGCAAGCCGGCTCTGCGGTTCCTGCCATGATTGGGGTGCCAGCAGACGTGCCCCGCTGACGGATGAGCAGGGCTGTCCCCGGCCTCTCCCCTGGCTGGGGAAGGGAAGCTAATTTTAGCTCCGGGGACCTAAAACTGCTGGTGCGGAAGGAGATCATTAAACACTTGGCTGTTCTGGGACCAGAGGGAAGCACAGAAGGGAGAGTCCGGAAGAGCGCAGGGAGAGAAGGGGGGTCTCGGAGGAGGCCATTCTGATGTTCCTCACCCTGGGGGCTCCAGGACACAACATCCAGCACGGGGTACCGGGCTACCTCTGGGCAAAACACAAGCCGGCTGCCATGTCCGGGGGAAGACCGAGGCAAAATAAGGGAATTGGGGGGGTGGGGATGGAGGGTAAGGGGGCAGATTGGGATGGGGTGGGAAGGTGAGGGGGTGGGGGAGGAGGTTTCTGAGGAGACGTCGGGATGACCCCGGCAGGCCATTGAAAAGTGAGCAAAGCAGTCCACTCTCAGCCAAATAAAGTGAGTCTTCCTCAGTTTACCTATTTAGCAAAAATGCAAATGCCATCTCTTCCGGTGACCAAACAATGTGCTCCTCCTTCCACCCACATCACAGAATCTCATATTGTCTCTCTCAGGAGACAACGTTCCCCAAGAACAAGGACTGATTTTGGCACATAGTAGGTGTTGACTTCGGGGACCATTCAGTTCAAATCAGTTCAATAAGCACTTTCTGTGTGCCTCTGACCCAAACTGTGTGACCTTGGAAAAGTCACTTAAACCCTCACTGCCTTCCATTGTCTCCTCCTCCCCAAAAACCCTACCCTCAGGTGTAAATCAGGTGCCCTGTATTGGGAGAGGGAGTTTTCCTCTCTGGAGTTCCCTGCTCCGTCAGTCAGTGAATGAGGATTTAATAAGTGCTGAGTGTGTGAACTGTGACATAAAAAAGGCAAAGGTCAGTTTCTGCTTGCAGAAAGCCCACAACCAAAGGGCATCAGGTCAGCTCCAGGAGATGCTAGGTGCAGAGGAGACAGGTTAGGGATAGATCTACCATATGGAACTCCCAGGTGAGGAAATTCCCTCTACAAATGCAAATTGGCAGCTTTTCTACAACCTGAAGTCCTCTTTCCTAAAGCATTAAAAGGTTGAATGATGCTCAGGGTAACACAATATGTATCAGACATGGAAAGTGAACTCAGGTTTTCCTTTCTTTTCTTTTTTTTGCTGAGGCAATTGGGATTAAGTGACTTGCCCAGGATCACACAGCCAGGAAGTGTTAAGTGTCTGAAGTCACATTTGAACTCAGATCCTCCTGACTTCAGGGCCGGTGCTCTATCCATTGTGCCATCTAGCTGTCTCAAAACTCAGGTTTTCTTGAGATTGGGACCAACTCTAACCACTATTCCATGCTTGGGATACAAATTAGAAAGCTAAAGTCTCCCCAGTCTCAGGGAGCTAACATTCTCCGTCATCATCCATCTCTGCTTGAAGATTTCCAATAAATGAGAACTCACTATATGCTAGGACTGCTCGCTCCATTACGGGGCAGCTCTAATTAACAGATTAAGGATTCAGACCTGGAAGAGATTTAGAATTCACAGAGTTCAGCTATCTCATTTTACAGATGAGGAAATCGAGACCCAATGACTTTGAGTAATTTGACAAAGGTCATCCAGGCAGTCAGCATCACAGGGAGGATTGGAACTCAGATCCTGTCTCCTGTCTCCTGTTTCCACTGTACCAATGTTAGGCTTTTTTTTTTTCTTCTATGGAGTCAAAATCTGCCTCTTTGTAATTTCTACATGTTTCTTCTAACTGTCCTCTGCACGAGTTAAATCCTTCTTCCTAGCAGACAATCCTTCAAAATAGCTGGAGATAGCTACTGCCTTCCCCTAAATCTTTTCTTTTCCAAGTTAAATACCTCCAGATCTTTCTTCATATAGAATAGTAATCCTCAAACAGAATGATCAGGAGGGGCCTTCACCACATTTTTTTAACCATTCTCTCTGGATGCCCTCCGGCTTATCAACTTAGGAACTAGACACAATACTCCACTTATATTCTGAGTACAACAGGGAGCAGCAGCATTTTTTTAAACAGACTCAGTTCTAACCATCAGGCTTCCCTTGGAAGTAAGGACAAAGAGAACAATCTTGCTCCCTGTTCCTGCCATGATTGTCATTATGTGTCAAGTAGAGTAGTCTAATTAGGTGTCTGAGAAATCTTGTTATATTATCTGAGAAAAAAAGAAAAGGAGAGGAATCATAGAAAAAATAATTGATATTTCTTATTCTTCAGCCTTCCTTGGAAAGTCAGCCCCTGAGGTCAATAAGCAAGATTTCTGATACCGTGTACATACTTAGATATGCCCCCTAACCATTCAGAACGTTGTTAAGGATGCTGGGTGTTGGCACCCAAGATGGCAGACACCCTTCTCTCTCTACTGGCCATCAGAGGAAGAAATGGATGGGATACCAAGTGGGTTTTCTCTCTGGTCCTCAAAATCTGAGTTCTGACTCCTCCCTGGGGACCAAGAACCCAGTACAGGGGCAGCAGGAAGGAAGGAAGAAAGAGATGGGTGGCCAGTTCTGGGAGCTGAGATGGAATCGGACTCTCTAGTTGCTGGGGCCAGAGCGGGCAGGGGCGATAAAAGCTCCAGAGCCTTCGAATTAATAAAGCACCAGGCAGAATGGGGGATGCCAGCTCAAACACAGGCTCGGCTGGCACCGAGCCGGGTGCCCATCAAAGCCTTGGCACCTTTGGTCAGAAGCTCAGATCAGACAAAAATATCTGGCAAAAGGCCTCTGGCAAAACGATCATAAATTCAACTCATTCTCTATCCGACACTGGCAAAGGCCTTTTCAACCCAATCTAATACACCGGCCCCAACTTCCAAATAGTTGGTAATGGGAACAGCTGGGGCTGGAAGATCCCACCAGCTCTGAGGCAGCGTCCAGGGACCTCGTCACTGCCCGGATTCCCGGATCGATTACTGAAAAGCTCGTTCCATATTTGAATATCTTGGTTACCATGCTGAGGGTCAGGCTGACCCAGAGAAAGGAGGCACCAGCTCAGGCAGTGGAGAGGTCTCTGGGAATTCAAGTGGGAGGAAGTGTTTCACAAACTAAGAATCTGCAGTAGCCAAACTCAATGGCTCTCCCTCCTCCACCATTCTCACATTGAGATTCCCACAAAGGTCAGCTCAGTCGCCTCTCCTACCGAGGTGGGGAGGGGGGAGAAACAAAACTATGCTAGCACTTACAGAGCTTCTCCAGATCTGCAAAGCCCTTGACAAAGAGGATCTCATTGACACCAGAAAGCTTTCCTCTCCCTCTCCCATGTGCTAGCTAGTACCATCTCCATAAATTACTTTCCTTTTTTTTGCATTTTGCATTTATTTTTCCAGTATGTGTTGTTTCTCCTCCTCCCCCCAATTCTCTTTGTTTCAGAAGGAAAGAAGAAAGGAAGAAAGGAAGGAGGAAGGAAGGAAGAAGGAAGGAAGGAAGGAAGGAGGAAGGAAGGAAGAAGGAAGGAAGGAAGGAAGGAAGGAAGGAAGAAGGAAGGAAGGAAGGAAGGAAGGAAGGAAGGAAGGAAGGAAGGAAGGAAGGAAGGAAGGGAAAAAGAAAGGAAGGAAGGAAGGAAGGAAGGAAGGAAGGAAGGAAGGAAGGGAAAAAGAAAGGAAGGAAGGAAGGAAGGAAGGAAGGAAGGAAGGAAGGAAGGAAGGAAGGAAGGAAGGAAGGAAGGAAAGGACAGAAAGAGGGAGGAAGGGAGGGAATCAGGGAAGGAGGGAAAGAAAAAGGAAGGGATGGAGGGAAGGAAGGGTGAGAAGGAGAGAAAGAGGAAGGGAAGAAGGGAGGGAGGAAGGGAAGGGAAAGAGGGAGAAAGGAGACAGTAGGAGAAAAGAAGAATAGAAGGGAGGCAGGGAGGGAAGGAAGAAGGAAATGAGACTGGGAGGGAGTGAGGAAAGGAGAAAAGGAATAAGGGAAATGATGGGAGGGAGGGTGAGAAGGAGGGAAGAAGGGAGACAGTGGGAGGGAGGGAGAGAGGGAGGGAGGAAGAAAAGCAGGAAGGAAAAATAACCCTGAGAGGTAGCTACTTGTCTGGAACGAGATTTGACTCCAGGTAGAGTGCTGTCTAGCTCCTTCCTTCTCCAACCTCCTTCTCCTAACTGTGTGAGGACAGATTTTCTCCATAGACTCCAACCAAAACAACACATCACAACAGATTGAACACAGAAGTAGATCTGAGAATCCAACTGTCTTCTATCAAGCCAGACATTAAGGAGATAAGCAAAAAGATAAAAAACAATGACACTTCTCACTAATGCTTTTTCTGTTTTGGAAAATAGTTATTTTTCACAAAACACGCTATTTCTGTTATCATACAATGGGCTTATTATTGTTATTTTTTCAACTTAATGATGAATAAATATTTTTAAATTTTGTGTTTTAATTTCCAAGACAGAGTACATAGCCATAGATGTGATACATATGGGCAAAAGATGGGGGAAGGGGGAGTACTCAATAATTGAGAGTGTAAAGGGGGCCTGGGATCAAAGAGTTTGAGAATCACATCTGGTGGGCTCTATGATCTGAAAGATATTGTCTCTACAGTCCTGCCCCCATGGGGCATGTAGGGCAAGAATCATAATTCCCATTTACTTATTTATTTATTGCTGAGCCAATTGGGGTTAAGTGACTTGCCCAGGTTCACACAACTAGGCAGTGTTAAGTGTCTGAGGTCAGATTTGAACCAGCTCCTCCTGACTTCAGGGTCGATGCTCTGTCCACTGCCCACCTAGCTGCCCCATCCCCATTTTATAAACAAGGAAATAGGCTTTAAGTATTTAGGTACCCTGTCCTCTGCTTTATAACCAGTAAGTATCTGAGTTTTAATCTAAATCTCCTGATTTTCAGGATCATTAAAACATCAATTCAGAGCAAGAAGAGCTCAAAAAACTTATGTCCAACCCCCATTTTATAGAAGAAGAAAGTCTATGCCCCTTGGGTCTAACTCTGTGGTCCTCTGCACAGAGGCAGGCCCTCACATTGGCCAGAGCTTGTTCCCCTGCCTCCCTTCTCCATCCACACTGTCTTGGGTTCCACTCAGGTCTCTGTCTAGTGGCTCGAAGCCAGTCTGATGAACTGATTCTTCTGAAGAAGGGACTCTTCCCCCAATGGCCCGGGCCATGCAAATTTAGGGATCCGCGTGCCCCAGCCCAGAGACTCCCCGAGTTCCATCCCAGCTAAAGGTACTAGAGCAGGCGTCTGGCATCTTCCAAGATGGCGACACTTGTGAGCGTTTGATTTCCTCACGAAAGGTTAATTTCTGTTCTGCTCCCCCAGGCTGGCGGCCTTCCCCACCGAACGCAGCAGTGCTAATGATGCCAGCCGAGCCCGCCGCCCCTCCAGCTAGCCCCGGGCCCGGCCCAGCCTGGGCCCCAGCCAGTGACCTTTCTGCTGAAGCGATGTTCTCACGCCTCTTCAGTCTCTCACAAGGTGGTATTTCTGGGCATTAACATTTAGCTTTGTACATCTCACCCACTCTAGCTGAAAAAGACCTGAATCAGAGAGGAAATGCAAACTGGGGGAAGTAATTAGTGCGAGCCTGGGATAAATTCACCTGACACAAGGGATTTTTAGTCAAATATTTCAGAGTGAGCCATCCAGGTTCAGCAGCCAAAGTCTGAGATGGTCAGGAAGTAAAGATGGGGGGGGGGGATTGGGGAGATGAAGGCTGGCCTCTTGTCCCTCTGCTGGCATTTTGTCCCAATTATTTCTAGACTTTGATCCTTAAAGAATCCCAGAATGTCAGAACTTGGAAAGCCCTTAGAAGAAAGAAAATCAGAAATGGGAAGATGTTTGAAACATATACTATCAGAGTGGGCTGGGAGGGCCCTTAGAACCCGGGGATGTCAGAAGTTGGAGGGCCCTTAACACACAGAATGTCAGAGGTTGGAGGGCCCTTAGAACCCGGGATGTCAGAGCTGGGAGGGCCCTTAGAATACAGGAGGTCACAGCTGGGAGGACCCTTAGAACCCAGGATGTCATAGCTGGGAGGGCCCTTAGAACCCAGGAGGTCAGAGCTGGGAGAACCTTAGAACACAGAATGGCTTCTAAAATCTTTTTGAGCTTTGAATCTGTGTCCTATGATGCTTTCATCAGCCCTGGGCCAAAGGGGTAAGCAGACATAGCCCAGGAACCCAGTTTTGAGCCCGGCTTTCCCCCTTCCATTCCTCTTCATTCTAGGGTTTCAGAGACTCCATTTCTTCTCCCAGACCCTTCTCCTCGCATACCTGGGCCATCCCTCCATGAATTCTATTGTTTCTTTAGAGGAGTCACCTCCAATGAGGCTCTTAAGGGAGCTGCTGTCACTCTTACTGGGACCAGCATGGCAGCCACGGGAAGCTCCCTTCAGAAGCTAATGAAGGCCACAGAGTCTTCTCTCCCTGCTGGTGAAATAAAATTTAAGGGAAAACCAAAAAAACATTAAGTGAAACTCTATTAGGACCTTAAAGGTCATCCATTTCACAGAGGGAAGGAGATCCCAAAATGTTTCTAATACAACTTTTAATTTGCCGCCCTACAATAAGCGACGGAAGGTCAGACTACTCTGAATGGATTTATTCCATTTTCCATTAAACCAAGTTTTCTAAGTAGGGAGAACTTTGTCTTTTTCATGAATATAAAATATTTCCATTAAAGGCCTTGGGTTGTTTGGGTTTTTTTGTTTTGTTTTGTTTCTTGAGGGGGGGAGTCTGCCTTCTAAATGGAGACGGGAGCGAGAAGGGTTCAAGAAATTCATTAGGAATCTATCACCACGCTCTTCCATGGCGGGAGCCTGATAAACTACTGAGATTCAATATCACTCCATCCGGCCCAACTTGTTTCAAGTGTATATAAAATGACCGTCGAGTTCACGTGGAGTTTTTTTTTTTCTTTTTGCTACTGTCGCAGTATGCAGATTTTACAAACCAGATTTCAGCTCGCAGCTGGTTTTCAGAACAACTTAGACTCAAAAATTCAAAATGTGGGGATGCTGAGAACACTCCGAATGAGCGAGCTCTTATCAAAATGTCACAATCTATTTTGCTGCTAAATGCCGGCCGGAAACATCTGTGGGAAGTTTGGGGAGGGGGCCCTCGCTTGGAGTTCAGATGCGCCCGCCAAACTGATCGGCGGAAACAAGATGTGATAAAGCACCTGAATTTCTGGTTATTTTAGCTTTTCTCTCCCCACCCCCTACACACACACACACTCATATGTGTAGTAGCTGGATGACCTTGAACAAGATACATCATTTCTGAGCCTCAGTTTGTAACTCATTTTTAAAAAATGGAGCCAATAGGATTCATCATTTTTCCTTCATGGGGTTGTTTGGGGGATCAAAACGAGATAATGTATATTTTCATATACATTTTGTGACCCTTGATATGCTATACAAATGTCAATCATCATTATCAGGCAGAATATACACTCCTTGAAAGGGCCTTTTGTTTTGGTTTTTTGGACTTCCTTGGTAACCCTAATCAGTGTGCCCACCCCTCTGTGAGCACTTAATAAATGCTTGTTGACTACTGATTGAGAGGAGAGAGACAGACAGACAGACAGACAGCCCTGACCTTGAGATGAGGGCAGAGCTTTAACTAGGGTGAGGAAACTAGGGCTTTGCACAGAGTTGTAGAATTTAAAGTGTACTGGCAGCATAGAACCAGCGGAGTCTAGCAACAGCAACTTGGGAGGTGAAAGGCAGACTCAGGGAAGGCCTTTGGCATCTGAGCTGGACTTTGAAAGGAGCTAGGGAATTTACAGAGTGAAGAGGGAAAGCTGTGTGCTCCAGAAGATGCTTCTGTAGCGTTCCCTCCTTGTCCCAAGTGAGAGGAGTCACCTACATTCTAAGCTCAAAGGGATGTGGAGAAATCTTTTCATCTCATTTGTTCCCTGATAGGAACTTGTTTGTAGGGAGCCACATTCCCATTTTGTCAGAAGTCTCATAACCTGTGAAGGAGCACTTTCCTAAGACTGGCAACTAAGTGGGACCACAGCACATAGAGCACTGGGCCTGGCGTTCCTGCATTCAAATCTGGTCTCAGACACTCATTAGCTCTGGTCAAGTCATTTCACCCTGTTTCTCTCAGTTTCCCTATCTGTAAAATGAGCTGGAGAAAGAACAACCCATTCCAATGCCTTTGCCAAGAAAATCCCAAACAGGGTCCAGCTGGACACGACTGAAACCACTGAACTGCCACCAGCAGAATTTACCCTCTGGGCTTCCCTCTCCAGAAGAATAACTGAGAGCATTTGTGGCTGATTAAATCATTAAATCAAATTCCCTTTGGACAAATGTCTCCATCATCATCATCATTTTTATTATGGTCACCACTGTAAGTCATCATTATCCTCCTTAACTTTTCTATAGCTTTTCACAGTTTCTAAAGTGATTTGCCATCTACATTCTCATCTGAGCTTCACAACACCCCTGAGACATAGTCTGGGAAGGAGTTCGCTCATTTATATTGGGCTTCTATTTAGAGAATGTGAAATGACTCGTCCAAGCGAACACAAATAATGAAGTACGTGGCAGGGCTGAGATTCAACTGAAGTCATCAGACTCCAAGCCTCGCATTTTAATGGCTACATACACCGAGCTGATTTTCAGGAAGCCAGAGGGCTTAGGAAGCCACAAATTGCTGTCTAAAGGCCTGCTAACAGGACTGTCAGCTGGTTTTGTGGCCAAGACAACAGGGGTAGAAAGGATGCCCATTCAACACAAGAGAGCTTGCTTCTGCCAACTTTTTCCCGCAGTCTGCACCTGGGCAGTCCATCTTTTCCACCCTTCCCGAGGTCACCTCTCCCCATTTTATGGATGAAAGCACAGGACAGTGAAGTTAAGACAGCTTGGCCAGATCCACACAGAAAAGTAGAATAGATTCTGGCCTCTAGGAAATGCAAACTAAGTTCCATCTTCTTATCCTTTCTGATTCTGTACAAGAAATTACCGGAGAACTGGGTTTCACAGAGGGATGCACTTGATTGGACTTCCCTGATTCTTGATCTGGTCAAGCTCTTTAGGGGCGACTTGGCTTTTTTCCAGGGCTTTCTGAGGAAGAAGAAGCTGACTATATTTTTCTTCTTATTCCTGTCTTTTCTGCTCTTCTCCCACTCCCCCCAAAAATCCCTATCTTCAAGAAGTTTATGATCGAATGGAAAAGATGACATGCAAAAAAATGTGCCTATAAAATAATGGACAAGTACAAATAAAAGTTAAGCTCAGAGGGAAAGGACTAGCTTTGTGTGGAGGTGGGGGAAGGGACACCAGGAACAGCTTCCTGCAGAAAAGACTTGAAGAAACTCAATGAAGTGAAAAGAGAGAAATGAGGAAGGAAACCAATCCATTCAAGGGACTGGAGCTTTGAGTCTTGGATCCAATCCCACCCCCCAACAAGGATTGTTATTATTCTCCTGTGCCTCTGTTTTTCTACCTCTCAAAAGAAAATAATAATATAATATATAATAATATTTATCATGCAATAGCAAAATAATTAGCCTTATTTATGAATATAATGTAGAACTTCTGAATGAACTTAGGCACAGAGATGAGATCCCAGATACAAAAGGCCTTTTGGGAGAAAAAGTGATAGAGAAATTTAAAGCATGGGTTGTTACGTTTTCATAATAATGATTAGTCTTATTGCCTGGATGTGAGATCTACAATAAAAAGGGGGGGAAAGATGGGGTAAGGCTGGGAAGCTTTTGCCCCAAGTTTCTTTAAATGACAGATGCTCTGAATACCAAATCAGCATCATCTCTTCGCTGGTGCTGGCTTATCTTGAGGTCAGAGCTAATTACTGATTCTAATTTTTTCACTTCAGACAGAATCATAACACTATTAAGATCTAATACATTTATTACTGTGATTCTCAACTGGGCAGCGTTAAAACTTGTGAAAGTGACTTTGCAAATTACCAAACAGTCACCAAGTTAATGAAGCAGGACTTTTAAAGTGACTGAGAAATAATCCCTATATTATAAAGACAGCAATCTGTGAAGGGAGATTTGGTTTAAAAAAACACATTACAACGTATAATGGAAAATGTTAATCCGTGGTGAATCAAATCAGAGCTGGCTGAGAAGGGGAAATCTAGGGAAAGTGGGAACGCAAATGAGCCTTGGGGTCCGCGAAAACGCAAACTCAGGGCCATGGAGGGAAAACTTTTCGGAGAAGGGTAATGAGCCTCTTGGACAAAATGTCCCTTAAATATTTCCACTGCGTGGAAATTCGATCAGCAGCACCGGCCGGCCAGGGGTTTTACTGGTACGTGGAAGGTCATCATGAAATGGAACGGTGGGATATTATAAGCTTTCTGTCTCAGTCCCCTCTGTTAAAGAGTTCCTATATGAAAACAGCTCAATTCCTTGAGGAAAGCCCTTTGTCATGTAGGGAAATATCATGCAAAGCCATGCTAGGGCTCGCTGATTCCAAGCATTTTAGAATCAGACATTTAGAACGAAAAGGGACCTGAGAAATCATCTCTCTCTCTCTCTCTCTCTCTCTCTCTCTCTCTCTCTCTCTCTCTCTCTCTTCTCTCTCTCTTTCTGTGTGTGTGAATCTCTCTCTCTGTCTCTCTCTCTTTCTCTCTCTCTCTCTCTGTCTCTGTGAATCTCTCTCTCTGTCTCTCTCTCTCTCTCTCTTTCTCTGTCTTTCTCTCTGTCTCTGTCTCTGTCTCTCTCTTTCTCTCTTTCTGTCTCTCTGTCTCTGTGAATCTCTCTCTCTGTCTCTATAACTTTCTCTCTCTCTCTCTCTCTCTCTTTCTGTGTGTGTGTCTCTCTCTCTGTGTCTCTCTCTTTCTTTCTCTGTCTCTCTGTCTCTGCATGTCTCTCTCTTTCTCTCTGTCTCTCTCTCTCTTTCTCTGTCTTTCTCTCTGTCTCTGTCTCTCTCTCTCTTTCTCTCTCTCTCTCTCTGTCTCTGTGAATCTCTCTCTCTGTCTCTATAACTTTCTCTCTCTCCTTCTCTCTCTCTCTCTCTCTCTCTCCTCTCTCTCTCTCTCTCTCTCACACACACACACACACACACACACACACACACACACACGTCACCATTTTATAGATGAGAACATAGAAGCCAGATTAAGTGACTCAATCCCCAATCAAATAAAAAGAAGCAGGGCTGGGATTTGAATTCAGTTCGTTGATAACAAATTCATCTTCCCTGTATCACAAGCTCTTTTGTTAGTTAGATACATAGAGCTGTCTAGGCCAGGATTATTACTTTCCCAATGTGCTATGGGCAGAATTAGTTAAGCAGTTATTAATAGCATGAATTTTGAGTTGGGGTTGAGGCTCCCCCTAAATCTGAGGAAGGAGAGGGGTAGCAGTCTTTGGATACCAGAGGGATGGCCAGGACCAACTGGGGCATCTTAGAGCATAAAAGCCATGCGTGATAATAAATAGGTATCTGTCCTGAGGTAAAGGCATCTTAATTGCATGGAAAGAGGGCCAGATTTGCAGTCAAAGGATGTGGGTTCAAGTCCAGGCCATTAGTTATCTGTACCATTAATCTCAGAGACTATTTCATCTCCATCTTTGTATCTCCAGAGTATCATTAAATCTGGTGCACACAGTAGGCATTTAATAAATGCTTGTCGATTGATTCTTAAAATGATAGAATGACCTCTAAGGTGTGTACCAGGTCGGCATCAAAGGAAGAAGGAAGGCAGCAGGTAAGAGCAAAGATCCACAATCAGCACTAATGATGGATAACGGATCCGTTAATTAGACTCCAGCTCTCCCTTTCATAGAAGGTTCTCTCATTAATGAAAACACTTTGGAAGGTGTCACATCAAAGAACACTGGGAAGAAAAGGAAGGAGACAGACATAAAAGCCAGGAGTCGTTCCGAAACTAAAGGAGACCCATCTGTCAGTCAGCCCTGGGGAGTGGTGGGGGAGAGGGGGCGAAAGGGGGTGTTATTTAGTGACTCACGTCCCCCTTTATCCAAAAAGTGCTCTTCTGGTTCCCAGGCTGACGGCTTTAACTTTTCTTTCCCCCACAGATTTCAAATCCCATTATACAGTAAACATCTGTGGAATCGGTTTTCACCCCGTAAACAAAAGCAGGCCGCTGAGGCAGATCGCTTGATGAGTCAATCAATATCTCAGCGGCACCATAAATCACCCTTCTCTTCTCGGGCAGAATGGAAGAGGGCTTTCTAATATCGTCCCCAGCACGTGAGGCCCGTGCTAATTCCCAACGACTCAAGTCAGTCGACATTTATTAAACACCTTCTAGGTGCCGGGTCCAGAGATACGAAAGCAAAAATAAAATCAAACTGACAGCCAACATTGGTTGAATGTTACCAGGTGTCGGGCAGAGACAGCAATGAAGGGTAGAAGGTAAAATGGTCTGGGAGGTCAGACCTGGATTCAAATCTCACCTATTCCATATCTTGGCTATGTGACTCTAGCTAAGCCATTTAATTTCTCAGGGACCCTGTTGTGGTTCAGTCATTTAAGTCATGTCTGACTCTTCGTGACCCCATTTAGAGTTTTTTTGGCAAAAAGATTGGAGTATTCGCCACTTATTTTACTTATTATTATTTATTTTTATTTTATATTTCACTTATATTTTTATTTTTAATAATATTTATGTTTTATATATTATATATTATTTGAATATATATTTCTATATTATTGATTATTATTGACAGCATATTTTATAGATGAGGAAACTGAGGGAAACAGGTGAAGCGACTTATCCAGGATAAGTATCTGGGATTTGAACTCAGGAAGCTGAGTCTCCTGACTCCTGGCCTGGTAGTAATCTGTCACTGAGTCACCTAGCTGCCCTTTCTCAGGAACCCCTGGAAGTCTCTAAGACAATAGACTGCAGGAGTAGACTCCCATCTGCATTGTCAGAGAGATTGTCCTTATCTGGAATTAACTAGAATCATAACATTAGAGGTTTAATTTGGGGATTTGTTTGTTATTGGAGTTTTTTAACTGCACTAGGCACTATCCTAGTTGCAGAAATACAAATGAAAAAGGGAAAAACAGTGCTCTCCTCAAGGAGCTTACAATCTACTGGGAGAATATAGCAGATACACAAAAATCCGGTGTGACCAAAAATATTAAAAAACTGGGGGTAAAGCTGGGCTTGTGGGGGCAATGGGCACTATTTGAGCTAATTCCTGGAAAAAGCCAGGAATTCCAAGAAGCAAAGATGATGGGGAAGGGCATTCGGGGCAATCTTTGAAGGATTTTACATTCTTTAGGATGGGGAGAGATGCCGTGGCTATGTATAATTCAAGGCTATTGTTGTTTGTCCTTCATTCTCAAAGATGACCATGACATTGAGAAGATGATGCCGTGACATGCAAGTGAATTCGGATTTAAGTGAAGGAGGGCTGTCCAAAACTACCAGCCTCCCTTTTCCTCCAGAGCCCCCTGGGTTCAGTGATCAGATCTAGATCAAAAGACTGGAAATGGCCCAGAATGCAATGGGAGATCTCAGCCTTTTTAGGCTAAGATCTTTAACGGGTCTCAGTTTGACTGAGGTAACTGCCCAATCCGGGATTAAGGCTAGGTAAGAAAGGAGGCAGAGGATGGCCATTTTTATCTAGTCCAAAAAACGAATCACTCTGGGAGGGGAAGACTTTCGGTTTTTTGGCCAAAATAGAAACAATAGCTGATGCAAGGCAGTGTGTGATGGAGATACAGGACAGAACCAGACAAAGAGCCCAAGTAAATTGGGGAAGGAGAGAAGGTATTGAGCTGGGGGCCTCAGGAAAGAATTAAGGGGGAGCAGTGCCTGATTTTCTTGTCTGAAGAAGAAAATGATTCTGAAAGTCAGAAGTGAGGAGATGGGACTTGCCAGGAATGGGGAGGCTATGCAACTGCTTGGAGGCAAGAGACAGAATGCTGAGTAAGGGGACAGTGGGTAGCCTCAGTTGGCTGGGCCTTTGAGTAAGACTGAGTAGGTGAAAAGAGGTTAAAAACTAGGTTGGAGTCAGATTATGGAAGCTTTACCTTCTTGTGTAAGTGGGTTTGTTTCTCAATGGCTAGAGGCAACAAAGAGCCATGGAAGGTTTTAGAGCCTTGGGGAAAAAATTACAGGTTTGTGAAGGATTATTTTGGCAAGCACATGAAGATAAGGGAAGGGAGAGGGGAGGCAAGGAGACCTGTTAGAATGCTATCATCTCTTCAATAATGAGATGATTCAGGTCAGCTCCAATGGTCTTGGGATGGAGAGAGCCGTCTACAACCAGAGAACTGAGAGTGGATCACAACACAGCATTTTCACTCTTTTTGTTGTTGCTTTCTTGCGTTTTGTTTTCTTACTCATTTTCTTCCCTTTTTGATCTGATTTTTCTTGTGCAGCAAGATAATTGTATAAATATGTTTACATCTATTGGATTTAACATATATCTTAACATGATTAACATATACTGAATTACTTGGCATCTAGGGGAGGGGGAAGGGAAGGGAGGGAAAAATTTAAAACACAAGGTTTTTCAAGGGTGAATGTTAAAAATTATCCATTGTTTTCATTTAAAAGTTTTAATTTAATTTAATTCAATTAAAAAACAAAAAAGAAAGCTATCCTCATAACCAGGTAAGGGGTGATGGGAGCCCAAATCTAGGTCCCTGTAGAATATAAATCCCTTAAGAAGCTGTGTTGTTCCACTTCTTTTCCCAAGTGTCTGGCATATAGTTATGGCTTAATAAATGCTGGTTGAAAACTAAGGTGATGATCCTATGGGCAGAGAGAAGGGGACTGGCGGGAGAGCTGCTGTACAGGGAAAATTAACAAGATTGAGCAAGAAAGGTGAGGCGAGAGTGTGAGATGAACCAGGGGTTGGACAAGAAATAAGATCGCTCTGAGCTTCGGAGGCTGGATCAAAAGAGAAACTCTAGAAAGGCTGTGAGCAGAGCGCAAAGGCCCTTGCCATTTGACATCAATCTGGTGGCGAGGGCAGGGGGAGAGACGCTTAGAACAGACACTTAGGGGAAAGCTCCGGGGAGACAACCAGAGATGGGTCAAGGAGGTCCGGGAGAGGTCAGATAACAGCTCGCACTGTCCCATGACTTACTGCAGAAGCCCCAGCAGCTCAGGAGGAGGAGGGAAGGGGGTGGATGGAGGGGCAACACAAGAATGAGGGTTTCCAGGGACCAGCAGTGCAAGGTCACAGATAAGAGAGATGCTGGCAGACAGTGGAGATCCAAATGGGAAGGGACCTCAGAAGCTATTTAATCTAGCTCTCATTTTTACAGAAGAGCAGACCAAGACCTAGAGGGGCCAAGAGACTTGACCAGATTCATATAAGTGGTAAAGGTCAAAGGCAGGATTTGAAATTGGGTATTCTGGCTCCAATTAGTTAATCAATCAATATTCATTAAGCTCTGGAGCTCCAAAGTCATTGCTCTTTCTACTATACCAACGGCAGCCAGGTGGCCCAGTGGACAGGGCACCGGGCCAAAGTCAAGAATTTTGGATTCAGACACAATAGCAACATGACTTTGCAGCAGTTTATTCTTCTGTAAAATGGGGATAATAGCATCTTGAAGGTCAAAGTGTCTGATACATAGTAGGCCCTTTACAAATGCTTGTTTCCTTCCTTCATAATACACTCCCTTCCTTGGCAGGAAAGCAAGAGAGTCAAGGGTGGTGGACAATGAACTGAATAACAAGGTCAAGATTTTAAAGGGAATAAAGAAGAGATGGGCAGAATGAGAAAAGTTTAGAGATTAAAGGTTATAGGAAGGAAAGAGTAGCTTCAAGACAAATGAGGCAGGAAGGAGTTACATTAGGGAGGGAGACTCTGACCTTCAAGATGTTGGAAGGGAAATACTTTGGAATGATGGCGGGGCTGGAGGTCATGGGACTAGTGGATAGCGATGAACTGAGAAGAGAACAGGAGGAAAAATACTGGAGACACTGAGAATAAAGGCCAGAGAGGAGGGTGGAGAGGAAAATGGGGAGCCAGGAACTGAACAGTCTTTTGGAAGAAAAATGGAAGTGACCAAAGCATTCTTCTGAACTTAACCCGATTGCTTCCCTCTGAACCAATCCAGGTGAGAGAGAGCAGCAACTTCAGTATACTCGTGAACTTTTCTCCTGGCCAGAATCATCCTTTTTTCCTCAGTTGCATGGATATCTTTCTATTTTTTTATAGGAAATACCTCATAACTTCCAAATCTTGGCAGCTTCACGGCCACAAAGGAGAAGGATTTAGATCTGACCCGGCCCTCTGGTTCTCCTAGCCTCCCTGTGCCCATCTGACAGTTGGAGAGGGATTCCAGCTCCCTGCTCCATTAACTACAGTCAGGATCAACCCACTAGGAGCCCATTACAATGGGGGGATGTCCACCTGCCAGCCTGGAAGGTCAGTCAAGCCCATCCGTACTCAGGAATGATGCAAATGACAAGGGGAGAAGGGGGTGCCCGGGAAGAGAGCACAAGACCCAGACCCAGGGCTTGGAAGAGTCACGCAGTCGTGTGTCTCTGACACGCCTCCCCTAATCCCCAAGGAGGACATCAGGTGGATGCGGGGAGCTGATGGGGAACCAGAGCTATCGCTCATCGGACAAAGCCCCTGGTCAGGGCAAAACAGAACCCTGGACATCAGCAGACGTAACGTGACCTGGCAGCTTTGGGGGGAGTAGCTCCCTCTCGTAGAGAAACCCCAGGGAAACCATGTCCCTGAGCCTGTTTCTTTTTTTTTCAAGTGAAGGAATGAGTGCATGGCCTCTGAGGCCCTAACTGTGGAAGTCTACTCTAATGATCATGGTTACCATCATCATCATCATCATCATCACCACCACCACCACCATCATCATCATATATAAAGAGTTTTTTATAAAGATTTAAAGTTTGCAAGATTTTGTACATCCTCACAATAACCCCAGGAGATAAGTGTTATTATTATTTTTTTTTTTTGGCTGAGGCAATTAGGATTAAGTGACTTGCCCAGGGTCACACAGCCAGGAAGTGTTAAATTCAAATTTTTCAGATTTGAACTCAGGTCCTTCTGACTTCAGGGCTGGTGCTCCATCCACCGCACCACCCAGCTGCCCCCAATAAGTGCTATTATTATTCCCATTTTATAGTAGTAGGGCTGATTAATAGAGGTTACCCAGAGTCACCCACCTAGGAAGTAGCTGGATCTGAATCCAGGGCTTCCGGATTCCAGGAGAAGCTCCTCTGATAGTAAAAGATGCTAGTGGGGTCAAGTGGAAGCAGCACCAGGGAGACGTCAGTCAGGGTTCTCAGATTCATGGATAACTTTCTGGGAAGCCGTGTACAACTCAGGATCCTCAAACTCCCATCAATAAAGCTAGGACACTAACGACCTGTGTCAATATAAGCTTCCTATTACCTCAATTTCCCCTATGTGCTTCCCCGTACCTTGCCCCTACCCCCACTTCACGGGCTGCTTTAAGGATCTCACTTGCAAAAAGTTGCCTTCAAAGAGAAAGTCCTTAAAATGATGAGGAAAAGACAACATTTATCACGGCAGAATTATCCTCCCAAGTCTGTTGTTCTTCCATAACAGGAAGGAAGGAAGGAAGCATTTATGAAACACTCACTATGTGCAAAGTATTCTAAACTACATTCAGGGACAAACTAAAAAGTCTGTGTTCTCTGGGAGCCGACACTCTGAGGAGGGGGACAGTCCCCTTGGAAGCTTGCCCTACAGGTCAGATGGAAAGATCCCCTAGAAGTCAGGCTGCAGCAGTCAGACAGATGTTCACACTCTTCCTTAACGCCATTTTCACTCATTAGAATCATCTCAGCTTTAATGCTGACTTTGTTCAGCTGAACAACTGAAGCGCTGGACGGGACCAAGGATGTTAACAACAAGAACTCTCTTTTCTGAGTCTCCAAGAGAGGTACACCTGCAGGACCACTTTCCAGGGTGGGCATAGAGAGCTTTGCCATGCCCAAGGGTTTGGGGTTCAGGGGATTCAAGTGTCTGAGGGAAGATGGTGGTCAAGGCTGGCCTGGAATATGTCTCTCAACTCCCCTCCCACCCCTGCCCCCGGTATCTTGCTGCTTCAGCTGGGATGGCCCACCTGCCCTGTGAGTAATGTTGGGCTGGCAGTTGGTAAGGGTGCCCGGCCCCTTTTTCTGGCTCTGAGGACCCTCTATGGTCTTGCTCTGCAGATGGTGGAATCAGTGATAGCATGGGGGGGGAGGAAGGGGGTGCTTTAGTGGTCCTCCATGTCTAAAACCCCCCTTCTCCCCACTTAATTCTCATAGAGTTCACATCCCTGTCTTCCCGCTGTTCAGTTGTTCTCCTGGTTTCCTTAGAGAGCCCTGACCATTTTTCTCGGCACACACTGTTCTTATTGCTTTGATTAATATTCCTAGGGCTTGGCACAATACCTGGAATACAATGTGTTTAATAAATGTTCTACTTGCCCCTGCCTGCCTGTCAGTCTACCCAACCATCATTACTTTATCAGGCAGGAATCTTGCTCACTTTCTCCTAGGCCATCTCTGCTGGGAGAAGGTAGGATATGGCTGGATTTGGGAGTGGAGAAGACCCACAGAAGGGGCCAATGACTGCCCCTTGTTCCCATTCTTCTCCCAGTAGAATTTAAGCTCCTTGTGGGCAGAGAGTACTGCGTTTTTGTCTCTCTCTACGGCACTTGGCACATAAGAAACCCCCCAAATTCTTGATTGATTAGATAGTGACTCCTTTGAGAATGTAAGAGCTGCCTTTTGCCTCCTTTTGTATCCCCAGAACTTAACATACCGCCTAGCATTCCATAATTATTTATTGATTGATTAAATAATAATAAATGGCATTGATATGTTTTACATACATTAACTTATTTGTGTCAACTCTGTGACAGACATACTGAAAGTTCATTATTTCCATTTTACAGATGAGAAAACTGAGGTGCCGAGAACTATTCATCCATGGTCACATAGTGTCAGAAGTGGGATTTGAACCCCATTTCTTCCTGAATCTGGGTCCAAGGCTCTATTCCCTTGACCCTGCTGTCTGGAAAACAAGCCTCCCTTTTTCTACCTCCGACCTCCTTCTATTGTATGAAATATTTGGGGACAGGAATCCTAATAGAAGCCCAGGGCCAGCTCCCCAGTAATTGATTCCCATCCTCCCCTGCTCGCCTGGAGCCACGTGACTCTGATCCTTGGCTGGGGCGATGGGGCACAGTCTCCGTCTCCATCCCTCTCTCCGAGGACCCATCCAAAGACACTCCAGCTGTTCTGATTGGGGGCCTGACTCTGTTAAACGCGAGGCCGTTTGGGGCACGAGTCCTGTCTCTGCGACGCTGGCTCCATGCAGAATACGAATGACCTCCTTCTCATTGAACAAATGAGACAGATATTCCGAGACAAGACACTTGACTGAAAGAATTTCGGGTTTTCTTAATTGAAAGATAACCTTCTTTTCTTATCTCTTCACTTCTCTTTTCCTCACCACTACCTTCTTTTTTCCCCAAATGATATGAAAATGGACTTTTAATACCCTGCCACCCGCACCCCTGTGACTATGGAACAGCGCGGAGGGGGATGGGCTCAGGGGGTCAGCTTGGGGACCCCCATAGCCCTGGAGCGGGAGCCAATCATGGTGGGGTCGTGGTGGGGCTATAGTTCAAGGTCATTTAGCTCCCTTTGGAGAACCTTTATGCTCTTTCCCTAATATGTCACCCCTCCAGACCCAGACACTGTAATCTTCCAGACCTGTTTCCTCATTCGTGATTGGTCCACAGACCTACTCCTTCGAGCTGCCCCATCCTTCCCCACTTCCCACTCAGTCAGGAGATGACACTTCTCTGAGTCAGGAAAAGACAGACTTCAGACTCTACCCCCACTCCATCAGCAACCCTCAGTAGGGGAATGACACTACTCTAATGAGTCAGGGAAAGGCAGACTCCAGACTCCATCCTTCATCTAAAAGCTACCCCATACCCCGAAAGGGAATGACACTACACTATGAGTCATGGAAAAGGCAGGCTCCAGACTCTTCCCTTCTCCCCCAAATCCAGGAGGAGCAGGAAGCAGTGGCAGTCATGGTTTTTGGTCCCCATCTCCCAGAGATAAAGAGAAAGGACAGGGCCCCAAACCCAAAAGCCCAGCCTCCCTCCAATTGTGGGCCCTCTCCAAATCATGAATACCTCCTATTTCTATCTCAATTTTCTTGAGAAAATTATGGAAGGACTCTACTATTCCTCCTCAATAAAAAGTCCAATTTCCTTTGTGCTATTAAAGAAATTTCTTTAAATATAGAGCCTCACATCGAATTAAGCTCTTTTTTGGGGAAGTCTTTAACATTTTCCATAAATACAGTAGATGAATAAGATGGCAGCCCAATAAAACCCTTGTTAAAAGCAAGATGAAGCTGCTGGGTGGACACTTGGGGAGCTCAACACATGCTGATGAGAATGTGAAGATTTCCCCTTGCCCTCTGTCCCAGGACCCACCTTGTGCTACCCCGACGGGGCCAGCCTAGCTTAAAGGAGAATCGCCTCAGCTCTAGTAGCAAAGAAGAGCTTTAAAGAAAGGCAGAAGGGGGAGTGGGGAGAATATTAGGCTAATAACATCAGCCAAGTTTTTGTTTTTTCTTTTTATCCTCAGCCTTATCATCTTGCCAAAGGGATCCATTCTTTCCCGGAGCCCTTCAAAGGATGCTACTAGGTTTTAGAGCTAGATTAGAACTCAAAAGTTACCTAGTCTGACACCATCATTTTACAAATGAGAAAAACAATGGGGTCAAGAGAAGGGAATGGCTGCCCAAGGTTAAAGGCAGTGAGGGGAAGAACTGGGGCTGAAGTCTAGGTTTTAGGGTTGTAGCATCCTAGACCCAGAACTAGCAAGGACCTCAAAGGTCATTCAATTGGATTCTCTCATTTTAGATTAAAGAACAAGGGCCCAGAGAAAGGAAATGACCCCTGAGATCACAAGTACTAAATGGCACTGTGAAAATCAAACCCAGTTATAGGATGGTGGGATCCTTGATCTGGACCTAGAAGGAACCTTAGAGCTGATCTGCCAACCTTTCCCTAAGGAAGGTGCTCTAGTTCCCAATCCTGCCTTCTTTCCGAGGGGAGAGAAGTGAAAATGAGGATAAAATCCTTCTAAAATTGGTGGACAAGGACTCTGTCTGCTGCCAGGTGACAAGAGGGGAAGGGCCTCTTCCAAAAAGCAACAGCACCACCCAGGAAACTCAACAGGGAGGCCGTGCTGACCAGAAGAGCCCGATCCAGACTCACGGCTTCCTACCAGTGCCAGGAGGAAACTGGGTGTTTATGACACTTAGGAGCTCAATTATGTGTGTAAAATGCAATTAATTTTGGTTTCACACATCTAATGTGGCTCCAAACATCCCTGACTCTGGGAAAGTCGGGCATTTCTCAGGGAATGCTACCGGCCCTCAGATCGGCTTGTGCCCACTGGCACGGATGCCAGCTGCCTCCCTGATGTCCCTCCTGCAGGATCCCCTCAGGATCTGTGCTCCGGGTCCATACATACCAAAATCCCCAGCGCACTGTGCCCTAGTCTTCCTCGTGTCATGTCACATCACTCCCTCCTCTCCTTTCCAACTCTCTCTAGAAATCAAACATGGTTATTCCTGAAAGGACTCAATCCATCCACTTCTTGCTCCACTCACCAACTCAAGGCAAGTCAACCAGCACAAATTTTATTTTAGAATTCTTTTTTTAATTTATTTATTTTAATACACATTGCTTTATGAATCAATGCCTCTTTCACAAGCATATATTAAGCCTCTATTTATTCACCAAGTACCGTGCTAAGTTCTAAGAATACAAAGAAAGGTACATACAGCCTTTGTTCTCTGAATAACAGGAGAGAAAGCATGTAAAAAAAAAACTATACACATGCAAAGTATATACACCTTAGAGTAAATTAGAGGTAGGGAAAGCACTAGCCCTAGAGATCCTGGAAAGAGCTCCCTGTAGAAAGCAGAATTTGAGATAAATCTTGAAGAAAGTGTGGGAAGCCAGCCTGGGACTTCCCAAATTAAAACATCCCTCCATGGCCTCCAACCCTCTCTTTAGTTTGCCCCCTTCTCCCCAGGAAGAGTAAGTTCCTTGAGCAATTTGGAACTGCCCAAAGGGCTAACAAACTGTACATCCTCTGATGCAGCAGTGTCTCTACTGGGCTTGTATCCTAAAGAGATCTTAAAGGAGGGAAAGGAACCCATATGGGCAGAAATGTTTGTGGCAAGAAACTGGAAACTAAGTGGCTGCCCACAGTTGGGGAATGGCTGAATAAATTATAGTCTATGAATTTTATGGAATATTATTGTTCAGTAAGAAATGACTAGCAGGATGATTTCAGAGAGGCCTGGAGAGACTTACATGAACTGATGCTGAGTGAAAGGAGCAGGACCAGGAGATCATTATACATTTCAACAACAATACTATATAATGATCAATTCTGATGGACGTGGCTCTTTCCAACAATGAGATGATTCAGACCGGTTCCAAAAGACTTGTGGTGGAGAGAGCCATCTGCATGCAGGGACTGAATGTGGATCACAACATAGTTTTTTCACATTTTTTGTTGTTTCCTTGCTTTTTTTTTGCCTTTTTTTTCTTTCATTTTTTTCCTTTTTTAATCTGATTTTTCTTGTGCAGCATAATAATTGGGGAAATACATATAGAAGAATTGCATGTTTAACATATTGGATTGCTTGCTGTCTAGGGGAGGGAGTGAGGGAAGAGAGGGAGAAAAAATTGGAACACAGGGTTTTGCAAAAGTGAATGTTGAAAATTATCTTTACATGTATTTTGAAAATAAAAAGCTGTTATTCAATGGGGAAAAAAAGAGTAAGCTCTTTGAAGACACAGACTGTGTGGCTTTTATATTTATGAGCCCAGTACTTATCACAGTATCAAGTATACAGCAAGTGCTTACTAAATGAGTGTGCATTCATTCAGCCTATCAGCCACAATATGGCTTCCTTTTGAATGCAATGGGCTTGGAAGGAGCTGGATTTAACACAATCTGCAATTCAATCCACTGGAGATTTATTAAGCTGTGAATCAATCTTCCTCCTTAAGGAGCCTACAATTCCCTGAGGGAATACACTATGATAAAAATAATAATACTGAAAACCTTAAAATCTCTAGAAATACTAGCTATCATTATCTACAGAGTGCTTGTCCTTCCTGTACATTATCTCATTTGGTTCTCACAACAGCTCTGGGAAGTAACTGATACAGGAAACTGAGGCACAAAGCAAAATGGTTAGGTGACCTGACCAGGGTCACACAACAGGATTTGAACTCAGGCCTTCCTGACCCCCAGCCCAACACTCTGACCACTGTGGCAACTACCCAGCTTCCCAGATCTGCAAATATCAAGTATAAACAGAAATGGGATGTCCTTTCACGTAGGAGAAAATGCTAATATCCGAAGGAATCAAAAAAGGCTTGTGCTGGGGCTGGGACCAAATCCTGCTTTGAAGGAAGCCAAATATTCTATAAAATGGAAAGCGAGGAGGGAAGGCACTCTAAGTATAGACAGAGACAGGAAGACATTGAAGACACCCTGTCATCGGATAATGAAATCACAGAATCTCGGAATTGGGAGAGACCCAAAGATCATCCGGCTCAACCTCCTCATTCTGTACTTGGGGAAACAAAGTCAGAGAGACGAAGCAATCTATCCAAGATCAGGCAAGCAGCTCAAAGACAGAGACAGGAGCTCTCCTCCTCCTTCCTGATGGGCAATCCCACTGGGGTCTGCCCCCAGAGCCCGCTCTGCCCCCTTCCCCTGCAAGCTTCCATGGCAGCAAGAAGGGCTCCCACTGCCTGCTCACGGTGAGAGAAGCCATCTTTCTAGCAAAAGGAGAGACAGACAGACAGACAGAGACAGAGAAAGACAAGGAGGAGAGAGACAGAGACAGAGAGAGAGAGAAGGAGAAAATGAGAGAGAGAGAGAGAGGAGAATAAATAGAGGGGGGAAAGGGAGGAAGGGGAGACAGAGAGAAAATGAGACAGAGAAAAAGAAACAGACAAAGAGAGAGACAGAGAGAGAGAGAGACAGAAACAGAGACAGAGAAAGAAAGAGAGAGAAGGAGAAAATGAGAGAGAGAGGAGATTAGATAGAGGGAGGGAAAGGGAGGAAGGGGAGACAGAGAGAAAATGAGACAGAGAAAAAGAAACAGACAAAGAGAGAAAGCGAGACCAGAGCCAGAGAGCCAGAGAAGACAATAATTGAGAGAAAAGCAGCAGGGAAGAGAAGACCAAGAGAGACAGACAGAGAGACAGAGCGGCAGCCGGAGACAGAGACAGACAGAGCTGGATCCCAAACTCCCATCCTGACTCTGTCTCTCGCGGCTGTAACTCAAAGTGATGCATTGGCCTGTCACTTATATTTACAGGATGACTTAAAATACAACATAATTTCACTTGTAAATAAGCCGTCCTTCTGTCATGTGGATCACTCATTGTCAGCAGCCCCACAGCTCCGGCAGGGAGCACAGGGTGGGTCTGCGAGAACTGGGACTCTGCCCAGGTCCCCTCCAAGCCGAACCTTTCCTGTCCTGCCAGGCCCCCACTTCCGTGAAGCCCTGCCTGCCTGACGGCTCCAGACCTGGTACCTTCTCCGGCACTGCTGCACGAGCCCAGGCCCCTGGGAATGTCTGCCCCCCTGCTGGCTCACAAGCTCGGCCCTGGACTCCCCATCTCCAGAGGGCCGTCTTGCAGCCCCTGTGGCCCCGAATGGCTCTCTCGGGGCCCAATCCATGGGGGGCAATCTGGTACAAAGGGAAGGAATCAGAAAGTCTGGGTTCAAAAATCCGTGTGACCTTGGGCCGGCCCCAGGCCCGCTTCTCCCATCTGTTTGAAGAGTCTGAATTAAACAACATGGAGACCCTTCAGATCCAGAATAAGCTGAATGTTAGCTAACTGAGGACTAATAATGTTCAGTGGTGGACAGAGCAGCACCCGGGGCACAGACCTGCAGGAAATCCATCACTGGAGAGGTCATTGGTCCAACCAAGCTAGAGTAAAGACTTCCTCTACAATACCCCCAACAGGCAGCCATGCTACCCGGCTCTGAGCTCTCCGGGAGGTCCTGAGAGGCTGCCAGGTGAAAGGAAACTCAGAGTCCTCATCCCGCCTCTGCCCCTTTGGAGCTGTTGACCTTGTGATCACTCAACCTCTCTGAGCCTTGGAAGGAAAGGGACCCTAAGGTCCTTTTCAGTTCCACATCTAGAACCCCAAGATTGTCAGAGAGCTGCAAAACAAATCTCCAATGGCCTCCTTCACACGGAAGTACGACTGACTCCTCCTCCTCACAGAACCAGGGGATGAAGCTCTAGCTGCGACATTCCAGGGGCAGGCACCCAGCTACAGGAGGAAGTCAGTCCACTGGCATTTATTAAGTGCTCACTGTATACTGGAGAGGAAATGAAAAAAATAAAACTCACACTCTAATGGGGAAGACAATGCTACAAACAAAAATAGATTAACCAAATTCTGTGGGTCACATACTAAGAAACCCGAGGATTACAAAGAAAGATTATAATCTTCCCTCAGGGAGCAGATACTCTAATGGAAGGGATATCATGTAAATAAGCCTGAATATGGAAGATTTCTACAGGATAGATGGAAGGTAATTTCAAATGAAATAATAATGATAATAATTAACGATGATGATGGTGATAATAATAAATCAGTACTTTGCAAACTTTAAAGGGCTATATAAATACTGGTTTATCATCATCATTATTATTATCTCAGAAGGGAAGGCAACAGCAGCTAGGAGGGAATGGGAAAGGTCTCTTAGAGAAAGTCAGCTTTGAACTGAGTGTTAAAAGAAGCCAAAAGACCCTGAGGGAGAGGTGAGGGAGAGGGACAAAATAATGGGCAGACAGTCGGCAGAAAGGCAAATGGGAAACGGAGAGCCATGTTCTTTCCTAAAGTCAGTCCTGTTCTTGTTTCTGTTTATTGCTTACATAGCAAAGCAACTGGAGATTGAAAAATCTGAGAAAAGCATCACCCATCCTATAAACCTATGGGATGGCCACAGTGAGGGGTTATGTTCCAAGCTCCAGGCTAATTTAAGCCTGGAGAGAAGGAAGGAAGGAAGGAAAGAAGGAAGAGAGGAAGAAAGGGAAGGAGGAGGGAGGAAGGAAGAAAAGAAGGAAGGAAGGAAAGAAGGAAGGAAGGAAGGAAGGAAGGAAGGAAGGAAGGAAGGAAGGAAGGAAGGAAGGAAGGAAGGAAGGAAGGAAGGAAGGGAGGGAAGGAGGGAGGAAAGGAGAAGAGGGAGGGCAATCTATGCAAAAGAGGTTTAAACAAAAAAGAAGGGAGCAAAGTGCTTCCTAATCAGCAGCCTAGGAGGGGTCTCTCCTTCTTGCTCTGATGGCCTTGAGCCAGGTCAGGTCTTGCGGCCAGATGCCCTCTGACCTACCCCATCCCATAACCCAGGCCCTGTTCAAACATAATGACAATTAGCTCTTAATAGAAAATACTTGAAATAGCCCCGAAGGTTCCTGGAGCTGACTCTGTCCTCTCTCCTCTGTTGGTAAATTTTTAAGAAAAGAGATGGAGAGGTAGGGAGCACAGAGTGGGGATGGTTCAACTTTAAGGTGCATTTTTAATTAAAAGAAAAAGACCAGAGCTGTGATGCGGTGTCATAAAGCAGATAATTTTACAGCTGGATGGTCTCCCTCTGATGTACTTGAAAACCATTTTCAAGCGACATAAAGTTTAACATAGCGGTACATCTGCCTACCCACTAGATTCTACATGGAATTTAAAATTTAATTATATTAAAGCATTGTTACAGTGTGCATTGCAAGCACGCTAACCAAGTGGAACTTTAACAAAATCTCTTCAGATAGGTTTTATTTTTTTTCTTTTAATCTATGTTTTATAGAACCAAGAGATCGGTTTGACACACAATTGCCGGCTTCAGCCGATGTGTTTATTGCTTACATAACAAAGCAACTGGGGACCAAAGATGTTTATTCACTTCCCCCTGGTGTTCTTGGTGGGGGACCAGCTCTGCCTCGCCTCCTCAGTAGCCGAGCTGGCCTGAGAACCCTGGGTGAGCACTGGGCTGCATTAGCCCCATGATAGCCTTTTTAAGAAAGATGGGGGGAGAAGAGGGAGAGGGAAAGAAGAAGAAGGAGAGAGAAAGGAAAGGGAAAGAGGGAGGGAGGGAGGGAGAGAAGGAGAAAAGGAAGAAAAAGAGAAAGAGGATAAGGAGTCATGCATGAAGGGAAAGGGGATATGGGGAAAGAAAAGAGAGGAGACAGTGAAAGAGGGAAATGGATAGAAGGGGAAGAAAAGAAGGCAGGGAAGGATGGAAAAGGAAAGAAAGAGGGAAGGGAGGGAGGGAGTGAGGAAGGAAGGAAGGAAGGAAGGAAGGAAGGAAGGAAGGATTGGGAAGGTAAGGGAAGGATTTTTTTTTATTCATTTTAGAGCCTGAACTTCTACATTTAGAGCTGGAGAGCAACTCAGAGGTCTTCAAGTCCCCTCCCCCAGTGGTAACTTTATAGATTAGGCTCTGAAAAGTGAAGGAAGTGGCTAAGATCCCAAGCATCAGAGGTAAAATTTCAACCCAAGACCCTATTGTCACTGCTCTTCCTAGCAGACCACTCTAGCTTTCCATCTATTCTGTGACTTCATCTGGGCAGGTTGGCAGTCCTGGATTCCCCAAGGTGACTGAGCTGTAGAATAAAGTGAGGAAATGGTGAATTGGGAATGACAAGACCTGAATTCAAATTCTGACTTTACTACTCTTCAGCTGTCGGAAACTGGGCAAACAAAGGGATCTAGAGTTGCAAGGGAACTTAGAGGCTGTCAGGTCCAAACCTTTTGACTGGCAGATAAAGGAACTGAGACGCAGAGAAATGACTAGCCCAGAGCCACACACTAAGACAGGATTTGAACTCATATCTTCCTACTCCAAGTTATTTTCACAGAATCAGAGTGATCAGAATCAGAGATATAAAACTGGAAGGAAACTCTGAGGTATTTAATCCAAGCCTCTCATTTTATAGATGAAACTAAAATTGTAGAGGGCAAGTTAGAACCCAGCTCCTCTTTTAGCATCCTTTCCATCAGTCCAGCTTCCTTTTCTGGACTGTTTCCACCTTCATAGGAAGAGAACTGGACTGGGTGATGTCCTCCTATTCCCTCCCCACCCCTTATAATCCCAAAGCCCATGGTGCTCCTGGACTTCTCCTCCATGCTACTGAGTGTATCCAGACTCAAAAAAGCAGATTCATTCTTTACACAATGGCAGGGGGCCCAGTTAGAGAAGATAAACTTGGAAGCTGGGGATGGAGAGTCCCACGTGTACGGGCAAACTCATTAATACATGATGCCCTCAAGTTACTGCAATAACCTTCTCATGGTCTTTGAACTGACTTCTAAAGCCACGGGCTCTGGCCAGATCTAAAGATGTGTGTTTTCATCCAAGGGAACACTGTGCAGACTCCAGGCCCTCTCGCCCGCATCCAAGGGAGCCTCGTCCTTTGGGAAGCCCCCCTGAAAACTTCAGTACTGGGTCCTAGGTGTGGGGAGAGCAGATGAAAAGATCAGAAGAGTTGAGGGGTATCTAATGACTCTCCCTATCTGGGATCTTTAACCAGAAATGGGAAAGCATCTCTTTAGCATATTAAAGTTAGGCAGGACCTTGAAGAATGGCTAATGAGGGTACGAAGTCAAACCTCAAAGAAGAAAAAAAAAGCAAGCTGCTCCTGGAAGCAGGATCTCTCTGCAGCAAAATGGAGCAGCTCCAGATCTTTTCTTCTAATGAAAAAGCATTGGTCCAGTGGGCAAAAACATGGTCAAAATTCACCCTCAGGGCAGACTGGGGCTTGGGGTAGGAGGTAGGAGGACGATGGGTTGGTCATTGCTTTCCTCCTTTGAAAAAATGGGTGGCTAGGGTATGAAATGCTGCATATACCACCAGATTCAACTAATTGTGCTTGTTAGTTTTGACAAACCTCTCCTTTTTATCTTTGCTACAAAGGATGCTTTGGCGCATGGGGAAAATAATCAGAAATGGAGGTGATATAAAAATAAAGATCAATAAATAATTATTTTCAACATTAGCTGACAATGGAAAAATGTGACTCTCCACCACTTTTCCCAATTCACTTTCATTCAGGAGACTCTTCAGCCAAAAAGTCTTCCCTTCCCTCCTTATTCCTTTAAATCAGGGATTTCTTACCTTTTCTAAGGATGTGATAAACTCTTTGAGCAGTCTGTTGGAGACTAATTCACCCCTTCTCAGAATCATGAAATCAATTGCATTGGATTCTAAAGGAAATCAATTATACCAAAATACAATTATCAAAATATTTTAAAGAGTAAATTTGTGGACCTTAAGCTAAGAATCCCTGATTTAAAAGATAAAGAAAAGTGCTAAACCTAGGACTTTCTCTCTCTCTCTCTCTCTCTCTCTCTCTCTCTCTCTCTCTCTCTCAATCTCTCTCTCTCTCTCTCTCTCAATCTCTCTGGAGCCAAGCTTCTTAAACTATGGTTTGAGACCCTTATGGGGTATCATAACTGAATATGGGGGTCATAAAATTATGATTTGTTATCAGCAAATGTTTGATTTGTATACCTATTTTATATAACTACAGACCCCAGGGTCACATAAAAATTTCTCAGGCAAAAAGGGGCCCAAGTGGAAAAAGTTTAAGAAGCTGTGGTCTAGAGCTCTGAGGAGTTAAATGATTTGGTCAGAATTACACAGCCCATATGTGTCAGAGACAGGATTTGAACCAATTTCTGGCTCCAAGACTGGTTCTCTCTTCATGATACCAAAGTGCTTCTTGTTCCCATAAAATTTAGAGCCAGTTCTGCTCCAGAACCTTCTCTGTTGGCAACAGTCTTCTTCCCATTGTATTTCTCCAAGGACGTTCTTTTGTAAACTTCAAAAGCGAGTTGTTATTACTCGCTTTTATTCAGCAAGTACAAGTTTACAAAAGGCTTTCTGCAGAACCACCTTGTGAGGTAAGCAGGGCAGGTAGTATTACCTCCATGTTAATAAAGAAACAGAAGCTCAGGACAGATGATAATTTGCCCACATCCACACAGTTCCTAAGTGGCAAAGCCAAGCTCTGAACACCATACAACACTCAGCCTCCTAATGAATTTCTTTATCCTGGTACTTTATGATTTAACCAAAATGCAACAGAGAGACACATGGGGGGGGGGGTGGAAGGAGACTTACAAATTAAGATCTGCATACCAAAAAAATGAAGAAAGAACATGAATTTTGGTGGAAAAACTGGTGGAAACCATAGCTCTGGAGATGGAAAGCAGTAATCTATTATATTCTCATTTTTCAGATGAGGAAACTGAGGCTGAGTGGCCTAAAGATACCTGCATACTTAAAATTTGACCTGAGACCTTGTGGCTCCACAACTATTACTCCTTCCAGTATACTAGCTTTGGATCCCAGCTTTATTACTCATTAATTAAATTGGAGGCATTGCTTATAGACCTTTGCCACCCTTGACTCTATCCCTTTGTTTTCATTTTCTGCCCTTTTTTCTATATTTTTATCACTGGATGATAAGCTTCACAAGGACTCAGAATTGCATCTTATCTAAGATTTGTATAGCCTTCAGTGACCAAGATAATGCTCAGTATCCAAAAGGTATTTAATAAATGTTTCCTTGGTAAATGGGAAAAAATGAACTGGACTAGACTGGGGGTTTTTGTTTTTAGGAAATAACAATCAGAATAGGGACTGAGGAAAGAGAAAATGATAGCAACGAGAAGGTGATACTAAGTTCTTGATGACGGTGTTAGTAGAGCACAACCTTGGCGGGCTCTTGCAAGATGGAACAGCTTTAAACGTGGCCCTAGGGATGTCTCATCACTGAAGGGCTGGTCAGACAAGGATGGATCTTCTGTCATGGCAACAATTCACTGACAAAGGGGGTTTACAATCTATATTGTTGGTAGAAGAAATGGCCTGATCTTTGAAGGAGGAGGAAGATAAGACAAGAAACCATCAAGTTGGGAATTTGACCTGCGGGTTTGAAGGGACTTTAGAAGTTGCAATCACATGTGTGTCCTGAGGTCAGTTCCTGCAGCTAGGTTTGCAGTGGACAGAGCACTGGGCTCAAGAAAATCTAAATCTAAATCCAGCCTCAGATACTTACTAACCGTATCACCCTGGGCAAGACACTTAACTCTTTCTGCCTCAGTTTCCTCAATTGTAATAGCAACTATGTCACACGGTTGATGCGAGTTTCAAAAAAGATAATATCCCCAGAGTCCTTGCTCAATACAGTACCTGGTATACAGAAGGCACTTAATAAGTGCTCGTTCTTTTCCTTCTCTTACCTACTCAGATGTTCTGCATCCTAAGGCAAACTCGAAGAGTTGAGTCCCGTGTAATGAAATTTAGACAACACACTGAAGCTGTTTAGCCCAAACCTCTAGGGGCACCTAATACGACCACTACCTGAAAAAAGATTTAAAACTCTCCTAGAGCAGGGCCCTCTCTCTATGCATAAGAGCAAAGGATTATAGGATTTAGAGCTAGAAAAGGCTTAGAGATCACCCAGGTCAATTCCCTCATTTTTTTAGATGAAGAGACAAATCATTTGCTCAAGGTTACACAGAGTACTGAGTGTTGGAGCTGGGATTTGAAATGAGTCTTCTGGCTTCAAATCCAGCACTCACTCTAGACTATTCTACCTAGATTTCAATTCAAGAGAATTACACTTGGGTCCCTAACGTCATCCAGCTACCCAGAACACCCGCTTGCCTTGTTGATTCTAATTTTAATTTTTAAAAATCTATTTTTATCCCAAGTCCAAAAATGTTGCGTGAGCCTTGGCTAAGCAGTGGAAGCCTCTGTGTCTTGAGAGAAAACACAGACGTAGAGAAGTACAGGAGGTTTTAAACATTCAAAACAGAATACATTTGAAAAAAGCATGCAAAATCCTAAGTATTATTCAATTATTTTAATATAGCCAGATACTGCATAATCGATAGGAATCCTTGTATTTTTAATGGGGATCATTATTCAAAATATGTCACTATCCAATCGATAAGAAAGTTAAAATTCATCAATATTTAAATTTTTCCAATTGACATCTTATCATTCTATCCAGAAAAGAGCCCTGGGATCACAAAATCCATTATTTAATCTTTCAAGTTTGCAAAGTTCACAATTAGACACCGCTCTGTTTCATTAGCTGTTGGGAATAGAGGTTAGAAATGTGCTCCAGCCAGATCAAGATGAGAGGGATGCAGGTATGGCATCAGGGGCAGGGCAGAGCAGCTTGGCTAAGGTGCAAGAGAAGACATTAACTAATGCAAAAAGGTTGCCCAGGGTAGGTACCCACACTGTAACCCAGCCCAGTGGATCATCTGGAGCCCAGAGCTTCCAGGGCTCCTCCAGGGGGAACCAGGAGAAAAGGCACCGGCTCAAACCTCTACCCTGAGATCTGGGGGGCACCAAACCATACTGCCTGGTGACCATCTCTCAGCCCCTTCCAAGGCTGCCCTAGAGAAAGGTAGCTCAGAGGGTGGGACATTGACAAACAGGGCTGCATCCAAGGGAGGATGACCAGGATGTAGCTACATACAGGATGCTTCAAAAGTCTCAATACAGTTCTAAGCTATTAAATGTTACTATTAAAGATTAAAAGTACACTAAGACTTTGGGGGAAGGAAGGAAGGAAGGAAGGAAGGAAGGAAGGAAGGAAGGAAGGAAGGAAGGAAGGAAGGAAGGAAGGAAGGAAGGAAGGAAGGAAGGAAGGAAGGAAGGGACAGAAGGAAGGAAGAAGAAAAAAGGGAGGGAGGAAGGGAGGGAGGAAGAAGGAAGGGAGAGAGAAAGGGACCGAAGGAGGGATGAAGGAAGGAAGGGCCCTTTATTAAGTATCTCTCATGAGCTTGCAATATGCCACACTCTAAATGTTATTATTATATTTTTGTTCCTCTCATTTTTACATTCCATGAAGCTTAAATAGAAACATGTCCTGGGACAAATTGCTGACCTGCTATATTTCTTTTATGCTTGAGCTTCATGGTGGATAAAACAGATTTTTTTGGTAATTGGATAAAAATTTGGGGATGGATGCAGGCTCATCAAAAGCACGTTGGGGACAAAACTGCAGGAGGAGACAGGACGATGGGAAGGCTGGATGGTGCGTCCTCCTCTCCCACTCGGTTCTAATTCTTCCGTTTCATGTTTGTTTTTGAGGGCTTTTCATTCGACAGAGGTTGGATGTCACCAGGATTTGACATGGCAACATCTATTAAAAGCATTGCTCTTAAATTTTCATGGGTCATTCCGAGTTACATGGTCTGATCTGTGACAATGCTCAGCTTCCAGGACAGTTTATTGATATTCTTGTTACTATCACTATCTTGTTCCTTTTATTTTTTATTTTTTATTTTTTTTGTGGAGTGCATTAAGAAATGGGTAAAAGGCCTCGTTGCCTTGCCTGAAAACATGTCATGATCCTGCTGCTACTCTTGAACATCCAGAGAGCCCGCCCACCTCCACCGACTCTCAAGCTGCCTGAAATTCCACCATTCAACCTTCATAGTGTGAAAATGATTTTCTTCTTAAACGTGCCCTTTTTAAAATTCAAATATTCCTATGAGGAATAGCCATAAGTTTTTGTCATGTTGCCCATCCTTTTATTCCTCAATTATTCCCTGAGGTTTACTGTCCATTATGATCAACTACAGACCAGAAATAGTATCCAGATAGATTAGACCTCCATCTGTCTCAGTTTTCTCAGTAGAAATGGGCTAACAATCTCCCAGGGCTGTTGTAAGGATCAAATTTAGATAAATTTTGTAAAGAGCTTTTGCAAACCTTAAAGCGCTAGTGTATATTCTTATTCTTATTCTTATTATCATTATTATAAGATAACATATGCAGTGTTTACCTATGTTAAAATGCTACGTAAATGTTGCTTATTATGATGATGAGATAATATAAAGTGCCTCGAAAACCTTTAAGCACATGTAAATGCTACCTATTTTTATTACCATTGTTATTAAATAATTAATGTTAAGTGCTTCGCTCACCTCAAAGTACTGTTTAAGTGTTAGTTATCAGCATTATTACTATCCTTCACTTATTGCATCACCTTGGACCAGCTGCTTCCTTTTCTCAGTCTTTTCATTTATAAGCCGGGAACATTGGAGGATCTTTTAGACCCACGTCCCCCTCCAGTGTTCGGGATTCTGTATCCTAAGGCCCCTTGGGCAGCAATGGCCGAAAGGTCACTTTTAGCCTAGTGTAAGGAAACACTTGTCTAGAGCCGCCCAAAGCAGACCGGGCTGCCTCAGGCCCACCGCCCGCCGCCATATATGCAAGCAGAGGCTGGGTCCTGCAGTCAACCAGCACCTAGGGAGCGATCACTGGGCTGGACACTGGGCTACATGGGAAGGAAAGGCAAAAACACAAACCTGCCCACGGGGAGCTCACGGCCTGAGGGGACAAGCTCTGACCACTTGTCAGAGATGATGAAAAGTTTCTTTTCTAGAAGTGAGAATAATATTCTCATATTCTGATGGGCTGTGATTTCTTTTTATAATACAGTGTACAGTATGTTTAAGCACCTACTTCATTCTGCCAGTATTATAAAGGTTTTCCTGGCTCTGAACTCCCGAGTTCTAAGGGTCCTCCCAGCTCTGGCATCCCAGGTTCTAAGGGCCCTCCCGGCTCTGACCTCCTGTATTCTAAGGACCCTCCTAGCTCTGATATCCTGGGTTCTAAGGGCCTCCCAGCTCTGATATCCTGGGTTCTAAGGGCCCTCCCGGCTCTGACATCCCATGTTCTAAGGGCCCTCCTAGCTCTGATATCCTGGGTTCTAAGGACCCTCCCGGCTCTGACATCCCATGTTCTAAGGGCCCTCCTAGCTCTGATATCCTGGGTTCTAAGGGCTCTCCCGGCTCTGACATCCCATGTTCTAAAGGCCCTCCCAGCTCTGACCTCTTGGGTTCTAAGGGCCCTCCCAGCTCTGACCTCCTGGTTCTAAGGGCCCTCCCAGCTCTGACCTCCTGGGTTCTAAGGAACCTCCCGGCTCTGACCTCCTGTGTTCTAAGGGCCCTCCCAGCTCTGATATCCTGTGTTCTAAGGAACCTCCTTGCTCTGACATCCTGGGTTCTAAGGGCCCTCCCAGCTCTGACATCCCGTGTTCTAAGGGCCCTCCCAGCTCTGACATTCTATGTTCTAAAGATTCCAGCTCCAACAGTCTATCATTCTTCCTTTAGGGGATTCTGCACATTTCCTGGGCCGGTGTCCAGGTCTAACTCCTTGGCTTAGCTGGAGAGCCTCAGTGACATAACAGGCTCTTCACTGTTCCTTCACTGGAACCAGAGGATGTAGCTGAAGAATCTGATGGAGGCTGGGTCCATCTCCTCGCCCTGAAAAACTCTAACATAAAACCCAAAGCCAGCCCCACCAGGAACGTTGGACCAGGAGGCCCCTGACAACCTGCGTCCCAGCAGGACAGAGATCCTGGAACGGGCCATTGCCAATCACGGGGTGATTTTCCTCTGACCTTCCTCAGCACGCTGCTCAGCCCGAGGAGACCAGAAACAGAACCGGGCATTTTCAGGACACAATGTCAGCTCTACTGAAAACAGACCCCATCAATCAGGCCCCGCTGCCCCAGAGGCTCCTGGATCCCACCAAGGACTCGCTGCTTCCGGAGTAGCTAAGACTTTCCCCTGAGGGCCTAAAACATGTCGCCCCTCCCAAGTTCGGGTTCTCCCCTCGTTTTCCAGTTTTGACCATTAGCTCCTTGAAGGCAAATACTTTTTTTGTCCTTGTGTTGTCAACACCTTCCACTGGTGAGCACTTAATCACTGTCTACTGAATACTGATTGGTCGCTATGAATAAGAGGTCTGCTGTTCTCTGCCGGAATGATCCCTGGGATATGGAACCAAGGCAATGAGGAGGGAACATTAGCTGACTGTTGGAACACCGACCAGGAGGCAGCAAGAGCTGAGTCCAAGGTGCTTACTAGCTGTGTGACCCTGGACAAGTCACTTGGGCTCAGTTTCCACACCTGTACAATGGGGTAAATAACAGAATCTGCCTCACAGGGTTGTTTTGTAACATTTGTAAACAGTTTAGCACAGGATCTGCATGCAGTAGGTGCCTAATGAGTGCTTATTGACAAATATGTCAATATGTAAATGGTAGCTATCATCCCCATTTTGCAGCTGAAGAAACTGAGACCCAAGGAAACTTGCCTTGAATCAGAGAATTAAGAGAAGGCAGGTCTCCCAACTGCAAATCCTGCTTTCTTCTGCTGTATCTTGTGCCCCTCGAGGAAGACCCCGACAAGACAAGGACTGAGCTTTCCACTGATGTCCAGTTTAATCCGTGGGACCCGGATGAGCTTCTGTGAGCCGCCATTGCCTCCCCTGAGAAATGGGGCTTGCACTGCTCACCAGGGCTACTATCTACCCCCAGGAACTGGTGCCCATTGTTTAAACTGATGCAAAGCAGAGCAGCAGAGACCTGCGAACTTCAGACCCTCTCTGAGCGAGCCTCTTAATCCCATTTGTCTCGGTTTCCCCATCTGTAACACGAGCTGGAGAAGGACACGGCAAGGACCTTTGCCAGGAAAGTGGATCGTGGAGCAGTCAGGCAAGACTGAACAAGGATGCTGGGAGCTCGTCGGAGGCTCCACGGATGGTGGGAGACAAGGCTGGGGATCTGAGGGGGGAGGACCAAGGCCCATCTCAGGCCAGGAGAAAGGGTGTGAGCTTCAGCAGGACGGGAGGACCCGCTGCTCCTCCTACCCAGCTCCCCGACGCCTTACGGGGCGACACCCCCCCAGCCAGTTCTTGGCTCCCCCCGGGCTCCCCCCGGCCTCTCCCGAGCCTGGGCCGCTGGGCGACTGTCTCCGCGGCTGGTGCCTTCCATTTCCACTGGCCACCTCCCAGGCTACGCTCTCCTGTCAGATCCCTGCCGGTTCCACACTTTCTTCCCCCATCAAGACGTGAGCCTTTTGGGACCAGAAGCTGTGGCTTTTCCTTCCGTAGCCCCCAACCCTCCGCATTTCATGAAGCCTCCTTTACCAACAGCAGGAAAGCTGCTGTTCTCTCCTGTCTCCCATCTGGGGGGCAGAAGGGAGAGAGCCAGTGCTCATTAAGCACCTTCTCTAGCTAACAAAGGCCCAGGTCTCCCCCTGCATCCGGGCCCATCCCAGGCCCTGCCCTCTCCTGGCCACTGGATCCAGACGGTCCCGGAGGGGAGAGTGAGGCAGGTGCCCCGGCCCGGCCTCCCTGCCTCCCATCCAGTCGGCCCGCAAGGCACGGGGTCACCTCCCCGCCATCAGGGGCCTCCTCCAGAAAGAAGGACAAATAACAGCAACAAGCACTTTGCGTCGGGCTCTCGCCGAGCATTTTACAGAAATTATTACAGAAACAGAGACGCGCCCAGAACTATTTTAAAAAGCTTTTATCGGGGACATGCTTTGAGCCTCACATCATAATGATTATTATGCTAACAATAATAATAACAGCATTTGCAAAGCATTGTACAAATATCTCATTTTATCCTCGCAACAACCCTGGGAGCAGGGGCTGCTTTACAATGAAGAATCTGGGATGGGAACCGGGTCTGAGCCGCCTGGATGCCCTGGAAGGACCCCCCCTGTAGTCTAGCCCTCTAGAACTGAGGATGGAAGCCCACTGAGGGGTCAAATAGGTGATAAGAGAGCTCGAACCCAGATCCTCTGACCCCAAAGCCAGTCATCTTCTGCTGATCCGAACCACTCCCCAAACCAGTGCTGTCCCTTACTCAGTACTGGAGAACCCAGAGCTTGCTACGGGACGATGGCGTTTGTGCGGCTCAGCAGTGCCCAAATCTATATCCCTTGGGTTTTCCTGGCCAAGACACTGACTTCCTTCTCCAGTGGGTGCCCCTTTTCCAGACGAGGAACTGAGGCAAAAAATCTGAGGCAGAATTTGCACTCAGATCTTCCAGACTCCACTGCCTGAGGCCATTAAAGTCCTTCTGTGTTCTCAGACAATAAATACTGTGCAGAGGAAGGCTATTTGATTTTCCTTAGCTCTGAGAGACAATAAAACTGGGCTTGCCGGCTCTCCAGCCGCCGGACACTTGTTCCTTCACCAGCTCTGTAGCAGAATTAGGGACCTGTCACTCAGAGAGAGCCTCTCCTGGCTTCCGAATCTGAAGTCACAAAATGACCAGCAGAGTTTTCATGTCAAATATATTTCTAATTTTTTTAAATTTGATAATATGTCACCTTTGGGGGGATGGTTGTTGCCTTTGCTAAAGACGACTTTCAGGTTAACAAAGTGATTTTTTTTTCAAAACAATCCCATTTCAATAAGTGGCCATCACCCATATTGTAGATAAGGAAAATTGAGGCTTGGGGATCTTAAGGGACTAGCTCAAGGTCCCAGGCTTCCAAGGGTCAGAAGTGGGTTCCTCGCTCTCATTGCCATCCACGTGTGGTGGGTATAGATGCTCTATTGTTGTTCCCAGCCGTGTAACACCAGGAAATCCACTTAGATTGCCTCGGCTTTCATTACTTAGTGCTTGTGCTTTACGATGGCAATAACCCACCCTTTCCTCCAGCACAAAGTCCTTACCCACAGGTGGGAAAGCTTCCGAAGCCTTGGGTTTTAGTGCTGACTCTTGGGCCCTGTGTGACCTGGGGTCTCCCTTAATCGAGACTTTTGGAAAATGAGGAGCTGGAGCATAGATCCCTACGTCTCCTTTAGCTGTCATTTAATAGAAACTGGCTCTGGAATTAGAGACTTGGGTTCAAATCTTACTTCTGACCCTCGTTAGCCCGTGTAAACTTGGACAAAGTCATGACTCTCAGCTTCCTCATCTGTAAAATGACATCGATGACGGCTGCCAGAGTACATAGGGCACCAGCCCTAGAGTCAGGAAGATTTGAGTTCTCAGACACTTCCCAGCTGTGTGACCCTGGGCAAGTCACTTCACCCTGTCTGCCTCAGTTTTCCCATCTGTAAAATGAGCTGAAGAAGGAAATGGCAGACCCCTCCAATAACTCAGCCAAGAGATCCCAAAAATGGCATCATGGAGAGTCAGATATGACTAAAACAATCAAACAGCAAAGGCCTTTCCAGCTTGTGAGGAATGATTCCATGATCCTATGGTCCCATGACCTGAGTTCGAATCCAAGCTTGTATTGTGACTGACCTCCTGCATAAACTTAAGCAAATCTTTACTGTTCTTGAGGGTTACTATGACCCTAAGTCACTTTATTCATTCAATAAACATTAATATTATGTATTATATTCTATTATAAACAATAAACATGTTATGCATTATATTATATATTATATTATAAACAATAAACATTTATTCAATAAATGATAAAGCACTTACTGTGCGCAAGGCACTGTGCCAAGCACTGGGGATGCAAAAAGAGGCAAAATAAAGCCCCTGCCTTCAGAGAGCTTACAATGGAAATGGGAGGCAACATGCAAACAAATATAGACAAAGCAAGTACAAGAAAAGTATCCGATAATTAAGAGGGAAAGCACTGGAATCCAAAGGCAAGGCTTCCTGTTTTATCACCTACAAAATGAGGGGCTGGACAAAAGCCTGACCTTTTCCCTAAGACCCTGACTTTTTAAGCTTTCACAGCTCCTCCCAACCCTCCTTATAGTTGGAACATGACTTGGTTGGATTTTTCCATTTCTTTGTGTCCCGAGCTCTTAGCAGAGTGCTCGGGCAGAGAAAGGGCTTTGTTGGCTGACAAACTGTTGGGTTCCAGAACTCACACTCGACTCCCACAATCTCCAAATCTTGGAATTGGAAGGAGTGTTAGGAGCCCCAGTCCAAGCCTCTGGTATCTGAAGGAGGATCCCATCTACAACCTTCGAGATTAATGGCTGCCCAACTTGCTCCATCTCCCAGCAGCCCCTTCTCTTGGGGATGCCTCGATTTGTTAAGGAAGTTTTTCCTGAAATCAAGTCTACTTCTGGTTTTTTTGCAACTCCCACCAATTCTTTTTTTTTTTTACTTTTTAATTTATTTTTTATTTTTTTACTCCCACCAGCACACTGCAGGATCACAGTTCAAAAGTTGCAGAGGTCTTCCTGAGGTCACCTAATTCACTCGGATCATTTTATCGATCATAAAACCAAGTCGCAGAGAACTAAGGGATTTGCCAAAGCTGCCCGGGGCACTCTGAGTGTGATCTCTGTGACTCTCCGGCTCTCGTCAACATCCTCCCCAAATCGTGATGCCCACAGCAGAGGCGCCTCCCTTCACCCTGCCCGCGCTCTTGGGCACCCCATTCTATGCTGAGTGGACTGGAATGGATAATTTCCCTTGGAGGATGGCTTTATTTTCTCTGACACCGTTGGGTACCGGGCCCTCCGAAGGCTGGTTCTCGTACCCGGCCACTCTACGGGGCTGGCGAATCCAGTGGCCCTTTCCTCAGCATGGACCCGTTTCAGGCATGACTTGAAAAAGCTGCCAAAAGTTCCCAGAAGCCCCTTCCCAGCCTTTCCGTCCTTGACATCTCTCCTCTAGGCTGGCTAGTTACCTTTCTTTAGCAAATCACGTTCAGAAATGTGTGATATTTTATCTCCCACATTAATCAGAAAAGTGCCCGCTCTGAGATTTTAATGTCGTCCCTGATAACATCAAAGTGTGGGGAAACAAGGAAGTCTTATCACTCACCAAGTGGCCAGTCCAATTAAACATCCCAGCATCAGCCCAGGGACACACAGCTGTCACTGAGCCGGATGGGGGAGGGAGGATGTTCCTGAGGACTTCTCCACTCCATAAAGGGCAATATCCCCTCCCCCTGCCCACAGTCTGGAGAATAAACCTTTGAGGACCCCTGAGGGTGAAAGGGCACCCTACCCAAAAGCTGCCTAGAGAGCAGGGCTTTTCGGTTTGTGTTTTGTTTTGTTTTATTGATGCATTTTATTTTTATATTACATTTACAGATTACTTATATTTTGGAGAGGTCTCCCGTCAGAAAATAAAACTAATAAATACAATGATTGCATCTGAAAGGCATATAACATTTCAGATCTGTAGCAAACCCCCCCACCTCTATATTTTTTAATTAACTGAAATCTAATTTTTCTGCCTCTAACCCTCACTCCACTGGGAAACAAAAAAGAAAGGAAAAACAAATTTCTTATAACAAATATGCATAGTCAAGAAAAAGAAATTCCCCTAGTGGCTGTATACAAAAGGATATATTCTCCCATTCTGCGCCTTAAATCTATTGCCTCTCTGTAACTAGGGTCCACAGACTCCTAAGGAGTCCGTGGATCGATTTCAGGAGCTCCGTGAATTTGGTTGGGGGAAAAATGACAACTTTATTGTTGATAACCTCTAAGTGAAACTTATCATTTCTTTCTATTGTTTAATTAAAAGTATGATTCTAAGAAGGGGTCCAGACTGCCAAAGGGGTTCTGTGACACCCAAAAAAGGTCAGGAACCCCAGTTCTAGATCAGTCTCCCAAATAGGGAATGTCAGAACACACCCCTGAAAAAAGCAGTGTGGTTCTGTGGGAAGATCTCTGGGGAACCGTGTTCAAATACCCGCTGTGCCATTAACTGCCAATGGATCATCAAGCAAATCACTTGTCTAGCTGGAAAACAAGAGGGCTGAACTAGATGACTCTTGAAGTATCTTTCCATTGGATATATCCATTTTCTCCTTTTCCATTCCTCCATCTCCCCACCCAGTGGAGTCTTTCCCTTTCCTACCTGCCCTCTGCTATCCGCTGTTCTCTCCCCATTCTTCCCCTGGGGTTCTCCTCAGGCTGTCTCTTGGAAGCTGAGGGATCCGAGGGCCCACCCCCTAAGAAATCCCATCCCAAAATGCTGGTCCCTCAGGACCAAATTTCTCCGCTTTTGCCCATCAGCCTATATTGAGTGAGAAGAAATACTGAGCACTTTCTGTTTCTCTAATAGTGTGCTAGATGGTTAGGAAGCCTCAGAGAAATAGTAAGAGACGGCCCCTGCCCATTTGGAGCTTTTATCTCTAAACTAATCAACAAGGGGCTATTCATCACAAATCCAAAGGCACTAAGGTTGGAAAGGCCCCTCCGCTGCCGTAGTGTCCAACCTGAACTTGTCCAAAAATCTCCCCCAGAATATCTCAGCCTCTGCTTGAAGGATTCCTGTGACGGGGAACTCACCACTTCAGACTGTTTCAGTTCTCACCCATTTGGGGTTTTTCCATTCCAGTTCCAGATTAGACCATAAGGACAGATAACCCAATAATCTAATAATCAAATTCTATCTCATTTTATCCTGACTACAATCCTGGAAGACAGACGCTATCATTATCCCTCCAGTTGGTATTCAGTTGTTTCAGTCATGGGTGACTCTCTGGGACCCCTGTTGGGATTTTCTTGGCAAAGATACTAAAGTAGTTTGCCATTTCCTTCTCCAGCTCATTTTACAGATGAGGAAACTGAGGCGGGTAGGGTGACATGATGTGCCCAGGGTCACACAGTAAGTAAGTATCTGAGGCTGGATTTCAATTCAGCTCTCCCTGAGTTCAAGCTCAGTTCTATCTGCTGCCCCACATCCTACTTTTATAGGTGAGGAAACTGAGGCAGACTCAGCTTAAGTTAGACAATTTGTCCAGAGGCTCACAGCTCAGGTATAAACTCAGGTCTTTTAATCTAATCCTGTCATTTTGCAGATGAGAAAATTGAGGTCCAGAAAAGTGACTTTTCTTTATGTCTCCCCTTCTGCAACTTCTATCCAATGTCGCTAATTCTGCGCTCGAAGGCCAAACACAACAAGGGTTATCCCTCACTGATGGGATTGTCCTTCAAATATTTGAAAACAACTTCTGGGTCCCCTCAAGTCTTCCTTTCCCCCCATTAGACATCCCTAGCTGCTCACGTTGCTCCTCATTTGGCACGAATGCCAGGCTCTTCGCCATCCTGGTTCCCCTGTACGCAATCACAGGATACAGCCTTCATTTGGTGGGCCCACCGGCCCCTGTGGCTTCGGAGCCCCTCTCTGTACTGATGATTTTCAATCGGCCTTTTCTGACCTCATGTCTCTCTTGACCTCCAGATTTGCGTCTGGCCTACTGGCCACTTCCAAATGACTGGCTGGGAGATTTCTTAACTGAACTCACTATTTTCCCCTTAAATACTCCTCGCTTTCTTGCTTTTCTCCCACATCACAGCTTCCAGGCGAGGTCATCCTCGGCCCCTCGCTCTCTCACACTCACCCCATGTCATTCTGTTGACAATTGGTTCTCCCTTTGTATCATTTCTTAAATATACTTCATGTATTTATAGTAAGTATACTTAAATGTGCTCCTTCGGTCTCCTGGCACTGCCGGCACTCTGGGGCAGACCCTCGCCAGCTCCCACCCGGACTGCTGCCAGTGTGATGGTCCATCTGCCAGCCCAAGACTCCAGGCTGGACCCTCCTGAGCCCCACTGTCAGGGACCCCTCTCAGGACCTCCAGGATAGAATATGAAATCCTCTGGTTGGTTTTAAAGCTCTTTATCTCTCCCGCCTTCCCCCGCCCCTCCCCCTCTCTCTGTTTCTTTCTATCTCTCTCCTTCTCTCTCTGTCTCTGTCTGTCTGTCTCTCTCTCTCTCTCTCTGTGTGTCTCTGTGTGTGTGTGTCTCTCTCTCTCTCTCTCTCTCTCTCTCTCTCTCTCTCTCTCTCTCTGTGTGTCTCTCTCTGTCTCTGTCACACACACACACACACACACACACACACACACACCCCTCCTGGCAGTCAGGGCCCATCTGTGCAGACAGAGCTACATCTTAGCCCATCAGAGCAGCTGAGAAAGCTTCATGACAGGAATGAACAGACCATTCTGGGGCCTGCATTTTTTGGATGCAGGGGTTCAGTGGTTTTAAATCTCTAAGACTCGGTTTGGCCCAGAAAGCCGTGTCCCTGCCTTCACTGGCTGTCCATATTTCTTCCGGATTAAACTGTGGGGGAAGAGAAAGCACAAAGTGGGGGAGCTCAGGGTGGGGAGGGAGGGGTGCCCTGTTTGGAGGCCGGCCTCCACTGGCCTCTCGGGCCTCTTGCTCCCAGCTCCCCAGGTAGGTCCTCACGCCCTGGAGAATAGCCCTTTCTGGAGTGTCAACAAGAAGCTCTTGATGACTCGGCTCCTGGGGAGATGGCAGCAAAGGAGTAATTCTGACGAAGCAGCTCAAGTGCTGGCGCGTCTTGGGAGGAAACAGAAAACATTTCATTCTCTAATTTCGTAAATCTGAACTGACATCAGGGGTCCTTGAAGGGTTCGGGGAAGAAGAGGGATCGGGATGATCACCGCAGCCGGGCTGGGAGGGGGCGAGCTCACAGGCTACTGGCTTAGCAAATTATTTCTCATCCCCACAAAGATAAACTCTGTTCATTACACATGCCACGCTCCAGTCTTCAGCATAAAAAATCAGCTCCTCTCCTGACAAACACATCTTGTTATACGAGTGGATCTGTACTCAGCCGGCCCGCATCATGGGCCCTCCAGGAGGCCGCGTCCCCTCGGTCAGGGTCTCCTGCCAGGGTCCCAGACTCGGGGTGGGCTCAGTCCCATCAGTCCGGATCCCACTTAGTGCGATTCGTCTGCGCTTGCGGGGGGAGATGGAGAGCCCTTTATCTGGCTCTCCGGGGCCCGCTTTTTTAACAATGAAAAATCCCAGACGTGACGTGTGCGTGACGAGCGCTGTCACCCAAAAGCCACCTTTTGGTTAGAATCAAGGGCAGGAAAGCCCGGGCGTTTGAGGGATGGCAAAGGTTCTGCTGATAAACCCTGCATCCTCATGATCTCCAGGTGGGGGAAAGAGATCACAGAATCCCAGAGTTCAAGCTGCCAGGACCCTAAGGGTCCCTGCATCCAACCCACTCGTTTTATAGATGAAGAAACCGTACCCGGCAAAGCAGGGCCACACAGACTTTGGTGCATCAGAGGCAAGGTTTGAAGCCCAGTTCTTTGCCTCTGCAGCCAGAATTCCTAATCCTAGGGGACACCATCAAGGAGGAAGGGGATAGTTGGTAAATAATTATTATCTAATTAAAATTAACTCTTTGTTTTATGTGTTAGGTGTACATACAAGGGAAACTAGAATTTATTTCCTTGTTATTGAATGGGAGTCCTGGGGCAGGGGCCAAAAAGGAGGGGATCCCCTGCTTCACAATGGCATCATCCTTCCTTCCCTCTGAGAGCTCATCCAGACCCACCTGGGAACATGAAACTCAGTTTCCCAGTTCAGCTCCAAGACTCCATTCCTGCTTATACAAGACAATTACACAGAGAGTGTAATTCATATTTTCTTTCAATTGCTCCAATTCCTTTGTCTCTCTTATCTCTTCCATTGGTTTATTCTTCCTGCTAAATGTACACATCCTCTAAGACGGGATACTTGGTTCTTTCTGATCCCAGGCTTGCCTCAGGATCTGAAATATGCCCATTCACAATTCCTTTAGGTTAGTCAGTCAGTCGATAAACATTTATCAACATCATCAGTCAGTATAGTAATATATAATAAAAATAATCAATAATTTTTAATGAGTTGCTATGACAGTGCATGGAAAAAAAAACATTTCTGGCTTAGAGAAGTAAGGAAGGCATTATAAAGAGAGAATGTTGGAACAGGCTCTGAAGGGTGCCTAGGATTTTGCCAAGTACAGAGGAGTGGAGAGGACGTTACAGCTGACCTGAGGCACAGATCCTGGAATATTTAGGAAAGATCCTCCCGGTCAGTCTGAAGCTTATGATGAATACAGAGAAATTATGGAAAATAAGGCTGGGTGGGTAAGTCGGAGACAAATTGGGGAGAACTATTAATGCCAGTCTAAGAGGTATTAGCTTTATTTAATAAGCAATACAGAACCATTGAAAGTTTTTTTAACGGGTCACTGACATGCACAAACATTCATTCAGCACCTACTATGTGACAGGCACTCTGCCAGGAACTGAGGATATGAAAACAAATGTAAAATAGTCCCTGCCTTCAAGGAAATTACTTTCTCTAGAATCTGATCAGTTACATGAGCAATTTTTTTTAATGTGTTTAACCCAAAGACTCTAACTTCAGAAATAAGGACTCATTATTTGACAAAACCTTCTGGGAAAACTGGAAAACAGAATGGCAGTACTTGGTAGAGACCAACATTTTGCCTCCTATACCAAGATAAAGTCAAAATGGGTACATGAGATAAACATAAAGAATGATGTCATAAGCAAATTAGGAGAGAAAAGGAATAGTTTACTTATCAGATCTATGGAGAAAGGAAGAATTTATGATCAAATAAGAGACACAAATCAATATGAAATGCAAAATGGATAACTTTGGTTACATTAATTTTAAAAAGTTTTACACAAACAAAACCAGTGCAAGCAAGATTAGAAGGAAGGCAGAAAGCTGAGCCTCATTTTTAAAATACAAAGAGAACTAAGTCAAATTTATAAAAGTCTTTCCCCAATTGATAAATGGTCAAAGGATATGAGCAGGCCATTTTCAGATGAAGAATTTAAAGGTCTCTATAGTCATATAAAAATGCTCTAAATCACAACTGATTAGAGAAATGAAAATTAAAACAACTCTGAGATACCACCTCACACCTACCAAATTGGCTAATATGACAGAAAAGGAAAAAATAATAAATATTGGAAATGTGGGGAAATTGGAACACTAATGTATTGTTGGTGGAAATGTGAACTGATTCAGCCATTCTGGAGAGAAGTTTGGAACCATGCCCCAAAAGCTCTAAAACTGTCCATACTTTTTGATCAGCAGTGTTTCTACTGAGTCTGTATCACAAAGAGATCACAAAAATTAGAAAAAGACCACATGTACAAAAATTTTCTAACAGATCTTTTTGTGGTAGCAAAGAATTGGAAATTAAGTTGATACTCATCAATTGGAGAATGGCTGAACAAGTTGTGGTATATGAATGTAATGGAATATTACTGTACCATTAAAATGATGAGCAAATGGATTTCATAGAAACCTGGAAAAAATTGCATGAACTGATGCTGAGTAAGGTGAGCAGAACCAGGAGAACATTGTATATGGTAATAGCAACATTGTTGCTATCAATCAACTATGATTTCTCTCTTCTCAGCAATGCAGTGATCCAAGACATTCCAAGGAGCTCATGATCAAAAAATATGATAAAATCCAGAGAAAGAACTATGAACTCTGAATGCAGATCCTTAGCATTTTTATTTTTCCCCTTTCTCATGTTTTTTTTCCTTTTGTTCTGATTCTTCTTTCACAAATGATTAATGTAAAAACATGTTTACCATGATGACAACCTATATCACATTTCTTGGTGTCTTGGGAAGGGAAAAGGGAAAGAAAAAGGGAAGAGAAGGAGAAAAATTTGGAATTCAATCTTATAAAAATTAATGTTGAAAATTATCTTTACATGTAACTGGGGAAAAAAGGAGAGAAAATGTGTTTTAGAAAAGTTATCCTTGCCCAGCTTGGATTGGTAGAAGAAAGAATGAAAACCAGAGGACCAGGGAAGAAGGTATTGAGCCTGAACTAAAATGGTAGCAGTAAGGCTGAACAAGAGAGAAAGAATGACTATAAGAGAAATAGAAAAGAAAGGATTGGCAAGACTCAAAGATCATTTGTGAGTCCTGAATGAGAGAATGTTCTGGTCAGTATTGAAAATAAGAAAATCAGGAGGCATAATGTGTGGGATAAGATGATAAATTCTGGCTTAGGCATGTTGTGTTTCAGATGGAGATGAGGCACAGAGATATTAAAATGTCCAGTAGGCAGTTGTAAATGAAATACTAGAATTTGGGAGAGCAGTCAGAGATGTAGATTTGGGTTTCATTATAATAAAGGTCATACTTGAATCTGTGAGAGTAGAGGAAGGAACTTAAAAATAAGAAGGCTAAGCATTTATTCCCAAAGTATGTACCTTTAATAAGTCAGCAGAGAGATAAAAGGAGAGACAGAGTGGTTAGAGAGATGGGAGAATTAGTAGCTAGATTGAGGAATGGAAAGAGTGCCAGACTTGGATCAGGAAGACTGAGTTCAGATCCAGTGTCAGATATTTTCTAGCTGTGTGACCCTAGGCAAGCTACTTCATCATTTGCCTCAGTTTCCTGATCTGTAAAATGAGCTAGAGAAGGAAATAGCGAACCAATCCAGTATCTTTGCCAAGAAAACCCTAAGTAGAGTAATTAAGAGTCAAACATGACTAAAAGAACTGAACAACAACAAAATATACCATGGAGCCAAGGAAAGAGATCATTCCAAGAAGTGGCAGGTAGATCGTGTCAGATGACCTAGGGAAGTCAAGGAAAATGTGAACTAAGTAAAGGCCATCAGATATGGCCATCAGGAGGTCACTCTCACTTTCAAGAGCCTACTCTCAGTCAAGCGGTAAGGAATGAAATCAAATTGCAAGGGGTTGAAGAGCAAATAGATACAGGAATCAATTCATTAAAAAGCATTTGTTAAATGCTTATTATGTACCAGGCTAAGTTCTGGGAATACAAATATAAAAAGTGAGTTAGTCCCTGACCCTCAAGGAGCTTATATTCCAAAATAAGGAGACATTACATATGGGGATGAGTTGATGAAGGAGAAATGGAGGCATCCAGCACAGAGTCTTCTCTATAGAAATCTAAGGTAGACTCTATAGCCAGAGAACCTGGCTCTGACATTTACTTTCTTTTAAAAAAAAAAATTCAAAATGTTTCTTGGATTCTTTTGAATAATAATAGTTTTTTTTCAAAATATATGCAAAGATAGTTTTCAATATCCACTCTTGCAAAATCTTGTGTTTCAAATTTTTCTCCCTCCTCCCTCCCCTAGACAGTAAGTAATCTAACATAGGTTGAACATGACATTCATTTTCTATATGATCTTGAGCAAATCATTGAACTTTTCAAAGACTCCGTTTTCTCATCAATTAAATGAAGGATACACTAGGCATACAGTCTTTGATCCAGCTGTACTACTCCTAGTCTTATATCCCAAAAGGATCAAAAAAAGAAGAAAAGGACCTATAAATGTTTAAAGCAGTTTTTAAAATAATAGTCAAAATTGGAAACTACAGGGTATTCTACTCAAGAGTGGCTAAAGAAATTATTCTATAGGAATGAGATGGAACACTGTTGTGCTATAGGAAATGAAAATAGACAGATTCAGAGAACCTTAGGAAGACCCATATGAACTGATGCAGAGTGAAGTGGGCAGAAACAGGAGAATGCTTTCTATTCTATAATAACACTGTGAAAATAAGCAATTTGGAAAGATTGAAGAATTCTGATAAATACAGTGATCAAACATGATTTCCACAGGACCAATGATGCTACTCATCTCCTGACAAAGAAGGGATGGACTAATATACAGAATGAAATACATTTTTTAACTTGTTCTATATGGAAATTTGTTTTGCTTGACTATGCTTATTTGTTCAAATTTGTTTTTTGGGGATTTTCCCCCAGTAGGCAAGAAAGGTGGGAGAGAAAGAGAAAATTTGTTGTTAGTTTTTTTAAAATAAAATTTAATTTAAGAAATAAAATTATATTAATTCAATGAAATATTATTGAGCCATAAGAAATAAGAAAATAGACATTTTCAGAAGAAATGTGAGAATTCCATGAACTGATTCAGAGGGAAGTGAGCAGAGGGTTATACAATGACAAAAGTATATAGAAAAACAACTTTGAATGACTTTAGAAGCTTGATCAATGCAGTGATAAACCATAAATCTAAAGCACTGAAGATGGAACATACCCCTCCCACCTAGGTACTTAATAAATGCTTCATGAATAAAAACACAAATAAATAAAATGACCCAATTATACTGGGTAACTCTATTCCTTGCTTTTTTAGTCAGCCAGCCAACTAGCATCTATTAAACACCTACTATATGCCAGACATTATGTTAAGCTCAAAATCTCTAGCTGACAAGACAGAAAGTAAACATCCCATGACCCCTCCTCAACAGAAGACTCTTGTTTTCATTCAGCCAAAGCTCATTTTTTCAAGGCATTTAGATGCAATGTGTGTTTGCCTTCTCTGTCTGTTACATTTTTGATGCATAAAATATACAGCTAAAGTGAGAGAATATCATTAAAGGTTAATTATGAGAAACTTAAAGGTTATTTTTGCATATCTCACCTCTTGGACAAAAAGCCGCTTCTCTCATTACCATGCTAGAATATAAATTAATCTGTAAAGCATTTAAAATGCCACAAACTCTTTAATTTTATTACAACATTAAATACCCATGAATAAATATGGGTTTCCTTGACTCTCTGTGATTCAAAGGTATTTGCCTAAGAAAGAGTCTGTTCTTTAGAATTCCAGAATCCCAGAGCTAAGGGGGTGTCTCAAAGGCTCTACAGACAACCCCCTTCCTTTCCTACCACAACCACCCCAACCAATAAAGCAATCATCTCTACAACTCCAGAAAAATGCTCTTTCCTTGTGCAGGGACACCATGTTGAACAGAGTATATCAGCCCAGAAGCAGGGAAGCTCCCTGAAGGGGCAAGCTGTTTTATTGTTTGGGTTTTTTTGGTTTTTTTCTCCTTATGGCTCCATCTCCAACTATCACAGAGGATTAAAAGTTTTGGGACTGAACCTGTGATTTCATTAGTGGACAAGGCTTGATAAATGCTTACTAAAGGGCAGCCAGAAGATGTGGTGAATAGAGCACTGACCCTGAATTCAGGAGGACCTGAGTTCAAATTTGGCCTTAGACACTTAATACTTACTTTATCACTTAAGTCATTTAATCCCAATAACCTCATTAAAAAATGAAAAAAGATAAATGTTTACTAAATAAAATTAAACAAAATTATCCTCGAAGAGAGGGCAAGGAGAAGTAACACATCTCCAAATAGCTCATTTCACTTCTAGATCATCCTGATTATTTGGAAGTTCTTCCTGAGAACATTTATGTCCTTGAAACATAATAATAATAATAATAGCTAGTGTTGTAGGAGAAACATCACCTCTCTACTTCATGGGGTAGGTAACTGCTGCCCAGATATATTAACCACAATGCAGAAATTATAGAGATAAAAATCTAGGTTTTATTATTAAGTTCAAGTTCAGTTTCAGGCCTCGAAGAAAACCTAAACAATCATTAGGATTCTAATAAGCTTTCTTCTAGAATTGTACATGTTTAACATATATTGGATCACTTGCCGTGTAGAAGAGGGGGTGGGAAGAAGGAAGGGAAAAAATTAGAACACAAGATTTTGTAAGGGTAAATGTTGAAAATTATCCATGTGTATATTTTGAAAATAAAAAGCTTTAATTAAAAAAAATAAGTTTTCTTCTGGGCAAAATTACATCAGAGTGACAAACATTTGAATTCAAATGGAGCCTTGGTAGGTAAAATTCTGTTACTTAGTTCAATTTTCTACATTCCTCTTAGACCATAAAAGTTGAAGAAAAGATAAGTTCATAATAGTATACTTCTTCAAAGTTACAAAAGTTGAACAAACTTAAGTTATAAGAGTCATGATCTCATATAAGCCCTAAAGAAACAGACTTCACTAAAAAAAAAAAAAAAAAAAACTCCATGAGTAAACTAAGTCGGGTTACAGATTAAACTAAATTTAGAAAGTTCACAAATCGGCTAATTTAAGGGGAAATTTTGCATGTCACCAAGATAACCAAGAAAACTAGGTGTCAGGGAAATCATTCCTTCAATGGTTAGCTAACAAATAATTAAAACAAATGGTTCTCTTTTGGCTTCTATCTGAGGAATGTCAAACCGTTTTCTCTTACTTCATGAATCAGATTTTGGTGAGATAAGGTTAATATTAACAGAAGACAGGCTTTCAGTTAACCAAAAATTGCAGGAGCGATGTCCTGGGACCTATTCAATTCAATTCAATATTATTCAATAAAAATTAATAAAAGAAAAATTTTAATTCCCTTATATTAATATATATATGTGTATGTATATATCACTTACTACATGCCAGGCACTGTGCTAAGGTACAAATATTATCTCATTTAATCATCACAACTACTCTGAGAGGTAGGTACTATTATGACTCTCATTTTACAGTCGAGGAAACTGAGATGGGCAGAGGGTCAGATAGCTATTGAGTATCTAAGGCTACATTTGAACTCAGATCTTCCTCCTTCCAAGCTCTAGCCATCCCAAGATTTCTACCCATTGCCCCCAGTTCCCCATTGGGCACCAACCAGAAAAGGCTGATTCTCTCTTCCATGGAAAAACCCCTTAAGTATGTGAGTAGAGCTTTCACATTTGACCATCTCCTCTCAATCATCTCTTCCCCAGGCCAAACACCCTGAATCCCTCTGCTGATCTTTATAATTTCCTTTGCCAAAGCTCTTAAAGTCTCTGAGGCAGCGCCTTTGATGTCCCTCCTGCAGGAGCCTGCCCAGAGACTCCAGTTAGACTCACATGTCCATTTGTTCGCATCTCCCTCTCTTCTGGGGTTGAGAGTGGGAGGGGGGCAATGACCGGTGGAGGGGGCAGAGAAACAATGGGGAGGGGGAGATCCCTCTGTCCTCCCGCTTGTCCACCATCCTATCAGGCCTCCAGGCCCCCAAGTCCGTCCCAGAACACTCACATTTAGGAATCCATCACCCTTGAAACTCTCTCCTCCCTCAGGACTTAAGTTCACACATAAGCATAAGCGGGGCCTGTTTGCTCGCCTTTGGGACTTAGAAGCATCCCAATGGTATACATTTTCTCTGACTGTAGCTATTGATGGAAAAAGATGGTTCCAGCCTTAATAAAGTTAGACTGAGGTTCCTTGAATAATTTATCGGCACACGTTGCATTTAGGAGAGTTGCTGTTTTTCTTGCTGAGTCTACACTTTCCTGGGGTTAACCTGAAGCAAAGCTACATGGGGTTGGAGGGGAGGCCGGCTTGCAAAGCAGAAAAGACACACATGATGCTGCTCCGGAAGAATTATAAGCAAGAAATGGGAGGCGGGGGGACAGAGGGGAGGAAAAGGGAGGAAGGAGTCCGATTAAGTGTGGTACCCACACTTGCGTGAGCCACGTCAAGGCTTGGCAAAGAAGAGAATTTTTAAAATTGAATGAATAAAGGAAAGATCCCGCAACCAAAGGATTCCAGTGGTCTAAACTAACAGAAGCCAAGTTCCCAGAGGTTAGACAATACTTCTAATTTGTCCTCCAGCTATTGGAAAGAAGAGCCTCCACAGAACACAGGGACAAGGAGTTAACAGGGAAGAGAACACAACTCAGTATTTTTCTTGCCTTTATGCTCCAATAGGAGCAAGCAGAGACCTTCGGAGTCCGTTGCCCATAAAGAATCAGAATTCAAATTAGCAATTCGAGGTCCTGAGATCAATTTCTTTAGATGAATTCAATTACAGGGAACATATCCTGGGATATGAAAGAGTTTGGGGGGCATGGGGGTACAGAGGGAAATCCTGGGATCCTACCCCATAGAGGAGATACAAATTGGAGAAATCAGGAAAAGTGGGAAGTCTGGTAATTTGTATTTATGGTAGATTTGTATTTTAACAAATTGTTGTTGTTGACTAGATGCTAAGCTCAGTTATTGCTACACCACTAAAGAAAAAAATAAATGCTGTCAGTATTCTCTAAATTTCAGTGCTCTGGAACAAAGCCCCAGTTGCTCCTCCCTGGTTGTGGGAGAACCCACAAGATTCTGGGAGTTAGACAGGATAGAGAAGGACAAATCAGAAGAGGAACACAGTCAGTCAGTCAGTCAGTCAGCACTCTCACCAAGCACCTAGTATTGCCATATGCAAAGTACCGGCCTAGGCAACTTGGGTGAAATGTCCAAAAAAAAAGGAAAGAAAATGTATTTCTGTCCTCAAAAGACCCGCAGTCTAAGGTCCCAGTGAGAAAAAAATCAAATGGAGTTAGTAGAAGAGAGACCCCAAGGGCTACAATGGCCCATGTCAGAAACACAAGGAAGACCCTTGCTTTCTTCTGCTCCAGGTGTTAGACTGTGCTCAGACAGACCCACAACTCACCTGCAGCCAGCACACGTATGCTCAGAAACGACTGCACACACACACACACACACACACACACACACACTCACACACAATCTCTGATTCAGAGGTTTCTTTCCTTCTCTAGCAGACCAGGGTTCCAAGAACTGTCTCTGCGAGACCTAACTGCACAGAGCCACCCAGGCACTACATTGTGGGCTTAATTGGGCTTATCTATTCAAATTTTGAGAAATCCATGGATAGAGAGATCCATGAACTATGAGGGGGAGGAATCTTTATTTTCATTGATATTTTAATTACAATTTAAAAACAGAACCAAACCTAGATTCTGAGCAGGGTTCCAAATGGATCTATAACTCAGAGACAACTAGAACCCCACCCTAAAGTTCTTTCTGGCTCTAAAGCATTTCATTAAAGCACCTTTCAGTTCTGATGTTTCTGTTTTAAGTTTTCTTTCAAATTCAGAGTTGAAAAGTAGATTCTAATCCTGGCCTTCTGTGTTTTAAGCTTGTTTTCTGTTTCTATTGTCTGTGTTCTATGTTCTAAAATTCTACATCTGAAAGATTCTTCTAGCTCTGTGATCTCAGTTCACTTCCAAATCTAATATTTGTAGTTTTTTACAGCTCTGACATTCTATGTTGTAAGCCTTTTCCCAACTCTGACACCTACTTTCTAAGGGACCTACCCACTCTGACATCCTATGTTCTAAGGGCCCTCCCAGCTCTGATATTCTGTGTTCTAAGGGTCCTCCCAGCTCTGACATCCTGGGTTCTAAGGACCCTCCTAGCTCTGATATCCTGGGTTCTAAGGTCCTCCCAGTTCTGACATCCTGAGTTTTAAGGGCCCTCCCAGCCCCGACATCCTGGGTTCTAAGGGCCCTCCCAGCTCTGACATCCTATGTTCTAAGGGCCCTCCTAGCTCTGACATCCTGGGTTCTAAGGGCCCTCCCAGTTCCAACATCTTGGGTTCTAAGGGCCCTCCCAGATTCCTCACTTTATAGTTCTGAAAAGAAGCTACATCTGTTGCCTAACTTTCCTGGCTGCCTCCCAGTCTCTCCTTAAGTCCCACTTTCTACAAGTCTTTTTCAAGCCCTCTTCATTCTACTGCTTCTTCTTTGTTGCTCATCTCCCATTTATCCCACATGTAGCTCATATCTCTGGTGAGCTGTGCACAATGCATACTAAGAATATTTTATCTTTCCTATCAGAGCTGAGGGCAGGGAGCATTTTTGGCCATCTTTGTGGCCCCCAAACTTCCCAGGGCACCTGGCCCATAGTAGATACCTGACCAATGTGCTCACTGAGCAAGGGTAGAAATGTGTCTGGGGAAATGGGAACATGGTTCTCCTGAAAATGTTGCCCCCTCAAATCTGGAAACCAGACGAGCTAAGGGGGTTCCCAGGATCCCATCATTCCATGAGATGGAGAGACTCGGAGCCTGATCCAGCACAACCCGTACTCTTCTGTTTAGTGTGCTGCAGCTGTCTTTAAAAATTATTTCATCCTCTGCAGCTTCTAGCTAAATATTAGACGAGGAGCCCCCTTGGTCCCCCTTGCTCTCACCTGCAGGTGGGCTGAATAATTCATGGGAAACCTATTTGAATGAAGTAGCAGAGACAATGAAGTGAGCTGGGTCAGGCATTCAGGGCTGCTGCAGCAGCTCAGCCAGGAGGTCATTTTAAAACAAAAGGGATGAGATGTAGAAAGGATTAATGATTGCCTTTTCAACTCTCCTGAACCACTGTGGCTGAAAATCATTGCCGATCGATGCCTATTAAACTGCTTCTGAATGGAGGCTCTCGACTTTAGCAAAAAATAAAGTTTTAAAAAATAGAAAATAGCAAAAATACTAAGGACCGGGACAAAGGGTTAAACATCAAGGCCCAGGAAAGCACTCTGTGCCCCACGTTAATGGAAGCAAAACCAAATCGGTCAAAGGGTTAAACACCAAGGCCCAGGAAAGCACTCTGTGCTCCATGTTAATGGACGTTCTGGTGTCCTACAGAAGAATTCGAGAGACATTTTCAGGTAATCTATGATTTTATAAATATGTAGAACTTCCAGTGTGGAAGCTCCCTCCATCAATGCAATTTCCCCTCTGCTTTCCCAGAGATGTACCTTAGTGTTAGAGAATTACTGGGGTCACTGAGATGGAGACTGTCTTGTATATGGTGACACAGCGGGTGGGAATCAGAGGGACCATTTGGACTCAGATCTTCCTGACCCTGAAGCCAGCAGGACATGATAAACTGCATGGAGGTTTGAAGGTGGTAGGGACAAGATACGGTTGTTAATAATAAAAATAAACAGAAGAGCATATCAGCTGGGGAAAAACTGATTTAAAAAAAAGATCTGTGGTCCTCTTAATATCCTCAGAAACCATGAAAATGGCAGACAGAATCTGCCTTCCCCATGCATGGGATATAGCATGGGCTTTGAGGGCAGGGGACTGCAGGGAAAAAAGAATATTTGTTCTTAGAAGTAGGAATTGAGGGTTCAAACATGGCTCTATGACTATTTGTATGACTTTGGGTGAGTCGTTAACCTTTCTGAGCCAATTCTAGATGTAGGACCAGGTGTAAGCCCTCAAGTACTGAGAGAGATGTGGGGTCTGGCCAGCTGCATTAACCCAAGAGAATTTTAAGGCAGCCAGACCACACAAGCCTAATATGTTCCACTCTGAGGGTTGGTTTCCTCACTTATAATAGCCCATTAGGGTTTGCAAAGTGCTTTACACAAGTGATCTCATCTGATCCTCTTAACCCAGTGAGCTAGCAAGGACAGATATTATTGTCCCCATTTTCTGGATGAGTATACCAAACTTCAGAGGACAGAAGCTTTTGCACAGGTTGCATAGCTCATAATATTCAGAGTCAGTGCCCCAATCTTACCAACTCCCCAGTACTAAGCTATGTGGCCTATAAGAATCCCAAGATTTCTTTAGCAAGGAAGGAAGGAAGCAAAAAAGGAAGGGAGGGAGGGGGGAGGGAGAGATAGAGGAAGGGAGGAATGGAGGGAAAAACGAAGGAAGGAAGGGAGGGAGGAAGAAAGGGAGGGAGGGAGGGAAGGAGTGAGAGAGAAAGGGAGGGAGGGAGGGAAAACATATTCTCTTACTTTTTTTCTAGTGAATTGAGATTTCAAAGTATTCAGTGGCCAAGGAAGCAATATTTTGTTGCAGACTCTTCTTTGCTCTTTAAAATTTCAGCAGAATTTTGGACCAATGAGAATTGTAAGCAGGAATATTTCTGCCACTTCCAAAGAGCTAGATCTATCCAAATATCAAATTAATTGCCTCAAGTGGGCCTGAGGTCCTAGTCACTGGAAGTGTTCAAGCAGAGGATGGATGACTATTTGTCAAGGATGCTCTATTTGTCCTCTGTGAAGCCTTTTTTTTAAATTCCAGCAAATGAAAGTTCTCTTGCTCCTCAACTTACCCTAGAAAACTCTTTCATCATCCCTCCTTTGTTCCCATCACATTCTAGATTATATGGTACTTATCAGAATATATGAAATGTTTGCCCTAGCCCCCAAGAATACTGCAAATGCCGAGATTATCTCATTTTTCCTATTTGAGTCCCCAGCCCCCTAGCCCAGCGCCTCACACACATTAGGCATATATGTTGACTGAATTGAAATGATGCTGAGTTATTGACATATTTTTAGAGCATGAAATGACATTTATCTGTGGAAGAGGTGAATCCAATGCATCTGAAGGTGAGAGGAAAATAGATACTATTCGAGGATGTCTAAAAGAGAATCTCTATCCCCCTCCCGGCCAACCCAATTCTTGGAAGAGCCGGGCACACATGCAATATCACACTTGGACATCTCTCCCAGTGCCCACATCTGAAGCTCTTAACCATTCTCAGCCTGAGGCTCCAATCTGCAAAGGGATGCAACTCATCTCCTTCCTGCTGGGTAGACCCTTCTAACTCTAAATTTTCTCATCTAGAAGATGACAGGGTAGAAGTAGCTGGTCTCTAAGGCGTCTTATAGCTCTAAATCTAATAGTATGTGAATTTGGTTGATATTCTAACCCTTCCTCTAAGAGTCCTGCATCCATATTTTAAAAACTCAAGTATTCTACAATTAATATTGTTTGGAAATCCACGACACCCTTGAAATAATAAGAGATGCCCTGTGGCATTGAAAAAATAGCTTCATTTCCATGTCGGCTCAATGGGAATACTTTCCGCTCTTTCTGCCTAAAACCAAGCCATCTTTTGAAACCCAGACCTCCCTGCCTTCACACTGACTGACTGCCCTAGCCCACGGTGTATGCTAGAGTTCAGAACTGGGCAATGAACCCACATAAGCTTGTAGCTTTGCCTGCTTCAGATGTATGGACCTTGATTTCTCCCAATAAGCTCCATGTGACCTCTAAGGGTGGTTGTGAGGGAGAGACTGTGAAAGCCAGTTTTCAGCTCTGAGATCCCAAGTGATGGTCCCAAACAATAATCATCTCTTTATTATTGAATTGACTCCAACATTTAGAGTGTCTCCCTTGAGCCAGAGGTTTACCACCTAGACCAACACTTTTATTTGACAGATGGGGAAACTGATGTCCAGGGAAAAAACTTGTCTGAGAGGACATATTTAGTCTGTCAATTCAGTACACTGTTCTGGGTGCCGGCTTTCTTTCCCCATTCCACATCTATGATTTTCTATACAATTTCCAAAGGGAGGAGAATTGCCAGTTTTAATACAACAACCGTTTATCAAATACCTATTGTATGCCAAGGCATTCTACTGAGCAGAGTGGACACAAAAACAAGAAAAATAACAGTCTTTTCCCTCAAAGAGCATACATGTTGTTGGGGAAATAGGAGGTAATGACATCTATAAAGATTACGATAAACAGACACCTCTTCTAAGAGTCCTGCAACCCACATTTTAATAACTGGAATCAGAGTAATTTCAGGAGGGAAAAAGTGTTAACAAATCAGAGATGAATGCCTTTTGGTTAAGTGCCTACTGTGTAAGGCGCATTTAGGGACATTAGGAACAAATAGAGGAAGGAAGGAAGGAAGGAAGGAAGGAAGGAAGGAAGGAAGGAAGGAAGGAAGGAAGGAAGGAAGGAAGGAAGGAAGGAAGGAAGGAAGGAAGGAAGGAAGGAAGGAAGGAGGAGAAAAAGAGGGGGAAAGAGGAGAGGGAACGAGAGAGGAAGGAAGAAAGAGCTATAAAGAGAGAAAGGAAGAAAGAGAAAGTGAGAGAAAGTAAGAAAGCAAGCAAGAAAGGAAGAAAGGAAGAGAAAAAGAGAAGGAGAGAAAGAGGGGAAAGAGGAGAGGAACGAGAGAGGAAGGAAGAAAGAGAGAGTGATAAAGAGAGAAAGGAAGAAAGAGAAAGTGAGAGAAAGCAAGAAGGAAGGAAGGAGGGAAGAAAAAGAAAAGAAAAGAAAAATTTGGTTCCCAAAGAGCTTCCTCTGTTGGCAGAGCAGAAGAGATATTGGGTTTGGAGTCAGGGGACATGGATTCAGATCCTTTCTCTGCCACTTATTACTAGTGTGACCAAGTCACTGGGTCTCGGTTCCCTCAATTATAAGATGAGAAGACTGCATCTCTCAAGTCCTTCCCAGACCTAAATCTATGCCATGATAATCTCTCTCTCTATCTCTGTGACCCCAAACAAATCATTTTTGCATCTCTGGGGCTCAGTTCCTCATGGAGAAAACGAGAGGACTGGAGGAGGGGGCTTCCGGGATCTCTTCCAGCTCTCAATCCGTGCTCCTCTTACCTGTGCCTCTGCCTTTCTCAGCTTCTGTTTCCCACCCCTCACTTTCACTTCCCCTACATAAGGGGAATAACCTTGAATAGGAAACAGTCTAGGACTATGCTCTGTAGCAGGGTGAGGAAAATACATCGTGGAGAGGAGGGGGTTCGCTTTCCAGACATGGAAGACCACTTGTGGGAAGGAGCTGGCCGGGCAGATAATTTTTCCAGGGGGAAAAACATCCCTCCTCCTTCTGAAAGGGGCTCAGTTGACAATTTCTGGGGGTACTGGGCTTTGATTTAATCTTCCTTCATTTAATAGCCCCTGGAATCCTTTAATGGCGTCTTCCCAACTCCACCAATTATCCATGCTCTCCAGGACAGAGAGGTAAGAAGGTTCTAAGGATTAGCTCTTCCCTCACCGTTCAGAAGGCCCACCCTCCTAGGCCGTTTCCCTTTCATGAACAACCATACTCCTCTGAGCCACTCTGCTGTCATTTTTTTTCCCTTACAACGGACTCAATAGAATTCAATTGATCTAGCTCTGGCTTCCCTCCCCATTGCGTAAGTCGTCCATGCTCCCTCCAAACAGCTCCCTAGTTATTTTCTATATGCATGGCTCGTCTCCCCAATTAGATTAAGGCCTGTGTCTTCTTTTGTATCCCCCACGGTACCCAGGACGGCCCTGTGCACGCAGCAGGTGCTCAATAAAAGCTCGTTGTGGAACGCTGGACGTGATTGAATCTCGTTTCATTCCACCTCGTCTCCGGGGCCCCCCTCGGCCCGTCCCCTAGGCCTCCCGACGACGCTGTCTCGGTCCCCAGTGGCATCCACAACAGCTCGGCGGGAACCCTCTTCCATCTCGGCTTCGGTGATATTATCTCTTTCCCCCTTATCCACCAAATTAACGAGGCCCCTATCCCAAACCCAATCTAATCCCGGCGGCTGCGACGTCTCGGCAGCTCACGCCCACCAAGGCAAGATATTAAGCCATCTGCCTGTTGGAAGCCACTTTCCAAGCCAATTAGAGATAATTTTGAGAGAGTGAGTTCATGAGATGCGACATCCAACACTCTGTTCTCAAACGCGGGCTTAGGGGAGGATCAACTTCCTTTCAAGCAAACAAGTTTCGCTGGAAAACCGTGGCGGATGCTCAGCGAAGCAGAGAAACTCTGCCGAGCGCAGAGGAGCTCGGGGGCCGGCAGGGACCTGAGCAGGAATGGAACAGTTTATGTGCGAGCAGAAATGGCGGGTGGGTTGAACTGTAGACCCAGGAGGATGTGGGATGGATAATAAGGCTGGGAGGGTGAGTGCCTTCGTTTGGTTCAAGCACCTCCAGAAAGCCCCCCATGGCTGGAAGCTAGACGCTCATTTCACTTTGGGATTTATAGAACCTACCCGTACCTCCCTGCAACTCCTACCATGGCTCCCCATTCTGAGTCCTCAGGAAGGAAGGAACGGAGGGAAGGAGGGAGGTGGCAGAGAGAGAGAGAGAGAGAGAGAGAGAGAGAGAGAGAGAGAGAGAGAGAGAGAGAGAGAGAGAGAGAGAGAGAGAGAGAGAGAGAAGGCTAACTCCCCTGCTCCATGGGCTAGCTCTTCCAATACTTGGAGACAGTCATTCCCTGACTTGCTTCTGGAGACATATTCCCAGTTCCTTCACTGATTCTCATAAAGTACAGTCTTGAGGCTCTCTCCTCAAATGTCCACAATAATGCAGGGAGCTATGGAAAAGATAATCCCCAAAATCCTTTGGAATCAGATTTGGGATGAGATCTTTGATACTTCTGGCGAGAAGTTTTATCTCTTTAATTAGGCTGTGAACCTGGTGGTCTCTGTGGCGGACTTGTTGGGGCCTCCATGCTCTAATTGGAAAATTAAGAGGTTAGGCTAGGTAATCTCCAAATTCCCTTCCATCTGTTCTTCTGGGACCCTATAATCCCATGATTATATTACAATTAACTTTTCCTTGCCCAATTACTTAAAAGGAAGGATTGAAGGGGCTTTCATTGTATCCCTGGTGCTTAGTTAGCAGTGTGCCTGGTACAGAGCAAGTGCTTAATGAAAGGTCCCTCCTTTCTTGCTTGATTGTAATGAAAATAACCATGGCTCTAGTGTCCTAGGACCTGAGTTAGAATTTTACCTCTACTAATTATTACCAGTAACATTTTAGGCAAGATCCTCTCATTCTCCATGTTTGTAAAATAAGAAGGCTGAACTAGCTCATTTAAAGGTTCTTTCTAATCATAAAGGAGGGAAAAGGACCCACGTGTGCAAAAATGTTTGGGGTAGCAAAGAACTGGAAAAGGAGTGAATGTCCATCAGTTGGGCAATGGCTGAACAATTCATGGTACATGAAGGTAATGGAATATTATTGTTCTATAACAAATGATGAACAAGCTGATTATAGAAAGGCCTGGAAAGATTTACATGAACTGATGCTGAGCGAAACAAGCAGAACCTGGAATATATAGTACACAATAGCAGCAAGAATGTGCCATGATCAGCTAGGAAAGACTTGGTTCTTCTCAGTGGTTCGGTGATCCAAAGCAATCCCAATAAGCTTTGGACAGAAAATGCCATCTGCAAGCAGAGAAAGAACTAAGGAGACTGAATGTAAATCAATACATGCTATGCTCACTTCTTTTTTCTGTTTCTTTCTATCTCTCCCGTGATTTTTCCCGTTTGCTCTGATTTTCTCTCCCAACATAATTCATAAAACAATATGTATTAAAAAATAAATAAATAAAAATAAAAAAATAAAAATTCCTTCAAGTCTATGCCTTCGGATAATGGGCAGGGACAACTCCTTTCACCAAATATTTACAAAGGATCAAATGTAAACTGAGAAAGGAGAAAAACCAGCTTCTGGCATTAAACCGTTGCCCCCAGATAATCCCCAAAGCAGATAATCCAAGACAGAGATTTCACAATTAAGGCTAACCTCCACCCTCATTCTGTCACCACGCTGCTGACTCTTAGAAACCTGGGAGAAGCAAAAGAGATGCAGGTGGGCTGTTACAACTTAGAAAATCTAATAGCAAAGTTATTTTTGCGAGCTCATAAACTCACCCAGGCAATGAAGCCCTAACTTCCTGGCAAGGGGTGAGCTCACAAGGCAATGACCTTAACACTGTAAATTAATTCCGAAGCACAATTGTTTTCCATCTTCATTTAAAACCAACGTTCGTTAATCTAGCTTTAATGACATAGGAAATGGAAATTCCCTTAATAAAATAAGTTATGAATATTTATTATCCCATTTTACCTGAAAATTGAATAATTCATCAATTAACTTTACTATTAATTATTTAATGCAAAATTAATAAACTGCAAAACTCTTACGTCTTTCCCCCCCAATCCCTATGGGGTGGAGGCCGCTGAGATGAAGTAGCAGCGCCAAGCAGAAGCTTTGCGTGGGCCCAGACGCGAGTGGTTTATCCGCAGGGCGGAAACCCCGCGAGGGCGGCTCTGTGCGCACGCCTTTGGGTTCTCAAGCGGCCTGAGCGAGTGGCCCCCGACACCCGTCCGGCGTCATGGAGAGCAGCGACAAGGAGGTTTCAGCTTCGGACCGCAGGCAAAGCCGGGGAATTGAGCGATTATTTTGATAGTGGATTTCCGCGATTCAATTCTACAAGTGTTTTTTTATTAAGTACGCGCTTATTGTGCCAGGAAGCGCGTAAGAAGCGCGTAAGACAGAAGGGACCGAGGTCCTGTTCGCAAGGAACTTACCTTCTAAGGGAGGAGGAAAATGTCCCGAGATAAAGCATCTACGGGACAGAAGAGGAGGGGGCGGGGAGGAACCGGGGACCAGCCGAGGGGAATCCCGCCCTTCAATCGCGCGCAAGTTTTCCCGACTGCAGCCCCGCAGGCGAAGGCAGCTGGTGAAAGTCTCCCCCTCAGAGCAAGCAAGGGAGTCTGGGACTGTTATTTTTTGTTTGCAGTGTATTAGGGAAATGAACAAGCACTTATAAAGTGCCTACTACGTGCCGGGTGCTGTGCTCAGCGCTTTACAAATATTATCTCATTTGATCCCTTTGGCTACTGAGGAGGAAGTGAGCGTGCATATAAAACTTGACTTCTTTCCCCCTCTCTGCTGGCAAAGGGAGAAAGTCTTTGCTGTGAGACTGTGGGAGGAAAAGATAGTGGGTGGTTAGTCTCCACTCCGGAATCCCTGTCTGTGGATTATCTTCTTTGGGAATTGTCGGTGACAGGACACCGGACCCTCCTGGTCCCCTCCCCACCACTGGCTGCGCACCTCCCTCCCCAAACGCCAGGCTGAGGAGGGGTGGCCAAATGCCCTGCATCTCTCTGTCAATACTGTCAGTATTCTTTACTCTCTTTCATTGAGTCCCATCCATCACCTTGTTCATTTCTCTCTTTGTCTCTCTTCTCCTCTTCCTCTTTCCGTCTCTGTCTCTGTCTCTCTCTTTTCTCTGTCTCTCTGTCTGTTTTTCTGTCTCTGTCTCTCTGTCTCACTCTCTTTTTTCTCTGTCTCTGCCTCTGTCTCTTTTCTCTGTCTCTTTTCTCTCTCTCTCTCTCTCTCTCTCTCTCTCTCTCTCTCTCTCTCTCTCTCTCTCTCTCTCTCTCTCTCTCTCTCTCCCTGTGTCTCTCTATCTGTGTCTGTGATTTCTGTCTCTCTCTGTCTCTCTGCCTGCCTCTCTCCACCTCCCAACCAGATCCTCAATAAAGTCATCTTTATTGCCCACAGAGAACTCTCCCTCCTTTCTCAAGTTTAGTGACTGGTTTACAGACTTTCTCCCCTTCACATAGGCAAGTTCCTACTCTCATACTTGGGAACATCAGTGTTTGTGATGATATTCCATTAAACACTTTGGCTCCCTAGCTCCTTAACTTTTAAGATTATGGAAAATAGATGCCTAGATTGAGAGCTGGAAGGAAACTCGGAAACTAACTAGTTTATCCCTCTTACTTTATAGATCACTATACTCAGGTCCTTTGAGTAGGAAGAGTTAGAAGTCAGTCAGCCAACTCGAAATTAAGTCCTACTATGTGCCAGGCACTCAGCTAAGAGATGGAAGTAATATTTGAACTCCAGTTCCTTGACTAAAACCATAGGTCTTTCTGCTTCCCATTGCCTCTTCCTTCTTTAACTCTAGGTAGCATATGGCAAGGTGGACGCCCTCTTCTTCAGGAAAATCTCTCTTCTCTGGGTTTTTCTGACTCTTCTCTCTCTTGACTTTTCCTCTTACCTGTCTTACCACACCTTTCTATCGTTATTTATATGTCATCCACTAAAATTGGGTCCAGTTTAAAATAGATGTTGCCTTTTGCTTTACTGTATAAATTGAAAGTAAAAGAAATAAAAATGACTCAGTCCAAGACTGTATGAGCCCTTTCTTCTTTTTAGACTAATAACAGTAAAATAATATAATAGCTAATATTTAAGGTTTTCAAAGTACCTCACAAACACTATTTCATGTGATCCTCACAATAGCTCTGGGAAAAAGGTATTATAATTATCCCCATTTTACAGATGAGGGAACTGAGGCAGGCAGAAGTTAAGTGGCTTGCCCAGACACACAACTGGCAAGTGTCTGAGCAGGATTAGAATTCAGCCCTATCTGACTCTGGATCCAGCTTTCAACCCACTATACCATGAAGCTGCTTTCTCTATATATACTCTCTTCTCTTAGTGATTTTATTAGTTTTCATGATTTCAATTCTCATCTCTATGCAAATGATGCCTAGTTCTATATAGCCAACCCTAGTTTTTATCCTGAGAGCCAATCCTGTAGCCTCACCTGCCTACTGGACATTCAAACTAGACGTCCCATAGGCATCTCAAACTCAATATGTCCAAAACAGAGCTCACTGACTTTCTTGCCCCTGTCCTAGACAACTCCACTTACCTTTGCTATTTCTGTTAGTGTCGTTCTTCCAGTCCCTTAGGTTCAGAGCTTCTGGGCTTTTTTCCTTGACTTCTTGCTCTCATATACCTTATATATTTTTGGCTTGCCAAATTTTGCTATTTATCCCTCCACAAGATCTCTCATGTCCATCCCCTTTTCTCTATTCACAAGATAATCACCCTAGTTTACATCCTTATTATCTCTCATCTGGAGGCAGCTAGTGAATAGAGCTCTGGGCCTGAGTTAGGAAAATCTGAGTTCAAATTTAACCTCAGACATTCACTAGCTGTGTGACCCTCCATTTATTATTCATCCATTCATTTACTCATTCATTCAACCAACATTTTGTAAACACTTGCTATGTACCATATGTTGTAATACACGTTAGGAGGAGGATGAAAGGAACAAACATTTATTAAGCATGTTCTATGTGCCAGGCACATTCAACCTTGGTTTACCTTAATTTACTGGAGAAGGAAATGGCAAACCACTCCAGTATCTTTGCCAGGAAAACCCCAAATGGGATCACAAAGATCCAGACATGACAATGACTAAAACATAATCAGAATCACTGAAAAACAACGTCCCACCTAAACTTTTACAGCCTCCAAGATGGCTTCACAGACTTAAATCTCTTCCTTCTCCAATCCACTGTGCTTTCATCTGCTAAAGTCATTTTGCTAAATCACAGATCTGACCATGTTACTCCCCTACTCAATAAACTCCTATTGTTCTCTATTACTTCCATGTATATTAATATGAATAAAATAAATAAGAATGTTGTGTAGTATATAATAAACATATTTAAATTACATATTAAATACAAAAATATATTAAATGTAAATAAATAGTATATTATAACAATACATATTATAAGTGATATTTTACATATAGAAATATTAAATTATGTCACATAAAATATGTTAAATTATTTGTATGAATATATTAAATACAAATATATGAAATAATATATAATAAATGATATCAGTTTAACTTTTAAGGCCCTTCACAGATTGACCCCAACTTTCCTTTCCAAACTCGATATACAGTATTTCTCTTCGCATATTCTACAATCCAGTCAAGTCTTGCTGTTCCTTTTGGTGAGAAACAACACATCTTCAGTCATCTCTATGACTTTGCACAGGCTATCTATCCCACAAGCCTGGAATGTTCTCCATCCTTAGCTCCATCTCAACTCCACTTTCTACCCAAAACTTTTCCAGATTGCCTCTAGTTCCTCACATCCTACCCACCAAAATCTCTCGGTTCTATTTTGCACATCATTTATATACTATGTATGTTCCCCCAGCACATATAAGTGCCGTAAGACCAGTTTCATTTCTGTCTTTATATTCCTAGTGCCTAACACAGTATGGAGCTCATAATAGATGTCCAAAAATATGCTTGATAATTGATGGAGTCCTTATTACTCCTAAGCTACCACCATTTACCCAGTCGTTCAGGTTTACAGCCTCAGGGACATCTGCAATTCTTTTTCAACCCCAACATCTAATTATTTCCCACTATGGAAAACCCTACCACCACATCTCTAGCATAAGATTATTCCTTTCCCTACACTCCCACAGCTATCACCTAGTTCATTCCCTGATCAGTTCTCATACTTTTTCCCCTATAATCACATCCTCATTGGTCATTCTGCTTCAGTCTTTGATCCATTCTCTTCACAGAAGCCCAGTTGGTATCTCTAAAGTTCAAAGTCTGACCATATCACCTTCAACTTAAGAGACTCCTGGGACTCTCTCTTTCTACTAGGATATAGTAGAAACTCCTCAGCTTGGTATTCAAAGAGGATTTTTATCCTTGGCTTTGTTCTATCTTCCAAGTGGATTGTATATGATTCCCCTTCATGCATCCTATAATCCATACAAATTGGCCTATTTATTATTCTCTATAAATGACAGTCTATCTCCCGTACCTATATCTCTGCACAAGCTCTCCTCGCTACCTAGAGCCCTTTCCATCCTCATTTCCTCTTAGAATTCCAAGCTTCTTAAGAACTCAGCTTAAGTACCAGCACCTACCACAAACCTTTCCTGATCCCCCTTTTTGAGAGTCTTCACCCCTATATTATTTTATTTTTACAGTATGTATATGTGTGTATCCATATGGTTCCTCCACCCACCACATTGAACTTAAACTCCCTGAGGGCAGGGATAAGAGTGTACCCCAAGAAATCTCAAATGCTATAATATTGGTAATGCACTTAGCATAGTGCTTGTCACATGGTACATATTTTTGAAGTGTTTGTTCCTGTCACCTCTTCCCAGAACCTATTGCAACATAGTAAGTATTTAAAAAATACTGGTTGGATGAATATATAAATGAATTAATGAATAAATAAATGAATGATACAAGAAAAATCTTTCAAAGAATTAGAGCTGTCTAAAAGGAGAATAAGATGCCTCAGGAGAAAATAGGTTCCCCTATCATTGAAAGTTTACAAGCAGGGATGTGCTGGTAAATATTTAACGACCAATTCTCGGGGAGAGAGAGAAGGAAGGGAAAAAAGGGAAAAGGGAAGAAAGAAAGCTAAAAAAGAAAAATGTAACACTTAAGTTAACCCTCATTATGAACATTTTTCTGCGTCACTTTTAAAAATCTAGACAATCCAGAAAATAATAAATTAAACCCTGATTTATAGAATTTGCCAATTTCTAAGAGCAAGTTAAGTTCTAAGCGGGTAGGTGGCTCAGTGGATAGAGTACCAGGCCTACAGTCAGGAAGATTCATCTTCCTAAGCTCAAATCCAGACTCAGACACTTGATGGCTGTGTGACTTTGGACAAGTCACTTTACCTTGTTTGACTCAGTTCTCTCATCTGCAAAATGGGTTGGCAAAGGAAATGGTAAACCATTCCAGTATCTCTGCCAAGAAAACCCCAAATGGGGTCACAAAGAGTAGGACATGACTGAACAACAACACAAATGATCATGCTGAAAATTTAACAACCAGATCTCAAACATCCATGCAAGCTCCAGCACACCCCTGTCTCCAAGCAAAGACTAAATAATCACCAGTGGGTATGATTAGAAGATCACAGAGTTAGAGATGAAGGGGGCTAGAGGTCCCTCTTTACAAATGAGAAAGCTGAATCCCAAAAGGATTACTTGATTTTTCTCAGGATGATGGGGTTAGTAAATGTAATCCTTGTGAGGAAGACTTGTATTCAAATCCTGCCTCAGATACTGAGAATATGAAGAAGCCCAGAGACATTAAATGATTTTTTCAGGATGATGGGGTTAGTGACTGGGATTGTAATCCTTGTGAGGAAGACTTGTATTCAAATTCTGCTTCAGATACTGAGAATATGATCTAGGTAAATCCTTAATTTCTGTCTACCTCAGTTTCCTCATCTATAAAATGGGGATAATAATAGCATTTACTTCCTGGTCTTGTTGTGAGGATAAATATGAAATATTTGTAAAGGGCATGTATTGGGTACTTCATAAATACTTATTTCTTTCCTTCCTCCCTCCCTACCTCTATTCCGCTACAACTTTAGCATCTTCTGACTTTGGGAGGTAGGGGAAGGGTGGGGAGGATTAAATGAGTAAACTTGATGCCATGGTAATGGAGGTAATGGAACCTCAGGGTATTTCATATAAAGAGATATACCGAAGGTAAATTTCACTTGGTAGGCAACCCTCGCAGGAAGGAACAATAACTCCACATTGACTTTCATTTTTAAATCATTACATGCGAGCTCTGTCTTAGCAATAATTTCATTCCGTGTCCCTGCTGCTCTCCATCTTTTCAAGCTGGGGCTGGCTCCCCTGGACCCCCTCAGCCTGGGCACCGGCGGCTCATTCCTAACACAAATCTTATTTCCCAAGGTCCTGAGGCTGAAAAGCTGGAGAGAAGGGTGAGAAAAACGACAAGCCTGGCGATATTTTAATCAAGAGGAAAGCGATTCCCAAACCAGGTCTCCTGCCTGCGATCCAGGTCTCTGCTGCTTGGAGAAAGGAGCCCAGTCCCTGGCCGGCCCCAAGGAGACGCAGAGTTCAGCCATCAGAACAGCCAGGACACGAGGCTCTTGAAGACTTCTGGGACCTCTGATCCAGCACCAGCCTGCGGGCCCACTTCTCCATCAAGTTACCTGCCTTTCCGTCCCCAGCTTCTTTCTTGCAGAGAAGGGTTGGAGGGAATGGGATTGGATCAATGGTGGTCTTGGGTTTGAGGCGGGGCGGGGTGGGGGGAGTTGAGAAAGGAAGGGGAAATCTTTTTATTAATGTTCTATCTTGCTAAATGAAAATGAAAGTTTTTTTCCAGGGAATTTCATCTTGAGAAAAAGAACAATGAACAATATGCACACACACTCAAAACAGGATGTGAACAAAGGATATGTAGCCAAGTCAGAACCATGAAACATTCTTTTCCCATTTTCTTTTATTGTAAAAGCAAAAAAAAAAAAAAAAAAAGTCCCCATCACAGGTGGACTATGGGAAATGTAAGAATAGCATCTAGAAACCTCTATGGTAGGAGCAGTGGATATGATAGCATTGCTTAATGAGAACAGGGGGGAAATCTGCAGCAGCTGATCTTGCAATTCCCCATTACACAGAAAATTATGAGTTACAAAGAGCAGTTTACTCCAGGAACATATATTAGCTGCTTCTAATTTTGCTATGCAAATTTGCTAGATCTCATTCTCCATAGCTAGTCTGAATTCATGAGGTCGGAAATGATTCCTGGGGAAGCACTGGGGATAGCAGTATCTGGACAGAAAAATCCAAAAAGGAGGTTTTTTCCTGGCTCAGGAGACAAAAAGGAGAAGAGAATCAAGCAGGAGGGCCTAGCCCTGCTCTGGAGAAGAGATGATGGAGTACTCTGTCTATCAATAAAGGGGTGGGGGACTGGGGCTATGGAACATTACATTCAATGGCAGACACGGCTCCATCTTGGTTGCTTTTGCGTTATTTTTGTCTGTGCTATAAGGGAGGGTTCAGAGGAAAGGTATAGAGAGGAAATTACTATGAGATCAAAACAAAGAGCATGGGTAAAAGTTTGTCTTTCATTTCCCCCTACTCCTTTTCAGAAGTAGGGCTCTATGGGCATCAAATGTTGCACATAATGCCAGAATTTTTCTTTTCAATGAATTGAACAGGGTGGTTTAATCTTTTCTCTTCTGCTTTTTCTTTTCTCTCTCTTTTTAAAAAGTATTTATTATAAGCAGTGACTCTCTAGCAATGACAGAGAGAGGAATTTAAGTACTGAAAAAAATGTGTTTCAATCCCACTTTTACGTAAGAATAAACCATGAGATAAGGAAGGGGACTTGATCTGTGTTTTCCTTGGTCTAGGGATCTCTCAGGCAAGAAAATCCCCCAGTACAGATTTCTACCTCCCCTCAGTCTTAAAGAGAGGTAAAGTAGCTCGCTGAGGATCACAAGGTCATGGGACTTGAAGGCTGGTCCTCCTGGCTCCCGGGCAAGTTTTCTGCATCCAGCATGGCAGGCTGCCTCTGTAGACCAGGAGGTAGGGTAAATAAAACAAGATTACCACCCAGAGACCCTGGCAGGCTATGTAGATGGCTATTGATTTGTGAGAGCACAGCACCAGCGGGCTTTGTTATTCTCAGAAATATTCATCACTGCCAGGTTGCCCTGCAGAGAAATAGTAGAAAGCGACCCTCTGAGATGAGGATTCTCCAATCAGGGTGGCCCACTCCTCAGGCAAACTTGCATTAACCATAACCTGACAAGCAGAGCCCAGGGCCAAGATGCGGATTTATCACCGAGCAGTCAGAGGAGAGAAACCACATTCATAATTGCAAAAAGGCAACCAAGGTGCCTTTCCCCCAGTGGTCAGTCCCGAGGGCGTTAGAATAACTCAGATCCAAGACAAACCTGGGACTTTGTCCTAGAAAAGGGCGCTGGGAGTATCTGCAAAGAGGGTCCCTGCTTTTGTTCTTGTACCCTTCCTACCCACTCCCAACGGGCAGCTGGATGATGCCGTGGTCTATACAGTGTGGGCTAAGGCTCCCTCCTCCAAGAGGCTTTTCCTAACCTCCCTCCCTGGAAGGCTGCCTCTGCCTCCCTCCCTGGTAGTTTGTATTTATCTTTATTTCCATGTTATTTCATTCCACAGAAGGTAATCCTTGAGGACAAGAACAGTCTTTTGACTCTTTTTGTGCTTAGCACAGAACCTGGCACATAGTAGGCACTTATAAACATCTATTGATTGATGGATTGATCGGCAAATCAATCTCTTTAGGAGAAGGATACTGAATTTATTTCCATTCAACAACAAACACTTACCAAGTGTCTACTACATGTAAGGCAGGTGAGAGAGGCTGGGTGATGTGACCGATAGAGGATGGGGGGTTTGAGTTTGCATCTTGCCTCCCACACTTACCTGTTGTGCAATCACAAGCAAGTCTCTTAACCTCCAAGTTCCTAAGAAATTCTGGAAAGAGCCTCCCTATCTTTTAAAAAATTGCCTTTCTACACACTCACAAGAGGTAGCTAAGTCTTTACAAAGGTCACAAAAGACCTACCTATAGAGATTAGCACAGGGAATCCCACCCTAAAAGTTCCCCACCCAGATGGAATCACCTTATTCCCACCCCACAAAATGTGCCAGCCACGTTTTATGCCACTCAGCATCCTCTGGTGCCTTGGACAACTAATCCCTGCCTTCAAGGAATGGACAATCTAAGTTGTGTACAACATGTAAACAGATTAAATAAATATTAGACAATCTGAGGATGAAGAGAGAACTAAGAACTCAGCTGATTGGTAAGGATTTCACATAATAGGTGGCCCCTAAAATTAGTCTAGATGACAATTGGGGGTTCCTTCTAGTTCTAATAGAATCCCATGTCCTCTCTGGTTCATTCCAGTCCTGACATTCTATATTCTAATAGATTTCTGTGTTCAAGAACTCCTTCCAGCACGGAAACTTTATGTTTTATAGCCCCTTGCAGCCCTGACATTTCAGGATTTTATAATTAAAGGTGATGAGCCCACAGGCATGATGTCACTGAACAAAAAAAGCCCCTAGCTAACAAATCCAGTTACATGATGTGAGTAGGGAAGCAGGCTTGCCTGTGACAGAGAAGTCGATGTTTTACCAAGTTGCCAGGCTCGCTGTGCATGTCTTTCCCGGGATCCAAGCCTTAGCAAGTCCTTTAGCCCTCTGCAGAAAAGTGCATAAAGTTAGACAGTCCCCCAGGGGCTAGTAGGCCATTGCCTGAATGCCCTCTGGGGAAGTTCCAGCCTAGTTGGAGAGCTCCTTGGAACCTGAGACAGTGGCCTCTGGGTAGGGTAGAGAGCTCACAGAAGGCGGAAGACCATAAAGTACATTTGTTCCTCGGTTAACAATAATAGGTTTCCTGCCTTGTCAAGAATTTGCCCACTGTATCAGCCCGGTGCTGAAATGTATGTAACATGACATGCTATTATGTTAATTTGAAGGTAGGTCCCCATCTCAGCACAATGCAAAGGTCATCACGTTGCAGTGGGGACTGACCCAATTTCTTAACTGATCCGCCCTCCCAGCCACTGGAATTATCCACTTCTGCGAATGCAATCCCCTGCTCCCACACACACTTTTCAGGAATATCTACTGAAATAACTCAGGGAAGCCAACTTTCAAAAAAAAGATTAATAATAAATCACTAAAACAAGATCTCTGGTTGAATTGTATAATTCTCCTTCTGCGGTTCTGTCTTCCTCACCTAGAAAGACAAGTCACTCAGAAATGTCTCATGCATGGTAGTGATTATGTTAATAGGCAAATTTGGGGAGAAAGGAAGAAGTAATGGGATCGGGTTTACCTTGGGGAATTGCTTCTCATGTTAGATACATGTGGGGCGATCCATTGCCATTCGTGTATAATATTAATGCCCTCCAAATCTCAGATGGGCTGTGACAATGAAATCCGTCTCCGGCACTGACCTCTCCCGGGAGGATGGCACTACCCATGCCTCCAAGGGGCTCTGGATGGCAGAGACCTGACAGGTTGTCCTGTTGACTTCTGCTCTCTCTTCTTCCTCACCCCTGCCTGGAATAATCCTTTGCTTTGTCCAAAGCCCAATTGGATGCCATTGTTCAGGCGAGGCTTTTTCTGATTCTCCCTCAGTGACTAGCACTGTCTCCTTGAAATTATTTCATGTGTGTTTTCTATTCATCTGCAAGCACATCATAAACTCTCATTAAAGGTATGTTCTAGCCTCTTCTTGTCCAGTATTAGTGGGGTATCTGACCTGGAATCTCTTTCCACTCTAATTTGAGACTCACATTTAAGTCCGACCTCACCTAAGAGTAATGTTTCATTTCAATATGAATGATCTGGAGATTCCTAGGTCAGAATGAAATCTCAGTATCAAAGCAGTGCTCTCTAATAGGGCCAAGAAGACAGAAATCACTCACAGGGGGCCATAAATGTCTTTTCTCTCTAGAGGGAATAGTATATGAGAACTGTATAATTCTCTTTTCTATTCTCCCTGGTTATCAGAGATCAGAGTCAAGAATTTTGTTTTCCTAGAGGATGAGGAAGATGGTGCTTTAGGGATGCTTAGGGTCTATTAAACTGGTCCACTATATCTTCCCTCTATATGACAATCTATTTCCTTATGGAATGTATCTTTGTACAGGCTGTCCCCATGTCAGGACTGAACTCTCTCTTCATCTTCATCACTTGGAATTCTGAGTTTCCTCCAAAGCACAGCTCAGCTGCTGACTTCCAACCCATCCCCAACCATTTGTGCTCTCTTGGTCTTGAAATCACTTTGCATTTCTTTGTGGCTAAATAATAGTTACATATCTGTGTTTGATGTGAGGAAGGAAGGAAGGAAGGAAGGAAGGAAGGAAGGAAGGAAGGAAGGAAGGAAGGAAGGAGGGAGAGAAGGAGGGAAGGAGAGAAGGAAGGAGAAAAGGAAGGAAGGAAGGAAGAAAGGAAGGAAGGAAGGAAGGAAGGAAGGAAGGAAGGAAGGAAGGAAGGAAGGAAGGAAGGAAGGAAGGAGGGAGGAAGGAGGGAGGAAGGAAGAAAGGAGAGAGGTAAGGAAAGAAAGGAGAGAGGGAAGGAAGAAAGGAAGGGAGGAAGGAGGGAGGAAGGGAGGAAGGAGGGAGGAAAGGAGGAAGGAGGGAGGAAAGGAAGGATAGAGGGAAGGAAGGAAGAAAGGAGAGAGGTAAGGAAAGAAAGGAGAGAGGAAGGAAGAAAGGAAGGGAGGAGGGAGAGAGGGAAGGAAGGAAGGAAGGAGGGAGGGAAGGAGGGAGAAAGGAGGAAAGGAAGGAAGGAAGAAAGGAGGGAGGAAGGAAGGAAGGAAGGAGAGAGGGAGGGAGAGAAGGAAGGAGAGAAGGAGGGAGGGAGGGAGGAAGGGAAGAAGGGAGGGAGAGAAGGAGGGAGGGAGGGAAGGAAGGAGGGAAAAGAAGGAAAGGAAGGAAAGAAGGAAAGGAAGGAAGGAAGGAAGGAAGGAAGGAAGGAAGGAAGGAAGGAAGGAAGGAAGGAAGGAAGGAAGGAAGGAAGGAAGACAGGGGGAGAGGAAGGAAACTTCCAGAGGATGAACTTTACAATCCATATGCACATTCAGAATCTACATTCAAACATATATGTAGCTCTTGATAGCTAATTAATAGTGATTTATTAAATTAAAAATGTATAGAGAAAATGCTATTAAGTCAATCAAGTAATCCAGCAGAGGGAGGGAGAGAAGGTAGTATATAGCCAAGAAATAATAGGCATGAAATCTTCCCTCAAATACCTCACAATCCCATTCTCTGTGTGTCTTTCTCTCTTTCTTTCTCTCTCTCTCTCTCTCTCTCTCTCTCTCTCTCTCTCTCTCTCTCTCTCTCTGTCTTTCCCTGTATCTCTCACTCTCTGTCTCTGAATCTCTCTCTCTTTCTCTCTCCCTATATATGTGTGCGTGTGTGTGTATTTATGTATGCACACACATACAGATATGTATACATACATATTAATCATTATCTCTCTTCCTACTCTCATGTCTTATTTAAAAGACAGTTGCTCTCCTTGGGGGCTCTCACACGTAATCCACTATCCAACAGATGCTGGGTTCAGATCCTGCCTTGAACACCAGCCATATGACCTTAGAAAATTCACCAAACGTTACCCAACCTCAGTTTCCCCATTCATGGAATGATAATGGAATGGAGTTCATGCTACCTCCTGAGGCTGTTGTGCAGTCTAAAGGAGGCTAAATGCAAGAGCTTTGCCAGTTATTACAAGAAGATTCTTACATATCTTGTTATGTGCCAATGCCCGTCACATGGTCCTGCGTAGGAGCAGAAATGTCTACACCGGCCTTATCCCACCCCCATGCCCTCTCCTGGCAGATTTCTCTGAAGCAGTGTCTCGCCCTCTCCTCCGACCCCATCATTTCTTCCTCGTATCCCCCTTGTTTACAGACACGGATTAGCTCCTCCTGGCCGACTATAAGTTTCCCGGGGACCAGCAAGGACTAGGTAACTTTTTCATCTTCTCATGGAGAGATTAACTGATTTGTGAGAGTCATCCAGGCACGTGTCAGAAGCAGGACTTAAACTCTGATCTCCGCAATCCCAAAGCCAGCTCTCATCCTCAGCTCTCCTCATTCCCGTATTAAAAAGGTGAAGCCATCGGAGTCATTAGAACAGCAGCTCAGTAAGGGCCCAATTTATAACCTCCAGGAACCTGGAAGTCCCCGACCCAGGCAGCGGATCTATTCTGCTGCTCCCTCCTATAGCAACATCTATATGTGAGCCGATTACAACAATTAATTTAATAGGGATTCCTCTGCATGAACAATGCATCATTTTATTAGGAAACTCTATAAACGTCAGTGGTGCAATTCATTTTTATTAATTTTCTAAAATGAAATTAGCAGGAGTGGTGGCAGCGAGAGAGGCAAACAGAGGTTGTGGAACATTTTTAGCCCAAAGGGGATCGGTGTCATTAATTCCTAAATACCAGGAGGCCTGTTTGTATGAACTCAGCAGTTGACTGCACCAATTAATTTCAATATTTGGAGGGGAGAGGGGAATATCTACCAAACTCAACTCAACAACTAATTTAGGAAGGTCCTTGAACAGCCAGGCAACTTTTCTTCCTCTTGGGACGTGGAGCTTTCGGGTGTAAAAACAGCGTTGCAATACTAATAGGGAAATGCTTGTCATCCTCAATCCACTGCCTGGCAAAAAGGAAAGGATCTGGGAACGGCTTCCATAAACCCTCCCCATGGCAGGGGTGGGCTCTGGGCTACTCAAGAGAATGCAGGTATCCCAGTCCTGCCACCAAAAGGCACAAAGATCCTATGTAACACAAGCGGTCGTCATCCCTCTTCGGGGACCCGACAGCCTTCGGCCGATCTCCGGCTGCAACAGGATGAACCGGTGGTTCTCCATCCAGCCTTATGTGGGCGACATAACAGTGACCCTTTCCTTGGCTATGGCAGGGTGTTGGAATCTTACAAACTGCTAACTCATTAGAGTTGATGGATTATTGATCTGATCTTACAAGAAGATGTTTTGGGCCAGAACCTGAAAAAAGGTACTAAGTAGAACTAATTGATACAATGCTTGTGTTTGCACCTTTACTCATTGGAGTTCACACCTTTGGGAGATTTCAGGGTTTAGTATGAGATATGTGAATTCACACCAGCCTTGAAGCTCTTAGGGCCAGAGAGCATGCTGGGAGAAAACCCATAATCCCTTTCTCTGATATATAAGAAGAAAGCAGAGGCCCAGTTAGGAGAGTTCAGTGGATTTTTAGATTAAGAGGGGAGCGTCAAGTGAGTTCAGCCAGAAGCCCTCTCTGAGTGAGGAGTTTTACTTCGGAACACTGACTGGGGTCGGAGAGGAGCACTCTGGGAGATTGGGAGCCAGAAGCCCTCTCTCAGAGGCAAGAGAGATTCAATTCGGTGCTGGCTCTGGAGGCTGAAGAAAGCCGAGGCAGAAGCAAAGGACAAAGCTGCAAGAGCTCTTAGAACCAAGCAGAGAGATAGGCCTCAACTAACCGGGCTATTTTGGAAGGAGAAAATAAATGTTTGCATTTTTACCAGCTGGCTGCATTTTGGGTGATTATTACTTTCAACTGAAACTAAGGCTGCCTCCAGAAAACCTCCCTGAGAAACCTGCTTTTTCCCAGAGAGAACTATTATTATAAAGAAGAAAATCACCAACAGCTGGGGAAAGGCAAACTCTGGTTAATGTGGCCAGGAGTGAGTACTACTAATAGTATTACTAGTACTAATACTACCACCTCTACCACTATCACTAGTACTACTATTACTATCACCTCCATCACTACTACTAGTACTATGAACACCACCAATAATATTATTACTACTAGTAGTACTACTATGAACATCATCACCACTACTAGTATTACTAGTATTAGTACTACTACTACCACCTCCACCACTACCACTAGTATTACTATTACTATCACCACCACCATTACTACTAGTACTACTATTACTACTATGAACACCAACAACACTATTACTACTACTAGTAGTATTACTAGTACTACTACTACCACCACCACCACCACCACCACTATTAGTACTACTATTACTACTATGAACACTAACAATACTATTACTACTATTATTGCTACTATGAACACTAATAACAACATAACTACTAGTACTACTATTATTACTATAAACACCACCATTACTAATATTACTATTACTACTATGAACACCAACACTATTACTACTATTCCTACTAGTATTACTAGTACTATTATTACTACTACCACCATCACCACCACTACTAGTACTACTATTACTACTATGAACATTAATAATACTATTACTACTACTATTGCTACTATGAACAACAACAACATAACTACTAGTACTACTATTATTACTATAAACACCACCATTACTAGTATTACTATTACTAATATGAACACCAACAACACTATTACTACTACTACTAGTCTTACTAGTACTATTACTACTACTACCACCACCACCACTCCTAGTACTACTATTACTAGTCTTACTAGTACTACTACTACTCCACTACTACTAGTACTACTATGAACACCAACAACACTATTATTACTAGTAGTACTATTACAATTATTACTATCACCACCACCACCATTACTACTAGTACTACTATTACTGCTGTGAACACCAACAACACTACTACTACTGCTACTATTACTACTATCACCACCATTACTACTACTACCACCACCACTATTACTACTACTTTTACTATTACTACCACTAGTAATAATAATCATCATCATCACTATTATTACAATAAACAACAACTAAAATTTCTATAATGATTTAAGATTTGTAAAGAACTTTATAAATATTATCTCAACTTACTCTTACAACAACCTTGGAGGATAGGTGCTATTATTATCCCCATTTTATAGATGAGGAAACTAAGGCTGAAGGAGGTTATGACTTGCCCTGTGTCACACTGGTAGTTAATGACTGAAGTGACTTAGGAAACCACACATTAACATGATCTACATTTTACTGGATTTTTATTTATTTTATTAAACATTTCCCAATTACATTTTAATCTGGGTCAGATAGCAGTCTAAGCAGCAAAACTGGCACCTCTGGTATAAAAGATTCTATTAGATTGGAAGCTCCTTGAGGGCATGGATTATTTTGCCTTTTTCTTTGTATCCCCATCACCTAGCAGAGTGCCTGGCCCTGAGAAAGCCTAGTTCTTCTCTTTACTATTTGGCAAAGACTATTCTATTTTTTGCCCACTACTACTATCTCCTAGTGTGCCTAGTGTGAAATCTTGCTCATAGTCGATACCTGTCTAATAAATGTTGGATGAATTGTATCATAGTTTCTAGAGAAGGAAAGTCCCATATAGGCCATCTGGTTGTTATTTGATAGATCTGGAACCAAGAGGGAGATCACTAACTCCTTCTCCCTCATTAAGAAGGAAAGTGATTTTCCAGTGATTCCATAGATAGGAAGGGGCAAGGCTGAGATTTGACCATAGATCCTTTGAATCCAAATCTAATGGAATCCAAACCTCATTGTCTCCAGCCCCTGGGGACAAGAACTCTGAAATGAATTTATTGACTTGAGGCCTTCTCTCTAGAATTCATATGATAAGAAGGTTGGACCAGAAAGTCTCAATGGTCTTTTCCATAATTAAATCCTAGGAGTTTCTTATTCATTAGCCTTTATTTATTTTACTCAAGAACTTAAATGCCAAGCTCAGTCAAGCCCTGTTCCCTTCAACTACCTTGAGAGGAGGCCAGGGAAACCAGGGTTATGCATAAACTGGTCCCCTAACACAAACTTAGGGCAGCAGGGTGGCACAGTGCTTTGACTGCCTGCTCAGGAATGAAAAACACTCCTCTCTCTGAGTTCAAATCCAGCCTCATTCACTTCCTAGCTGTGTAACTGAGCGAATCACTTCCCCCTGTTTGCCTCAGTTTCCTTTTCTGTAAAATCAGTTGAAGAAGGAAATGGCAAACCCCTTCAGTATCTCTGCCAAGAAACCCCAAATGGGATCCCAAAGAGTAAAATATGACTGAAATAACTGAAACAACCCCACCAAAAAAAACACAAAAATGCACATAAGACCACAGAAAAATGAACACTGACAGACATTCTGTGTCTCCTTTAAAAGGAAGAGACTGGAATATCTTAAATTCAAACTCGAGGCACAAATATTCAGTAAGTCACCAACATTCTGAAGCTAAAATACACACAAACCTGTCATTACTAATAGCAAAGTTCCTACAGTTGAAAGCAGTGAAATCACTGCCCCCCAAATGTCACAGGCCCCAAATAAAAACATCAAGTTAGGCATGTCAGAGGTGTGCCCCCTTAAAACAAATGTACTTCAGCTTTCTTAACATAATAAAAATGTCAATTACACTCTAAGGGAAACAGGTTGGCAATCTTTTAACTGACTATGTCCATCCCCAAGTGGCTAGAGAAGTTAAACATTTATGGCAGTTATCGAGGACATTTACTGCATAATAAACTGTAGCTCTGTCCATTAAGTCTGCTTTGGGGGATCTCTTGCTACCAATTACAGAAACCCCCAACATGAAAAAAGCAACCCTCAGCCTCCAAAACAAATGGAGACACGGGTGAACAACTTAGCAGTAGAAAAACAGGAAAGGAGGAAGGAAGGATGGAAGGAAGGAAGAAGTAAAGAAGGAAGGAAGGAAGAAGGAAGGAAGGAAGGAAGGAAGGAAGGAAGGAAGGAAGGAAGGAAGGAAGGAAGGAAGGAAGGAAGGAAGGAAAGGAGGAAGGAAGGGAGGGAGGGAGGAAGAAAGAAGGGAGGGAAGGAAGGAAGGAGGGAAGGAGGGTGGGAGGGAGGAAGGAAGGAAGAAGGAAGGAAGGAAGGAGGGAAGGAGAGAAGGAAGGAGGAAAAGAAGGAAGGAAGGAAGGAAGGAAGGAGGAAGGAAGGAAAGAAGGAAGGAAGGGAGGAAAGAAGGGAGGAAGGAAGGAAGGAAGAAAGGAAAGAAGGAAGGAAGGAAGGAAGGAAGGAAGGAAGGAAGGAAGGAAGGAGGAAGGAAGGAAGGAAGGAAGGAAGGAAGGAAGGAAGGAAGGAAAAAAGGAAGAAAGGAAGGAAGAAAAGAAGGAGGGAAGGAAGGAAAGAGGAAAGGAAGGAAGGGAAGGAAGGAGAGAAGAAAAGAGCTAGAAAATACTTTGGAGACAAGTGAGAGTCCCATAGAGATTTATACCTCCAATTTCCCCCCCTCCTACCATCCAAATGATTCCAAACCAAAGGAAAGAGTGTAATTAAATGATTAAATGGGAACCCATCAGGTTAAAACTTTCAACTCAGTATGATCATTGGCACTCTATTTTTAATCTATCTGATTCTATTCAATATAATACTCATTAAGTCAATTAAGGAGACCTCAGTGTCACAAGCTATCAAGCATGACATAGGCTTTTCAATTGGCCACCAATGGATGGATTGGTGAAGTCAGGTAATCAGTGAAAATCAATCTGTTTACTGTACATATCTGAAAGAGCAGCAATATCAGGGATGTTACCTTGTCTTAGGGGAGGTGGTTAGCCATTCTTCATGTTTTTCAAACGTTATTAAATAAGCTGCAATTTCCTGAAAAAGAAACAGAACATGAAATAAACAATCAGCTCACATTGGATAATGAATAAAAATATTTAACATATTTAATATTTAACTCCCTCAAATATTCTCTCCCCTCCAAGATTGGGGCTCCAGGTTCACTGCTCAGTACTGTTCTCTAATTTTATTTTTGTTGTTATGATGGTTTAAACCCTCTTCTTACAATCTGCTACACAAGAAAATCAAAGTTCTTGGATTACAAAGGGAAGTCTATGTCAAGGACAAAACAAAAAGTTTCTCCTTAAGAAGAAACCACTGGAAATGAACTCAGATCTTACATGTTATTAATTTGGGGAAGAGAAAAAGTGCCACCAACAGGTCTACATTTACGCAAGGCTACAACTTCCGAGTTTTAGTCTTTCTTCTTCCTCCAAGAGTGGTCTAATCTTTCATCACTGCAAGAGATACCATGTTCTCTCAGCTAGAGTCCTCAAAACCCCTGAGCCAAATCACACAAGGAGATTTTTTTAAGAAGAAGGAAGAAAAAAAAAGATAAAACCACATGTCTCCAAAAAAGAGAGAAGGCAATCTGTTAACCTTTTCCACCACAGAAGGTACCCTCTGATAACTTAATACATCGAACCAACACTTCAGAAAGAAAAGCAAAGTCAGCAGAGTTAACAGCAAAGACAGAGAAAATGTGGGCACCTGAAGGTAAATTAAATATTTATAAACACAACAACATCACTGCAGACAGATTTACTGATTTATTAATAATTTCCATAAAAAGCCAGTGGGTGACATCAACATAAGTCATCGCTTCTGCTTTGAGGCATGATACGGCCCATTACTCCTAGATCCAAACTGATTTGCTAACATGAAATTGGCAAGTTTGTAAGTTAAATTAAGGTTGGTCAACGAGGATGCATATTTCCCATGGATTCTATGGGATCGCCCAATACTGAGGCATCTCAGAGACAACCAGGGAAGAGGCGTGAGACCAAAACTCATCTACAACAAAAGGCTCTGGAGGGATCTTAGCAAGAGATTCAGCTATCAGTCCAGAAGACAAGGGATTACAATACCTTCCCCTCTTTTTCACCGGGGAGTCTTAACTCAACATACTTGGTCAGAATTGATTTTTAGTTCTTTTGATCAGTGAGCACATAAAAAGATTTTTTTTACCTTTGCTCAAGAACAATTATGAATCTGAAGTAGATGAGCCACACCCCAATACTTTTATTTAATTGCAAAAGACAGTCATTTAATCTACCTAAGCAATGGTCCAATGACCATTAAATATATTAAAGAATAATAGTAGAATATCAGCTTGTACCTTGATTTAATCAGCCTGTCCATGAGCATTTAAAAAATGTTTATTATGTACCAGGCACTATGCGAAGCACGGGGGATACAAAGAAAGAGAAAAGATGGTCCCTACTCTCAAGGATTTTATATCTAAAGGGAAATATGATGTGAACAACTATGAGCAAGCAAGCCGCACCAAGAAAAGGGGGAAATATCCACAGAAGGAAAGCATTAGAATTAAAGTTGGGAAAATCTTGACTATCTAAATACCATCAAACAGAATAAAAGAAGAATGAGAAAATTTTAAAATAAGGCAGCATAGCATGGAAGATAGAGAACCAGCTGCAGAATTTTTTAAAATGTAAGCTCAAGTCCCAACCCTGACACATGTTGGTTGTATAACCTTGCACAAGTCACTTAGCATCTCATTGCCCCAAGACAATTGTTTAACACTATAAGTTGCCAAGAAGTAGCTGGTTTGTACAGACAGTTACCTCACTGATAATTCCCTACACCAATGAAACAACAGCTCCAGTCAGTGACCACTACTATTGTTTTGGTCAGGTTTCAATTGAGAAAGTATACAAATAAAACCTTATACAACAGCAACAAAGTACAGATCCCATCATCTCAGTGAAGCTACAGAAAGATCAACATTTCCTCACCCAAACGGGCCTAAGGATAAATATATGCTCACAGAGTGTGTGCTAAACAGGTTAAAATGTTACAGAAACACTTTTGTTAAAAGCAGATTTCACTTCATAAAGGAGGAAAAGGACCCATATGTGTAAAAAGGTTAGTAGCAGCTCTTTTTGTGGTGATAAAGAATTGGAAAATGAGTAGATGCCCATCAATTGGAAAATGGCTGAATAAATTATGGTATATGAAAGTAATGGAATAATATGATTGTTCTATTAAAAAAATGATGAACAAGCTTTAGAAAGTCCTGGAAAGATTGACACGAACTGATGCTAAGCAAAACAAGCAGGACCAGAAATACATTGTACACAATTACAGCATGATTGTATGGTGATCAACTATAAAAGACTTGGTTTTTTATTGACAGAACCCATGCCTGGGTAATTTTAAAAATTAAAATTAAAATAAAAAATACTTGTTTTTTCAGTGATCCAAGGCAATCACAATAAACTTTGGATGGAAAACATCATCTGCATCCAGACTGAGAACTATAGAGACTGAATGTAAATCCACACATGTCATATTCACTTTATTTTCCTTTTTCTTCTGTTTTTTTTTCTCTTGGGGCTCTTCCCTTTTGGTCTGATTTTTCTCTCTTATCTTGATTTATAAGGAAATGAGTTTTTTAAAAAATGAATGTACATGTATAACTAGGGAAAAAAAATCTTGTCTCTTCCAAAAATAAATAAATAAATAAAAACAGATTTCACTTCACTGAGCAGGCACATAGTCTGAAAATAAATGTGTGTGTATATATATATATTTGCCTACTGTTTCCCCCCAATAGATTATAAGTTTCTTGAAGGCAGGAACTGTCTTTGCCTCTTTTTGCATCCCTAGCACATAACACGGTACCTGACACATAGTAGGCACTTAATAAATGTTAACTGGTTGAAAGTGGATGCATGCCTCTGGATTAGCTGAATGTCACAAGTCCTACCCACCCTCCCTCTTCCCAGGACACTGTCTCTGAAATAGCTAAAATATAATAGGGGAAATCAAAAAGTCCTCCATGAGTGATATCCTGAAGAATTCAACCACAAATGTGTCAAAAAAAATTGTGCCAAAGAAATGGCCCATTAATTGGAATGTCTAAAAATATTATGGTTGATTTCTGATTAAGATGGTATTGTAAAAGGTCACATAGAGAATCAGATCTCCTAAGGGCGTTCCAGCAAAAATGAAAATCCAAGGAGAAACAATAGAAAATGCTTTCCTCCAGCCCAGAACTACACAAAAAGATAGAAGCTTTCAGGCACTAAGAAAAGGTATCTACAAGAAATTTTCACAGACACAGGCAAACAAGCCAGAAGCCTGTTAACATTTATTTCCAGAGTCACTTATAACATTCTTTGTATTCATGTGGAGGTGGTGATGGGAGGGAGAAAGGAGGAAAAGGAGGAAAAAAAGGAGAAGGAAGAAGAGAAAAAGAATGTTCAAAGTGAATGGATGTGGAAGCTTCAGGAGTCTCTAAAACTCCTTCCTCAAAAAGTTCCTTCCCTGCTGCTTACAAATATATTCATGTCTCTTTCATGCTTATTCATTCCTCACTTGATCCTACTATTTCTGTTGGTTATTGTCCTATATATTTCCCCACGCTTCTTGAAAAAGCCATTTAGAAAAGATGTCTCTGAACTTTCTGCTACCTGGCTTTTGCCTTTATCAATCAGCTGACATTGTTCTCTGCAAAATTACCACTTATCTCTTAATTGCCCAATCTAATGGCCTTTTCTCAATTCTCATCTTTCTTAACCTTTAATATTGTTGATCAGAAGCTCTTCCTAGATCTGCTCCAGATTTTGTAACACTGCTGTCCCCTCATACTTCCCCTACATGTCTGACCATTCATTCTTCTTTGTCGTGTCTCATCCAGATCCTACCCACAAACTATGTGTCCATAAGGCTCTATCCTAAGCCTTTTTTCCCCCTCTAGTCTATCTCACTTTATTATTTCATCAGCCCCCATAGGTTTAATTATCCTCTTGTTGCAGATGATTTCCAGATGTATAAATCCATCCTTAATCTTCTTCCTAAGCCCCAGTCCCATGTTGTCAGAAGCCTTTTGGATATCTCTAACTAGATGTACTATAGACTTCTCAAACTCAACATGTGCAAAAGAGAATTTATTATCTTTCCCTCCAAATCTTCTTCCATATTTTCTTACTACTCTAAAGTGCCCTACCATCTTCCCAGCCACTCACACTCAAAGCCTTAGCAAAATACTAAAATCATTCCAACTCACCTCACATATTCAATATACCATCAGATCTTGTGATTTCTGACAGCATCTTTCACATTTGTCTCCTTTCTCACTCACACAACTACCACTGCAATTTAAGTCCACATCACCTATATGACTAATTACCATTGAAGCAAAATATTAATAATATATTAACAGAGACCATATAAACATATTCAAAAGATTATATACCATGCACAATTTGAATTTATATGAGGAAGGCAGAGTTTGTTCAATTTTATAAAAATTATAGAATAGTAGACTCTAATAATAACAAAAAATAAAGAATACAATCATATCAATAAATGATGAAAATAGTTTTGGCAAAAACTGAACACACTTCTTTTTAAAAGCTTAAAAAGCATAGGAATAATTTCTTTCTTTAGGTTGTAAATAATATCTAAAATGAAGAGCCAGCACTATATGTAATAGAGAAATACTAGAAGTCTTTCCAATAGATCAGAGGTAAAACAAAGATATCCATAATCATCTATCATTTGGAAATTATTTTGGAAATGATAGTTATAGAGTTACAACAAGAAAATTAAGTGGAGGGAATAACCACAAAGAAGAAATGAAATTATTATTTTTGGTAGAAGATGTAATGATCTAAATAGAGAATACAATAGAGAATACTAAAGAGTCCACTAAACATTTATTGTAACAATAACTTCAGCAAAGTATTAGTATATAAAATAAACTCACATAAATCATAAGCCTTATTGTATATTAAATTAGAACACAAAAGGAAGAAAAAGAAAGACAAATTCCATTCAAAATAACTATGAAATATATAAGGGAGTCTACCTATTAATTCATGAATACAGGAATTACATGGATACAACTATAAGACATTGTTTACAGAAATAAAAAAAAGATTTCATCATTGAAAAGTATCAATTATTCATATAAATATATAAAAATTAAAATGACAATACTATCATAATAAATTAACATATTTGGTTATAGTCACTTTATACATCTAGAAGAATGATGATAAAATTCAGCCAGCAAAACAAAAGATCAATAATTTCAAAAAGAAGAAAACAGTTTAAAGTAAGAAGAAAGGGGACTTAGCAGTTCCATATCTCACACTATAATACAAAACAATAATCATCCAAATAATTTGGTGCTTATTAAAAAAATAGAGAAATTCATCACCAGAACAAACTGTATAAGCAACATATGGAATCAGACTTAGAAGCATTTGTTAAGCTCAAAGACCCAATTATTGACATAATGACTTGCTGATCAACAAAAACTGCTGGGAAGATTGGAAAATGGTGTTTCAGAAATTAGGTTTATATCAAAAATTCACATATTACCTCAACAAGCTCCAAATGGGCATGTAAAAAGATGCTTAATGGATCAATTAGTGGATCAGAGAAGGAAATACTTTTGATACTACAAATGGGGATAAGAGAGTTCTTGACCAAACAAGGGAAAGAGGGGTTCATGGGCAATAAACGGTCAGAGAGAGCCAAAAACAAATCGGCCCTCTTTGAAATTAACATATTGAATTTTTATACACTTCATTAAAAAGCTGTATGTAATAGAAATTAACATTTACATATACTATACTCTTATCTGTTCTTTGCAGATAGAAATGTTAATATTTAAAGAACAAAAACATGAGCAGTCAGGTAGAACAGTTGATAGAGTGCCAGACCTGGAGTCAAAAACACTCATCTTTCTGAGTTCAAATCTGACCTCAAAACACTGACTAGTGTGACTCTGGGCAAGTACCTTAAAACCTGTTGCCTCAGTTTCTTCATTTAAAAAATGAGCTGGAGAAGGATGTGGAAAACCACTCCAATATCTTTGCCAAGAACCAAGAGTTGAAAACGAATAACAAACAATTGAACAGCAACAAAAAGTAATTTTAAAAATTATTTATGGTACATAAATGTCATAAAATATTACTGTTGTGAGAAATTATGCTTTTGAGGGATTCAGAAAAGCATTCAAAAATTAACATGAGATGATGCAAAATACAATAAGGAGAACTAAAAAAACAATGTATACAATTACTTTAGTAAATGGAAAGAATAATAATTAAAAAATCAAAACTGAATGCTCCGTCATAATGGTGCATTGTTTACATTCTTAGAGAAGCAAGGAGGCAGGTAACCTGGTGGATAGAGCACTGAACTCTGAGTCAGGATGATGTAGGTTCAATTCTCACTTCAGACTCTTAATAGCCTTATAATCTGGACAAGCCATTTATGCAGTCTGAGCCTGAGGCAAAAATAGAGATAATGATAACACTTACCTCACAGGGTGTCTGCTAGGACCAAATAATATATGTAAAATGCTTTGCAAGTCTTAAAGCACTGAATAAGTTCTACTGATGATGAAGAGGAAGATAATGGTGATAATAAAGGAGAAGAACACATCATCAATCAATCAAGTAAGAAAACTAACACTTCAGGATGAAAATTGCAGATGGAGTTTTAGTGTTTTTTTTAATGTCAAAAGGACAAAATAAATCTCATCTCCTTTGACCTTGTCATGATCTGCTTTGTATTCTAGTTATTTGTGTATGTGAAGAGTCTTCCCTACTAAACTGGAAGTTTACTTAAAGGTAGAAACTCCATCTTACTTATCTCTCCCCTTAAAATTCACATTGTACTTGGCTTGTGCCTCTCTTATGAACACGTGTTCTGTGTTCTCTATCCTGCCACCAAGCCAGAGAAAAGTCTATCTTTAACATAATAAATAAATCTTAGAGAATTATCTAGATTTCAGGAGCTTGTTATCTTATTCAAGGTCACACAACCTTTAGGAGTCAGAAAAAAATTCTGAACCCAGATTTTCCTGATTTTAAAAAAATTCCATAATTCAAAACCATTCTTAAGTTGTAGATAAGAACACAGATCCAGAGAGTTTAAGTTTAGTCATAGATCACAGAATGAGTTAATAGCATAACCATAGAGCCCAAGTGTCCTTATTCTGTCTTAATTTGCATTTCTCTAATAAGTAGTGATCTGGAACATTTTTAATAAGTCTATAGATAGCTTTGATTTCTTCTTCTGAAACTACTTTTTCATATCCTTTTACTATTTATTAATTAGTAAATGGTTTTTATAAACTTGAGTCAGTTTTCTATATATTTGAGAAATTAAGACCTATATCAAAAAAACTAGCTGTAAAGAATAATTTCCTCCCAGTTTTCTGCTTTCTTTCTACTCTTGGTTGCATTGGTTTTGTTTGTACGAAACCTTTTTAATGTGATGTAATCGTCCCATAATGCTATCTCTTATTCAGTCAAAAATTCTTTCCTTATCCAAAGATCTGACAGGTGAAGTATCCCTTGCTCTCCTAATTTGCTCACAATATTACCATTTATGCCTTGATCATGTGCCCATTTTGACATTATCTTGGTACATGATATGAAATGTGGCTGACTTTATATCTTATATAGAAAAAGTTCCAGCATGAAGACCTGGATTCAAATTCTGCCTCTGATATTCACTTTCTGTATAACGTCAAACAAAGCAGTAAAGTCCCCATACCTCACTTTCCCATGTTAAGATGAGGGGGGTCAACTTGATGGTTTCTGAAATCTTTTCCAGTTCTACATTTAGGACCTTATAATGCATTTGTTTTACCAGGTTTCCTCTTGCATCTAAGCTTTTCACACAGATTCTCTCTGGTTGGTCACACTGAGGGACACACGAAGGTTCTCTCTGGCCTTCAATGACCAAGGCTCCATTCGTTCCTCCCTCCCTCCCTGAATCTCTCCACATTTCTCCATACTGCCTTGTAGCCAACTGGTCTCATTCATATGTCAAGATGAGAGAGCTCGCCCTGGGTGCCAAAGTAAAGACTGTCCAGCTTGCAGATTTTAAATGTTTAGTTTGTTCCTTTGATGTTCAAGAAGAAAAATGGTCTCTGCAGAGCAATGTCAGCGGCTTTGGAGAGGGAATTTCCCTCAAAAGCGATCCTACACATTTCCATTATTGCATCCTTGGCATTTGGCTCCTTCCCAGGATAGTGGGCATGTAAATCCAGCATGGGGGAGGGGAGACATCAATCAATAATCAGCAAATCAACAAGCATTTATTAAGCCCCCACTCTATGCCAGAAACTGTGCTGGATGCTAGAAACATAAGTATATAGATATATAAATAGCTTGAATACAAAATTTAAAAAGACTAAGTTGTTAAATAATAAAGACAAAGTTTTAGAAGGCAGTCATTAGCAGTTGGGGAGATCAAGAAAGGCTCATGCAGAAGATGATGCTCGAGCTGAATCTTAAAAGAAAAGAAGCAATCTCTTTAAGTGTCCACAATATTCCGGGTACCATGAGATATTCAGTGCTCTGTGGTATCAAGCAGCTTGCTATTGTGGCAGGGAAGGACATCCGATGCAAGCAGGGCAAAGCCCCCTCCTTTTATCTCTTCAGCCTGGATGGGAAGTCCTGATGCAAGAGCATCCCTAGTTTTTCATTCTTCTGGCTCTAAGGTACAGCCATGCCTGATGGAATAGCTTCTGCTGGGAGAAGGCAGCTCATTTCTCAGCAAGAGAAGGAAGCAAGCTGCAGGAAAGGTACTGCCCCCTTCCCACACACTCTGGCGGTCTTCTTGCAGAGAGCAGATGATGGATGAATACAAGGATTCCTTTTTCAGGTAAAGGTTGAACCATGGAGCCACTGAGTCACTTCTAAGCAGGAAATGCTGTCCTTTAGTCATTCAGCTAGATGGTTTCCTTGTCAGAGAGGCAGCGCAGCATAGGTAGCCTTCTTGACTTGGACTCAGGAGCTTCTGGGTTCAAATTCTGTCTCAGACACTGATCCTGAGCAGTTTGTTTCTATGGATCTATGGATCTCAGTTTCTTCATCTTCAAAATGAGGGATTGGACTCAATGGTCTCATAAGTTCCCCTCCAATTCTAAATCTATCATCCTATGTCTTCCATATATCTCCCTGATTCTCTGTCTCTGCACCTTTGTTAATGATGTGTTCCTTACCTGAACTGTCCTCCTGTATGTCTACCTGAATCTTTCTGAGGCAGTGTTCCTAATCGCTGTGACAACCTTCCTCAATCATTGCAACTTGCATCAAGCTCTTTGTTAGGAACCCCAAAGGAGGGATGCAGGCTTATAGCTAATTTGGTCACCAAAATGGACTACCTGATAATAAAGGAAGGAAGGAAGGAAGAAAGGAAGGAAGGAAGGAAGGAAGGAAGGAAGGAAGGAAGGAAGGAAGGAAGGAAGGAAGGAAGGAAGGAGGGAGAGAGGGAGGGAAGGAAGGAAGGAAGGAAAGAAGGAGGGAGGGAGGGAAGGAAGGAAGGAAGGAAAGAAGGAGGGAGGGAGGGAAGGAAGGAAGGAAGGAAGAAGGAAGGAGGGAGGGAGGGAGGGAAGGAAGGAAGGAAGGAGGGAGGAAGGAAGGAAGGAGGGAAGGAAGGAGGGAAGGAAGGAAGGAAGGAGGGAAGGAAGGAGGGAAGGAAGGAAGGAGAGAAGGAAGGAAGGAAGGAAGGAAGGAGGGAGGGAAGGAAGGAGGGAGAGAAGGAAGGAGAAAAGGAAGGAAGGAAGGAAGGAAGGAAGGAAGGAAGGAAGGAGGGAGGGAAGGAAGAAGGAGGGAGGGAGGGAAGGAAGGAAGGAGGGAAGGAAGGAAGGAAGGAGGGAGGAAGGAAGGAAGGAGGGAAGGAAGGAAGGAGGGAGGGAAGGAAGGAAGGAGGGAGGGAAGGAAGGAGGGACGGAAGGAAGGAGAGAGGGAGGGAAGGAAGGAAGGAGGAAGGGAGGAAGAGAGGGAGGAAGAGAGGAAGGGGGGAGGGAAAGCAAAGCATTATTAAGTGGGCATTATATGCCAGGTATTGCATTAAGTGCTTTACAAATATTATTTTATTTAATCTTTACAATTATTATGAGAAGTTATTATTCCCTTTTATAATTGAAGAAGCTGAAGAAGACAAGAGTTAAGTGACCTGCCCAAAGTCACATGGTAGTAAAGTGTCTGCAACTGAATTTAGGGGTAGGATGGGGAAAGGTGATGTTATTCCCATCAAAGTCTCTTTTTTCCTAATCAGTATAGTCTAGGTATAGTCTAATGTCTTTTCATTCAAGGCAGAAAGCAACAATTCTGAATATGTCCTCTGAAGCCTAGACCACTGAAAATCTGAATTACAGAACCTTAATATTTGAGAAAGTTCAAATAAATTTGATTCATACCAAAAACTAATCATCTCACCATCTAGTCTTTGTCTGAAGATCTCCAATAAGGAGACATCCACCACCACTTGAGATAGCCTAATATATTTTGAAATAGCTCTAAGAGCTAGGAGGATTTTCCTGACATTGACCTGAAATTTGCCTCCTTACAACTCCTAGTTGCTCTAGTTCAAATAGAAATCTAGTTTTTCTTCCATAAGACAGTTCTTGAAATACACAATCATTTCTCCTTTAAGTCCTCTCTTCTTCAGGCTGAATATTCCTAGTTCCTTCAACCTAAATTTATATGATTTGAACTCAAAGTTATTCATTCTGGTTACCCTCCTCTGGAATCTCCTCAGTTTACCAATGTCCTTCCTAAAATGTGTTCTCCAGAATTAAATATGCAATTCTAAATGTCATCTGACCAGGGCAGAGTGCAGAGGGATTGTCATCTCTCTAGTCCTGGATATACCTCTCCTGATGAGACCTTAGATTGTGTTACCTTTTTAGGTTGTCATATAATACTATTTAATTCACCAAGCCCTTTTCAAAAAATTTGCTGTCTAGGTATGTCTTCCCCATCTTGTACAGATCAAATTGATTTTTTGAACCTAAGTGTAAAACTTTACATTTATCTCTATTCAATTTCACCTAATTAGATTCTACTCAATATTTTAACCTCTCAAGATCTTTCTGAATCTTGATTCTAGCATAACTATTTTTCCAACTTTGTGTCATCTGCAAACCTAATAAGCATTCTGTCTGTGCTTTCCCCCACAATTTTCTGCTTTCCTACTAATCTTGGCTGCATTGTTTTTACAAAAAAAAAATGTAATAACAATTATCTTTTTTTACATTACTTAATACTTCCTTCTCTTGTTTGGTCATAAATTCTTCCCCATCCATAGATCTGACAGGAAAACTATTCCATGCTCCCCTAATTTGTTTGTGGTATTACCCTTTATGTCTAAATCATGTACCCATTTTGATCTTATCTTGGTATGCACTATGAGACGTTCATCTGTACCTAGTTTCTGCCAAATTGCTTTCCAATTTGTCTTTAATTTACAAAGTCAGTTCCCTTCCCTTTTTTGTTGAAAATCAGAACAATGTTTCTCTAACTATTCATACTGTCCAGTACTCCACAGAATTTCAAAAGTAATGACAACTCAGCAATCATATCTCAGTTCTTTCTGTAAATTAGAATGTCATTCATTTGAGTCAGGTGATTTGAATTTTGCAATTGTAGCTATGTATCTCTTATTACCACTGTCTCTTATCTTGGATATAAACTCCCTATTAGCCATTTTAATATTGTCCTTTCCAGTCCTTGCTGAAACAGCAAGATACCCCGAGGAAGAGAAAGGAGGCATATGTGCTGTAAAGTCAAACCAACATCATCACTATCACTGCCAATTAGATGCTGGTAGAGACTGCCTAAGAGTCTTCACCTGAGATCCCCAGGAATAGCACTACCACAACTAGTCACTGACACTGCTTCTAGTCTGGACCCTGTAGCCATCAACTGTTGGGGAGATGGAACTTGGCAACTGAAATTAGAAATGCTACACCTCTTTATCCTCAGCAGCCAAAGCTACTGAAGACCCAGAGGGAAATGTTCTCACCACCAAATTCCTTGGTTACATCAAATGGTTCAATAGAAATGGACATGGTTTTTCTCAATGAAAATAATATTATAGAAGAAACATTACTCTCTACTTTACTGCTACAACTCTAGTGTCATGGGGTATTTCTATCGATATTAAAGTTGAATTATCATTTCCCAACATAATGTGAGATCCTTAAGATTAAAGACTGGCTTGCTTTTCCATCTGCATCTCCAAGCTTTTAGCACAATCCTTTGCACATAGGAAGTGCTTAATAAATGCTCTTTGATTGATTTTAGTCTGCATCCTTACAGTATGGTGCCATACTTGTGCCATTCCTTTCTTTTTCTGCATATTTTTTAAAAATCTAAATTGGCTGGTAAGTTCCTTATGTTTCTTCCTAATTAGAATTATTTCTCTTCATGCCTTCAGAATTCTACTTTTGTGAACTTTCCATCATTTTCAAACAGACTTACAAAAAACTTAAGTCTATATGATCATATCTATTCTTTCTCTGAACCCTTTAAAATGGGTCCTAAAATCTGGGATTTATATATCCCGTTGCATTCCAAGATTCCTTCTCTTTAATATTACAAATTATAAAATGTAATCACTTTCCCCAAATATTTAATGATTTTCCTAGATCCACTTAACCCAACTGAAAGTATTGTATTTAGTTTTTTTTTTTTTTTTTAGGAAGGATATTGATAAGCTGAAGAGAGTAGAGTCCAGGGGAAGGCAATAAGGATGAATGACCTTGAGTTCACTGCGTATGAATCCAGATTGAAAGAACTGATTCAGCCTGAAGAAGAGGAGGCTTTGAGAATACATGACAGTTGCTTCATGTATTTCAAGAACTGTCTGATGGAAAAATTAGGCCTGTTCTACTTGACATTGGAGGGTAAAACTCAGACCAATTGATAAACGTTTTCAAGGAGAAAATCTAGGTTAGATGTCAGGAAAATCTTCCCAACTTGATTCTGCTATGATAGTTTTCACCTTCCTTAAAATCTGATGAAATCCATTCTTTTCAAACTGATCTCACTCTACTAAATTTACCACCGCATTTCAGCTGATGAGCCATTGCACTCATCTCTTCCCATCTTCTCAGGAAACATTCTCTCAAGCTAGTAACTTTGGCTCTCCACAGTGGGAACTACTTCTCTAAGTGACATTAAATGAAAACCCAACAAACACTACCCACCTCGGCCTTGCCCCAGCCCCCCAGGCCCTTGTCATCAAGAGATGATGATGACAGACAGGGAAAGGTCAGATGAGTTGGCTTGAATGCTTTATTGCCTCAAATTAAACTAAAAAAAATTTTGATGTTTATTCTCCAGAGTCCTGGTAATAAAAATGTCTACAATCTACACAATCTCAGATATTATGTACACACAAAATGGGTCTTTTGACCATGAGATAATAAAAAAAAGTTTGTTGTATTTTTTATGAGAGTTCTATACAAGGGTTTTATCTGTATGGGACCAAAGCAAAGGGGGAAAAAAAGCCAATGCTCTCCTAGCAGCTGGCCCCAGCATCTGCTCGAGCCACAAAATGCAATTATATTACTCCCAAACGAGAAGTAAAAATATCTTGTTTCCAATACTCTTGGTTTTAAGACTCATACTTAATGTCCTCTGGGTATTTCAATGGTGCCAGATCTCTGTGTTATGTACTTTATTAGAGTTGTGTGAATGTCATATTAATGACTTCTAACCAACATGTTTACACTGAAAATAAATTCTCCCAGAATCCACCGCATACCTCACTTTGCAAGCAATAATTGGCCAGTAATTTTTAAAACAATAACCATTCAGGATCTCAACACATGGTGTCTCTCTTTCTTCTTCCTTAAGAGGTTTCATACACAATGCTGATCCATCTCTAGAAGGACAAGAGTTCAAATCCTAAACACTGGTAACTCCGTGAACAGAACTTATTTAGAAATCCCTGGAAAAGTTTGTTATGAAATAGAAGGCTGAGGTTAGGACTTCACTAAGGAGTAGGGAACACTCTCCCCAACCCCCAGGTGGATAAAGAACCCATCCATGAATATGTAAGGAAAGCAACCAACCATTGAAGAGCAAGCTTCTATGAGTGGAGTTTAGATCATTATTTTTCTCTAGTTGGAGGCTAGAGTCAGGCAAAATTACATTTATAATCAGTGAATTTTTATTGAATATCATTTTGTGAATTTTATTTTCATGATGACAACAGAGAAGGTAAAAAAGGACAAGGAGGAAGAAAAAGAGAAGAAAAAGGAAAAGGTACCCTCCCCAATTCCTCTAGCTGAAGTTTTTCTTCAGCATTTTCTAGATTTTTTCTTTGCTTCTATCACATTCTCAGAATCTTTTGGACTTAAAAGACACCTTGGCAATTATCTTAGCTAACCTCCCTTCTATGAGAATCTTCTCTCAATGACAATCCCAAGAAGTGGTCAACCAGCCTCCATTTGCCCAGTGAAGGGGGAAGCTACTACCTCTCAAAGTAGCTCTTTCCAGTTCAGAATAGTTTAAATTGTTAGTATTTCTTTACATTTTTTTTCTTTCTATCTCACAGGGATAGATAGTATATATCACATGACAGACACGTCATTTAATATCTTAGTGGTCTAGCCAATTCTAAGATTCTTTTTTTTAATAATAGCTTTTATGTTTCAAAATACATGCAAAAATAGTTTTCATCCTTGCAAAACCTTGTGTTCCAAATTTTTCTCCCTCCCTTGTTCCCATTTCTGCTAAACAGCAAGTAGTCCAATCTATGTTAAACATGTACAATTCCATACATATTTTCACATTTATCATGCTGCACAAGAAAAATCAGAGAAAAAAAGGAGAAAGAAAACAAAAAGCAAATAACAACAAAAAGGTGAAAATACTATGTTATGATCTATACTCAGTTCCCACTGTCCTCTCTCTGGTGCAAATGGCTCTCTCCTTCACAAGACCTTTGGAACTGGCCTAAATCACCTCATTGTTGAAGAGGGCCACGGCCGTCAGAGCTGATCATCACATACTGTTGTTACTGTGAACAATGATCTCCTGCTTCTGCTCACTTCACTTAGCATCAGTTCATGTTAAGTCTCTCCAGGGCTCTCTGAAATCATCCTCCTGATCATTTCTTATAGAACAATAATATTCCATGATATTCACATACTACAACTTATTCAGCCATTCTCCAATTGATGGGCATCCACTCAGTTTCCAGTTTCTGGCCCCTACAAAGAGGGCTGCCACAAATATTTTTGCATATACAGGTCCCTTTCCCTCCTTTCAGATCTCTTTGGGATATGACCCAATAGTAACACTGCTGGATTAAAAGATATGCACAGTTCCATAACCCTTTGAGCATTGTTCCAAAATGCTTTCCAGAATGGTTGGATCAGTTCACAATTCCACCAACAATGCATCAGTGTCCCAGTTTTTGCACATCCCTGCCAACATTTGTCATTATTTTTCCAGTCATCGTAGCCAATCTAAGATATGTATAGTGGTACCTCAGCAACTCTAAGATTCTTAGGAGCTTTCTTAAAGAAGAATACTTTCTCTAAGAGAAGGAGCCAATTTGCTTTGGCAGAAGGAACTTTCTCCTCCAAAAATTCCCTAGACTAATGAAATCATAGTCCCAGTCTTTATTCTCAATTCCCTAACTCATATAATATCTATTCATGCACAAACTATAGCAATCCTCTTATACATGAGTTTCTTGAGAACAGGGAAAATCTGGGTCATTTTTCTTCTTTTTTATCCCATGGCCACGGAGTCAGTCAATAAGCGGTTAAATTACAAAAGTACCAGGTATGCTGCTAAGTGCTAGGAATACAAAGAAAGATAAAATATAGTTCCTGCCCTCAAGGAGTTCACGGTCTAATGGGGAGACATTATGTAAATAACTACATACATATAAGTCAAAGATATGGTAAACTTGAAAGAATTTCAATGAGAAAACACTAGCATTAAGAGGGAACTTAATGCAGGGTCTAATAGATGGATGGATGGGTGGCTGGATGGATGGAACATTTATTAAGCATGTTCTATATGCAAAGCATCATGCTAAGAGCTAGGATATACATAGAAAAGTTAAGCAGCCCCTGCTTTCACGGAGCTACCATTCTAATGGGGGAGACAATACCTAGGAAAAGTTTCAGCTATAAATCAGATGGAAAAGTCTTTAGGGTGTCACAGAAAGTCATTTCCAATGATAACAAACCATTTCAGCATCTGATGTTGAATTATTTGACAGGGCCAAAGATTTGGAAACAAGAACCTTCCTTCCTGGGTTATCAGGAGCTGTGGCTGTAGCCCCTGAGGAGCAGTTACCCAGTTGCATCCCAAGATGATAGCTGGGGCTGGACATACTGCTATTTCTAAGGTTCTTGGGTTCAGGGTCCTGACTGTTGCAATCAGGGCCTGAGGAAAGACGGGATTCAAGCTTGTGGTGGTGCTCTGACACACCTGTCTCTCCCAAGGTACTTTGCTACATTTAGTCAATGTCTGATTAATTGAATAATTGTATAATGACTATGACAGCAACTAGAAGGGCAATGATGGAAGCGATGGTGATACTGGAGATCAATACCTCTGGACTCAGGGATCTCTTCCAAAGAATAATCAGTGATTTCTGATATATCATCAGTAGTCTCTAAAAGATCTTCAAAAATGAGATAAAGATCACAGGATTGCAGAATAGCAAATGTGGTCCCTAATCTTAAACAAAAAAAAAAAAGGAAAGACTCTAGAGTCTGCCAAATATAGTCCAGTGAAATGGCGCTCAATATCCTCCAAAAAAATTCTAAAATAGGCTGTTAGAGAGAGAAGCAGTGATCATCCAGCAAAGGAATCAGTAAACACAAATAGCCAATATGACTTCATCAAAAACGGGTCATTTCAGGACCATCTCATTTCTTTTTTTTTTTTTTTTTGGGGGGGGGCAAAGTTAATGACCTGAAACACCAGCTGAATATGAGTTTATCTAGGACTTAGCAAACCATTTGGTAAAATGTTTCCTAAGATGCTTGAGGAAAAGATGGCAGGATGTGGGCTAGGTGATATAAAATGAAGTGAATGTGGAAGTGGAAGGATGGGTAAACTCAAAGTCTGCTTCAAAGTCAACTTGGAAGGTGAAGTCTAATGATGGGTCTAAGGACCTGTGCTTGGCTCTGAGCTGTTTAACACTTTTATCAGGGACATAGATAAAGGTGTGAAAGTCATATTTATGCAAATCAAAACTATGGGGAAATCGCTGATACCCTGCATGACAGTGTAAGGAATAGAAAAAGTTTTGACAGACCAGACCATTGTGCCTAGTCTAACAAGGTAAAATTTAATAAAGATAAATGTAGAATATTACAATTAAGTCCTAAAAACTCAGTTTCCCAAATTCAAGATGGTGGAGACTAGATCCCAGATCATTTGAAAAGTATGGGGAGATGGAGAAGGACAGTGTCAGGGGAATAACATCCTGATTGGATTTTATAACATATAATGCTGTAGGACTAAAAAAATCTAGGCTTCTTGAAGAAAGTCTAGCATTCAAAGCCAGAGAGGTGACAATCCATGTTGTATTCTGCTTTGGTCCATTACATTGTGTTCCATTTTGGACACTGAATTCTGAGCCTTGGCTCAACCCTGTTCTCAAGATGGCAACTCAATAAAGGATTCTGGGTTTATGCCCTAGGAAGAGAGGTTGATAGAACCAGGGTCATTTAGCTCAAAGAAGAGGATAGATGTGAGAGGTAGCCTTAGGTATTTAATGATCAGTCATGCAGAAAAGGGATCTGACTTAGCATGTTCAGTTCCTAGCACATAGTAGGCACTTAAATGCTTCTTGAATTTAAGTTGGTTCTAATTCACCCCAGAGCACCAACCAAGGCAGAATGGATGGAACTTGCAAAGAGGCAAATTGAGGTTTGATATAAGGAAGAATTTCATACCAATTAGAGTTATGCACTTTTAGATAATAGATAGTAGATTGTCCTTCACTGGAAGCCTTTAAGAAAAGATTTGTTAACCATAGTGTACACCACAGTGTAGAGGAGAGATTTCTTAATCAAGTGATTAGGTTGATCAAGTGATCTATAGATTTAGAGCTGGAAAAGATCTAAGAGGCTTAATTCTACAATCCCTGCCCTCAAGGGGTCATAATATGCAAACAACTTTGTACAGACAAGATGTAGATAGAGTAAACTTGTATTAAACAACATCATAACTGTGATAAATGCAACAACTCATCATTACTTCAGGGGACTAATAAGGAGATATCTCCTTCTCAGCAGACAGGTGGTAGACCAAGGTGCAGAATAAGGCATACCTTATCATTAATTGGTTTGTTTTGCTAGAATGTACTTCTTTGTTCTGAGGGAGGATCTTTTGGAATGGGGCGGGGAGTGACAGGTTAAAAACTGTCACTTGGAAGAAAAAGTGATGTTCTTTAAAAAAAAAATCACCAAAATATTTTTGAGCTAAACATTTTTTCTGTTAACATTCTATAAACTACAACATGGAAAGTGTCAAATAGCATCAATCGCAAATACACCATTCAGTGACTCCACTTGGGCTGTTTCCCAAGAATGTATTTTGGAGAAGATGCCGTTTGGATGTTTGTTGGGAAGTGTCTGCTGTGTCAAAACAACAACAAGAAATATCAATAAATGTAATGATTTTTTTAAAAGGAAGAAGATCACAAGAGCCAGTACATCGGTGTTCCAGTTGGGAGAGCAAAAATTAATTCCCTCTGGAGTCCAGGCCCTCAGCCTGTCTCAGTTGGTTCTCCTTTTGATTAAAGGATGTGCTCTCCAAAGGCAGCTCTGTCCAGTGACCTTTGATCAGTCACCAGGAATATTCTAGCCATACTTGTGAGGTAATTAGATGGCATGGCAGATGGAGAGATGGACTTAAATTTGGAAAGAAATAAGATTCAATTCTGTGCCAGACACTTATTAGTTATGCAACCCCAGGCGAGTCACATAACCTTGTTGATCTTCAGTTTCCCCATCTACGACATGAGGGGATTGGACCTATGGCCTCTTAAGGTCTCTTCCAGCTTTACTTCTCCATTTCTATTATTCTATAAGATATAGAGAGATAGCTAAAGAGAGGGAGGTTACGCAACATCCTCTGAAACATCCCCTGCATGTGCTGGTCATCCTCCCAACAAAATTATAAATTATAAATAGTCCTCCACTGCTTCCGTGTCAATATTTACTTCTATTTCTCAGCACCAAGACCATTATCTTGTCCCCAAATCTACCTCCTCACTTAGAGTCTCTTAGAATCTCTGGTTTCTTTCAAGATGAAAACAACAACAACAACAACAAAAAACCCATGATATAGAAGATATGTCACTAGATTCAGATTTATAAAGACCTGGGTTCAAATACTGCTTCCTATTCACTGTATGACCCTGGGAAAGTCACTCCATTGGTTCCTTAGCTGGAAAATGGGGGAGTTGGACTCAGTAGTTTTCAAAATCCTGTCTCCTAGTCTCACCACTTTCAAGGGCTGATCCAGAGTGTTTTAACCTTTGTGCATAATGAACCCCTTTGGTTGTCAGGTGAGATCTTTGGATCCTTTCTCAGAATCATGTTGTTAAATGCATAAAATAAGATCAGCTAACAAAAGAAACCAATTACATTGAAATTTAGTGTGTGTGTATATATATATGTATATACACACACACACACACACACACACACATACACACACACACATATATATATACACATACATATATACTCAAGTACAGACTCTAGGTTAGCAATCTGGGTGATATATAGCTTCAAAGCAGAAGAGAGGAAGGAAAGTCTCACAGTCTAGTGGAAAAATCAGTTCTGGGGCCCCCGTTGTAGGTTCTCCTTATCCCTCTTTCCCATGCTGGGTCCCCTCCATAAAAGAAAAGGGTTCGATTTAATGACCTTGAAGCTCTTTTCTAACTCTAACATTCTCTGACTGCTGTGAATAGGGACATTGAAGGGTGCAGAACATAGACAGCCGAGATGGAGGGCCTCTGAGCAAGCCCCAGGGCTATTAACAATGATATTTCCTTAAAAAAAAAAAACCACAAGCTCACAAACACCAAACCTTCCTCCCTACCAGCCACCCCCAAATCCAATAAAACTAATAAAAACAGAGGCAAGTCATCTTGAAATTAACACATCCCAGATACAAGCAGGAACCATTGATCAAAAGCTCCTATCTCCCCTCACAGCAGACAGCTCCACAGAGGTCCCAACACCCCATAATGGAATCCCATTATCTACAAAAGAAACTCATTCTGGAGGAGAGCCACAAACAAAGGGAGCAGCGAAGGAAACTCCCAGAGACAGGGCCTCCACCTCCTGGCCCGGTCTCCTCCAGAAATGGCACAAGGAAGCCTGGGAGGGGCCCGTTACAAAGGGGGCAGCCTCCCCCTGAAGTCACAGACAAAACAAGCTTGGGGAAGGTATCGCCTCCAACCCTCCCAGACGACTAAATAAGTAGGGATGTGACAGGGACTTAGGGCTGCTAAGCAAGCCTCAGCCACTGGGAACCGAAGCCCTTTTACTTCTCCCGGCCATCCACTGGATTAGCTGACCTCCGGGATCTTTCCTGGGTCTAAATCTGTGATTCTGTGATCTTTGGGCAAATACAGCAGCCCCTTCCTTCTGAAGAGTAAGGGAGGTTCTTTGTGGGAAAAGCACGATGTGTGCGTGTATTTACTTCCACTCTACCCCAGAGCAATGCTAAGGGCCTTGAAGGCAAGTGTGCCTTCTCTATTTCTTTCTCTTTTTGGGGTGTTTTTTTTAATTAAATCTTTTTATTTTCAAAATATATACCTGGATAATTTTCAACGTTCACACTTACAAAACCTTGTGTTCCCTCCCTTCCTCCAACTCCCTCCCCTGGATGGTAAGTGATCCAATATATTTAAACCCTTCTATGTTTGTAATAACTTGGACATAATTTCACTGCCTGGAGAGTCTCTTACCAATTCAGGTAAGGACACACCCTTTGATTCACAGCCTTAGAAAGAGGGATTCTGGGAGTTAAATGACACACAGGCAAAATCTGAATCCACATTTCCTGACTCAGAAGCAAGTGTCCACCCTGCCTCTCTGTCGAGTCAAACTTCATTGACCCCCTAGCACTCAGGACATCACAGTCTCCCCGAATCCCCTCAACTTCACCTAATAACAAGACAGAAGAATCACTGTGGGAACTGTCAGATTGTACAACCCGAAGGGGTCTCAAAGATCACTTAGGTCCAATCCCCTCATTTCACTGAGGATCAAACCAAGGTTTACCACAGGTCATTAATGGCTTGGGAGTCCAAACTGCACAGACAGGATTCAGCCTCAGCCCCCCGACTCCAAAACGGGGGTGTTTTTCCCTCCGGCAGAATCCCACCTGCTCCTTCCACCGCTGACATTTGAAATGAAGAAGCTTTCTTGTTCAGCTGACTGGTTGCGCCTTGATTATAGGCCCTTGGGGGCCATTAAGAGATGAAAAGGTGTTTGGATTTCCTAAGTGTGTTTGGATTTCATAAGTCTTTCTCTTTTCAGACAAGAAGCCAGAGCTTAGAAAATACTTTCATATGTTAACACCTGTGATCAAGGCATCAAGCGTGATAAACACTCTCACACCGGCTTTGGGGGGACTAGAGTGTCAACAGAAGGAGAGCTCCTGGAGTCGCCCAACTAATCGCTCCGACCGCTTTGCACATCCATCAGCGCCGGTCTTTGGGGGCCCTAACATATGCACAGACACACGCGTCCTCGGCGACTCGCAGCCATTACTCGGGAGCCAGCTGTGCACCTTGCCCAGGAATCCAGCCGAGGGTCCCTCCTCCTCCCTTGCCCCCCAAACAGGCCTTTGGTATCCATTGTATTTAAGCAATCGGGGATGCACCTTGTTAAGGGGCCACCTCTTCCAAAAAGCCCATCCTGATTCCCCCAGGGATCAGCTCTCTCTTCCTTCTGAAAATTACCTTGTGTCCTGTTCCATGTACTCAGCCCTTGCTTACCGGATACACATTGGAACTAACACATTAGGTCCTAGAGGGGAAGAACTGTTCATTTTCTCCTCCTGATAATCTCAATATCTCTGTGATCTTGAAGAAATCACTTCAACCTTGGGTAAGGCATTTAATTTTTACAGAACTTCAGTTTATTCATCTGTAGGAATAATAATACTTGTATCACCTAAATCACAATTTGTTTGAGGAAAAAACTTTGTAAACCTTAAAATGATCTATAACTGGTCTATGATTATTACAGGAAAAGATATCGCTGTTAAGTTTGGAACATCACCCAAAAATGGACAATATCCAGTGGAGAGCAACCAGGATGGGAAAGAGTTTCAAGTTCATGGCCTCTGGGGATTAGGTGAAAAAAGTGGGCATATTTTCAGTCAAGAAAGATGACTCAGTGATAAGGAACAAGGAAATTAGGAAGCTGTCTTCAAGTATTTGAAGGGCTATCCTTTGGAAAAGGGATTCGTCTCATTCTGCTTGACCCCAGAAGAAACCCAAAAGATCCCAGATGAAAGATATATATCTAGACCTGATATATAGGAAAACTTTGTATCAGTAAGAACTATCCCAAAGAGGAATGGGTTGTTTCCAGAGTCCCTTATTTAAAGTCTTCTAGCAAAGACCAAAAATATTGATGTATTCATACGATTTATATATTTTTTCACCATGTTTGACTGGATTGCTTGCCATCTGGGGGAGGGGGAGGAAGGAAGGGAAGATTGAAACACAAGATTTCACAGGGGTTCATGGTGAAAAATTATCCTTGCATGTGTTTTGAAAATAAAAAGCATCAATAAAAAATTAGTATATTATTGAAGGGATTCTTGCTCAGGTAGGTATTGCCCAGGCAGTATCCTTCCACCTTTGGGATTCTGTGAATTTGCAATTCTGTAATAATCCCAAAGTAAACTAGTCAGATATGAGCCCCAGGGGGTCCCATTGTTGATCTCCATTGTAGTACTGAAGATATAGGAATAGCTCAGCCAATTTCCCATGAATCCCCTTACCTCTAATAAAGCCCTGCTTGGGAGGCTCAGCCATAGCTGGGAGGTGACCGGTGATGGCACACAGACTCTAGTAGGTTCTACCAAGCTGGTAAGGACGTGTCTGGTGACAGACATGGATGGGATGTTCCATGATTGCCCAAGGTCATGCAGCTAATAAGTAGGAAATCAGAGGCGTGAGATCATAGGTGTAATGAGTAGGAATTGACAACCTCTATCATCCCCTTTCAATCCTAAAGTCCTATAAGTCTGAGACCAACACAAACTGATACCCAAAGAAATGGGAAATTCTATGGCACCGTCCAAAAGGGCTGTGGGAGTCCCGGGAAGGGCACAATCAGTGCAGAAGCGTGGGGATGGCCTTCTGGAGCAGAAAGAACATTTCCCCCAACTCAGTCCAGCAGATACACAGAAACTATCTCCTCTTCCTCTCCCTGGTCCTCACAAATAGGTTCCCAGCCCATTCTCCTCTAAAAAGGTGACATTGGTAATAAAATGAATGAAAAAAAAATCTATATTCTTTTGTTCCTTCCTCTGGTGAGGGGCTTTAAATCACTTTGGGATTTCTAATTATAGCCAGACAAAGGAAATGTAAAGATTCTCCATTCCGAAAGCTTTCACTCAAAGCCAAAACGGCTTTCATCTTGAAATGTGTCACTCAGAGAGGAAGTCGGGACAGCAGAGGGAGGCTGAAGGGTCTGTCTCAGATGCACAGACCCGGGGGAGGTCACCACCCCCAGGAGGTGATGAGGAGGCCTTAGTTTCCGCTAGCCACGGGCTCCGAACAGCCGCAAGGGTGGGGGGTGTGGAGGGTGGCCAAGGCTTTCCTTGAGAACCGCCCACTCCCCAGAGTTACTGTAAGGAAAGCAGTTTGTATGATGTGCAGCACTCTAGCAACACAAGCTGTTAGCGCCATTCCCGGAGTGTAATGGTGATGATTTATTCATATACTGGGTGTCCCAAAAGTCTTGGTGCAGTTTTCTGCCATTAAAAGCTTAAAACTACACGAAGACTTTGGGGATGCTCCATATTCTCTTATTTTGGCGCTCACGACAAACGTGTGAAGTGGGTGTTATTATTATCCTTTTCTTGTAAAACAGAGAAACTGAGGCACTGAAAAATTCAATGACAAGTCCAGGGTCACACAGACAAGGCAGACCCGAGACCAGGTCCCGTGGTCCTTCCACTGGGACTCCAAAGGAGTCAAAGAGCTGGACTTAGAGTGAAAAAGACTTGGGGGTAAGTCTTGCTTTGGTCATTGAATGACAGCCTTGTTAGGTTTCAGTTTCGCCATCTTTAAAATGGGCATGTTAATAGCACCTGCCTCCTAGGGCTGCTGTAAGTGTGACAGTAGATAATGAGAATAAAGTTGCAGTATACTCTAGCTAGGTCACTTGTCATGGCCGCAATTATCAGGGCAGCTGGGGGTGCAGCGCCTGCTCTAAAGTCAAGAAGACTCATATTCCAGAGTTCAAATAGGGTCTCGGAGACCCCAAGAAAGTCGCCACTCCCTGTCTGCCTCAGCAAAATGAGCTGGAGAAGGAGATGGCCAACCGTCCAGTATTTTCACCAAGAAACCCCAGATGGGGTCAGGGAGAGTCGGACTGGACTGAAAACAACTACAATTAGTATGATCATCATCATCAACAGCCTGGCTGATAAGAGGGCTCAGGAAACACTGTTTCCTTGGGGGGCACAAGAGGAAACGCCCACCTGATGGAATCACAAGTCCTTGATCCATGATTGTCCCCATTTGTTGTTTTATTCAGCAAATAATATTGACCTCTCACTACCTTCAGAGCACCTTACTATTTACTAGAGAATACACACTGGCTTAGCCTCCTCTTCAGAAGCTGGGATGTCTGTACCCTCAGGAGGCCCCTTCACTTCTCCCCACAATCCTCAGCAGCAGCATTCACCTTCTCTTCCTTGCCTCGAGGTACAAAGGCTTCCCTCCTTCCTCCCAAAGGCTTATCTTGGGGCTGCTAAATGGCACAGTGGATAAAGCATTGGTCCAATCAGGAGGATCTGAATTCAAATCCAGCCTTTAATACTTACTAGCTGTGTGACCCTCAGCAAGTCCCTTAACCCCAATTGCCAAACAAAACAAAAAATAACAGTTAATCTCCCTTCTAGGGTGGAACTACCCCATCCACCATCTCCAAGTCCTTGCTTTTGCAGCCAGTGTCCCTTCTGTCTTTCTCCAGGTTTCTACCTTCTCCTTTGCCTAGGAACCTTCTCAGGTGTCCTCAATTCTACGAAATCTCCCTCTGAGCTTTCTACCCTACCCCGTTACTGTTCTACCTCTCCTGAATTTCATTGCTAAACTCCTATGGGAGGAGGCAGAGAACAGGCTCTGTCTAATGCCTATGTGACACTGGGAAAGTTCCTTGATTTGAATGTATAAGATCAAGGGGGTTAACTAAATGTCCTCTGACATCTTTCTCATCTGTACGTATGCTTGATGACTTTTTCCTTGCCCTTTACACACCCACTTACCAATATTGAGCTTCTATTCTCCCTTTCAATCCCACAAAACTTGCTCTCTCCAATGTCACCACTACCCTACTGATTATTAGAGCTCAGAGTCCCCCTACTCCAACCCTTCCCATTTTACAAATGAGGAAACTAAGGCTCAGAGACTCGATAAATATTTATTAAGCATCTACTCTGTGCTAAGCATTATGCAGGGGAAGTGACTTGCTCAAAGTCATACCACTAGTAAGTATTTTTTAACTCAGGTCTTCTAAGTCTCTCCCCAGGCAAGTCTCATTCATGGCGTCAACTAAAATCTCTATGCAGAAAATCCATAAATCTCTCTCTCTAGCCCTGACCTCTCTTTGGAAGTCTTAATCTGCCTCGCTCCCATTTGCCACCATGTCTTAGTTCACCTTGGTTCTTCATTAAGACTGATCACATGGTAGGCACTCGATAAACAGTGAACCGATTTATTGTCAAATCCAACTTTGTTTTTTGATTGCTACGCCTTGGTCTAAACTGCAATTGAATCCAGACTGGAAAAGAAACCAAAAAAATATAAATTTTCTTGGACTAAATGATTTCTCTTTAGTCTCTGACAACTCTCAGTTTCATGAAGCCTCAGGGTCAAAGGAAAGTATTTGGAATTTGGAGTTACAGAATCCAAATTTGAATCCCATCTCTGCTGCTAATTAGCAATTCTAGCTCTGATATTTACTGTCTTCGTGACCTTGGACACAGCCCTTAATTTCTCTGGGACTCAGAAGTTTGAGCAAATGAAGGCGTTGAATTGGGTGGTCTCGAAGATCTTTTTCCTAGCTTTAAATTCTCTTATCTGTATGGCACTTTTCTATGTGGATGTGTCACAGGCCAAACTCCACACAACTAAAATCAAGCTTATTATCTTTTCCTCTAAACCTACTGTTCCTGCTTCCTTTGCTCTTCTTGTGGATGATGTCACCATCCACCCCATCTCCCGTGTTTGTAACATTGGGGTTATCTGTGACTCTTCCTTGTTCCTCTCTTCTGATATCCATCAAACTACAAAATTTCTACAAAAATTAACTATATAATGGCTGTCACATGCACTCCATTCTCTCTATTACCCTTGCTTGCTGCCCTAATACAGAACATCATCTCTATCCCTCCCATATTAATGCAATATTCTTCCCATCCCTGTTCTCCCTCCATCCCTATCTGCATCTCATACCACTATGAAAATAATCTTTCTTATACACATAACTGGTCCTGTCTCTTCTGCTCAAAAAAATCTTCAGTGGCTCTCCATTCTCCCCAAGAGAGCAAAGTTTCATCTTTTTAACCTAGTATTCAAGGCCTTGGCAGTCTGGCAGCAGCCTACCTTTCCAGCCTTACCTCTTGCTATTAATATGCTCTATCTATGCTATTCTCTAGCTAAAATGGACTAGTCTTTGTCCCTCAAGGCCAGGATGAGCTCTCCCACTTCCTTGCCCGTGCTAAAGCTTTTCCTTGTGCCTGAGAAGCCCTCCCTTTTTTTTATTTATTGAATGTTCACCTATACTTTTATGTCCCACTCAAATGGGGCCTCCTCACCCTCGCTCATCCCTCCAAGGGTCCTCCCAGCTCTGACATTCTATGGTCTCAACTCCCTTTCAACTCTCACATTCTCTGTCTTAAACTCTGTATGGGCTCAACACCATGTCTCCTAAGCTCCCTTCCCGTTCTGACACTGTGTCCCAATATTCTCTGTTTCCCAGACCCTCCGACATTTCTATTCTCTGTTCTACAGGCCTTCCTGGCTCTCACATCCTGTGTTCCTACATTCCTTCTTCTAAAGGGTTTCCCAGTCTGGAGTTCTCTGTTCTAAGGGCTTTCTCGGCTCTTGCAGTTTATGATTATGTGATAATTTTAGTCTCTGTTCCTCTGCCTCCTCCCAACAATAACAAAGGACACAATCCAGACACATTTAGCAGCATGACCTTTAGGGACACTGTGGTTGGTTAAAATTGCATCCCCTGGCTCCCAAGAAGACATGCAATGTAGACAGTTTTCATTTGGTTCTGTCCGAATGGCCCTCTCAGCTACCCTGGGATTATGGACCACATTAAACCATCAAACCAGCAAACTGAGAAGGCTAATAATGCATACTATTTCTCCCATCACTGGCCCTGGAAGGAGGCCTTTGGAGTCCTAATAAAGTTATAACTAACTCCCCCCTCGACATCCCAGAGTCCGTCATCTCAATTGGCTAGAGCTGGTGGCCGCCGAGACCAAGGTCGAAGGGTCGAACTCCAATTAGAATAGACTGACTCCTAGCATCAGCCTGTCAGGTAGCAAATCTGTGCCCTTGGACCCAAAGAGGGAGGAGGGACAGGTGAGAGATGAAACTGCATCAGCACAAATCTGTCCCCAGTCCTGGAGAAAGAGCTCAAAAACAGTAACCTACTGGCAGTCAGGCCTCCCATCAAAAGGGAAAACAGCACATTCCCAGCTCAGTTGGACCACTCATTTCCATAATAACCCCCATGCAGGAAGAAGGGGAGCCACAGGAGCCATAAGGCCCTGCATTTCGGACATAAATTCTTCAGTTTAATAAGTCTCAGTCATTGTCCTCTTAAAGCTTCCCTCACTTATTTGGCTGAGCAAAGTCAATCTCTGCCAGAGCCAATAGGGACCGGGAGAAATATATAAGATACTGAGCTTAATCCATAACATTTGTGTTTAATGGTTAGATATTAATTGGCTTTTTTTAAGTGTATAAATCGGTCCATTTTCAGTCTTTGTAATCTGTTCATTCTCATTAATGAAGGGAGCAGTATTCGCCAGCAACTCCGTTCTACACATCACCTTGTAAAACTACAGTCCATTTATTTTTAAAAAATAAAATAGATTTATCACTATTTGAAATACAGAAAGTCATTAAAATAATAATTAAAAACACAACTACAAGCACAATAAAAGTTTCATGATAATAAACTACATTTTAATGCGTATTAATTCCCTTAATGATTTACTCTATATGTCTTACAGGGTCAAATCAATGTCTGAACAAAAAAAAATTCAATTAAATCCTATTCACTGTATCTTTCAAGTGAGCCTATTGTTTGCTTTTGTTTCTTATCAAACCATTTGTCAGTTATTCCTTGGTCCAAGATTGCAAATGGGAGGGGGCATGTCAGCACCAAGGTCAGGAGAAATGGACTCAAGTCCTTCCCAAGCTGTATTCCTAACCTCAGGCGAATTCATGAGTTATTTATGACCTTGTTAAGTGAGGGGTGGGAGGAAGAGAGGGAGAAAAAAGAAAAGGAAACAGAAGAAAGAGGGAAGTGGAAAAGAAGGAAGAGGAGGGAAGAGAAAGGGAAAGGGAGGAAGAAAAAAAGAAGAAGGAAGAAAGAAGAAAAGGAAAGAGAGGAGAAGGAGAAGAGGAAAAATATGGAGGGGAAAAGGAAAAAGAAGAAGGAAGAAGATAAGAGAGTGGGAGAAAGAGAGAAAAAGAAAGAATAAAGGGAAAGAGGGAAGGAGTGAGAGAGGAGGGAAGAAAATAAGGGAAAAAAGATGAGGTGGAAGGAGGGAGGAGAAAGAGAACAAGAAAAAGAGGGGGAGGAGGAAGCAAGTATGGTATCTTCTCCATACATAGCTTCAGTCCACCAGCCTTCATTAATCACTTCCTCTCTCTTCTTCTCCCTCTCATCAGGTCCTTATCAAACCTACTCTTCCACATGATAACCACAGTGAGTTCCCCTAAAGAACAAATTACTTCCACTCCAACCTTCAGCCCAAGGCTCCAATTGTCCCTCTTTATCCTCCCTGTTCCCAGAGCACATAAAGCATATTCTCCTTTCCTTCTAGAGTTTCATGCATCTGAGCATCCTGAGATTTTCGACCACGGCTGAAAGCACATTGACCTCCAGGTCTCTGGCCATTATGATACCTTTTCAGCTTCTGGATCATATTTCAAGATGGGAGAGGGGAATACAAAATGCAACAATTTCTGAACTGGAAGGAAAGTCTAAATGGAACTGGAAACCATCAAAAGTGGAATGGATGATGAAGAATATTGACCCAATGTCTTAGAATACTTCTTTTGCATCAGGAGACTAAGGTCCTAGTCCTAAGTCTGAGCATTATCATCTTCCCCAAACCCATCCCTCTTCCAAACTTCCCTATTTCCACTGAGTCCCTCAAGTTCCCAACTTTGAAGTCATTTCTGACCTCTTCCCTCTCCCATACAGCCAACCAATCATCAGGTCTAACCGATTCCCCTCCACATCTCCCATCCACACAGAACCCTAACATCTGGGGTTAGTAGAGGCGGAGGGAAGATCAGAGAAGACTTCTTTGAAGAGCCCCATGAGCTCTTTTCAGATTGTCTCTATTCTTCCTCATTTGTGTACACATCACATTTCAGAATAGATGCTACATTTTAGGATAGGAATCTGTTTTTGTTTTCTCTTGGTGTCCAGCACCCCCGCTGGTACCCAGAATTCTCTTTGTGTGTGAGGTCGCTTATCTAGCCCTCTCTCACCCTGACGTATACCCCTGATCTTCAGGAGGAAGAGGAGATGGTCTACACAGACAGAAAAGCCCACCATTTCCTACAACTCCAGAGCAAGTGCAAGAGTTAATGAGGTTAGCCAAGGTACCTATAACTCCCTTCACACCCAGGAATCCTCCAAACAAGGGGGAGTGAAGGCTTCTTTCTTCTGAATGACACAGAACAAAGTCTTCCAAGGGATCACAGTTTGGCCCCCAAAATATCAGCATCATCAGAGAGGGATCAGCCATCGAGGAGAGAGCCCCGTTCTGGGTGAACAGCTCTGGAAATTAGAGGCAACATGAAAGGGAGAAAAAGGTTCTCTCTCATTAACTGAGATGGCCTCACGCTGATGCAGGGCTTTTCAAGTCTCCACAGCACAATCTGTTTTAAAAATATAGGTGCAATTTGGGCCTGTGGTTAATACTGTTTAATTTTATTTTTTGACTGTGTAATATTTCCCCAGACCGGGGCTGGTTTGGTCTCTCTTAAACTCTGCTCCCTAGGAAAAGAGAGAATCAGATATTCGAGTGGGAAGGAGTAATAAAGACCATCTCAGCCAACCCCCATGATCCCAGTTTATAGATGGGAAAATTAGGTTTTATAAAAGTTAAGAAACATACCCACACAGCTAGGTTTTAGGCAAGCCCAGATCTAGAACCCAGGTCTCTCGAATAGAATCAATCAATGTCATTTCATAGATTCAAAGGTTTAGAGTTGGAAGGAATCTTTGAGAAATTCTTGGTTCAATGCCTGAGCACTAAGCAAATCACTTAATTTCCCTAAGTCTCAGTTTCCTTATCTGTAAAATAGGTTTCATAAAGGCACCTTCATCATAGAGTTGTTGGGAGACTCAAATAAATTAATATATCCCAATCATGCATATATTAAGTGCCTACTCTATGCAAGATATTATGTTAAGTGCTGAGAGGGGCACTTTATAAAGTCCCTACTCTCAAGAAATTTAAAATAATGCACATATGTGGGCTGTTACTATTATTATTTGGATCTTAGTGAGCAAGAAGAAAGACGGGGGGGAAAGGCCATTAGAAAGAAGAGGAAGAGTGAGAAGAGGAAGGTAAGAAGAAAGGAAAAAAGAAGGGAGAAACAGAGACAGAGGGGGGAAAGAAGGAAGACTACAGAAGAAAGAAGAGAGAGATTAAAATAGAGGAAAAATGAAAGAGAGGGATGATGGGAAGGAGAGAGAAGCAGAAAGAGGGGAGGCAGAAATAGACAATGAGGTAAAAAGTATGATTATTTCTGACTGGGAAGGAGAGAATTTCATAGAGAAGATGGCTTTGATCTGGACCTTGAAACACTGGTAACATTTCAACAGTCAGAGAAGTAGATAGGGAGAGTTCCAAGTATAGGGCAACTTGTTAGCTAAGGCACAAAGGTAGGAAAGGAAAAAAGCAACAGATTTGTGATTCAAACCTAAGTCGTGTCAGAGATGCTGGACGTGATCTTGGAGAGCCCTTAAGATTTGACTCCCTCCTTGTGTTTTCATCTTCCAGCATTAACAACGGGGCAAATACATGTCCCAAATTTCTCCCTCGCCAACCTGTCACAATGTCTTTGAGCTAAGTATGTTATCTGATTGTGGAAAAGTGGAGGAAAGAATATTCCTGAAACTGAGAAATGGTGGAAAGAATGATCTTTTGGGTCTTAGGCAAGGTGGAAACAATAAGAGGGCATAGGACAGAGTGGGAGAGGGGAGGAACAACTGGATGAGAGAATGTCTGAGGATCTATGCAAAAAATCACTGATACTGACAAATGAGAAATGGATAAAGGAAAAGACATTGACAGGGACTATGACAATTTTCTAGAAAAGCTTTATCTATATAATAAAATCACCACAATGAGGTCAAAAGAACCTTAGCTATTAAATACTTGATGTCCTTGTTGAGTGCAAAGACATGAGATGTGGCTGCCAAGGTCAACACCAATTTATAATATCAATTCATTTGCAAATCTTTATGGAGGAGGTTAGCAGAGGATTATAAGCATCATTGCCTCTCAAAACAGTGAAGAGATGTGGAGGGGAAAACAAGGTTGCACAAGGCTTGGCACGAGCCCCAACTATGCTAACTCATCCCAAGAGCACTGATAGATAAAACGGAAAAGAGGATAACAAAAATAATTGAACTAGGAGCACTACGAAGAAGTTACAGATAGGCGGATTCCAGTTTTAAGATCAGAAAAGAAATTCTAAAAATAAAGGTTTTTCAAACATGGAATGGAGTACTTCAAGAAGCAGTGAATCTGCCACCATTGAAGGTCTTCAAGAAGAGGCTTAATAGGCATTTATGGAGGACATTGTGACAGGAACTGTTTTGGGGGATGGCTTAGAGTAGATGGCCTCTGAGGTCCCTTCCAACTCTAAAGTTCTACAAATTCTGTAAAATCACCTTTTTTAAAAGCCATCTTTTTAATGTCAATATGCTTACATTTGGCCTATATAACCACAAAGCATTGATTACTACAACCACAAAAGGATAAAAATTCTGGCTCAAAGGGCAATGGAGAGACCCATGATGGACACAAGTAGATTGCACCCTACAACCCAACAGTGATTTGTAGACAAGAAATGGCCTAAAAGTTAGCAATCATCAACTATATGGCCAGAAAGGAAGGATGACCGGTTACAGTGAGGAAATTGTAGAGCTGCATAGCTATCCACAGAAAGTAAAAAGAACAGGGCTTCTAAAACTTTCTGTCATGGATCCCCTTAGACAGTTTGGTGAAACCCATGGGTCCCTTCTCAGAATGATGTTTTTAAATGCATAAAACAGAGAGGATTATCAAAAAAAAGTTATATTGAAATAGTTATAAAATATAATATAAAATATAGACCCCAGGTTAAGAAACCCTGTCCTATCGGAAGGGCACTAATGCATTAAATTTGTTGTTATTTATGCCTGCCTTTTGCTTACCCCACTTGAGGTTTTCTTGGCAGAGATACCAGAATAGTCTGCCTTTTCCTTCTCCAGCTCATTTTACAGATGAGGAAACTGAGGCAAGTATGGTAAGTGACTTGACTTGGCCAGAGTCACATTGCTAATAAGTGTCTGCGGCTGGATTTGAACTCAGGAAGATGAGTCTACCTGATCTTCAAGCCAAATGCTCTGTGCACCATGGCACCTTGTAGCTGCCCTAGAGTATGGAATATAGTATATATATATATAAGTTTTTGATATAGCCCAATACCCTCCAGGACAGAAAGGCCATGGACAGAAGGCAATCTGCACCAGCGAAGGGAGTGGCCACATCCAACAAATCAAGTATTTGGTACATAAGTGTGCATTTGCCCTGCTATTTCACCCTGATGATTTCTGAGCTTTCCCCTCTGCTTTCTGGCTACCCTTTGTTTTATCTGTTAGCGCCCCCCAATTAGAATGAGAACTGATTAAGAGGAGTGATTATCTCACTTTTTTCTATTTGTATCCCCAGTCATTAGAGTAGGACTTGGCAATTAATAAGTACTTAATAAATGTTTTGCTTCTCCTGACCACACTGACATGGAAGGATCTACAGAAACTCTTAGACCCATTTTACAGATGAGGTGACTTTCATGCAACTAGTATCAGAAAAGCAGGATTCAAGCTTCATTCATATTTATAAACTAATAATAATAATAAATTGGCATTTCTATAGCACTTTAAAGTTGGAAAAGTACTTTGCATTTATTATTTTATTTGATCCTCACAACACCCCTAGAAAGTAAATGATATTACTTCTTTTATAGATGAGGAAACTGAGGCAGATATAGTTCAAATGACTTGCCCAGGCTCTGTGGCTAGTTTTGAAGTCAGATTTTCCTGACCCCAAGTCAAGCACCGTATATCTCTGTTGTAACTCTCACAGTATAGAATGGAAAGGAAAGACCTAAAGTAGGGTTTAGAAGAGCCTTCAGTTCTTTTTTTTTCTCTTTTTTATTGTAGTAAGTTTATTTATTTTTAATAATAATATATCATCTTGGAAGAGAAAAATCAGAGCAAAAGAAATAAACCATGAGAGAGAGAAAAAAAAGAAGTGAACATAACACATGTTGATTTATATCCAATCTCCTTTGTTCTTTTTCTGGATGCAGATGGCACTTTCAGTCCAAGGTTTATTGGAATTGGAATTGCTTTAGCTCACTGAGCCACCGAGAAGGACCAAGACTTTCATGGTCGATCATCACACATTCTTGCAATTACTGTGTACAATGTATTCCTGGTTCTGCTCGTTTCACTCAACATCAGTTCATGTAAATCTTTCCAAGCCTTTCTATAATCACTTGTTCATCATTTTTATAGAACAATAATATTCCATTACCTTCATGAACCACAACTTGTTTAGCCATTTTCCAAATGATGGACATCCACTCTTTTTCCAGTTCTTTGCTACCACAAAAAGGGCTGCTACAAACATTTTACCCATGAGGGTCCTTTCCCCTCCTTTATGATTTCCTTGGGATATAGACCCAGTAATGGTATTTCTGGGTCAAAGGGTATGCACAATTTGATAGCCCTTTGGGCATAGTTGCAGACTGCTCTCCAGAATTGTTGGATCAGTTCACAACTCCTGCATTAGTGTCCCAGTTTTCTCACATCCCCTCCAACATTTATCATTATCTTTTCCTGTCATTTTAGCCAATCTGAAAAGTGCGAGGTGATATCTCAGAGCTGTTTTAATTTGAATTTCTCTAATCAATAGTGACTTAGAGCATTTTTTCATATAACTATAGATGGCTTTAATTTCATCATCTGAAAACTACCTGTTCATATCTTTTGACCATCTATCAATTGGGGAATGACTTGTATTCTTATAAATTTGACATCGTTTTTTGTCTATTTTAGAAATGAGATCTTTATCAGAAATACTGATGGTTAAGATTTTTTTTCCCAGCTTTGTACTTCCCCTTTAACCTTGTTTCTGTTGATTTTGTTTGTGCAAAACCTTTTTAATTTAATATAATCAAAGTTATCCATTTTACTTTTCATAATGTTTTCTAGTTCTTCTTTGGTCATAAATTCCTCTTTTCTCCAAAGATCTGATGGGTAAATTATCCCTTGTTCTCCTAATTTGTTTATGGTATCATCCTTTATGCCCAAATCATATATCCATTTTGACCTCATTTTGGTATGGGGTATGAGATGTAGGTCTATGCTGAGTTTCTAACATATTATTTTCTGGTTTTCCCAGCAATTTTTGTCAAATAGTGAGTTCTTATTCCAGAAGTTGGAGTTTGAGGGGAAATACTAGATTGCTATAGGCCTTGATTATTCTGTCATGTATATCTAATCTACTCCCCTGATCCGCCACTCTGTTTCTTAGCCAGTACCAAATGGTTTTGATGACTGCTGCTTTATAATATAGTTTTAGGTTTGGTACTGCCAAGCCACCATCCTTTGTATTTTTTCTTTCATTAATTCCCTTGATATTCTTGACCTTTTGTTCTTCCAGATGAATTTCCTTATTATTTTTTCTAGTTCTATAAAATAATGTTTTGGCAATTTGATTGGTACGGCACTGAAGAAGAAGACCAATTTAGACAGTATTGCCATTTTTATTATATTTGCTCGGCCTAGCCATGGACAATTAATATTTTTCCATTTGTTTCCATTTATTTCTGATTTTATTTGTGTGAGAAATGTTTTGTAATGGTCTTTATATAGTTCTTGGGTTTGTCTTGGCAGGTGATCTCCAAATATTTTATTTTATCTACAGTAATTTTAAATAGAATTTCTCTCTTTCTCCAGCTGATGGGTTTTGTCAGTAATATATATAAATGCTGAAGATTTGTGTGGGTTTATTTTATATCCTGCAACTTTGCTAAAGCTGTGAATTGTTTCCAGTAGATTTTTGGATGATTTTCCAAGATTCTCTAAGCATATCATTATAGCTGCAAAGAGTGATAGTTTTATTTTCTCATTGTCTATTCTAATTTCTTTAATTTCTTTTTTCTTTTCTTATTGCTAAAGCCAACATTTTTAGTGCAATATTGAATAATAATGGTGATAATGGGCATCCTCATTTCACTTCTCCTCGGTTCTAATCTTATCTCTTAATAATTAATAGTTGTATGAATATTGACAAATCACAGGACTACATTGAGCCTCAATTTCCCCATTTGTTGAATGGGGAGCATAATAACTGAAGAACCTACCTCATGTTACAGGTGATAAAAAGCAAATAAAATAACATCTGTGAAGGGTTTTCTAAAGTTTTAAGTGTCATAAAAAATCATACATTGTCATTATAAAGATGTAGCTATAAAAACATGCTTGGTAACCACATTTGGCTAAATGTTAAGTTTGTCAGAAATGAGAATTGGTGGGAAGAGGGAAAGAGGTTCATCTGTGTCATTCTTTTTCCCTCATGGCAATTGAGGTTAGTGACTGGTCCAGGATCATACAGCTAGTAAGTATCAAGGGTCTGAGAGCAGTCCTCCCAACTTCAGGCTGGTATTCTAGTTACTGTGCCCTCATCCATGTCCTTCTAAGGAAAAAGCCAGAGGTTCCACCTGCTGCTTTCCTGAAGGAACCCCAAACTGGAGCCTTCATTTCTGCCCACATCAGAGCAGGCTAGTCTAACAACAGTCTCATACAGCCATGATTTCTTTCCTGAGTCCAATAAAGTGTTTTTACTTTATTTGCCCAGATTATTTGTAAATGGATTTTTCAATAACAAATCCAGACCTCAGGACCCATGATGGATTTCCTCCAGTCCTTCACATGGAGAGTATTCATCTCTGTTACTATTTTCCCAGCACAGAAAATAGCCTTTTCCTTAAGACCCCAATGTCCCAACTTCATTTAAACACATAGAAACAGTCTGGGTAATTCTCACCCTAAAAATGGATCACATAGGTACAATGCTTTGAGATCTTCTAACAAAGAGATTTGGAGACAAGAACACTTCTGTAAAAGGGCCAGATAAAAATGTGATCCAGCTTGAAAGTTGGATTCTGCTTGTGGCAGAAGAGGCAAGGGGAGAGAAAGACTGGGAGCCCCACCTATTGCATCTCCTTGAGAGAACAGAAGACACTCAAACTTTCTAAATTCCTCCTCCCACTGCCACTATTTCAAGATCACATAAATATACACAAAGTCCATGAACTTGCAAAGTCTCTGCCATCCAGACTAGAACTAGATATTTAAAATCACTTCTTGATAAACAGAGAACAGAGGAGTCTTGGGGGAAAATTATGTTTTTTGGCCTGATAGAATGAAGCCCTAAGTCTCTCTTCTCTTGCCTCCATCTTATTAAGCAGTCGATTTTCTTAAAGCACAGATAGGCTGTTATTCTCCTGCCCAAAAAGCTTCACCAGCTCCCTCGTGCTTATAGAAAAAAAATACAAATAGCATTGAGAACCATTCACAATCTGACTCCAGCATATGTTTCCAGTCCACAGGAATCCTTTCCTGGCCTCCCTTCCTTCTGTTGATAATCTCCAATTAACAATATCGATCGTTTGTTTACACATAGTTTTTAAATGTCTTCTCCATTCTCTCCCACCCCATTAGATTGTAAATTCTTTGAAATCAGGGATTGCCTTTTACCTCTCTTTGTATCTGCAGGGCTTAGCACAGAACCTGATAGAATTTAAATGTTTCAATGCTTATTGACTGACTGGTTTCATATTATTCCTCTCCATGCACATTCTATGTTCTAGGCCAGCTGGCACAGTCACTGCCCTTCAAACACAACATTCCATGGCTGTTCAGTTGTCTACAAAGTATTCTGCCCACCCTATTCCCACCTTTTTGTAATCCCCTTGAACTCCACTCAAAAACAATGGTTTTCCTGACCCCATGAGATGTTAACATTTCTACCCAGTGGGGAAGGTAACTAGGGGTGGGAGAAGGAGGCAGTGAAAAGAGCCTTGGGCCTGGAGTCAGGAGGACCCAAGTCCAAATTCAGCTTCAGTCACATATTAGTCATTTCATCCTGTTTTCCTCATTTCCTCACCTATAAAATGAGCTAGAGAAAGAAATGGCAAATCTCAATAGTATCGTTGCCCAAAAAAATCCCAAATGAGATCACAGTCAGAAATGACTGAACAAAACCTCTGCATGTGTTGGCTCTCCCAAGAGAACGTAAGCTCCTTAAGGACAAGGACTTTTTCTTTTTGTCTTTGTTTACTCATCACAGTCTGTCACATAGTAGAAACTTAAATACATGATGAATTGAATTGAGTCTCTTATTTCTCTCTCTCTCTCTCTCTCTCTCTCTCTCCATATATATATATATATATATATATATATATATATATATATATATATATATATATATATATATATATACTGTAACTATTTATGAAGATAAAGCTGATGTTTCATAGGCCTTGAGCCTTCAAGCCAGGAGGAAATTTAGAAATCATCTAAAACAGCTCCCTCATTTTACAAGTGAAGAAATAAGAAGTTAAGTGGTCCAAAGTCACAAGGTGATAAATGATAAAGCAAAGATTTGAATCCAGATTCCAAAACTCAGAAATGAGAATCATCTGAATTGCACCATTCCTAGTACTATTACCACTAAAAGTTTACAAAATTAAATATAATTTGTATTTGTACAGAACTTTAAGGTTTGTAAAGCACAATTTAGGCTATTCACTTGATTTCGCTATATATAAATGTCATATTTAAACATATTAAAATGTTAGCTATACCTATATATGTATAAACTGCACTTATGTATGTAATACATAAACACAAGGTTTACACACACACACCCTGAAGTGGTGGTGGTTGTTTTAAGATGAATAATAGGCTTTTAAGTGCTTAGGAATACTGCTGGACAGACTTCATCTTTAGCATCTGATACGTTGTATGCTGTCAGAAGTTTTGCCCAATCGCCCAAAATGGGTGATGTCTGAGGCACTTTTCCGTTTTAGAAATGACTGTCGCAGAAAGCAAGCTTTGTTATTCTGAGAGCAATAAGATACCTGGTCTGTCTCTAGGCATTCTGGGGTGATTGTTGGCCAGGGAAGCAGAAAATCCACCTGAAGCTATTAAAATGAGATCATTTTTATCAGGGATGCTCATGTCTGTGCAGACAGATAGGTACATATGTGACATACAGAGGTAATTTTTAAAAAGCCTGTGAGAACCTGTGAGAAGGGATAGTGTGCAAAGGTAAGTCTATGTGTGGCACATCAAGGGAAGAAGCCAGAGATCCTGTTTTCTTGGGGCATGGGACTGAGTTCCTCCCTGGGGAAATTACAGGACTCAGATCAGCAGAACTGGATGCTGCCACATGAAGGGCTCTGCCAGCTGTGTGTGTGTATTTGTGTAGCAGCCTGGCACACTAAAGAAGGCCAGCCTTGAAGTCAGGAAGGCGTGAGTTCCCCCAGTCTCACCCAGTGCCCCAGGCAATCTCTAAAACTGTAAATTACCAATGAGCTGCCAATCTACATTGTGAGAATATATTTATATCCTAAGGCTTCCTTACATACAAGGCTATACTCAAATACATATACACATATGTACATACAGCTACCTGTACAGACATACATATATACATATATATTAATAAAGGGCATCTAGGTGGCACAGTGCATAGAGTACTTGGCCTGGAGTCGGGAAAACTCATTTTTTTAGTTCAAATTCAGCCTCAGCTCCTTCCTGGCTGGCTGAGCCTCGGCAAGTCACTTTACCCAGTTTGCCTCAGTTTCTTTCTCCGTAAAATGAGCTGGAAAAGGAAATGGCAAAACCATTCCAGTATTTCTACCAAGAAAACTCTAAATGGAATTGTTAAAGGTTATACACCACTGAAATGACTCAATAACAAATTAATGAAGGGATAAGGAGAGGGTGTGGGGAAGGGAGAGGATAATAAGGCAAGCAACAGAAAGGCTGTAGGTTTTGAGTCATAAGATCTGAGTCCTAACTTGACTGCCGAGCAGCTTTCTTTCCTCTTGGATTTCAATTTCCTCATCTATAAAATGACAAGGCTGGACTTGATGATCAGCCAAGTCCTGGCCTCTGTGATGTAGGACCCTGTTTCCTTCTAAGGAGGAAAAGCCCTACATGAATGTAGACTTCACTGCCTAGGACTGAGGAGATCCATCCTAGGGAACTGCTTGGGGCAGAGAAGTGAGCACCCTGCCCATAATCAGCTAGTATCAGAGGCAAGATTTAAACATCCATGCTGTCCTAACTCCAAGCCCAGAGCTCTATCCATTGTATCCATTGTGTGGCTCTTGGGTATCTATAGATGACATCCAAATGAGATATGGAAGGTATGGCGAGATCAGTATTGTCATATACTCAGGGGCCATCTATCTCTGCAAAGGTAAAATTCAGTCATTTTTCTTGCAGCTTAAGACACCAGGGTAGAACAATCCCGGCTCTGAGGCCCCCAGACCTCACCTCTGGAGGTCCCCGTTCGCCTGCTGTGACAGTCCCCACCTGTGACTCCACAGCCTCACTTTCCCCTCCTCCTCATGTTTTATTCAGACTGTCCAAACAATCCCGGTACCTTGGACAGCTCCCAGATGACTGTCTACAATGTAGAGGAGGTTAAACTAATAAGACCTTTCTCACTGTCTTCATGTTCAACCTGAATTCTACCCATTCATTCTAAATGCAGAGAAACAGTGACCATCTCCCCAAGAGCTTTGCAAGTATTTGTAAATGGTGAGGGGAGAGGAAGAAAAGAACTTCACTGAGAAGATTGAAAGGCTTTTACACACAGACTGTGGGAGAGGTAGAGGGGGAAAATGACTCATGAGGACTTGGGTTCAAATCCCAGATCCCCTCTGTGTGACCTTGGCCAGATCACTTATTAACTCTTTGAGCTTCCGTGTTCTTATCTTTGAAAAATAACAGCAAAGAGTTGGACAAGATGAATTAGCTTTAAATTCTAGTTCTAAGTCTATGTTGTTTCCTCATTGGGGTACCAATCATTCCTTTCCCCTTAGCAAACAGTTTTGATTTAGAACTTCCAAAATTACCCATTCATTTTCTCCCTTCTCTCCCTTCCTACTCACTCTTCTGCTACATTCTCCTCCTGCCTCATTGGACAGAGAATTAGCCACCCTGTACTTGTCAGTTCAAAGCAGAACAACATGTCTGACTCTCATTTCTATATGAAATACAAATGAAAATGTCAAGGAAGGCATTTTACATCCCTAGATTCTTTCATTAAGAATTAATATTTTCTATTTTTCTTTTTTTAAAAAAGATTGTTATGAAGAATGACTTTTTGAAAGGAGAGAATGAAGGGGAAATAGAACGAAATCTAAATCGAGATGTTGAAGACAAAAGATATCAATAAAAATCTACTCATGGGATTTTTTTAAAGGGTACAAAAATGTTAGATACCTACAAAAATATTACTGAGAGAATTACTACATAGTTTTTTTAAATTCCTCTCTTCAGCATTAAAGCCCTTCCCAAGTTAAACCCCTCCTATTTCTTCAGTCTCCCTACACATTGCTCCCTTTCCACATACACTACTGGTACTGGTCTGTTTGCTATTCCTCACAGAAGATAGTCACTTTCCCATCTCTTAGGTTTTGCTATCTACAATACCTGAAATATACTCCCACTTTACTTCTACCAATTGGTATCGCTAGCTTCCTATCAAGCACCATATTCACCAGAATATAGTCCCCTTCATTGATCCCATGCTAGTAACTCCCTAAGGTTACCTTCTATCTGCTTTTCATGTGTCTTGTATGTACAGATTAGATGTCTCCCCTGATACATCTTTGCAGAGTCTTGCAAAGCTCTGTGGAAAGATAGTAAGCTCCTTGGGGGCCTGCCTTCAGCTTTGTCCTTATAGAACCACTGGTATGGGCTGCCTAGCACACAGTATGTGCTTAATAAATGCTTGCCTATTGATTTCCTAGAGTAGGACTAATCCTCTCAGGTATAGCCTAGTTGGTCAACAAGCATTAATGAAGTACATACTATGAGCCAAATACTGTGCTCTCACTGAGGATATAAAGAAAAGTAAGAGTCTCTTCTCTTAAAGAACTCACAGTCTAAATAAGGAGGCAACATGCAAATCAACATTATCTTATTTATTTGCTTTTCATTCATTATTTTTTCTTTTTTAAAAAAGATTGTTATGAAGAATGACTTTTTGAAAGGAGAGAATGAAGGGGAAATAGAAGGAAATCTAAATCGAGATGTTGAAGACAAAAGATATCAATAAAAATCTACTCATGGGATTTTTTAAAGGGTACAAAAATGTTAGATACCTACAAAAATATTACTGAGAGAATTACTACATAGTTTTTTTAAATTCCTCTCTTCAGCATTAAAGCCCTTCCCAACTTAAACCCCTCCTATTTCTTCAGTCTCCCTACATATTGCTCCCTTTCCACATACACTACTGGTACTGGTCTGTTTGCTATTCCTCACAGAAGATAGTCACTTTCCCATCTCTTAGGTTTTGCTATCTACAATACCTGAAATATACTCCCACTTTACTTCTACCAATTGGTATCGCTAGCTTCCTATCAAGCACCATATTCACCAGAATATAGTCCCCTTCATTGATCCCATGCTAGTAACTCCCTAAGGTTACCTTCTATCTGCTTTTCATGTGTCTTGTATGTACAGATTAGATGTCTCCCCTGATACATCCTTGCAGAGTCTTGCAAAGCTCTGTGGAAAGATAGTAAGCTCCTTGGGGGCCTGCCTTCAGCTTTGTCCTTATAGACCCACTGGTATGGGCTGCCTAGCACACAGTATGTGCTTAATAAATGCTTGCCTATTGATTTCCTAGATTAGTCCTACTCTAATCTTCTCAGGTATAGCCTAGTTGGTCAACAAGCATTAATGAAGTACATACTATGAGCCAAATACTGTGCTCTCACTGAGGATATAAAGAAAAGTAAGAGTCTCTTCTCTTAAAGAACTCACAGTCTAAAGAAGGAGGCAACATGCAAATCAACATTATCTTATTTATTTGCTTTTCATTCATTATTTTTTCTTTTTTAAAATTTATTTTCTTAAATATTTGTCAACTATTTCTTATTTAAATATTAAATATGCTTAAATTTTTAAGTACTCAAATATTTTTATTTATTTTCCATCTATTTTCTTTCTTATTTACTTATTTTAAATACTTGTTAAATATTTCTCATATAAGTAATAAATATTCTTAAATTCTAAACTATTCTTAAATATTTATTTTCTTAAATATTTCCCAATGACATTTTAATCTGGTCCAAACAGCACTAAGAGTTTTAGAGGCTTTGTTGGATACCTCTGATCTAAACCAATCCCTTTATTTGTCTGATAAGGAAATTGAAGCTCAGGGAGGGGAGTGACTCACCCAAAGTCATATGGGCAGTAAGTGGGAGAGGTAGGATTTTAATCTAAATCCTTGATGTTTTAGCCAATTAGCCTTTCTGCTCTTTTCTCCCTACCATACAGTTTCCTCATCTCTAATATGAGGGGAATGAATGGGGAGACCTCTAAGGTCACTATAAGCTCCCAAAACCACTTCAGCAGAAGAGACGGCAAGTTCCCTTTACTCATGTGGTCTAGGATACCCAGACATGCCCAGTTTCCATGGCATTCTTAGCTTCCTGCCAGTACTCTGGGAAGATTTCATCCACCTCTCAACCTAGCCTGAGGCTCCATACTCTGAAACAACTTCTAAAGTCAGTGGCCAACAGTGCACTTCAGAAGGACCAGGGCCCCTTCTAAAACCATTCCACTCACTCCTGGAGCTCCACAAAGCCCCCACTTCTCAATACTAGTTTTCTCCACACAGTCTAGTAGATTTTACAGCTTCCTTGACCTTGGAAAGCTCTGACCTGAAAACAAATTGAGAAGGGAAAGAAAAGAAGAGGCGGCAGGGAGGGCAAGAGAAAATGGGTCTGCTCCTTTGGTTTCTGATCCTCCAGCAAACTCACTTCAGTCAGATCCAAGAAACAAAGGGAAATCTTTGTTATGTCAGAAAGACCAACATAAATCTCCAACAACCCTGCCATTCTGGCACTGCTTGATGTACTCCTGGGAAATTGGAATCTGATTCTCTAACAATTTCCATGCAGCTGGCTTGTCCCTATTCTAAGAGAGGCAAGAAAGCCTTCTTCAATCTGCCACAGAAGTTTATGACATTCTGGATGGAGTATAAAACCAAGGGGCAAGGAGAGGTGGCGGCCACGGCCACATTTATTGTGCCTCAAGAATTTCAGATCAGGCAGTTCTTCCATTTCTACTAATGGTCCGGGAAGGGGGGAAGCACGTGTGGCAGCTAAACACATTCTGCCTGCCCTGCCCCGACTCCCAACCTACGGCCTTCAAGTCTATAGTGTTCCTGTAAGTGTTTTTTTTTAAAATGGCTTCCAAAAAATGTCTTGGGCAGGGTCCTTGAAAGAGAAAAAAAAATGTGTACAGAAAAGGATGGAGAAAGGCAGACACAGAAAATGAGAGACACTAAGACAGAGGCATAGAAGAGAATGACTCAGAAACAGAGAACACGACAAAGAAAAAGAATGAAATGGATAAAAGAGACAGAGACAAAGACAGGCAGAAGTGTCTCTGAACAAGACAGAGAGAGAATGGGACAGAGAAAGATGGGCAGAGAAAAGGGCAAACGAAAACAAAATGGGACAGGAAAAAATAGTCAGAAAAGGAGACAGAAAAGGAATGAATGGGACAGAAAAAGACAAAAAAAAGCAGAGAAAGGCAAAATGGGACAGGAAAAAAACCAGGCAGAAAATGAGATAGAGAAAGAAAGAATGAGACAGAAAAAGACAGCCAGACAACAAGACAGAAAAGGGACAACATAAGAGACAGAATAAGATAGATCGCCAAAGGCAGAGACGAAAGAGATAAAAAGAGATAGACTTAGAGAAGGGAAGGGACAGAAGAGAAGGGAGAGAGAGACAGAAAGGGAAAGAGAGAGAGAGAGATGGGGAGAGGAGTGAGGGAGGGAGAGATAGAAAAGAGAGAAGGGAGGGAGGGAGGAATAAGGGAGAGAGAGGAGAGAGAGAAGGGGAAAGGAAGAGGGAGACAGGGAGGCAAAGAGGGAGGTAGGGAGAGATAGAGAAGCAAGAAAGACAGAGGAGGGAGGGAACAAAGAAGGAGAGAGAGAGAGAAAGAGAGAGAGGTAGGAAAGAGGAGGGAGAGGAGGAGGAAGGGAAGGAAGGAGGCAGAGACTGAAACAAAGAGGAAGAGGAGGAGGAGGAAGAGGAGGAGGAGAAGGAGGAGGAGGAGGAGGAGGAGGTGAGGGGATGAGGGAGAGAGAGGAGAAACTGAAGCAGAGAAACAGAGACAGAGGGAAAGGAAGAGGGAGATAGAGAAAAAGGGAAGGAGGGAGTGACAACGAAGCAAGAAAGAGATAGAGAGAAAGGAGGGAAGGAGGGAAGAAAGGAGAGGGAGAAAGAAAGAGAAAGGCAGAAAAGGGGAGGGAGAGGAGGAAAAAGGGAAGGAAAGAGAAAGAGACTGAGACAGAAGAGGAGGAGGAGGAGGAAGAAGTGAGGGAATGAGGGAGAGAGAGAGAAGAGAGACAGAGGGAAAGGAAGAGAGAGATAGGGAGGGAAGGACAGAGGGAGAGAGAGACAAAGAAGCAAGAAAGAGATAGAGAGAGAAGGGAGAGAGGAAGGGAAGAAAGAAGAAGGAGAGAAAGGCAGAAATGGAGAGGGAGAAGAGAAGAAAGGGGAGAAAGAGAAGGAAGGAAGGAAGAAGAGACAGACAGGAGGAGGAGGAAGAGATGAGAAAATGAAAGGACAGAAGAGACAAAGAAAGAAAGAGAGAAAAGAGACTGGGGGGAAGGGAAGGGAAGTAGAGAGAAAGACCAAGAGAGAAATGAGAATCAAAGATAAAGAGACAAAGACAGGGCAGAGAAGAGGGGAAAGAAAGACAGAGAAGAAAGAGAGAAGGGGGAGGTTTCTGAAAGATGTTTGCTGGATGAGCTTTAGTGTTTGGCAGAGACTAAAGCCGTCTGAATTCTCAGAAAGATTACTCATCCTTCCACAGAGCCAGGGCAATGTCTGGAATGTGCCAGTTTAGGAAAAGCTTTGTTTGCAGACAAAGGGGATTTTAATAACCTCTGGCCTCACCCAGTGGAGCCTGGAACAGGGCAGAAACTGGGCTGCCAATCCAGTACCCTGACTTCCTGACTGAAGAGAAACAGAGCCCGGGCATCCTGTGAGGAACCTGGCAGCTGCTCCCCCAAGAGTTGTCTGCTCCCCTGAAGCTTTCCCTTCTTTTATCAGGTTCCCCTACTTTATCTAGCCCCTCACTGGCCCTCAATGATGCTGTACGAATGGGGCAGGAGAGTTCTGCAGGAGAACCCCAGCTCTCTCGGCCAGGAGGGCTAGCTGTCCTGAAAGCAAAATTTCCAAGGCAAGAGACAGGTTTAAGGACTTGGAGTAGAAAGGAACCTTATAGCCCATCTCATCCAAAACCTTCATTTTACTAATGAGAAGCCATGCTACCAAAAAAAAAAAAAGCAGAATGACTCTACTATAAGATCAGTGAGGCAATTTGGAGTTGGGTATACCTTTGCCCTAGGGTGCCTTTCTGAGGAAGAAGTTAAGGATCTCTACTCCTCTAGGCTCCTTTCATATTGGCCAACAAACCACCTTAGAGGCAAGGAAGGGCCCTTCTCTTCCCCTTATAAATCACCCACAGTCAGACCCTCCTCTGCACCAGATTCAAATTCAAACAGAAACAGATACCTGCTGGCATTATTGACACAGAAAACCACAGATTAGCATTATCTATGTTGTATTGTATTTCTTATCTGACAAACATTTTTCAATTACATTGTAATCTGGTTCTGAGTATTCTGCAATCTGGCTGGCTACATGGGGGGGAAGCTGACACAGTTGGCCCCCTCTGCTGTCCATTCATTACTGTCCCCCTCCAACTGTTTTTGCCATACTCTTAGTTATACTTTTAGAATTGGGACTTTGATCCCAATCTACCAATTCCAAATTCTGTTCCCTTTCCACTACGCAATGTTGGTTCCCCTTCAGACCTGGGATCTGAGAGAATCTAAGCCCTCAAAGTTTGTCCAAAAGGCATCTTTTACACAGAACAAGGAAGAATTTCATGATAGAAACTGCCCCTGAAATGGAAGTCACTTGGGGATTAATTGCTTGAGTGGCTTGTTAGTTCAATGGGCAGTGCAGTTAGAGCACTGAACCTGGAGTGAAAAAGATCTAAATTCAAATCTGGCGTCAGACATTTAACTATCGTTGTGACCGTGAGCAGATCATTTAAACCTCTTTTAGTCTCAATCTCCTTATCTGTAAAGAATAATCTCTACCTCCCAAGGTCACTGTGAGGATCAAATGAGATAGTAAGTTGGTAAACTTTCAATCACTATATCAATACTGGACATTATATGGCCAGGGAGATATTTGCAAACAGCCAGAAAACTCCCAGAAGGACTCAAAAGCTAGAAGGAGATGGAGCCCTGGACAGGAGAACTAGCAGCTGTTAGCCTGAGAAGACTGGAAGAAGAACCCCAGAGGAACTGACCCAAAGAATGGAGCCATTCATCCAAGAGCCTGAATGTGTTTGCCAACTCCTCCATGAAGCCTTCCCTGATCTCCTCCTTCCTCATCATAGCAAACAGTAACCACTCCCTCCCCAAACTTTCCATAGTGCCCTGCAGGTACCTCTCCTTTGTACTTCTCTCATGCTCTTTTTCAGGAATAGAAACTGGACTTAGGAGCCCATCGGTGTAGGGAAATGCTGGGGGTGGATATTCCCTCTAGCAGTGGAGCTCAGTACTTCCTCTGCAACATGGGGAAGTGCCTGGAGCAGGGGCAGCTGCCCAGAGTCTCACAGTCACCATGTGTCGGCTCTGACCTGGCTCCTATCTTACTTGTATTATCTCCCATATTTAAATGGAAACTCTTCAAGAAGGTTGCCAGGTATTGTCATGGTACTCACAGTGCCAGCTCTAGTCTTCCTGAATTCAAATTCTGCTTCAGACACTTATTAGCTAAGTGGTCCTGGGCAAGTCACTTCACCCTGTTTGCCTCAGTTTCCTCACCTGTAAAATAGACTGGAGAAGGAAATGGCCAATAGCTCCAGTATCTCTACCAAGAAACCTCCAAAGGGGGTCACGGAGACTGAGATGCAAATGAAAACGACTAAACAACAACAAAACTGTCTTCATGTTATATAGGATGTATTACATATGCATACACAGACATGTTTATCAGTTATGTTACAGGATGACTGTACTTGAACCTAAAAGCCCTATAGAAATGTGAGTTGTGATGTTCTTACCCATTATCTGCTACACTAACGCTGCATCTCTCTGGTTCCTGGACCCCGGATGTTAACAGTCTGATCTGTTTCTCTGCTGGGAAGGGAAATGGGCCCCTATACTTCAGGATCCAGGAATGGGACTGAGCAAGTTCATCTTTGGGGAGTTAAAGGTCCCTTCCCAGCCTCGGCTCAAAAAAAAAAAAAAAAACCCAAACCCCCACCAGTGAAAACTGCCTCTGAGAAGCTAGTCTCTGCCAAGTCCGGCTCAGGAGGGAATTTTTATGACCAGGTTATAAATAGGACTCATAGGAGAATCAATGACAGACCCTTAACTCTACTCAGGCCGGTGGCTCACCATCATAAAGCCACAGCTGAATTTTTATCAGGATATTTTGGGGACTTGTTTCCCAGAGAGAATTCAAAACAAGGAAGCTTCTTGCAGGCTCACAGACAACAGAGCCACATGCGTCATCGCCTGAGACCTACTTGGTCCTCCCGAATTTGGCCAAATTTCCAAAGCAACACAAGCAGCAATGCCAGGGCGAGGTGGGCAGCTGGAGAGTGATGTTGGGGCGCGTTTCAATGGTAGAATTTGGGGGGCTCGGAAGGGTTAAAGAAGGAGATGGCAGCTAGGTGGATAGAAAGCCGGAGTGGAAGTCACAAAGACCTGAGTTCAAATTCTGCCAAGCTGTGTGATCCTAGTCTAGTCACTTAACCTCTATTTCTCTCAGTTTCCTCATGAAAAAAATAACATTAGTAATAGCACCTACTGTTATAAGACTCAAACGAGTTAAGATCTATAAAGGACTTTGAAAACCTTAAGGGAATACTAGTGATTGTGAGCGATGACTCTGGGCCTCTAAAAGATTTGTGGAGTATTGAGAAAATCTGTCTGGCTCAGGTGTACTCCCATCATGGAGTCACCTAAAATTGGTGTTTAAGCACCTGTTAAGTTCAGATTACTATTTCGGTTTCAAATGCTTTTCTCTGGTAGGAACACGAGCTCTTTTGGAAAGCAATTGTGAAGAATTCTCTAGCAAACTGGTCCTTTATTGAAGGGAGCTCCTGCCAGCTGCAGGTTGCCAGGGAGTTGTAAAGGCCAGGCTCTGTTTGAAAGTTTCCAGAAAAGAAAGCAAAGAGAGTGAGAGAGAAAAATGTGTGTGTGTGTGTGTGAGAGAGAGAGAGAGAGAGAGAGAGAGAGACAGAGAGAGAGATGGAGAGAGACAGAGAGAGAGAGAGACAGAGACAGAGAGAGACAGAGAGAGAGAGACAAAGAGACAGATCCAAAGGAGCTTTAACAAGACAAGGGCAGCTCATTCTTTTTAACAACAGTTGGCACTAACTTACTGCTTTAAGGGTTTTGGAGCATTTTAGACACTCCTGTTTTGCTTAACAATTTGCCCGGAACTTTAAACACTTCCTTGCAGCCTGCTCTGTGAAGTCCACCCTGTTATTATTTCCATTGCATTCAGGTACAAAGTCTTGAACATCCTACCTCACAACAACATCCCTCCTTTTCTCCCTGCCATACCACAGTCACTCTAGTCCATCTCAGTGACTGCTGCAATGGCCTCCCAATCAGTCTGTTCCCCTACCTCCAGTCTTTTCCCTTCTCTAACACATTCTCCATGTAGCTACCAAATTGATGTTCCAAAAGTACTGGTTTGGCCACATCGCTCCTCAGCTCAAGAACCTTCAGGCTCCCTATTGCCCTTAGAATAAAATCCAAACTCCCCTTTGTCATTGAAAACCCAAGGCCACCTGGCTCCGGCAAGTCTTACCAGACTAATCTTACGCTTGGACTGACCCACTTCTTCCAACACCGGCAGACCAGCAGACTTTTGCACACGTTCTCTCTCCTGTGCAAAACATTCAGCCTCCTCAACCCACCACGATATCTTGGAACCCCTGCTCCAGCCCACCGAGCTGAGCTTTCTTCAGGGGTCACCTTAAATGCCAACTCTTTCTGGAAAGCTTTCCTGACTTCCCCGCCCCCTCCACCGTTAGTTGTCCTTCAGTCATTCAATTGTATGATTTTCTGTTATCTTATAGGCTTTTGTTCATGGGGTTTTTTTTGGCACAGATACAGGAGTGGTTTGCCATTTCTTTCCCCAGTGTGGCTCCATTTTGCAGATGAAGAACTCAGGTTAACAGAGTTAAGGGATTCACCCTGGGTTACGTAGCCAGAAAATGTCTGAGACTGGATTTGAACTCAGATCTTTCTGTCTGTAGGCCTGATGCTCTAGCCACTGCAACACCTTGCTACCCCTCTTATTAGTGCTCTCCCCCAAATCAGTGGGTATTGATTTTGTAGCTAGCCCATCTTAACATATCTGTGAACCTATGGTATCTCCCAGGAGAAGGGAAGCTCCTAGAGGGCAGAAATTGTCTCACTTTTTTTCCTCTGAATCTTCAAACCATCCCGTTACTAGGCACACAGTAGGCACTTAATACAAGCTGATTTATTGGTTTTTCAAAAATACATCAGAGGATCTGGGCTCGAATCCCAGCTCTGCCACATAGTATCACTATTCCCTTGGTTTCTCATCTGTAATATGAAGCTCTGAGACTAGATAAGATCCCTCCTGCCTCTAAATCCTATGAATCCCATGATCTTTATATCTTACTTTATAGACTAAAGTACTAGGCAGGGGAATACAGTGGAAAGAACCCTAAATAACTCAATTCTGTAACTTATTATTGTGTGACTCTGAACAAGTCACTTCCAGTGATTAGTGCTTAGAACAGTACCTGGCATGTGGTAGGGTGCTTAATAAATGTTTATTGACTAACGTAAAAAAAGGCAGAGATTTAGAAAGAAAAAGTCTTTATTTTTTCTTTTCCTCAGGTTGAAATCTTTAGCTGAGAAAAAAGGCTGGAAAAATTGAACTCCAAGCAAAATCTCAGGGTTTGGATGCTCCATTTACAGACTCTGTGTTTTGACACTAAAATAGGTAAGAGACATGTGTAGGGTCCAGAAAAAAAAAGTGAGAACAAAGCTCACTGTCCTCTGTCCTGGAAGGCTCATCATTGGACCACTGTGCTCCATTTCTGAGCATCCCATCATGGGAAGGACATTGAGGGGCCAGAATATACCCCAAGGGAGGCAAGCAGGAAGCTGAGAGGACTGGAAACTACACCAACTTGGAACCAAGAAGAATCCATGAAAAAAAACAAGATCAATCTACCTACATAAAAGGAAGAACATCAATCAAAACTGACGTTTTCCAATATTCAAAGGCTTGTCACATGGGAAAGAGGGATTGGTTTTGTTTTTCTTGGCTCCAGAAGAAAGCTCTGGGACCAATGAATGAAAGTTGCAAAGAGGCAGATTCCAGATAAATATAAAGAACAACTTCCTAGCAATTAGGGCATCAAAAAATGCTGTATCACAAAGTCAGGAGCTCTTCATCACTAGAGTCTTAAAGCAGACTAAATAAATGGGCCATTTGTGGGGGATATCATCAAGGGGAACGGTCCTTCAGGCGTACCTTGAACAAGATAACTCTAAGATCCTTTCCAGTTCCAGGACCCTATTTAAAGGAATTAAGCATTTTATCTTCAAAGCACTAAAAGTGGGGGAAGGAGAGGGAAAGACTAAGAAACATGATGGTTATGACTTGGTGACACAAGTGCCAAAAAATTCATGTCTTAATTTCCTTAACTTTTACTTCCCATAATATTTAAATGTGGCAGCATTACAATATTTGGCTTTTTTTAAAAAAGAAATCATCCTTTTAATTTTGAAAAATGAAAGACAATATCTAGAACATTCATAGCTCTAATAGCTCTCTCCTCATATATTGGCAAGGCAATTGGGGTTAAGTGACTTGCTCAGAGTCACATAGCTAATAAGTATTGAGTGTTTGAGACTCTATCCACTGAGCCATCTGGCTACCCCCAGTCATTTTAGTCATGAGTGACTTTTTGTGACTCCATTTGGGTTTTCTTGGCAGAGATACTGGAGTGGTCTGCCATTTCCTTTTCTAGCTCATTTTACAGATGAGGAAACTGAGGCAAACAGGATAAAGAATCTTGACCAAGATCACACAGCCTGGAAATTCTGAGGATGAATTTAAGCCCAGATTTTCCTAACACACTTCTCTCCTATACCCCTTACCTACCCTAAGGCTTCCTGTAAAAGGTAGAATTTTCACTGAAACTTGAAGAAAGACAGGTGATCCGGGGTGAACCAGGTCTAAGCTTTGTCCTGAAGAAACCCCGGACCAAGAGACATCGAATGTCTGACTTTCAAGCCATTGTGCGTCCTTTGTTTCTGGAACACTGGAAACATCCGAGATACCGAGCCATACGGAAGAATGTTAGTCGAGATCTAACATTCTGGCGAACATCCAAAATGTCAATGATACTAGGACCCTATGTTTAGAAATTGTTACTATGTATGTAATTTTATTAATCAACTTATTTAAACTCACATAATGTGACAAATACCAGAAAGATCACAGTGTTTAGTGCTCCCAGTGTAGTAAACAGCTTCTACCCAAAATATCACAGCCAGCCAGTGATTTAGCAGATAATAATAATGGCGGGCTTTGGTATACCAGTTACTCTGAGGTTTGCGATGTGTTTTATGTACTTTATTTGATCCTCACTACTCTAGAAGGTAGATGCTATTATTTTTCCATCTTATAGATGAAGAAACTGAGGCTGGGAGAGACTTCCCAAGAGTTAGGTAACTAATAAATGTCAAAGAGAGCATTTGACCCAAGGATGGGAAGGTACAGGTGGGTTGCTACCTGCATGACTGAAAGGAATCAATCTGTGAGACTATCTTTTTTCCTAGCAATTTCCTTCACCAACCCACCTGTGACCTTACTAGAAAAGGGAAATTTGTTAACACACATTATAGATAGCCTCAATTGAGATCCGAAAGGGGATTTCATCTGGTCCAACTTCTCATCTTATGGAAGGAAGTGAGACTCAATGAGATTAAGTGACTTCCCTAGTGTCTCACAGCTGGAATCAAAGGGAAGATCTGAATCCAAGGCTTCCCAATTCTAAGCCTATTATTCTATCCACTCCACAGATAGCCCTCTCCTTATATTACGAGAAGAATCTACATTTATGATCTAGTCTGGTCTGTGCGTGTTACAGGGAAATAGTTTTAAACCTATGGAATCCCTCCTACCCTGCCTTCCTGCCTACTTAGGGGAGGGAAAAGCAAGGGTTTCCCCAAGCTGCTGATTCCCAACAAGGACTCTAAGCACGAGAGTGTGGAAACCCAGAAGGAGAAAGAAATGGATACGTGCTCAATCTGGTCTATCAGAAAGAACATTCCAAATCATGCATCAACGTTGCCATCCATGCACAATATAGAGAAAACAGTGGCCAAAAGGCACTTTAGTTGAGAAAATTCATGGCACAGGAGACAGCTCAGCTTCTCTTCATCCTCCCTCAAATGTGGGAAACGACCTCTCCCCACCAGGAGGCCAATGATCAGCGTTAGTGGTCTCAGGACTAATGGGAGCCACTGGAAGGGATGAGATTGTACAGAATAAGAACGAGAGCCTCCAGATCCCATCTCATCCCCATCGATTTCTACTCGGAGCGACTGAATCCAGCGCCCAGAGTTACAAAGTCAAAAGGATCCCAGCGCTGTTATTTACCACATGTGATCTTGTCCAAGTCACTGACTTCTCAAATATACAGTAAGAGGGGTGAAGCACATGATCTTGAAGGTCCTTCCTGGTTCCAGATCCTTTGGCCACAGGATCCAAGATTTAAAGGGGGGAAGGAACTAAGATGTCATTTAGTCCAAACCATTCATTTCTAACATGAGCAAAATGAGGACCAACAAGAACATGTCTGATGTCAAGAAGATACTACGTGGCAGAATTGAGATTTGAACCCAGTGCCCCTGATTCCTAGAGTTTTTTTTTTCCATTGTAGCTCACCTTTGATGTTTTGGGGGAGTATAGCAACATGAAGAAATAGGCTTAAAGGATTCCTGAATTAGAGCTGTGTGAGCAGCGCTTACTCATGGAGGGCAAAGCTTGGTGTCTGTGACCCAAACAGCATCCTGCTCCCAGGCAAGGTTGGGGCGGGAGGACAGGCAGTGCAGTATCACCTGCGTCATTTGCTGTCTGCCTGATGAGGACCTTTGCTGCCAGCCAGGTTCTGAATGCAATCCGTAATCTCGCCTGATTGAATTCGGAGACCTTCAGCTCTAAGGCAATGAGAGGGAACCTGGAGACCCGAAAGATTTCATCGATCTTCTGCTAAGCCTGGCCAGGTGGTATATTCAGCCAGGAGATTGCAACCAGGCAGTCTCACCATTCAAAACTTCACTTTGTCTTATACCTCCACACCGGTCAAGAGCAAAACAGAAATGAACTGGTCTGGCTGGAGGTGCTGGGCTTTTATTATTGAGCATGCAAACTCAGAGAAGGAGTACATAGAGTAAAATAGGGAACTACACAGACTCATTAGAGATAGATGCACAGATATATGAATGATAGAGATAAAGAAAGAAAGAATAGAAAAAAGGAAGAAAGAAGGAAGGGATGGAAGAAGAGAGGCAAAGAGGGAGAAAAGAAAAAAGGAAAGAGGGAGAAAAGAATAAAGGAAGGAAGGAAGGAAGGAAGGAAGGAAGGAAAGAAAGATGGAGGGAGATGGAGGGAGAAAGGGAGGGAGGAAGGGAGGGAGGAAGGGAGGGAGAAAGGAAAGAAGGAGGGATGAAGGGAGGAAGGAAGGAAGGAGGAGAGAAAAAAGAAGGGAAGGAGAGAGGAAAGGAGGGAGGGAGGGAGAGAAGGAAAGGAGGAGTGAGAGAGGGAGGGAGGGAGAGGGGAAGGAAGGAAAGAAGGAAGAAAGGAAGGAAGGGAGGAAGGGAAGAAGAAAGGAAGGAAGGAAGGAAAGGAGGGAGGGAGGGAGGGAGAGAGAGAAAGAAGATAAAGGATAGAGATAGATGATATATGTATAGAAATTCTGAAAAATGTATATTTCATGAGCAGGTACATTTTAAATTAGAAATCTAAGGGCAACCAGAGTTTCCCCTTTGTTTCTAGAAGCTCCTACAGTCAGGTCTCAAATTAGAAAGTTTAAGTACATCTGCACTTGGGATAGGGACTGGATATGTTTGGATTGTTTTTTTTTTTCCTTTGATATAGGGAACTCCTAGTTGAGAAAACTTCCTGTACCAATGCAGGCTGGCACTTCCTCTGCAACTTAAGAGTCTTGGAAGTTTGGCTAGAGCACTTACTTGCCCGCAATCATCCGGTTTAGGTATCAGGACTTCCTAATTCTGAGGTTAGCTCTTTTTCCTCTTTGTCAGAACTGCCTCACAGTTTTACTTTGCCTGCAAGGGGGGGCTTGCTCTTGTCCTTGTGCTACTTAGTCATAGCGATGCTGTATTCTATACTCCCCCTGCCACATGTCCCATTCCCAGTAGAATATAAGCTCTTTTAGGGTGAGGGACAAGGTTTCCCTTTTAGATGTGTTTCCTCAGTACATACCGAGTGCCTGAAACACAAAAATACTTCATAAATGCTTTTATATTGACCTGAACAGTATATTGACCTGCAGTAGGGAGTAAGTGGTTCCCTAATGCCTCTAGAATAAAGTATAGACTCTTCTGTTAGTTGTTAATGCTTAATAATCTTGCTCCAATCCCCTCTCCGGGTAGGTGGCACTGCAGTGCAGGGAGTGCTAGATATGGAGTCAGGAAGACTCATCTCCTTGAGTTCAAGTCCAACCTCAAACATTTTCTAGTTGTGTGATCTTGGGCAAGTCACTTTACTCTATTTGCCTCATTTTTATCACCTGTTAAAAATGAGCTGGAGAAGGAAATGACAAACTACTCCAGTATCTTTGCCAAGAAAACCTCAAATGATGTCATAAAGAATCAGATATAACTAGGGGGAAAAAAAGTACTCCTTCTCATGAAGCCTGCGGGCCAGCCAAAATGACCTGCTTGCTATTCTCTATGCACAACATTGGATCTCTCCCTTCCCTGTCTTTCTTTGTACTGGCTGTCCTCCACTTCAGGAATTCTCTTGCTTGTTCATCTAAGCCTCTGGCAACCCCCCAATTCCCTCAAGGATTAGTTGGAAGTGCTTCCTTTTACAAGATATCTTTCATGATTTCCCCAAGAAATGCTGCAGAAAGGTTGAGAAAGATCAAAATTAAGAAAAGGCCATCAGTGAAACTTTTCTGCCAGACTCCAAAGTTAAAGTAAGAAAAACTTCAGACTCTGGAGTCTAACAGAAGAATCGATGAGCTCAACCACAGCAGAATCTTAGACCCAGTTTACAGACCTAAAAGTTCCCCTTTCCCTTCCATGCGGTGAGTCAGAAAGCTAGGTTCAACCATAACTTCTCAGACATTTGTAAATAGATAGGGGGGGTTCAGCTGTAGGGAGGAACCCTGAGGTGTCTCAGGAACACCTGAGCCTAATATTTGCTGATCGATTGTTGGCTTGAAAACCACAGGCAGAAAAATAAAGGAAGAATGATGTCAACATTAGCAGCGGGCTACAAACAGCCAGACTGAAGCTTCCATCCTTCGGAGGATCTATGACCTCCACCGGTGAGGACTGTGACCCATCCGTGCTTTCTCATGCTCAGTTCTTCTCTATGCTTTTCTATAAATCCTTCACAGACACTACCCAATAACAAGGCACAATGAGGAAGGCTCTGAATTTAGTCAGAACACCAGGCGTCACAGTCCAACCCGTCCATTTAGTAGCTGTTTCCTGGAGTAAATCCTGGAGTAAATTTACTTAATGAATAAGGTATTCATTACATAGAATGAAGAGATGGGACTAGACACCTCCTCAGAGTTTTTCCAGCTCTAAATCTAGTACCTTAAGTCACTGGAGATTGCCTCCAGAGGGAGGGAGCTCTTTCCCATAGGAGATCTTCAAGAGAGCATGGATAACCCTGTATCTGGTATATTGTATTGGGGATTCTTTATAGATTGGATTAGATGGTCACCGAACTCATCTCAAACTAAAATTTTGGGATTGCTCTTGGGTGCTTAATATTTCAGATGTCATTGCAGCACTATGGTTGTCTACATTATTATCTCTCACTTTTGTTAGAACAATTACATGATCCAGTAGAGCTCTGGAGCAAGAATCAGGAAGATCTGAACTCAAATACAGTCGCATACGTTGACTAATTGTGTGATCCTGGGCAAGTCCCTCAAACTCTCTGCCTCAGTTTCTTCATCTGTAAAATAGGAATAAAAATAGCTTTTATTTCTCATGGTTGTTGTCCGAATAAAATGAGATAACGGTCATAGAATGATTGGCAAATCTTACAACGCTATATTATCTTTTGTTGTTGTTGTTGTTGTTGCTAAATCAGCATTCCATCTCAATATAGTCACCTGTGTCCTGGGTGGTGAATTGTTGAATTAACAATCACACTCTCCTGTAACTGACTATTCCATGAAGTCAAAGGGAAGTCCACCAGGTAGTGAATCTTTTATCTCTTGATCTGCCCCATCTTTGGATGATTCAGCAATCAACTGCTCCCCCATACACACACACATACACATTTCCAATTTGGACCAGATGGGAAACTCTTGAGTTCTTTTCTGTCCATCATCCAGAGCCCCAGTATCCCTAATTATCCAGTCACATAAAAACTAACATACAGCCATCACATTCACCCCCCAAACCCTAGAGCAAGCCAAGCACACAACCCAGGGAGCAGCTGATGTTTGGCATTCAAGTTAATTAACTTAGTTCAGCACCATTCTGTCCATGTACAACATCAGGGAATGGTATGTTCCAATGAACTTGCATGTTGTATTTTCCTAAGCCAGCCTGGGTCCAGGGAGACTCAACCTGCCTGTAACTTTAATTTAAAATTAATTCCTGAAGCTGGAGGAGATTTGTGATACAGGTTGGTGGATCACCTTAAAGTCTCCTTCAAAGCACGGACATCTGCAAACCCATCATATGGAAACCCCATGAAAAAACACAGTCTTATGTTGTGCCTATTCTTAGCCAAGAAAAATACACACACACATCCCTATATTCCTAGATAAAGGTGTATAAATAGATGGTTGTTGTTGTTCAATCATTTCAGTCATGATCAACCCTCCCCGACCCATTTGGAGTTTTCTTGGCAGAAATACTGAAATGGTCTGCCATTTCCTTCTCCAGCTTATTTTTCCAATGAGGAACTGAGGTCAACAGAGTGAAGTGACTTGCCAGGGTCATACAGCTAGGAAGTGTCTGAAGCCAGATTTGAACTCAGAAAGATAAATTTTCTTGACTTTAGTCTGGGTGCTCTATCCATTGCATCATCTAACTACCCTATGTGAGTATATATGTGTGTGTATGTGTGTGTGTGTGAGTATATATCTATATTTATATATATATATATATAGATATATATGTGTGTATATCTTTATATATATTCACATATATATCTTTATATATATATTCACATATATATCTTTATATATAATATTCACATATATATTCACTATATATCTTTATATATGTATATATTCACATATATATTTTTATATATAATATATACATATATGTATATGTGCTTCTATACATATATGCATAAATATGTATGTATATGGTACAGTACATTGTGTTAAATATATGTGTTTCTACACTCACATGTATATACTTGCATATATATTGTGTTTATGTGTATATCTATGTATAGGCAGCTGGGGACAACAGTAGGTAGGGTGCTGGGCCTGAAGTCGTAAAGATCTGATTTCAAATCCTGCCCCAGATACTTACTGATTATGTGACCCTGGGTGGTTCAGTTTTCTCATTTGTAAAATAGGGGTAGTAATTACTATCACTTTGCAGGATTGTTGGGAGGATCGAATGAGATCATATTTGTAAAGTGCTTAGCAGTACGGCTCGATGCATGGTGAATATTCTATAAATGTTAGCTATTATTAGCTAGGATTAGTATGCATATATACATGTGTCTACACTCCTTCTAAGTCAAGAACCTTTACCTGAGGCACTAAGTGGTTAAGTGAGTTGTCCAAAGTCACAGGGCCAGTATGTACTAAAGACAAGATTTCATTCCTCTGTGCTGATTCTAAGGCTGGCTTGTTTCAATACAGTATCACATGTGTGGGTAGAAACATGAATATCTGTGTGATTCTGGGCAAATACATACTTTCACCACCCTTTCTCATATGTAAAATTGGGTTGGAACCTCAATGGTTCCTTTCAGTTCTAGATCCAGGGTTCTACAATTATATGTGTTTTGTATTAAGGTAAAAATCTAAGAATTTCATCATGCACCTGACCTCCCCACCACCACCAAAAAAACCAAAACAAAATATGGCTTCAATGTCATATTCAGTTGTATTGCTATAAATTCTCAGCTCCTGTACCACCAAAGAAGCTTCCAGTCCTTTACTCTGGAACAGCTGCATAATCACCACATAATATTCCAAACAGTCAAGAAATAAAAGGAAGAAAGAAAGAAAATAATTCAGTAAGGGAGCATCAAGAGATGAGAGGTAGCTATGCTCGAAATCCTTAGCCAGGACCATCAGCTCCCTCCCAAAACTCAAACGAGAGTAATTGCTCAAATTTAGCATGGCAAAGAAGCCCTTGATGGCCAGGAGGCCCTGAAAGAAGTAGCAGGGAGAGCTGCTCCTGCCCCACTGCTGACTGCAGGGCCCCACCAAAGCAAACAGCCAACTTCCCCCTCTCCCAGCAAGACCTCCTTCTTGCAACTCTTCACTTACTAATTCTATCAAAAATTAAACTTTTAATTGTATTTTGTTTTTCAAATGATTCCTACTGTGACTATCTACTTAGAGATTGTCTCACTCTAGTAATTACCTGGACTTTCAAATAAGCAGTTTATTTTACTTCACAGTTTCTCTCTTTTTCATTTTTTTTTTTGCTTTTCCACACTCACAAAAATTCTGCTTGTCATAATAATTAATAGGTTCTGTTCCTAAAGCAATTAAATTTAAATTGTCTTAATAAAATACAGATCTGTGTGCAGTCCAGCAAATGTGTAAATCCCAATTCCCACTGGGCCAGAGAAGCATTTCCTGCATCCAGGCTCATGGTTCCCAACCAGTTACAAGGTGACCAAGTATTTCACAGATTTTGCAGTCCTACCTTGCCTAGAGTTGGCCCTCTAGCTGACCCAGTAGAGGCCATGGTAAATGAATCCTATAAAAGACTTGCCTTTTACAGTGGGAACTAGCAAAGCCCTTTGATTATTGCAATTCTTGTGTTTATTTATAGTTCCTTCTTTTTCTAATATGTTTCTGCAGAGAAGACATCAAGCTGGCTGAGATAACTTTCTTTGTCCTGAAACCTGGTTTGATTCAGCCCTATAAGGCAACTTCCATTTGTCAAAACAAGCAAATAAACACAGTAGCCCTGGAAAGAGAGATGGGTGAGGAAAGAGGTGAGAAACATGGGGAGCAGCTGGAGCATGAAAAATGAAAGACTGTGTCAAACTAGTGGAACCCTATCCCATTTGGGGTTACTTGTAGGATTAAAAAATGCCTTGAGAGCCCCTGGAAGTAGCAAAGGAAAAAATAGAGAAGCTGTGGGAGGAGGGGAGTGAAAATAGAGAAAGGGAAAGGCAAAGGGAGAGAGGGAGAAGAGAAGGCAGGAGGGAAAGGGAGGAATAAAAGAGAAAAAAGCAACTGAAGAAAGGAAGAGAGAAAAGAAGGAACACAAGGAGAAAAGATAAATAAGGAAAGGGAGAGATACAAAGACAGAGACAGAAAGAGACAGAGAGATAGAGATAGAGATAGAGAGCAACAAAAATGATTTCTACTACAGGCTGCATATCCTAGACAACTCACACAGCCCCTGAGCACCATGGACAGTTCCAGCATAATGTTTCCTAAAAAAAAAAATCCTAAAATGTTTCCGTTGACACCATGAAAGGTACTGGGAATGCAAGGGTCTAAGAACTTAGGTAGATCACATCTCTCCCCCCCCCCCACTCAATCTAAAAAATGTTCAGATCTCACCAGGCTATCTGAAGAAATGTGGGCGGTTGTTTTTCCACTAAAGGCTCAGTAAACAAAATACCCTCCAGGTTTTTATCAGTGTGGGCTAAACCACGATGCCTGCAGACTTATTAAATAAAGTAAATTAGGTCTCAATTATTTGCTTACACACAAGGCAGGAAAAAATGAAAATTTCAATTTAAAAAATAATGTTGCTATTAGCATGCAGAAACGAGTCTGAAATTGGGCTTCTTCTCCATTCTCCTGCTCACAGAGGTCAAAGCAGAGAGTCTGGGTCAGGGAGCTTTCTCAGCCCCTAACTCACCAAAAAGCTTTCCACCACCACAGCAGCCACATCCACAGAGGAAGGGCTCAGAGCCTTTCCAGGGGAGTGAATTTAAGAAGCCAGGAAAAAGCAATTTGGGAAGGAACAGCAGCAAATGACAGGAACCAACAGCAGCAACTAAGCGATTAATTCGATCTTTTCTATTATTTTATTTTATTCAAGTTTAAGTACCACATCATTGCCAAACGCACCTAGTTTCACTTCTCTTTCTGTATCAAAAACTAAATCAGACAAATTCAGGGTCTCTGAATTTACAGTTTTTAATGGAAACTGAGTACTGGTAGCAGGTGAGGTAGTGCTTAACTCCAAACCCCTATCAGCAACACAATCTAATAGTAGATATTAGAGAAAATCTTTAAAGAGGAAAACCTTTCAATCTTCTTCTGGCAACTCTATTCATTCTCAATAGATACAAGCCACTGTAAAAGTCAATTTCATATCTCCAATCAAAGGGACTGAGTTTCCTTCATGTTAAACAACATCCTAGGTCCCCACCTTCCAGAATGACTTTCTATGTGGGAGTATTGGTAATAAGCATGTGATAGTAATAATACAGCAACAAAAATGTCCTTTCAAACATATGTTTATAGATATTTTTTAAATTTTTAAACAGTTATGAATTTCACCCAAGAACTGACTGAGTAAATGTCTCTGAGTTTATATGGTAGACTCCATCATACGGTGGCGATATGCAGTGATAAGCATCTCTCTTCTCCTGTTCAGGGCACAGCATGGCAGGGAAGGGGGTTAGGGGAGGGGGGGCTCGAACTACACTACAGAAAAGGACTGAGTACTTAGGTGAATAAGAGTTACTTAAAACTTAAAACAGTCTCCAAGGGACAATTGAGACCTCTTCCCTGGAGAGATTTAAGAATAGAATCTGTTCCTTCACTCTGCCTATTCTAGTTAAGCCCTAGTCTATCTTAAAGACAGGGGAATGGACTTGAATGCCTCTGGATGTCTCTTCAGCCCAATCCTGAGAGGTCAACTTATTGGATCTGTATGAAATCTATCCTCCAAATAGCTCCAGGCATGGTGCACCAAAGCTTTCAAGTTATGCAATTAAATTTGAGATGAGCGTTTTTTAATCATCAAAATAGTGAAGAATTTGGGGGAAAGTAGCTGGGGTGAGGTGGCGGGGGGAAGAAAGATAGGAAGTCAAAAATGGACAGGAAGGAGGAAGAGAAAGGGATAAAAAAAAAAAGGAAGAGAACTGGAGGGAATGTATGCAGGAGCAAAGCCATCAGACTGGTGAGCGGCAATCACTTCCACCAGGGATCTAAACCGTCCCTGTGCTACAGATGCTGCCCAGTAGAGGGGATAGCCAAAGAGCTGTACCTTCAGCCTAATTTAGGCTCCAATCCCTGAAGTCTTCAAGGACAGAGACCATCATGCCTCAGCTGTCTTGTGCCTCTTTCTGTTGCCTCTATACACAGGGGTGCCTGGGAAGTGGCTTGTTGACAGACTATGTGAAATGTCTTTCTGACCCCAGATCTCTCTTCAGAAAAAAGCTCCTAAAACCTCTGTCACCAACTCACAGCAGGAAGTACACCCCAAATATTTATGTTACCAAAACTCATGTCCCTGGGTCCCTCTAGGCGCTCGCTCTCTCTCTCTCTCTCTCTCTCTCTCTCTCTCTCTCTCTCTCTCTCTCTCTCTCTCTCTTTTTCTCTCTTTCTCTCTCTCTGTCTGTCTGTCTGTCTGTCTCTCTCTCTCTCGCTCTCTCTCTGTCTCTGTCTCTCTCTCTTTCTCTCTCTCTTTCTCTCTGTCTCTTTCTCTCTTTTTCTCTCTCTCTTTTTTCTCTGTCTCTCTCTGTCTCTCTGTCCCTCTGTCCCTCTCTCTCTCTCTCTCTCTCTGTTTCTCTCTGTCTCTCTCTCTGTCTGTCTCTGTCTCTCTCTCTCTCTCTCTGTCTCTGTCTCTCTCTCTCTTTCTCTCTGTCTCTGTCTCTCTCTCTTTTTTCTCTCTCTCTCTTTTTTTCTGTCTCTGTCTCTCTGTCCCTCTGTCCCTCTCTCTCTCTCTCTCTCTGTTTCTCTCTCTCTCTCTCTCTCTTTTTTTTCTCTCTCTCTGTCTCTCTGTCTCTGTCACACACACACACACACACACACACACACACACACACTTTCCTATGAATACCCTCAGAACACCCTGAGAAGTGAGCATTAGAGCCTTCCACCTGCATCACCCCCAATCTCTGTGGCTGGGACTCCTACAGTGGCGGAATTTTCCTCACGGATGATACCTATAGGAGGATGCATCGGGAGGAAATTATTGCTGAAGCCAGACTGAAGCAGTGTCTCCCATAGATCACTGCTCCCAGCCTCCTCTGCTGGCAGCTGAAACAGCCCCCTAGAGGACACAGGTAATGCATTCACCTTCCTCAAGACCCATCTGTCCTCAAATTGCTTTCCATGAGGGATGAAGGTACCTGGCTGCAGTGTGCAGCCCCCTCCACAGGCCAGGCCAGACCTCAGGGTAGTCTTCCTCCAGCTCATGAAATCACTAATTTAATATATGCATCCAGAGGGCTGGATTTTCATATTTTAAAAAAAAACTCGGAGGCTGGAAGAAATAGGCTGCTGCTTGCCAGAGTTTCCCCACAGTGGTCTCCAAAGGGCCCAGTCATTAGTGAAGGCAGAAAACCGGCTTCCACTCATACCCCTTCTTTCCTTCCACCCCACCCCCCCATCCCACTTACACCAGTGAGAGATGGGGATGAGAGTGATGGGGAGGGAAGCCCACAGGAGGACTGGCAGTGAAATGCAATACCTGCCGGGAAGTGTCAGAGAGCAGCTCTCGGGTTTCTGCCCCACCAGATAGTGGTGGGAAGGTGGGACAGAAACAAGGGACTCTGAAGGGCACTACCGTGTAACTCTCCTCTCCCACTCCTCAGTCAACAGCAGCCCTCCCAGGGCTTCCCCGCCCTCTCCAGCTAACCCACCCCTCACTCCTACACGGAAGGAAAGCAAAGGGGAGAGCAGCAGGTCCTCGGGGAGCCTGGAGAGGCAGGGGAATAAGGCAGAACCCCAGAGCTGGACGTCACAGCCCTCCGCCTGCACGTGCCGGGCTCCCCAGCGCCATTCCCCCAGCTCAGCGCCGCGGGAGTGAGCCCTGGGGGGGCCACGTGCAATACCCCGAGTGCCCCCCGAACTGGGGGGATGCGCCGCTCTCTAGCCCTCTGGAGTCCATCATCACCCCAGTCATTTCCCAGAGCCCCCGAGTTCGGCTTCTGCACTTTCTGCACCGGAAGCCCGAGCACCCCGGTCCCCACCCAAGGCAAAGGGAAAGTTGGCCGCATTTTCACGGCCGCACCTGATCCACTCCGCCGCTTTGGGGACACCTGCTTTCCACCTTATCGCAGTGCCCTCTGGTGGTCAAGACCCGGCCCGTGCAGGCCCGGATGAGAATTAAACTGCTGAATTCTAAACAGCCGCAAATAGCAAACGCCTCCGGGCCCTTTAAGAGCTTCAGAGGAGAACGGGAGAAAAAAGGACACCCAAAAAAGCCCCGCTATCAGCTCCATCTAAAGTGTGAGGCCGGCTTCTAGCGTTGCCCTTGATGAGCAACAACCTCCTTCTCCGCGTTCAATCGGCTTCCAGAGTCGCCAGTTTTGCAAACACAAGGGCAGGGGCTCTCAGAGGGTGCCCACAGCCCGGGGCAGCAGAGCCCCCCCCACTCCCAGACTAGTAGAGAGGGACCCGAGGACAGGGACCTAGTGCGGCCCTGACTTTCTGGCTCTGATCCCCCGGTCCCAGCCCTGGCAGCTGAGGCCCCGAGGCAGGCCGGCAGGGAGGCGGCTGCGCTGGGGGCGGGGGTGCCCACTGCGAGCCCATCCCTGGTGTGAGCCGCCTGCCGGCGGGCAGAGAGACGGGGCTGGGCGCAGGGAAGTGTCCCGCCGAGCTTTTCCCACTGCCCGGCAAGGGGAGGAGGCCGGACAGAAATAAAAAGTGTGTGTGTGTGTGTGTGTGTGTGTGTGTGTGTGTGTGTGTGTGTGTGTGACAGACACTTAGATAGGAAGACAGGAGGATGTGAGAGACAAAGACAGACAGAAAGGGGAGGGGGAGAGACAGACAGACAGACAGACAGAGACAGAGAGACAGAGAGAGACACAGAGACAGAGACTGAGACAGACAGAGGCAGAAAAAGAAAGAGAGAGACACAGAGAGACAGAGAAACAGAGAAAGAGGGAAGGAGGTAGGGAGAGGGAGAAGAGAAGGAGGAGAAGGAAGAGAAACACAGAAAGACACAGAGACAGAGAGAATAACTGGGAAATGTGAATTCAGCTTCTAGATAAGGCTAGAACAGAGCAGTTGCCTCCCCCCCCCCATCAGTTTCATAGTGTCAAGAAGCCTGAGGGGAAGGGAGGGTGGGATCCAAATAAAGAGCACTGCTTTTGGAAAACCACTCTGCACACAGAACTTCTGTTCCCTGAATTAAGGTGGGAGGAAGAAAGCAACACAAAACCCCAGTGCAGCGAGCATGGTTTTGCCCCTGACAAGTCACCAGGGGCTGGGAAGGAAGTGTGTGTGACAGGGAGAACACAGCCCAGTCCCTGGCTCAGGAAGGGCAAGCCCAACTGCATCCAGCAATAGTGACGGGTACATAGGCAAAGTCTCTGATGAGGCTTTTGGATTGTAGGCTTTAGCCCTGGAAAAGAACATAAAGCTCGTCCAACCACATTTCTTTTTTCTAAAATTACAAATAAGCTTAAGGGACTTGTCCAAGGTCACACAGCTAGTAAGACGCTCGAATGAGTTCTGAACCCAGATCAGCTCTGTTCATTGCAGTCCCATCCTCCTACCTCCATGCCCAGGTGCATAGCATCAGTGGGATGATTATTCAGAAGGGAAAAGAATGACGTCCCCTCGAGATGAACTGTTCCAGCCCAGACAGTCCTGAACTCTTTTCCCTGTGTCTCATCTTAATTCCCTACTACCATTATTTCAGCTGCCTCTTTTTATTCAGGTCAAGGGTGTGGGAGGCAGGCAAATCCCCAGTTATCAATAAGAAAGCCTCCAGAGGCTCTCAGGTAGGGAAGACGGACGGGGCTTCCTCTTTTGGAATCCAAAGAAAACCTGGCTCTTGGCTGTGGTCTCATCCTTTGAAACTGAAGATGGATGGAGAATATCAATATTGTCTCAATTTTCCTTTATCTATGAGGAGCCGTCAGCAAACCTTTCCACCAAAGAATTGTACGGGATCATTAAAAGGAAAATGCCCATGGTAATTGGGCCTTTATGCATATTTCTTCCCTCCAATATTCTATAACATAATAATGTTTCACATTTCTACAGAACTGTCTTTTCAGCATGTTTTCGCATTATGCTTAATTTTGTAAGAGTTTTTCAGTCCCGCATAACGACACAGTTCAATGCAAAATCAGATATAAATCTGGCTTAAGAGACTCTCAACAGGAATTTCATTTAAAACTGTAAATGTTAAAAGATTCTGGCTTTGATTTATGTTATTTTTTCCCTTTTGTTTCAAAGAGGGAGCTTAAACACGTCTCTTAAAAGACGGATATACATTAAGTCCCAGATACAATCAAATCACCGGGACTAAACAACTCCTTTGTCCCCATCCGAAACTGAGGAGAGAGAAATGGTAGGTGGGTGCCGTCCGTCGAGATCATTGGATCCTTAAAAAAAAAAAACTCTAATTTTACAACTGAGGAAACTGAGGTTTACAGAGGTTAAGAAAGGGTTAAGTGAGTTTCCCAAGATGCCACAGATAATAAATGCGAGAGCCAGGATTTATTCCAAATATTGTGCATTTTCTACTATATCACAAGGGTATCTCAGATATTTAGAGAGCCCCTTTTTAAAAAATATTGAGGAAAGAGCCAGAATTGGGCATGTAGTCCCCCTCTTGTTAACTTAGACAGGGAAGGGGATTTCCAGGTGTCTCATCTCAACAGTCAAAGGATGTGAACCTCCTCTCTGTCCCACTTGAAACTCCTTATGTAAGCAGGCAGGGAGAGGGCTGGTCACCAAGGAACACACACACACACACACACACACACACACACACACACACACACACACAAAAATATTTGGAAATTTCAAAGTATTCTGTATATAAATGCATGCCTCTTTTTTGTTTTTAGAGGTAAAATGACAAACAGCAGTGCCTCTTCTCTTCCATCTTTATTCCTATCTCTGTCTTCCTTTTCCCTCTCTCCTTCCTCAATCTTCCTTTCTTCCTCCTCTTTCTCTTCTCCTACTCTTTTCATCTTTCTTCCTCTCTTTTCTTTTAATCTCTTTAATTCCTTTTTTCTCCTTCTTCTCTCCTTCCTCCTTTCTCTTCTCTTCTCCATTTCTAGTTCCTCCTTCCTCTCTTTCTTTCTTTCTTCTTTCCTTTCTCTCCTTTCCCTCCTTCTTCCCTTTTTCCCTCCTTCCCTCCACCCTCCTCTCTTTCCCTCCTCTCTATTCACAATCTCTTCATCCTTTTCTCCTTCTCTTTGACCCTCTTCTCTTCCTCCATTCCCTCTCTTCTTCCTTTCCTTTCTCCACTTTTTTTTTCTTCCTTTCTCTTTCCTTCCTTTCTTAATTTTCCTTTCTTCCTCCTCTTTCTCTTCCACTACTCTTTTCATCTTTCTTCCTTTCTCTTTTCTCTTAATCTCTTTAATTCCTTTCTTCTCTTCTCTTTCTTCTCTCCTTCCTCCTTTCTCTTCTCTCCATTTCTATTCCTCCTTCCTCTCTTTCTCTCATTTCTGTCTCTCCTCCCTCTCCTTTCTCTCCTTTTTCCCTGTTTTCCCTCCTTCCCTCCACCCCCTTTCTTTCCCTCCTCTCTCTCTTTCCACAATCTCTTCATTCCTCTCTCCTTCTCTTTGACCCTCTTCTCTTCCTCCATTCCCTCTCTCCTTCATTTCCTTTCTCCACTTTCTTTCTCCTTCCCCTTCTCTTTCCTTCCTTCCTCTTTTTTCTCCCTCCCTCTCTCCACCCTCCTCTCCTCTTCTCTCTCTAACCACAATTTCTCTCTCCCTATCTCTTTGATCCTCTTCTTCTCTTTTTCCCCTCTCACTCTTCCTCCTTTCCTATCTCCTCTCTCTCTTTCTTTTTCCCTTCCTCCTTCCCTCTCAGGGATGCATCTGGAAGATAGTCAGGCTGATTGCCAAACCCAGGGAGTTGGTGTGTAAATATGCAGCCCACTCACTTTAGATGCTTGTTAACTGTGGGCTCTTGATGGGCTTAATGAATCTGGAGAAGACATTACCGTCCATTGTACGAGCACATTTAAGACAATTTTAAAACACGGATTATTTACACACTGGGCCATAATGACTCCAGAGAAACCATTACGGTCCATCATGGAAAACTATATCTATGCAATTTTATTGCCGTCTATCATACACACGCAGGGTGTTGGACAACTTATAACACACAAATGATTTACTTTGCCAGAAACATCTCTGATGCTGTGACATCAAGAGGCAATCTATCTAGGAAAGCAAATGAAAGAGACCTTGGAATCCTGCAACTTGAGATATTCCAAAACATCTACGTAATCAAAAATTTATCAGTCACAGATTCTCAGTGTTGAAAGGGACCTTACAGTGGCCTTGTGGTCCATCCATGCTCCAAAATGGCTCCTCACTACAGAAACACCTCACCATTGGTCACCTGGCCTCTGCCCAGAAACTGCCCATTAAGGTGATCCACCTTTCCAGGAACCAATCCAGCCTGCTTTTATAGACTAATTATTCAGAAAAATTTCTTGATTTCCAGGTTGCCTTACTGCCACCTCCCAAACATTGCTTCTCTGGGTTCAAGCAAGCCTAATTTCTCCTACATAACAAGTCAAAGTACATTAATCAAGTACTGAAAAACTCATGTCTCCCCTAAGATTTCTCTCCTCTGACTAATCCCCCAGGTCCTTCAAATTCAATCTTCATATGGCATAGAATCAAGACGCTTAGTTGTCTTCTTCCTGAAATTCTCTAGCTTATTCTTCCCAGAGTATGGCATCCAGAAGAAAACACAATACTCTTGAAGTGATCTTGACTAGGTCAAAATACAGGAAGACCATCACCTCCTGATTTCCAGAACCTAGATCTCTATTCAAACAATCCAAGATCATATTAGCATTTTGGGTTTTCATAATATATCATACTGCTGACTATTATCACCCTTATAATCCACTAAAATTGCTAACTGCTTTCCTGAGCAGCATCTAGAAGTCAATAGCTTCTGAAACTTCCCTTGGGAGATGAAGATGCTCAAGGTTGCAACCCAACCTTGAGTAGTCGGTCAGAGAAAGACAAACACCCCCAGCTTACTGAATATCTTTTTAAAAAGATAGAGAAATGTTGAGATCAACTTTGCATCTATTTCAGAACCCCAAGAGAACCCGGGTTTTCCCAGAATTAACTGTTCTAATGGTTTGTCCCCAACCCCAGGAAAGATCTATAAGCACTTCGCCCCCATATAAGCAGCAATTCAAGTGACGTTTTTGATGATACATCTTTTCAAGAAAGCAAATTATATATAGGTCTGTGCTCACACACACTCCCACTCACCTATACATTGTACATCATCTCTCCCCACCCCCACTGCCCACAAAAACGAAGAGAAAATGATCAAGTGGGCTTGAATGCCTGGCTGCCTAATTGCTACAAACCTACGAGCCTCATCTTTCCACTTTTTAGAACTTTGGTTTCAGCCTTTAACACTGTTCCCATTAGCTGTGTTCAAAGACAGGCCAATTAGTTCTCTACGCCACCTCCCATAAAGCTCCACTTGAGATAAATGATACTATGTGCCTACGGGTTTTTTTCCTCATACCATCATTTGCTGCTTGGTAATTCACAGGGAAAATAGGAAAAATGGATTATTACATGACTGCCCAATTGTGACCTACCTGACCAGGAGAGCCTTTCATTTTGGTTCAGAACACCTGGGAAAAGATGGAGACATGCCCCATAGCAATGGGGCTCGAAAAAATCAAATTCACTGATGCAAGATATGAGAAGTAGGCTCAGATAGCAATTTGTCTGAAAAAGCTCTGGGGATTCTAGTGGACTGCAAGCTCCTTATAAGTCAACAGTGCCATGGCAGCCAAAGAAAGCTACTGTGTCCTTGGGATCCATTATCAGAGATATAGCTTCTGAGAACCAGGAGGTGATTGTCCCCCTGTGTTTTGTGTTGGTCAGACCACATCTAGAGTTTATACTTAGTTCTACAGGTTTAGTTCTACTTAGGGAAGGACAGTGATAAGGTGGAAGACATCCAGAGGACAGCAGCAAGGATGATGGAGAGACTCTAGTTCATTCCACTTGAGAAAAGGTCAAAGGAACTGGAAATGTTTAACCTAGCAAGGAAAAGACCTGGGGTAGGTGCAGGATAGCGGCCTTCAAGTAAATGAAAGACTGTCATGTGGATTCATTGTGCCCCAGAGAGCAAGAATGAGAGCACCAGCTTCTAGTCATAATAGTCAGCCTTTGACATTTACAAAGCACTTTACGCCATTATATCTCATTTGATCCCCCTAATAATCCTTGGAGGGAAATGCTATTATTTTCCCTCTTGTATAAATGAAGAAAAATGTCCTAACAATTAGAGTTATCCCAAAGTGGAAAAAGTTGCCCAAGAAATTAGTGGACTCCCCCTTATTGTTGGTCTTTAGCAAAAGCTTGTTTACAAGACCACTTGATATCTGAATTGGACTTAGGTGGTAGAGAAAGGCCCCTCCAATTCCGGCTTCTTTCAAAATTCTGCTCAAACCCCACCTTTTATAGGAATCCTTTCAGCTCCTAATATCCTTTCTCTAAGGTTACCTTCATTTACTCTGTATATGTCTTACATGTATGTGGATACTGCCATTTTGTCTCCTCCATTTGAATGTGAGCTCCTTGAGGGCAGGAACCCGGTTTTTCTTTGGGGGGGCTTAATTATTTTTGGTATCCCAAACACTTAGCACAGTGTGCAACATTTTTCCCCACTATAGGTTTTTAAAAATAATTTTTAAAGCTGCAAGAAAACATTTAATATGCCTATCAACTGACTTTCTGACCCTTAACAGAAAGCCAAAAGGAAAAAAGACATCAAAAGGAGAAGAGGGTTTCCATCCTTTTCCATTGCCAATACCAAGGCTGCAGTAATCACTTGATTTCCCCTGGTTGTCTGCAGACCTGCCTGAGGGGTAAATTCTCACCGAGGCAAGATTGCTTTAATCAGTATCCAAACCAAGAATGAATACTGAGACCAACGAGAGTCCAGATCTTCCAGAAACCTTACACAAAAAGCAGCCTAGTCCCAATGCGGCCAATGCTTTGATAAAGTCAGGGGAGTCCAAAGGAATGAGAAACATATCTATCATTCTACCCCCAAGTGAGCTGTGGTCCCTGCTAATCAAGCAATCTCTGGAGTAGAGACAAATCTAAAGAAAAAAGGTCCCAGATTCTATTTTTAAAACCAAAAAAAAAAAAAAGAAAGAAAGAAAGAAAGAAAGAAAAGGAAAGAAAACCCAACCTGCTTCTTCTGATATCAGCTACCTACCATACTACTATTTTTTCTTTATCAGGAAACTGCATATATAAAGTACTCAGTGAGCATGTATATCTTCTCTCTTTCTATCATCTGCCCAATTAATATCAATAAATCCCCAGCCAATGCTTGATGTGGCAGTAGGATATTATCAACAACCTCAAAAAGGTTTATTGTGAGGGTTTTTTCCCCCTTTATTACCTAAAATGTTATAAATGATTCCATTACAAAACCGATTAAGAAGGTTTTTTTAGAGCAGGTAGAAAGTGCCAATTTATAGTTATATGGTCCCAGACCTTGCTAAAAAGAATATGAAAGTTTCTCACCAGGGAGGCAAAAGGAGGAAGACACTACTGAAGCAAGACCCAAAAATCAGAAGCATAGAATAGGAAGAGGACTCTGAGACTATTCCATACCCAAACAAGGCTTCTCTCTACAAGGGGGTCCTCTGGACATGACTTGAAGACCACCCAGTGAATAAAGAACTTATTCCCTACCAAAACAGCCCTTTCCATGTCTAGATTGCTCTAATTATTAGATGGTCCTTCGCTGGATTGTCTACATTTGCCTGGTTGCTGCTCTTCCTCCACTCCAAGTTCCAAGAGCAAGTGTCCCCTTCCAAGTCGCCTCTTCTCCAGGCTATCCATCTTGAGTTCCTTCAACCAGTCCTTATATGGCATAAAGCCAGGGTCCTTCCTGGATGTCTTCCACCTTATCAGTGATGCCCAAAACAGACCACACTATTCCAAATATTGCCTGGTAAGGGCAGAGAACAGCAGAATTATCATTTTTCTAGTCCTGGACATCATGTCTAAAATTGAATTAGCTTTTTTGTTGTTGTTGTCATATCACTCTATTGACTCATATTAAGCTTGAAATCCTATAAAATTGACAGAATTTTTCCTGTGAGCTGCTGTCTGGCCAACTTTTGCCTCTGAATTTCAGCTTTGGGCCCAAACGTAATATGTAACTTTTCTTTTATTCAATTTCGTCATAGTAGATTCGGCCCAGGTTTCTAGCCTGTCTAAATCTTTCTAGCTGTCCAGCAGCATGGGAGCTATCTCTCTCCCTTTTGTTTCGTCTGATAATTTGATAAGTGTGCCATCTTAATCCTTGATCAGACTGCTGACCAGTTCAAAGACAAACACAGATCCTAATGATACTCAAGAGTAGATTCCTTTGTAAGCTGACATGGACCCATTAATGACAATTCTTTGGGTACAACCATTTAACTGGTTCCAAATTCACCAAATCATACAATAGTCAAGCCATATTTCTCTAAATGAATGCAAGACTTTTACCAAATGCTTTGCTAAATGCTTGTCATTTGGGGGAGGGGGTGGAGGGAGGGAGGGGAAAAATCGGAACAGAAGTGAATGCAAGGGATAATGTTGTAAAAAATTACTCTGGCATGGGTTCTGTCAATAAAAAGTTATTTTTTTAAAATGCTTTGCTAAAAAATCTAGTGATTCTTGGCTTTCTATTCCTTAATAGATGACCCAAAAAATGTCTCATGGAAAGAAGGTTCCATCATCTTGGTAAAATTCATCTTTAACAGTACCATCATCAAAGCATTTGCACAGCACTTGAGTGTTTGCAAAGCACTTTACATAAGTTGTCTCATTAAATCCATCCTGAGGCAGGTGTTATTATTATATCCATTTTAAAGATAAAGAACCAGAGACTGAAAGAGATTGAACAATTTGCCTGGGTTCTGAGGCGGGATGTACTCTGGTATCACCTGTTCTTAATGAAGATGTGAGCCATGTAATTAATCTCTGCTGGCATTGTTTCCTGTTCTAGATTTTCAGCAGCCATCCCTTTAATATATATTCTCGAGTTTTGCCTAGAACCAAAGTCAAGCTCACTGGCCTGTAATACTTATAGGCTCCATTTTGTCGCTTTTTTGAAAATTAAGTCACCTTTGCCCCTTTCCAACATCATCAACAGAGGCTCAATAATTCAATCTCCTGATTCTTTCTGTACCCAGAATGGAAGCAAACAGCAATTAAGGAAAGAGCAGTTAGGTGCTTCCCTTGCTGATGGATTACTCTGGAGCACCAGTTCTCCAGGATATGTTTTTGTTCTGTCTCTCCGAGTCCAAAGATGATTCTTTGTGGCAAAGAAAACAGAAGCAAATTAAGAATTGCAGTAGTTACAAAAGTGATGCACTGGATGGAGCGCTGGGCTTGGACTCAGAAAGACCATGTTCAAATTTGACCTCAGACACTTACTAGGTGTGTGACCCTGGGCAAGTCATTTAACCCTGTTTGCCTCAGTTTCCCCATCTGTAAAATGAACTGGAGAAGGGAATGGAAAACCATTAGCTGTGTGACCCTGGGCAAGACACATCACACTGTTTGATTCAGTTTCCCCATCTGCAACATGAACTCGAGAAGGAAATGGCAAACCATTAGCTATGTGACCTTGGGCAAGACACTGTACTCTGCCTCAGTTTCCCCATCTGTAAAATGAGCTGGAGGAGGAGATGGAAAAACCATTAGCTGTGTGACCTTGGGTAAGACACTATACTCTATTTGCCTCAATTTTCCCACCTGTAAAATAAGCTGGAGGAGGAAATGGTAAACCCCTCCAATATCCTTACCAAGAAAACTTCAAACAGGGTCACAAAGAGTTAGATATGATGAGAATAATTGAACAACAACAAAATGACTTTGACCATAGAGGTCTCTTTAGTCCAGATCTCTTTCCATACTTTGCAGCTGACAACCTTTGCCCGTTATCTCTACTCCTAAGGCAAAGGTATTTGTTCCCTTTGTAAATATAACAATAATAATAATTATAAATAATAATAAGTGTTCAAAATGATAATAATATCCATAATCTATGGTGCACTATAAAGCATTGCTACAGTGAGACTACTTTTGTAACAGTAACCTTTGTAGAAAACAGACCTGAGCTTAGCTATGAGACACTGAAGATAAATGGGATCCAGAGTCAGGGGGCCTGGTTCAAATCCCACCTTGGCCCCTTGCTACCTGTGTGATCCTGGGCAAATGCCTTTACCAGTCTATATCTGTTTACTCGTCTGTATCATGAAGAGTCAGACCAGATCATAGAATCAAGAGCTGGAAGGGACCTCAGGGGAGGTCCCTCACATCCTAGGATCCTAAGCTCTTTCTACCCGTCCCTAACACAGAAAACTGAGCTTATTAAATGATCCTAGGATGTGAGAAGGAGAGAACCTTAAAGGCTGTGTCAGCTTTGCTGAGACTTAAGTGCTGCCTTTGAGGAGACTCAACTTTGCCAGGTCTCTTTTCCTCGTTTGTAAAATGTCGGGGAGTCGGGTCTAGATCAGAAATTTGGAATTCGGTTCCTTTTTTGGTAGCATGGCAAAGTCTGTGGGTTCTTTCTTAGAATAATGTTGTTAAATGCATAATATTAAATACATAGTATCACAAAGGGGACCCAATTATGTTGAACTATAGTAATCAAAAAAAAAATATATATATATACACACATACACACATATACATACATATATATGTAAAATGTATATTTATTATAGCTTTTTATTTACAAGTTATATGCATGGGTAGTTTTACAGCATTGACAATTGCAAGACCTTTTGTTCCAATATTTCCCCTCCTTCCCCTTACCCTTTCCCCCAGATGGCAGGTTGACTAATACATGTTAAATATGTTAAAATGTAATCAAAATATATTACTTCCCCCCCCACCCCTGCCAAGTCCACAGAATCCCCAAGTTAAGAATCCCCTGAGGTCCCTTCCAGCTCTTGATTCTATGATCTGGTCTGACTCTTCATGATACAGACGAGTAAACAGATATAGACTGGTAAAGGCATTTGCCCAGGATCACACAGGTAGCAAGGGGCCAAGGTGGGATTTGAACCAGGCCCCCTGACTCTGGATCCCATTTATCTTCAGTGTCTCATAGCTAAGCTCAGGTCTGTTTTCTACAAAGGTTACTGTCGAGTTTCTATGGAGTAGTCTCACTGTAGCAATGCTTTATAGTGCACCATAGATTATGGATATTATTATCATTTTGAACACTTATTATTATTATTTATAATTATTATTATTGTTATCCTAGGATCCTAAGCTCATTTAGCCCAATGGGGAGATTTTTTTCTCCTTTGAAATTTTACTTAGGGAGCTCATCCCAAGCTCAAATGCCAGACACAAACTGCCATAACTTGAAACACAGGCATGTGAGAAATTAGAAATATGCACCCAAATGAGAATAAAGATTCTAACGAATAGAAATGAAAATGTAATCTGGCATATATTGATTTGGGGGCCACTGAAAAATATAACTAAGGCTCAATCTGCTGCCTCCCTCTAGGCCCCATGGCCTTATAGGGGGCTTGTTTTCAGGCAGCTACATTGATTGCAAATATTTAAATGCCACACGTGTATTAGTATTGATCTTCAAAGCAGCATTTTAATGCTGATATTCAAGCTGTTATCATGAGTCTTGGCAGCTGAAGGGAAGATAGGGATAGAGGAATGGGGAGGAGAGGGATATATATGTATGTATATCATATTTTTAAATATTATATATATATTATACTTATATAATATTTTTTCTATAGGCATGTATGGGGTGGAGCATTTTTGCTTCTTGCCCCAGAAAGATGACAGCAAAAATAAGGTAATAGAAGGCAACCTTCTCCCTCCATTCTCCCACATTTTCTCACCATAACCCTGTGGGATTCTGAAGACAAATCACCCCCATTTTACTGATGAGGAAACTGAGGGGCTCAGAGAAGGGAAGAGATTTCTTCAAGGTCACGATATTAGTAAATGGCAGCTCTGGGATGATTTCTGCCATCCCTTAGATAGAAGCTTCTGATAAGCAAATTCCTGTGGGCAAATGGGTATCTTCTCTGCAACTACATCTTAGAGAATCACCTGGGGCAATAAGAGCGAAAGTCATAAGTCATCTTCTCAGGACCACAGAACTGGAAGGTGGCAGAGAAGGGACTCAAAACCATGTCTTCCAGGCTGCTCCAAGGTCAACTTGTATTGATTATATATAATTGTTTCTATTATTGTATTATCATTAATATTAAGAGCAAATTTTCAATTTGTGTCCCACCAAAAAAGATAAACATTGCTCTCTACCTATTTAAATGCAATTGAATCAGCTTTTATTAAATACCTACTGTGTGCTCAGCACTGAAATCTGCCTTTCATAAAGACAGATGTGGGGAGAGGGGAAGGAGAAAGGGGAAGGGAGAAAGAATGGAGGGAAATAAAGGAGTTCATGAAATGTATATTAAGGACCAGTCAGTGAAGGCTGGAGCCCAAAGCGAGCTTTCCCTTCTCTCCATTCCTAAAACTTGGAATCCCATCGTCTCACACATCTTCATACACTTACTGTCTCGTACTATTCTTATCTCCCCAGGTAGAGAGCTGAGCTCCACAAGGGCAGTGCCCGTGTTTCATGCATCTCTCCTGTCTCCTGCAGTGCCCGGCATAATAGCTCAACTGCACCAACCAAATACTTAACAACAACAACAACAAACTGTCTTTTGTTCACTTCAACAAGCAATTATTGAGCACTTTTGTGCAAAGGGACCATACTAGGCACTGGGGATATAAATACCAAAAGGAAATATTATCATCACCATCATCATCACTAGCATTTACATGACACTATCATGTTTGTAAAGAGATGTAAAAATATTGTCTCTCTGGATGTTGACAACTACTCTTGGAGATTATCATTTTACAGATGAGGAAACTGAGGCAGGGAGGGAAGGAAGGAAGGAAGGAAAGGAGGGAAGGAAGAGAAGGAAGGAAGGGAGGGAAGGAAGGAAGGGAAGGAAGGAAAGGAAGGAAGGGAAGGAAGGAAGGAAGGAAGGAAGGAAGGAAGGAAGGAAGGAAGGAAGGAAGGAAGGAAGGAAGGAAGGAAGGAAGGAAGGAAGGAAGGAAGGAAGGGAGGGAGGGAGGGAGGAAGGAAGGAAGGAGGAAGGAAGGAAGGAGGAAGGAAGGAAGGAGGGAGGGAGGGAAGGAGAGAAGGAGGGAAGGAAGGAAGGGAGGGAGGGAGGAAGGAAGGGAGAAAAGGCAGGAGAGAGAGAAGGGGGAGGAAAGAAAAAAGAAAGAAAGAAGGAAAGAAGGGAGGGAGAGATGGAAGAAGAAAGGGAAGAAGGAAGAAAGATTTATAAAGCACCTACTATATATCAAGCACCGTGCTAAGCTTTTCACAAATATTTTTAGTTCATTTGATCCTCAAAATAACGCTGGGAGGAAGATGTTTTTGTCATGCCCATTTTACAACTAAAGCAAGTGAGGTAAACAGAACTTAATTTGCACAAGATAAAACTAATAAGTGTTTGAGCTTACATTTGAATTCAGGTCTTTTAGACTCCAGGATCATTTTGCCACTTAGCTGCTACAACATCCGGAATGATGATCATTCAGCCTCATTTTGGGCTGCCTATAGTGACCCTGGATGCACTACCTACCCTAGCAAGCTATTCTACTTTGGAATATCTCAAGTCGCTAGAATATTCCTTCCTTTTTTGAGCAGATATTTGCCTCTCAGTTACTTTTCCTAATAAGGCCCAAGTTCTTGTTTCTAGGAAATAGCAGTGTATATATCTGAACCCTCTTCCCCATGAAAGCCCCTCAAAAAAGATAGCAACTTCATCCTAGATCTTGGTCCTTCCTTCCTTCCTTCCTTCCTTCCTTCCTTCCTTCCTTCCTTCCTTCCTTCCCTTCCCTTCCTTCCCTCCTTCCTTCCTTCCTTCCTTCCTTCCCTTCCTTCCTTCCTTCCTTCCCTCCCTTCCCTCCTTCCTTCCTTCCTTCCTTCCCTTCTTTCCTTCCTTCCTTCCTTCCTTCCTTCCTTCCTTCCTTCCTTCCTTCCTTTCTTCCTTCCTCTCTACTGCTCCCTCCCTCCCTCCTTTCCTCTCTCCTTTCCGTCCTCCCCCCTTCTCCACACTGAACACCCCACTGTCTCACTGTATCCTCCTCTGGCATAAACTCTAGCCCTCTCACCACGCCCAGCCAGCACCCCTTCTGCTCCAAGTGACCAACGACCTTCCCAAGGTGATTCTCAGCCCTAAACACTCTCCGCCATCCTGGTCTGGCCATGGCAGATCATGTAAAAGTCTCTCTTCTCCTCTGCCTGGGACTCTCTGCTTCTATTTGTGAAGCCTGAGGTCACACTAGCTTTTTTTGGCTACCATATCACCCTTTACACGTACTGATCTTGCATTCTGCTTTAAAAAAAAGTCCTTTTCACATGAACTCTGGCCCTCCTCACATCCACTCTCCTACCTTCCCATTCTCTGAGAATGATTTTTTGGAACCCAAGCACAGGATTTTGTATCTAGTCACATGCATTTTCATCCGATTACATTCAGCCCATATTTCTGACCAGCTGAGAATCTTGGGAAGTCTGGTTCTGCTGTACAAAGTACATCCTAGCATGATTTCAAAACTCTGTCCCTGGGTCGGTTCCCAGGACCTCCCGAGCTCCAGTGGGCTCCACTCCCCAAAGCGGACCCTTCTCCAGATCCCCGACCCTGCTGCCTTCTCCAGGGTCTGCCCGTTCTCCCCATCTAAGAGGCTTTCAGCCTGGAAACTTGACCATTTCCTTTTAGCCCCCTCTGCCATTAAACCGGCCTCGTGGCCAGAGACCCTTGCCAACAGAGGCAGCCTGAGCAAGCTCCCAGGTCTGCTGTGCCAGCCTTCACTGGGGGAAACTGGCACATTCCTAACGGTTCCAGCAGCAATAGGTCAGGCTTCCAGAAGCATCCAGCAAACACTGATTAATGGGCAGGCTCAGCTCCTGCGCATCTCATTACGCACACAGCCGCAATGAAACCGTCCACACTTTACAGTTGTGTGCAGGACATAAAAGTGGAAAATATCCCCAGCCTACGTCGGGAACAGGCCATGAATATGAAAGCAGCCTAGGGTTATTAATCCCGCACCATTAGTCTTAGGTAGTCACCCTGGCACTGACCCCCTAGAAGGAGATTTTTCTTGCTGTCCATTCCTCATTTCAAATTACCCGTATGGCCAACTCACCTACCACCTGTGAGTTATTTGATATTTTAGAAAGGAAAGTAAACAATATAAAAAATCAGGAGAACTTCAGGGATCTATAAATTCTTTGCAAGTTATTTTCGGTGCTAGGAGAACTGATTCATATGGTACTTAACTTCTCAAGACTAATTTGGTTTGCTTTAAAAAAAAAAAATAGGAGATAAGCATCCTAGGAAAAACCATATTTCCAGGTCCCTGCAGCACATACCCAGAGGGAACCTCCCCCATATGACAAAGCCCACATTTACAAGTTTGTCCCCCTACATAGTCACCAAAATGTCCCCCAAAATACCAGCAATACTCGGGATAGAATCCCTCTAAACAAAAAAGCAATTTATCAGGCACAAAGAAAGGTTTAAAACTAATTTTTAAAGACAGTAGAATATGACCTGGTTAGACTTATTGATAGAAAACCTAGCCAGAATTAGAGGGAAAAAAAGAATTATCGAACCTCGAGGGGGAAAATACATGTTTGTCAATTTCCAGTATATATTAGCACTGGGTGAACAAAATACTGCTATGCTTAAGTTTCCTAAGGGACCTGCTTTAATAAATGGATAAAAAAAGGACTCTAAATTTTCATAGGAATTGTTTATATTCTTACAAAGTGTTTGAAAGCTCAGAACACTTGATAAATATTTTGATTTCGTAACGGTTTTTGAAATCCACTTTGCAAAATTCCAAGAGAAAAAGACCATGATCACATTTGGCTGCTCACAAATATCCCAGATATTGGTAACAAGATGAATTCCAGATCTTGATGCAAGAGGATAAATTTGACTTCGAATATATCACTGACAATGGGTAGGATGACACCCTTGACTGGGATATGATTCTGGAAGAAATAGTATGCCCCACTCAGAACAAAGTATATAGATAAAGAGGGAGAGGGAGGTTTGGGGAAGAGAATTATATAAAAAGATATTCTCATGGAAGGAAACCTAGGAACTGGGATTAGGAGAGGGGAAGAAGTATGGAAAATATCTGGCTTAAGATCAGGTTAAACTCAACAGAAGCAGGGAATGGGGGAAAGCATCATCATTGTCATCAGCAAATTATAGAAGACCCAGAAAGAAAGAAGAAATTGATGAATTTAGGACCCAAATTGCAAAGCTGACACAGGGGCATTACATAATAGTGATTTTGTGGTGGTTGTTCAGTTGTTTCAGGCATCTCCAACTCTTCGTGACCCCATTTGGCATTTTCTTGGCAAAGACACTGGAATAGTTTGTCATTTCCTTTTTCAGCTCATTTTCCAGATGAGGAAACTGAAGCAAACAGGGTAAGTGCTCAGGATCACACAGCTAAGTAAATGTCCAGAGTCAGATTTGAACTCAGGAAGATGAGTCTTCCTGACTCTAAGCTCAATTCTTTATCTCCTGTGCCATCTATCTTTTCTATTTAATAGTGATAAGGGACCTCAATTATGTGGACATGCACTAGAGTTTCTCTCTGTCTCTGTCTCTTTTTTCCTCTCTCTCTCTCTCTTTCTCTCTCTCTCTCTCTTTCCCCCAAAATCAAAACAGTTAATTTCTCACCGTAAGGAACAGGAGAAATATGATTCTAAATCTGATTCTCATCAATAGTTAGGAGCTGGTCAATGGTATGGAAATAATGGGAACCTCAGAAAAAAAAGTAGTACCTTGTTCTTAAAATTTGTGATGAAGAAGAAGAAAGATAAACAAGGTCTAACAAGTATCCTAGATTTGGAGAGAGATTTCCAGAGGTCAACAAAATGGATAGCTAGGATATCATAGAAGAAAATTTTACAGGGGAAGTCAGAGAAGTGTCCCAAGAATGAATTTATGAAGTCATGAAGAAAAACAAATCCAATGGCAAGGGTGAAATTTTCAGAAGAATGAGGAAGAAAAGGAGGAGGAGGAGGAGGAAAATGACTATGGTATGATAAATTTAAGGATAGAAGAGACTGCAAAGACCATCTAATCCAACCCCCTCACTTTCCAAATGAGGAACTAAAACCCAGACAGGCTAAATAATTTTACTTAAGGCCACACAACTGTATGTCATATTATCATAGATTTAAAGTTTAAAAAAAAAATCATCTAATTTAAATCCCTCTTTTTACACAGGAGAAAACTAAGGAAGTTAAGGGCCTTGCATTTAGTAAACATCAGAATCAAGATTTGAACACAGTCTCTCTGACTTCAGTCAATGAACATTTGCATTGTACCAGTCAAAATTTGGTCAGACCTCCTTTCCTCCAAATAAAGTAAGCCTTATCATCTCTGATAACACTCTGGCTCATGCATTATTTACAGCCCAAGTGAAGTTCCTGCATCTTCAGGAGCTCAGCCTCCATTAATCCAGTGTCAGCTACTCCCCTGATCACCTCCTTTGTTTCCTAAACAAGTCTGATATCATATTACATATTTATATATGTGTAATATATATAATATACACATAGACATACACAAACACACATGCATTATATGGATTTATAGTGTTCCAAAATGTTAATACAGTTTTAAATTGTAAACGTATGTGTATGTATGTGTGTGTGTTAATACATACAGATTAGGACTGGATCTATGATTTCATTGGTCTAGAGAACTCCCAGGGAAGGAAATCCCTCTCCCAGGACAGATTTGCACTTCCTCTACAACTTAGAGTCACAGAGCATTGTCTAAAGCACTGAGAGGTTAAGAAACTTATGCAGCCCGTGTGCATCAGTGCAACCATTTGAACTTGGGTCCTGGCAGGTTTGCTTAATGGTCATTACACCATTGCTGCCCCTGTTAAATTAACTCATATTTAATTGAAGGCTTTATTTCAGTAGTTACTTTCCCCAATGATTAGCATTTCCCTCACCCCATCAACTTTTTTTTTATTAATTTGCATTTAGTTGTGTTATAAATTCATACACCCCCACCACCATCAAAAGAAGATAAGCTCCCATCATTATGTACTTCAACAATACTATATGATGATCAATTCTGATGGGCGTGGCCCTCTTCAACAATGAGATGAACCAAATCAGCTCCAATAGAGCAGTAATGAACTGAACCATCTATACCCAGGGAAAGAACTCTGGGAGATGACTATGAACCACTCCATAGAATTCCCAATCCCTCTATTTTTGTCTGCCTGCATTTTTTATTTCCTTCACAGGCTAATTGTACACTATTTCAGAGTCTGATTCTTTTTGTACAGCAAAATAACTATATGGACATGTATACTTATATTGTATTTAACTTATACTTTAACATATTTAACATGTATCGGTCAACCTGCCATCGTGGGGAGGAGAGATGGGGAAGGAGGGGGAAAGTTGGAACAAAAGGTTTGGCATTTGTTAATGCTGTAAAATTACCCATGCATATAACTTGTAAATAAAAAGCAATAATAGATAAAAGAAAAAGATAAGCTCCCTGAGGGAAAGAAATGGTTTCATTTTTTTTTTTTTAATCTTAGTGTGTCCAGCACCTACCAAGTGCCTTATACAGAGCACCTACCTAATCCTTTCAAGTAAGTTGGACTGGGTAATTGAACTAATGAGAGACAGAAGACAGAGCTATTCCCACCTGATTTTGCTTATTTTCTGTAGCACGGAAAACTATTTGGGTACTAGAAGTGTCTAATAAGGAACTGACAGCCAAGATAAGTGAGAAAATAGAAAAGGAGACCCCTAGCCACCCTCAAGGAGTTTGCCACCAAATGAATTACAGATTTGGGTGCTGGGGAATGAGCAGGTCTCAGCCATCTTTACAAGATCTCGGAGGAGAGGTGCTGCAGGACTGCAAAAGGGTAACTGTGGCATAAGTTTTCAAATAGAGAGAGAACAGATTCAGCAAACGAGATGCCAATAACCTTGACTTTAATTCCTGCAGGAAAATGAACTATTAAAAGGATGGTGAGTGAACCTCTAGGAAAGGAGGTGATGGTCAACAAGAGCCAGCAGAGAGCTTTCATCGTGCCAAACGATCCCCATCTCCTCCGACAGGATTACCAGACTGGCAGATTAGGAAGATGCTATAGAAAATGGGGCTTGCCTTATCTTTACCAAATCATTAGGTTTGTCTTGTGATCATCTAATGCAAAAGCTGGAGAGAGGGGAACTAGGAAACAAGTAGATGGATTTGGAATTAGTTGAATGGATAAAACAAAATAAGAGTCATTAATGGTGCCATTGAAGACACCTTCTAGAAAAGAGATTTACAAAGGAGCGATCCAAGAACTCGGGCCCCATGCTTGGCCCTGGACTATTTGATGTTTTCATCAATGACTACTGATGAACTTCAGAATTAAGATCCAGCCAGCGCCGGTTTTGGCTCTGAGGGACACTAATTTCCTCTCTCACATAAGGAGATAGATGACATTGCAAAGGACAGAAAGCTAGGGGTAAGAGCTAAAGCACTGGATGGGCCAGTCAAGATCCAGGATCCAGGATTTCAAATGGTTAAAACAATGGGATGAATCTAATCAGCAGAGATCTCAGCAGTCAAGTGTAAAATCTTAAACTTGGGTTGAAAAAATAAACTTCAGCAAATCATCATGGAAGGTTAAGTGGACAAAAGGATTAATCTGAGCCAACAGTGTGAGGTGGAGGCCAAAAAAGCTAACGGTAGCTTAGTCTGCAATATGAGAGGTAATGCGGAAGGTTAAGGAGATGGCACAGGATGCTGCCATCCAGGGCCCCGTGTGGAGGCTTGTGTTCAGTCCTGAGCGTCGCAGTTCAGGAAGGGCATGGGGATAAACTCAAGAAGATTCAGCGAACAACCGGGATGGTGAATGATTTCTTCTGGAAATCAAGCAATCATAAGGATTGGCTGAAATAACAACTGGGATGGTGAATGATTTCTTCTGGAAATCAAGCAATCATAAGGATTGGCTGAAATAACAACTGGGATGGTGAATGATTTCTTCTGGAAATCAAGCAATCATAAGGATTGGCTGAAATAAAACTGTGGTTGATCAGCTGGATAAGGAGACTGGGGGGAGGAGAGGGAATGGAGAAAGATAGGCATCTGCGAGTATCTGAAGAGCTGGTCACGTGGAAGGATCAGTTCTTGTACCCAGGTCAGGAAGCAGAAGTTCTCTAGGGGCCATGGCTGAAGAGAAGCAAACTTAGGCTGGCAGTAACAGCCCTTACCTCCCAGGGCGGTGGGCAGCTGGGTGGTTCTTCCAGCACCAACGTATGGTGGGGAGGATTCGGTTATAAGGGAGCTGAGAATGGTAGAACCTCTCCAATGGTGGCTCTGGGGAGACTTCTGAGTCCCGTGGACAGCAAGGAGATGATCAGTCAAGACTTAAGGTCACTAATTCAGGCGATTCACTGGAAGGCCAAACACTGAAGCGTGAATACTTTGGCCACAGAATGGAGACGACGGGACTCCGGGAAGAGATCCTGACGCTGGGAAAGACTGAAGGCAAAAGGGAAAAAGGGGCTGGCAGAGCTAGCGGGGAGAAACGGTGCCATGAAATGGGAGAGACTCGGAGACAGAGCGGGGCGAAGGGCCGGGCCTGCTTTGGCCCAGAGGGTCTCGAAGACTCGCCGCAATGCACAGCACAAAAGCACAGGGCGTCGGGAGGGTGAGCGGGACAACGTCCGAGGGGCGCTCCGCAGTCCCTGTGATCGGGACTCAGACACCACGAGCCTGCCGTGTGCCCCACGTGCCGTTGGGCAAGGGCCGACTCCTTGTTGAAATAACGGTCCCACAGACTTGGTGCAAGGAAAGCCGTCGTGATGCCTTCGAGGTGCTCTGGAAGTGGGGGCCCGTGACCTGTGCCAGGCTCCTGGACTAGAGGCGGGCTCAGAACCGAGCCCCAGCCTGACCCTGGCTCTGGGCGCCATGATTTCCTCTTCCACTTACCCAGGGAGCCCCTCCGGGCTGTTTCCCCTCCCTGTAGTCAGCAGCTCCTCACCTGAAGGGAGCCCCCAGACTGAGTCTTAGCCCCCCCAGACCTGGGGGCGGGGGTCAGTGTCCGGGCCCTGTGCTGCTGAGAACAGGCAGGGAGCAGCAGGGCCCCAGAGCACCGGCACCCACCCGGGAGCACCGGGCCCAGGCCCAGGGCCAGATCCAGCTGCTGACATCTGCTCGGCAAGAGGAGCCAGACCTCGGGGATGGATGCAAGGAGAGCGGCCTGCAGAGAGTGCAGCTGCAGCCAGGGCAGAGCCCGGAGACACGAGGGGGCCCAGCAGCGACACAGCGGGGCCTGGGCAAGGTCCCATCCAGAGAAGCCAACGGAGCTCCAGGAGGCGGCCGGGCCGGGACAGGACGTGCCCTGCCCGTGCTCACGCCCGGGATGTCGGCACCCTTGGCTGAACCCCAGCGGCTCCTTGCTACTTCTGGCTCTGAGTGCTTCTCTTACTTTAATTAAATGTACTAAGGCACGTAAAACACTGTGCAAACCTTAAGACTTTACTTGATGTAATGTTCCCTATTATTAGCAGTAAGAACAGTGATACAGGGAAATCCCAGGTTAGGAACCTCCTTCTGGGAGGGTACCTTCTTCCACAACTGCTCATCAGGGCTGCCCGGGTCACCCAGCTGGTATGGACCAGACCTGAACCTTCACTTTTCTGGCCTGCTCTCCATATATGATGCACACTGTCTCCTTTTCCTCCTCCTCCCCCCTCCTCTTCCTCTTCCTCTTCCTCCTCCTTCTCCTCCTCCTCCTCTTCTCCTCTTTCTCCTCCTCCTCATTCTCTTCCTCTTCCACCTCCTCCTCCTCTTCTTCCTCTTTGTCCTCCTTCTTTTTCTTTTTCCTTTTCCTCTTTTTTTATTTTTCTTCTTCTTTTTCCTCTTCTTTCTTTTCATCTTCATTTTCCTTTTTTCTTCTTTTTCTTTTTCTTCTTTTTTTCCTTCCTTCCTTCCTTTTTTCTTTCTTCCTTCCTTCTTCCTTTTCTCTTTCTTCCTTCTTCCTTTTTTCTTTCCTCCTCTTTCTTTTTCTTTTTTCTTTCTTTCTTTCTTCCTTTCTTCCTTCCTAACATTTCTACTATAAATCATGCTCCCAGTGCATCTAGGACCATCTCCAGTCATCCTGATCTATTCCATTAGACCCAGATATCTCTGGAGGGGAAAGTGAGACTGGTGCCTTTGCTCAGCCTCCCCTCACTTAAATTCAGCATGTCATGTCATCACCTCCCTGACACCATGGTGCTCTTAGAGATGAAGGACAAACAATAACCAATAAGTAGCACTGAGAAGCCAACTGGAACTGGTCAAGCCAACAGAGATCCTTTTTTTACTTTACTTTTCTTTTTGCTTCTTTCCCTTCCCTTCCCTTTGTCCACATAGGGTATCATACTCTTATCTGCAGCTATCCTGCCCAAAGGAATGTGAATTTTGATCTCTGGAACCTATAAGATATCTTGGGGATGACCAGCTAGATTTCTTTCTTCAAAACCATGCCTTAAATCCAAATCACTCTGGTTCTCCTTGACTGACCAACAGTAGGTCCCAGGCCAAGCTCCACTTGGTCACTGTTTGGGCCCAGATTGGCTCAGAACATAGTCTTGGGCCAGAAATCCTCAAGGTTTTACCCTTTCAGATTGTTTTTGCATTTCTTTGTTTTTGACTAAGTAAAAGAGGCCATTCTCCACTTCCATTTGTTACCAATCCTTAATCTTCAGTTGGCCTTTGTCTCCCTCAAACTGAGCCCGTTAAAGACTTTACAAAAGAAGGAAGGAAAGAAGGAAGGAAGGAAGAAAGGAAGGAAGGAAGGAGGAAGGAAGGAAGGAAGGAAGGAAGGAAGGAAGGAAGGAAGGAAGGAAGGAAGGAAGGAAGGAAGAGAAGGAGAGAAGGAGAGAGGGAGAGAGAGAAGGAGAGAAGGAGAGAGGGAGGGAGGGAGGGAGGGAGGGAGGAAGGAAGGAAGAAAGGGAGGAAGGAAGGGAGGAAGAAAGGAAGAAAGGAAGGAAGAAAGAAGGAAGGAAAGAAGGAAGGAAGGAAGGAAGGAAGGAAGGAAGGAAGGAAGGAAGGAAGGAAGGAAGGAAGGAAAGAAGGAAGGCCTTCATCTTCAGTCCTCCTGAGCTGTATCTGGCCACTAGACCCAGAGGTTCTGGAGGAGAGAGAGAGGCAAGGGACCTGGAACATCCCTCCCTCCCTGAAATCCAATCCACCTCCCCGATGTCTTGGTCCTCTTCCAGAACAAGAACCACCATCACTGCTACCAACCCTAATACTTTCCTGAAGGTCAAGTGCTGAGAAGCATCGCCCTCTCTCTGCTCCCATTCCCTAAGTGGGAGAGTTTTCACAGTGGGAAGAATGAGGGGGTACACACACAAGGGCTGGGGACCACATATGTCCGCTTGGCTTTCTGGCAGCCCTGTGGTTCCTGGGAGTTCGAAGCTCTTTGAGGAGGGGGAGATCTACCCCACTCAGCAGGGCCCCAGCTCCATCCTGTTCACTACCAGCATCACATTTTTCACTGTCACCGAGATGCCAGGGTACCATTCATCATCACCATGTTCAGAAACAGCCCATGTAAATTCAGAGAGATTCCACTTGGCCAGAGCTTTAACGCCCAGAAGACGCTGTCTCAAAGCATGGATGACCCCCAGGCCATCTCCATGCCCACTGCCCACTGCCCAACCGAGGAAGAACAGGAAGCGGCTGCTCTCCCAAAACGCAGAGAAGGGTTAAAAGAGAGAAGCCATCGAGCGGGCCCTCCCCAGCCGGATGTTACAATCACAGCCCAGACCCGGTAATGAGAACAGGCTTGCTCCTAATCAAGAGACAGGCAAGGATTGCTTGACTGCCTGCCAAGCCAGGAAAACAAATGGTTCTCCACATCCCCCCTCCCCAGGAGCGGCTTTGTTCAGGAGCCGCCTGGGATGGGGAGCAGAAGCCGAGGGGGCATCCAGGGCGTTTCCTGTGCCAGCCGACCCTGGGCCACCGCTCTTGGCCCCAGAAGCCCCCATGCGTGTCTGATCTGCTCCCTGCCACAGGAAACAGTATGAAACCCAAACCCAATTATCCACAGCCGTTTCCACCTCCAGCCCTTCCGACGCACGTAGTCAAAGGCTTTAGGCCAATGAGCTCCTCTATATTTCTGCTCAGGCCATCTTTAACCTCCAAGTTCTGGTGTGTTGGGGGTAGGGGGCCTGTGGTTATTTTACTGTGTTTGAGAAGCCAAGTGTTTGTTTTGCAATATGAAAAAGTAAATCTTTTGAGAAGCTCTTAGGCCTAATTGACTTACGTTTGCTGCCCTGATCCTAGAGTGAATGGATTCAGAACTCCAAACTGTCAGCTGAAACAAAATGGCCCAATACAAAAAAAGAAAGAAAGAAAGAAGAGGGAAAAGGAAGGAAGGAAGGAAGGAAGGAAGGAAGGAAGGAAGGAAGGAAGGAAGGAAGGAAGGAAGGAAGGAAGGAAGGAAGAAGGAAGGAAGGAAGGAAGAAGGAAGGAAGGAAGGAAGGAAGGAAGGAAGGAAGGAAGGAAGGAAGGAAAGAAGAAGGGAGGGAGGAAGGGAAAGAGAGAGGAAGGGAAGGAGGGAGGAAGGGAAGGAGGGAGGGAGAGAGGAAGGGAGGGAGAAAGGGAGGGGAGGAAAAGAAACCAGAATGCTTTGGGGCTGGTAATATTGACAAGAAGTAAGATGCTATCACAGCTCCCCTGGAAAACCAATCAAGCTCAACTAAGTCCATGTTGCAGTCACCCACCATCACCCTGTACCCCCAACAATACAAGCTTGACTGGGTACCCACTGGGTTAGTGCTGTCCTGGAATGTATCAGGATGTGTGCCTGAGTGGGATGCTAAATGGGGTTTCAGGAGAGGCTTCTGTTCCTCATACCTTCTGTCCAAAGACACTTGGGCAGAAGGGAGGTTCAGAAAGGAAATGGCCTTGACACCTGCTGATACTTTGTTCTTGAGATCTTAAGTTCTAAATGCAGGTTTTTAATCTGTGACCTATGGATTTGTGGTTTTAAAAATATTCTTGATAACTATATTTTATATAGCTGATTTTCTTTGCAATCCTATTTAGCATATCTTACAAGTTTAAAAACATGATTCTGAGAAGGGGATTGTGAGTTTCTCCAGTCTGACCCGAGGTCCTTGATCAAAAGATAAGGTTAAAATCCCTAGTCTAGTGATAGCAATCTCTCATCAGGAGGCAGAGGTGGTCTATTCCAGCCCCTTTATTTAGCAGAAGAAGAAACTGAGTCTCGTGGTATCTAAGGTTGGAAGAGACTTCCAAGGTCATTTAGAACAAATTCTACATTTTGCAGATGAGGAATTTAAGGTCCACGAAAGGGAAAATGAACTGACCCACCTCTTCATTCCAGGTTTACCCCACTCTCAAATAAATGTTGACCAGCAGCCACTTAATAAATATGTATTAGGTGCCTACTCTGTCAGACACTATGCTAACCACTGGAAATACAACAAGAGGCAAAGGACAGTCCCTACCTTCAGGGAGTTTACATCTAATGGGGTAGATGAAAAAGAAACAATTATGTAAAAAACAAGTTTTACACAGGATAAATAGGAAAGAAGAAAGGCACCAGAATTAAGAGAGGATGGGAAAGGCTTTCAGTAGACTAACTAAATCCTACAATATGGAGAGTGCACTGAAGTCAAAGGATCTGGATTCAAATCCTGCTCTCATGACTGAATTCTTTTCTTCATCACCAAATAATTTCTAAAAGACTTCAGTGGGATCACGATGTCATCGACATGGGTGTGATTCAAGTTTCTGAGCTGCAGAAGAACATGGTCAAACCTGAGCTTTAGGAAAATCATGGCCCTTCCACCGTTTTGTGAAGACCAGGGAAGCCCTTGGGGCCATCCCCCTGCTCTCCCTCCCTCTCCCTCCATGACTAACCACCTCCCCAGCTGGCTGGTGTCTGCCAGGCCATCTTACGAGGACAAACCATTGTTGCTAATGTTCTTTCTGCTCGTTCCTTCCTCTCACCAGACAGCCTCTTGCTGTCCTTTGGGTCACCAACAATTTGGATTCCTCTGAATGCACAGGAGTCCATGAGTCACTGCCTTATCACATCACCAGGAAATTGTTGCTGCTAAAAAAGATGAGCTTTTGTGGCCTGAAGCAGCTCGGGGTGCTGGGGAGCTGCAGGGCCCAGGAATCAGAGCAGACATTTCATGGAGGAATTGAATCCTTCCCAAGCACTTCTTTGTCCTCCAAGAAGTCTTCTCCAACTGCACCAGACTTTCTCCTCTAGGTTCTGATAGCGCCTCGTACTTTAGATTATAATCATCTGTATACATGTCCCACCCATTATACTGGAAGTTCCATGAAGATATAATGTCTCACTCATAACATGAAGTCCCATGATAGGAACTAATTGAAAGGGGAATGGGGAAAGGGGAAGGAGAGAGGGACTTGGAGAAGCAAGGAAAGGGAGAAGGGAAGAGAAGAAAGGGAAAGGGAAGAGGGATAAAGGAAAGGAAAAAGAGGCAAAGTGAGAAAGGGGAAGAAGAGGAGTGAAAGGAAAGAGGAAAGCGAAGGGGGAAAGACAGAGGGAAGAGGGAAGTGGGGAGGGCAAAGCAGGGGAAAATGAAATTATGACATTCAATCTCTCTTCCTCCCCCAATTACAGCAACCTAAGGACTCACCATTTCATCACCAGGACTCCATTTTCCTCATGTAGAGTCTAGTAGCCAGCATGCTTCCTGCCTGTCCCCACCATCTCTGCCCATCAATCAAAACTGAATAAACATCTACCCAATGTTACAGAGATTCCTGGCTAACCCCACCGGAATGCAGAGCTGCAACTAGGAATTCTGGGATCCATCTCTTTAAAATCAGGTGGGGTTGAGAGCGCAGCTGAGTACGGTCACAAGAAAGGGGGGGGACCCGCTCCCAGACAAAAGGCCCGAGCTCCTGCTGCCTGATCAATAATCACCAGGAGGAGGCGGGTTTGATGGGAAGGAAGAGGAAGAAGTAACAGGCAGAAGGCTGTGATGGCGGTAGCTGGGCCTAGAACTGGATGACCCCACAATTAGGCAGGGACAGTGACTGTGACCGGGGGATGGTACCAGTGGAGGGCTACAGGGACGGTTGTCCCGAAGATTGTCCCAAGGCGGAAACACATCCACCAGATCCATGCTACCCAGGGCATCTCCTGTTACAGCTCTGACCAGATCAAATATGGCTGCCGTGCCCCACAAAACCAAGAAACAATTTCCCCAATGCATCTTCAGTATAAAAGAAGCAGGTTACCATCGTGGATGGACGGCCAGATTCTGAGGCAGAAAGGCTTGCATTTAACTCAAGTCTCCACCCTTCCCCAAATATCTTTGGAATCCTGAGGAGTGGACCACAACTGAAGCGACAGAACCAAAATGACCCATGCAGGCTGTGAGCTGAAGCAAATCACTTCGGTCCTGGTCCTCTGTTCTGGTGGGTTCTGTGCTAGTGGAGTTTCTTCATCCAGGGACCCAAAATAAATCAGAAAATCACTGAAATCAGAGGAATGAGCAGCTCAAGTCTCCATTTAGGGTCCACCCCAACAGGCAGCATCCCCGGGCACCACACCGGAGTCCACGAACAATGTCCCTAACATCCAGAAGGGGCCTGCAGGAGGTCTTCCTCGTCCCCCTCCCCTCCCCTCACTCGTGCATCCCCCAGCTACCCCACTGCTGCTGAGCACAGATAACAGAGCTATGGAATCGGGTCAACATTACCAGCCAGCCTCTATTTAGGCTAAAAATGACAAAGTAAGTGGCAATAAGCCTTAACGGCTCGGAAGGGAAGGGAGGTCTACTGGAGCCAGCAAATGGATCCAAATGTGGATTCGGTCCCAACAAAAGAAAACAAATCTTCCTCACATAGACACACACTCTAATTACCCTCCCCCTCGACTGCTGGATGGAGGGAGGGGGAGGACAAATTGTCTCTTTTGTCTTTGAGAGTAAGTGATCCGGGGCTACAAGGGCATCTTGGAAGTCTTTCTTCCCTTTTCCCACAAAGTTTATTGTAGCTACTTGAGCATGAGAATAATCCACATGTAAAGGAAGAACTGAGAAATGGGAGTAGAGAAATGCACTGGTCCATTATCAAGGAGAGCAGGACTAGTGGCGCAGTGGAGAGAAGCTGCAAGTCCCAAAAACCTGAGTTCAAATCTAACTTCACACCTTTAGTAGCTGGATAAGTCACATCATCTCATCTGCCTCGGTTTCCTCATCTGTAAAATGAGCTAGAGAAGGAAACAGCAACAAACTCCAGTATCTCTGCCAAGAAAACCCCAAAGAGTCAGCCACAACTGAACAACAAATCAGCACGGGGGAAAGGAGTTCCCTAGCTCACAACCTATATTTGTCCAGCCACTTTTTCCCAATCTATCTTTCCAACCTTATTGTGCATTGTTCCTTTTCCCATAGGAGAGATACAGCAGGAGGACCACAGAAGCTGATCCTCACAGTAAGGGTCTCAGTGCAGATGGAGAACACTCAGGACCTCAATGAGGGGAGCACTGCAAGGACTCCCTCAGTATACATCTGCCAGCCCATTTTACAGAATCTCCCTTTGGAAGGGACCTCAGGGCCCATATCCAACTCAATCTTTCCACTGCCTTCTTGATCCCTCATCAAGATCCCTTCTTGATGAGGGATCAACAAGTCTTTTCTTGGAGATCGTGAGGGATGGGGTTGGGGGGAACAGAAATCCAACGATACCTGAGCCAGTCCGTTTTAATTGTTGGAAAGGTTGGGTTTTATTTTTTCTCCTGGAATCAAGGCTAAGTCTGTCTCTCTGCAACTTCTGTCCAATGTTCCTGATTCTGTGCTCACTGGACAAAAAAAATCGCTCTTCTTTCCCATTACAGCCCTTCCACATATGTGTGAGTGTGTGTATATGTATATATGTATGTTTATAGTTTATATACATATATACACACACATACTTTTTTCCCATTCCCTCAGCCAAGTCTTGAAAGCCAAATTCTTGCAGTCTTCATGTGACATGAACACAAGACCCTTCCTTGTCCCTGCTTACTGAGGCCCTGGTTAAAACATAGGAGCCCGCACCAGAGCCAGTGCCGGAGATGTCGTGTGGGGACAGCAGAAGAGAGACTGTCTCTCCCAGCTCCCACTCCTGTTTCCAGACATGGAACCTTCCCTCGGACAGTCCAAGATCCTGTCCTATCACACCGTGACATTATGGATCTAAAGGCCAATCTCTCTAGAGAAACTGCCCTCTTCTTTCTTTTTCCTCTCTGGAGGCAATGGGGGTTAAATGACTGGTCCAGGGTTACACAGAGAGTACTTAAACCCACATTTACATTCAGGACTTCCTGACTCCAGGACCAGTATTCTATCCACTCTACCACCTAGCTGCCCCTTTTCTAGTCTTCTTCAATTCAGGCTCATTCAATTATAGTCATATTTATTAAATACTCAGTATGGGTCAGACATTGGATCCTCCCCTTCTGCCAAAATAAATACCCATTTCTTTGGAGATTTGAGTTTTACAAAGCTCTTTACAGATATTATTTCATTTGATCTTCACAAAAACCCTAGGAGAAAAGTGCCATGATTATTACTGTTTTATACACACTAATAATAATAGCTAATATATGTATAGGTCCTACTATGTGCCAGGCACTATGGTTAAGCATTTTATAAATAATCTTCATTGATCCTCACAACAACTCTGGGAGATAGGTGCTATGATTAACCTCATTTTGTAAATTATTATAATAGCAGCTAATATTTATATAGCCTATACTATGTGCCAGACATTGTGGGTGAACACTTTACAAATATCTTCATTGATCCTCATAACAATCCTAGGAGGTAGGTACTATAATTGACACAATTTTACAAATTATAACAATTAATACCATACAGTAACAAATGGTATCAATAATATTATTATAATAAATAATATCACCATTATTAATAATAACTAATATTTATGTATCTCCTACTATGTGCCAAGCACTGTGGATAAGAACTTTACAAATACTCTCAAGTGATTCTCACAACAATCCTGGGATGTAGATGCTATGATTAACCCCATTTTACAGATTATCATTAATAATGACAGTTAATATTTACATAGCGCCTACTATGTGCCAGGCACTGTGGGTAAACACTTGACAAATATCTTAACTGATCCTCACAACAACCCTAGGAGGTAAGTGCTATGATTAACACCAATTTACAGATTATTATAATAATCAATGATATATAATAAGAAATATTAATAATAAAATGTTGACAATAAGAATAGCTAATATTTATGTAGCTTCTACTATCTGTTCAGCACTGTGGGTAAGAATTTTACAAATTACTGATCCTCACAACAGCTCTGGGAGATAGGGCTATGAGTAACACCATTTTACAGATTATTATTATTATTAATAGTTAATATTCATATAGCTCCTACTATGTGGCAGGCACTATGGGTAAACACTTGACAAATATCTTTTTTTATACTTTTTATTTACAAGATATATGCATGGGTAATTTTTCAGCATTGACAGTTACAAAACCTTTTGTTCCAATTTTTCCCCTCCTTCCCCCCCTTCCCCCAAATGGCAGGTTGACCAATACATGTTAAGTATGTTTAAGTATAAGTTAAATACAATATAAGTATACATGTCCTTACAGTTATTTTGCTGCACAAAAAGAATTGGACTCTGAAATAGTGTACAATTAGTCTGTGAAGGAAATCAAAAATGCAGGCGGACAAAAATAGAGGGATTGGGAATTCTATGTAGTGGTTCTTAGCCATCTCCCAGAGTTCTTTCCCTGGGTATAGCTGGTTCAGTTCATCACTGCTCTATTGGAACTGGTTTGAATCATCTTATTGCTGAAGATGGCCACGTCCATCAGAAGTGATCATCGTATAGTATTGTTGTTGAAGTATAGAATGATCTCCTGGTCCTGCTCATTTCACTAAGCATCAGTTCATGTAAATCTCACCAGTCCTCTCTGTATTCATCCTGCTGGTCATTCCTTACAGAACAATAATATTCCATAACATTCATATACCACAATTTACTCAGCCATTCTCCAATTGATGGGCATCCATTCAATTTCCAGTTTCTAGCCACTACAAACAGGGCTGCCACAAACATTTTGGCACATACAGGTCCCTTTCCCTTCTTTAGTATTTCTTCGGGATATAAGCCCAGTAGAGACACTGCTGGATCAAAGGGTATGCACAGTTTGATAACTTTTTGAGCATAGTTCCAAACTACTCTCCAGAATGGCTGGATTCGTTCACAATTCCACTAACAATGTATCAGTGTCCCTGTTTTCCCGCATCCCCTCCAACATTCCCCATTATCTTTCCCTGTCATTCTAGCCAATCTGACAGGTGTGTAGTGGTATCTCAGAGTTGTCTTAATTTGCACATATGGCTATAAATAGTTTCAATTTCTTCGTCTGAAAATTGTCTGTTCATATCCTCTGACCATTTATCAATTGGAGAATGGTTTGATTCCTTATAAATTTGAGTCAGTTCTCTATATATTTTGGAAATGAGGCCTTTATCAAAACCTTTAACTGTGAAGATGTTTTCCCAGTTTATTGTTTCCCTTCTAATCTTGTCTGCATTCGTTCTGTTTGTATAAAAACTGTTTAACTTGATATAATCAAAATTTTCTATTTTGTGATCGGTAATGGTCTCTAGTTCTCCTTTGGTCATAAATTCCTTCCCCTTCCACAAGTCTGAGAGGTAAACTATCCTATGTTCCTCTAATTTATCTATAATCTCATTCTTTATGCCTAGGTCATGGACCCATTTTGACCTTATCTTGGTGTACGGTGTTAAGTGTGGGTCAGTGCCTCGTTTCTGCCATACTGGTTTCCAATTTTCCCAGTTTTTGTCCAACAGTGCGTTCTTATCCCCAAGGCTGGGGTCTCTGGGTTTGTCAAACACTAGATGATTAAAGTGACTATTTACCTGACAAATATCTTAACTGACCCTCCCAGCAGCCCTGGGAGATGGGCTAGGATTAACACCATCTTACAGAGGTTAAATCTCTTCACCAGGCCCACGGCAGATTCGAGCGCAGGACTTCCTGACTCCGGCCCCGCTCTCTCTGCGGCTCCGCAGCCCCTGGATTCTCTCTGAGCCCCCGACTCTGGCTGAGAGCGATCCCCTCCTGGGGCAGAGTCCCACACGAGGGCCCAAGGCAGGGGCCGGCACTGGGGTGCACTGGCCCGGAGGCCCGGGAAGTTTCGCCTTCATTTGCAGAAGCGCTTCCGCTCCCACCCGGGCCTCTCCCACGGGCCTCTCCCACCCGGGCCTCTCCCACCCGGGCCTCTCCCACCCGGGCCTCTCCCACCCGGGCCTCTCCCACCGGGCCTCTCCCACCCGGGCCTCTCCCACCGGGCCTCTCCCACCGGGCCTCTCCCACCCGGGCCTCTCCCACGGGCCTCTCCCGGCGTGCAGCGCGCGCGGCGCCCCCCGGGGCCCGGGCCGGGAGAGCGGCGCCGCCTTTCTGCAGGGCGTCGGGATCCCCGCGAGAGCCCCCGCCCGCCTCCGACTCGCGCCCAGCCGACTGCCTCCCCAACCCCCTCGGGGCTCGCGAGCTATTTATAATACCGTTCCGCCCCAAACACAAACTGTTGTTTGCAGCTTTTCAGGAGCTGCCTCAGCCCAGGCTCATTCTCCAGTCGGATTTCCATATGGGCGCAAGGCGGGCAGGTAGCGGCAGAGCGCCTCTTGGTCCTGTTTCAAGGGGGGAGGGGCGGGGGGAGGGGCGGGGGGCGCCGCGGAACACAAGGATGCTATTTCTGTCTGGGAAGCCTCCGCCACACCAGCAGCTTCCCGCCTTCCCGCTCGTCTGCTGTCCAAAGCGGAGCGCCTCCCGACCCCCCGCCGGCGGGGACCCCTGGCCCCACCAGAACTTTTGCCAGACCCTGTGCGAAGCCCTTGCTCTCCTGTCCCTTTCTCTATTCAATTCTCTATTCTATTGGAGTTCTCAAAACATGCTCCTCTCCCTCTCCTCCTCCCTCCCTCCCTCCTTCACTCCCTCCTTCTCTCTCTCTCCCTCCTTCCCCTTCTCCTCCCCCCCCTCCCCGTGTCTCTGTCTCTGTCTCTCAGTCTCTCTATCTCTCTCCCCCTATCTCTCTGTTTGTTTCTCTGTCTCAATATCTCTTTGTCTCTGTCCTCTCTGACTCTGTGTCTGTCTCTCTCTGCCTCTCTCATTGTCTCTGTTTCCGTCTCTTTGTCTCTGTCTCTGTCTCTCTGCTTCACTGTCTCTGTCCATCTCTTCTCTTCTCTCTTTCTCTCTCTCTCTTTCTGTCTCTGTTCTCTCTGCCTCTCTGCTTCACTGTCTCTCTGTCCATCTCTCTCCTCTTCTCTCTCCCTCTCTCTTCCTCTGTCTCTCTCTGTCTCTATCTCTGTGTATCTCTCTCTCTCTGTGTCTCTCTCTGTCTCTATCTCTGTGTATCTCTCTCTGTCTCTCTGTCTCTCTCTTTCTCCCTCTCCCTCTCTCTCTTTCTCTTTCCCTCCCTTCCTCCTCCCTTCCTCCCCCTCTTTCCTGATCTATTTTAAGAGCTGTATTTTTAGGAAGAGCAAATGTGCTGGGTTTTATATTCAGCAATCAGCAAGTTCTCCACTAGTGGCTGCTCCATCCTTAAGACTCCCCAATCCTCCTTACTATGTATGTTGTTCTCAGTGAGGCTCCCCCCCACCCCTCACCCCCGTAGAGGAAGGTTATATCAAGGAAGGAAGTAGACTGGAGAGACCCTACAAGGGAGGAACAAATCAAAGAAGGGAAATCTAGTACAAACAGCAGAGAACCAACAAGTAGACTTTTGGTTGTGGAGGGAAAGGGGGGCAAGGAAGGAATTTAAAATTCTACACTCAATGAAACGTAGAGTTCAAGATTTTCCTGCCCAAACTCCCCCCAGCAAAGAAAAAAAGAAAAATGGTGTGAGAAGGGAGGCTCGCCAGCAAGTTTTTAATCCAGAGGAGGAAACTTTAGAGGCCACCAAATCATAGGATTATAGATTTAGAGCTGAAAAGAACTTAGAAGCAGGCCACTGAGATAGTGAGCACTTACTAAATACCTACTATGTGCCGGGCACAGTGCTAAGTACTGGGGATATAATGAAAAGTAAAAAATACAGTCTCTGTCTCAAAGAGCTCATAGTCTAATAAAGAGCTCCTAACCTGATGGAGTCCAAATACTTTATTTTGTAAATGAAGAAACTGAGGCATAAAAAAGTTAAATGGCTTGACCAAGATCCTGCCTATTTGTAGATAGGAAGTGGCCAAGATGACCTTCAGATTCAGGTCCATTGATTTCAGATCCCATGCATCCGTGTACCTTTCTCATTGTACATTCCCCCTCCCAGTTCCCATTGCTTTCATTGCAGGATCATACTTGAGGAGGGGGAAGGAAGGTAGCACCATCCTTTCATATCCAGGACTTTCCTGGCCATAAAACCACATCAAAGAACAATAGAGATCTTGGGTGGAACACTATTCATGAGCTCATAGAGACCTTGGATGGACTACCATTCATAAATTCATGAAAATCTTGGATGAAACATTCTTCATAAGTTCGTGGAATATTAGAATTAAAAGTGACTTCGATGGTAATTCTAATCTGATCCTTTCACTCCAGTCCCTGAAGGAATCATAGTATCTTTATTCTAGAGATGAGAAGGACCCCCACCATGTTACAGAGGAGGAAACTGAGGTTCAGAGAAGTGAAATGATTTCTTCAAGGTCATATCATCTGACCCCAGAGTAGGTACTTTTTCCATTCTCCCACATGACTTGTCCAAGGTAGCCAAGATGGTAGAAAAGCCAAGATTTGGACTTGATTTAGATCACTCTTTCCATCAAGCCCTAGTGATATTCCATATTTAATCTCCTACGCCACTTCATAAGTGAAGCAATAAAAGTGGCATCACACCATTAGTCACTGAATCCTAGTTGCTATTTCTCTGGAAGCAGGGCATGAGCATCAGAAAGACCATCAGATTTGGAGCCAGAGGGTGTGTACTTGGCTTCTGGCTCTGCTGATGAATAAGCTTGAATAAATCCCTTCATCTCTCTGGTTCTCATTTTCCTCCTTTAAAATGAGGGAGTTGGACTAAATGACTTCTCATTCTACATCCTATGAACCTACTGTGTTCAATTACTGATTCAAGAATCTACTGATTCAAGAATCTACTGATTCAAGAGTCTTATCTCCCACATCAAACTACAAGGTCCCTTCGAAAAACACTGGACGTGAAGATGATGCTTACTAACGATTTATTAAATTGAATAGAATTTAACCACTGTTCACAGTGACAGCAAACAGTATATCCTGAGGATTTGATGAAAGATCCTCATTCATTCATTATTAAATGCCTACTATGTGCCAGACACCAGGGACAAAAACAACAATCCTCAACTTCAAGAAAATTACCTTCTCTTGGGAGAAACAACATGAACTCAGATAGGAATAGGATCTGAGTTTGTGATTCCATTGGTAAGGAGAACTCACAGCTTAAGAAATTCCCTCTACCAAAGTGAATAACATTTTCTCTGAAATTTATGGTTCTTAAAGGGGAGACAAGAGCCCTGAAAGGTTGAGAAATTTATCCACTCTCTTCTTGAATCAAAGTGGGCTCTCTAGCCACTGTGCTATACTGTAAATAAGTGTGTACACACACACACATACACACACACACACACACACACACACACACACACTAAGTAATTTCAGGAGAAACTCAGATATCATTTATCCCAGATCTTGCACATGATCATAGGTAGTTTGTTGTTTGTTGTTCAGCCTTCATTTTGTGAGAGGACCAATGACATCACAGAGGTCTTGACTTGTGAGTTAATTGGGTTTATGTGAGGCAGGGCCATGCAAAGTCATCAGTCTCGCGTCATTCTCCCTTCCTGAGTCATCAAAGTCCAGCGGCAGGACAAAAGTCAAGACGCCTGGCGATGGCCCAGGATGCAGTGGATGACCTTGGCGATACGGATCATACCTCAAGATGGACAGCTGTTGGGATATTTCTGGCTCAAATTCTTGCCCCCTACAACTAGATGCAAAGCGAGGCCATCTGAGAGGATGTGCTGCTGAGTATCAGGAATGGACCATGTGTACAGAGGGCACCACGCTTTGTCACAATTTATTTCACCCATTTGATTGGGTCAAATTTACCAAACAAAAGTCTTCTGTATCACCTAGCCCTCCTGAAAGAACCCATCCGGAAGAGATAAAGGGTCGTAAAGATGCTCCAGACAAAGGCAAAAGAATAACAATCTCTTAAGCAGAACATTTTCATCAAAAAAGGCCAATATTCTCCGTCACCCTCAGCCCTATCATCCTCAAGATCCAAACCCAATGATCCAGATAGAATAGAGTCCTACTTGAGCCACAGCCAAACCGCTAAAAGCCCAAGTTCTCCCTGGAAGTAGAGAGATTCCATGGAAAGAACACTGAGCTGAAAGTCAAGACACCTGAATAATGGACCCACGTTGGCCACTACCTCTGTGGTAACTTTTGGCAAATCACATTACGGCCCTAGTATCAGATTCCCTCTCTAGAAAGTGAGAGAACCAAAAACATCATCATTCTCATCATTAATGATCATTGATAATCATGACATCATAATAATCATTATCGTCATCATTACCATGAGCATCACAACCATTACCTTCAGCATAAGCATTCTCATCATCACCAACATCACTGTTACCAGTAGCAGCACCAGCAGGATAACCACCATCACCACCAACACTACCATCATCATTATCATCATCACCATCACCATCATCATCATCATCATCATCATCATCACTAACATATAGAGAGGTTTAAGATTATGATGGTTTTTCAAACCACCTTAATTAATAATAATATCTAGCATTTATAGAGCATTTTAAGGTTTGCAAAGCATTTTGCAAATATTTCATTTTATCCTCACAACAACACTGGGAGGCAGGTACTATTGATATTAGGTCTATGTGTACGGATGACACCATATTGGTCACAGTTTATTTCACTTATTCAATAATAACAGGCTACATCAAAATAGGTAGAGCATACAGAGCTTTGGAAGTGACATTATCACTCTAATCTCAATAAATAAATATTCATTAAGTGCCTACTATATACCAGGTACTGTGTTAAACACTGGGGATACAAAAAGCAGCAAAGACAGTCCCTGCCCTCAAGGAGCTTACAAGCCACTGGATTGTATAAAAATATATACAAAGCAATCTATATCCAGGATAAATAGGAAATAATAACAGAAAAATGATACTGGAATTAAGAGGGGTTGGTAAAAACTTCCTATAGAAAATGGGATTTTAGTTGGGATTAAAAGGAATCCAAGTATGGGGGGACAGCCAGAGAACCTCTGATGGAGAGACAAGAGTGTCTTATTTGTGGAACAGCCAGGAGGCCAGCTGGATCAAAGATATCAGATGGCTCTTGGAGAACTGCAACCAGTCTCATGGTCTATATTTTAGAAAGGGCACTGATAAAGTAAAGAGAAAACAAAAACAGGATAGTGAAAAGCTGTGAGAGCATGTTCTGTGAGGACTGGCTGAAAAAATGGGAAGGAATAGTCTAGAAAATAACACTTAGGAGGGATCATTATAGCTCTCCTCAAGCATTTGAAAGGGTTTCCTTCAAGACAGACTCTTTAAGAGACCTTTCCCAGTTCCCCCCTTATACTGGTCCCTTCCCTCTGGGAGTATTACTTCCCATTTGTCCTGCATTTATCTTGTATGTACCAACTTGTCTCACTAGACTACGGGAAGATCTTTGAGAACAAGAACCATGATTTTGCTTTGTAGACTCAATATTTGACAGAATTCCTGGCAAATAAGTATTTAATAAATGCTTATTGATTGATTGATTGAAAGATATCTACAGAAAGAGATTATAATTGAATCCATGACAGATAATGAACTGAGAGAAGAGAGTGGAGGGGACAATTGAGAGAGAGACAGACAGACAGACAGAGAGACAGAGAGAGAAGAGAGAGAGAAAAGAGAGAGAGAGACAGCGACAGAGACAGAGAGAGACAGAGAAAGAGTTCACTAGAACTCTGGGAGAAAAGGAGACCATTTTACCTGGAAGCTAGCTGGAATAAAGAGGAATATTGTGAAATAAAGCTGGAAAAGGAGGTTGTGGAAGGCCTTAGAAGTCAGGGTAAGGCGTTTGTAGCCTATCCTACAGACAATAGCCATAATAGGTTTTCCAGCAGGGGAATAACATGGCCAGAACTGTGTATTAAAAAGATGATTTGGGCAGCTGTGTGAAGGATGGATTGGACAGTGAGAAAGACTGGAGCAGGAAGACCAATTAAGAAACTATGGCAACAGTCCAGATGAGGAGTGATGAGGGCCTGAGAAGGCACTGAGCATGCCCTTGGGGACACTGCTAAGTCAGGCTAGGACACGACATAGCCAAAACAGAGGCCACAGACACGGTCACTAAACACAGAGAATGCTCTCCACATCTGACACGGAGGCCCGGGGCAGAAGGCAGAACTGAGACCAAGTCTTCATCAATCACATTGGCTTGGTGTTTCAGGGCACGGGCCAGCCTGCATGGAGACCAGTGCCCCGGCCGGGCTGTGGATCCCAAAGACTGGGACGGGAACCCGGTGTACCATGGACAATGGCAGCCTCTCCTCCCTGGTCTGCAGAATGCTCGCTTTCCCAAAGCCAGTTGGCCAGGCCCGCAGGTTTTTTGGGAGCACCAGGAAGGGGACATCTGTACAGCCCTTGGGGCTTCTCGACTTGGCAGTCACCAAAGTGGCTGCCACTCCAGGTCTCTGAGTTCTGCTGGCTACCTCGGGAGTCAGGCCAGGTCCAAAGGAGGGAATGAGAAGTAAATGAGAAGTTAGGAAGTGAGGAGTCTGCCAAAAGGTAGAAAGAGAAAGTGTGGAGGGACATCAGAGCAAACTGCTTAGGTAAATGTCTGCCACCAAAATCTAGCGTGTTAATTAGCATGCTAATTCCCACTGTTCATCACAAAAACAAAACAATAGACAGTATTCTGATTAACTATAATCAAACACTGATGACCTACAGGCAAGGTGAAGATGGTAATGGGTTAAGCTCACACCCGTCCTGGGGCTCAGTTGCTAAATTTCATTTTCTGAACCCTTTACCCATGAGTCAGTCACCTAAATTTTATTAAGCACTTAGTATGAGACAGGTACTGTGCTAAGGGGGAGAGGGGATGAAATTGGATGGAAAATGCAGAGTCACATGCCCGAGAACACAGGAAGAACATCATGGACCATGAATCGTAGAGCTTGGACGGACCTTTGAGTCTAACCATTGAAGACAGGGTCCAGCCAGTAAATCCAAGCTTGCATTTGAAAGAGGAAGAATCTGAGATTCATACATGACAACCTTGTCCCTAAGCTGGCCTATCACACTAGACTTTGAGGAAGGGGTAAACTGAAGGAGGGATGGGGGGGGGGGACAGAAAGAGGAAGAAAGAAAAAGAAACAGAGAGATTTAGAAAGAATGAGACAGATAGATACAAAGACAGAAGCAGAGACACAAAGACAGACAAAAGAGGGAGGAGGAGGAGGAAGGAGAAGAAAAGAAAAAAGAGGAGGGAAAGTGAGAAATGTATAACAAGAAAAGAGGAGAAAGAAGAAAAATACCAGAAGAAAAAAAAAAGAGGCTTAGGGAAGGAAAGAAGTGTCCAAGGAGAGAAGAGGGTCAGGATGAGCAAGAAAAAGAGAAAGAAGGAAAGGGGATATAGGAGAAAGGGGGGAAATGTCTAGAAAGAAAAGAAAAGCATCAAAGAAAAAGTATTCAGAAATGGCTAAGAAAAAGAGGAAAAGAAAGAGAAGAGCAAAAAGATTAAGAGAAAAAGAGAAAAGAAAAGGAGAAAAGAGAGGAAGGAGAAAGAAAACAAGAAAGGAAAGTCACACTCCCCATTACTTATAGAAGCTCATTGGGAGGAGAACAGAAGTCAAGCTAGCAAAAACAATAATCAGACTGCATTTCTATCATCCTCATCTTTTATCACCCCAATGGCTGCCTGGGGGCCATTTGGCTCAGCTCCAAGCACTGTGGACTGTCTGCCCAAACATAGCCCAAAGGGTGTCATCACACCAGCTGTCTCCTTCCCATTTCTCTTCTTCAGAACCCCATATACCCCATCCAGTGGAGTGGGAACAGAAGGGAACAAGAAAACTAGAAAATTGCTAAGGTGAAAAGGGTCAAGGTCAACTGACTAGTATAACCCAACATGAAGGGAAGAAGACTCAGGGACATCTCAAAAACAAATTGCTATCAGCCACCCGAAGAGGCTTTAAATTCAGAAGCTGAAGCCCTTTCACTTGAAAATCCCATGAGGAAGAGAGAAGGCTGTTTATTTTCTCCTATCCCCATCCTAGGATTTAAGCCTAACATTTATCATACTCTGCATTGGGTCATTTAGTGCAAGCAAATTACGTTAAATATTTCATTCATTAAATAGCTCTGGCTATTATGAATTCTACCTTAAGCCAAGCACAAAGTTAATTCTTTTTGCACTTATTCAATAATATGAAATAACTACCTTAAATGAATATTTTACAGTTTGCAGTAGAAAGTATTTATTAGCAATCCTATTTCTTTTAGAATCCCTCTTAAGGGGGCTCCAATGCCTTATGAAATTTAAACAGTCATGATAGAACAATTACCCTTAGAAAGTTCTGTTGGATTCACTTTCAACATGGCAGACAAAACGCTCCCACCAACCACCTGGTAGGGAAGCTTTCCTTTCAAGCTGTTGTAATCAAACCCCACCCTATCCAATCAACTTGATTCTTTGATACTCAACTTAATCAGTGTAGTCAATCCTCCCACCAAAATATCTAATTGTTAGGAAGCTGCCAAATCTAAATTGCCCTCTGCTTCTTAGTGGGCAGCCTTCACGAGCTGCTGCATTCACATTTATCGCCCAGTGACCACCATTCTCTGCTTGTCACTGGCATCCAGCTACCCTTGGAAGTTGGTATGCGGACAGCGAGGAAGGCTTGCTAGTCATCCTCAGTATTGGGAGTGTGAATTCCAAGAGAAAAGATCCGGGAGATCTCCAATCTGAGCCCATTTCCTTTGTATCTTTACCCTCGGGACCTACCATAAGGGCTTTTGACATAGAAAATCCTTGCTCTTCCTCCCAAATTGAGATCTTTGGATGATCACTGAGCCATGTTTTAACTCAACTCTCACTCAGTTTTCAATCATTGAATAGAACTTCAAAAGAACCAAGACCTGGGAAAGACCTTAATTCAGATAGCCCAAGGTCAGCCACTGCACCCCAGACCGTGGCCACTGAGCTTGTCTGGCCACGAGACTTGGCTGACTCTGGAGGAAAGACTGAGGCAACCACTTTGTCCAGCTCTGCCCCAAACATATGATTCACAAGAAAGTCAGACGTCACTCTGGGATATGTGCAAAGGAAGAATGAATTTAATAAAATCAAAATGAAAACAATGGCAGGTAATGGATGGTGAAACCTGTATTTCTCACTCTCCTCTGCTGCAATCACACTGGATTCTTCCCTGCTGTCTCACACCATGAGCTTATTCCTAACTCCATGTACTGCCCAAAATGACCTTCCTCTCTGTTCTACCCATCCAAAGAACACTCATCCTTGCAGGCCCAGCCCCTCCCCAAGCTTTCCCTACCTACCTCAAGCCTACCATGATGCTATTAACACTTGTGATTGTAGTATTCATTAGCTCTTAAGCATACAGGGCCTGCTGTCAAAGAATCCCAGAACCTCAGTTAGATCCGATCCCAACAGCCTTCAAGTCCAGCCTGGTCCCAACTAAGGATTCCCTCTAGACCATTCAATAACCAACAAATATGCATTAAATGCATACTGTGTGCCAGTCCTGTGTTAAGAGCTGAGAATGATAATACTAAAAAGAAAAAGGAGACAGAGACAGAGAGAAAGAGACAAAAGACAGAGAAAGAGAGAGACAGACAGACAGAGAAAGAGAGGGGGGAAGAGAAAGGGAGAGAGAGAGAGAAAAGACAGAAAGAAAGACAGAGATAGAGAAAGAGAGAGAGAAAAAAGAGAAAGAGGGGGAAGAGAGAGAGAGAGAAAGAGACAAGAGACAGAGAAAGAGAGGGGGGAAAGAAAGGAAGAGAGAGAAACAGAGAGAGAAAAGACAGACAGAGAGAGACAGAGAGAAAGAGAGAAAGAGAGGGGGGAAGAGAAAGGGAGAGAGAGAGAAAAGACAGAAAGAGAGACAGAGATAGAGAAAGAGAAAGAGAGAGGGAAAAAAGAGAAAGAGGGGGAAGAGAGAGAGACAGTGAGAAAGAGACAAGAGACCGAGAAAGGAAGAGAGAGAGAGAGAGAGAGAGAGAGAAAAGACAAACAGAGAAAGAGAGAGGGGAAGAGAAAGGGAAAAAGAAAAAGGACAGGCAGAAAAAGACAGACAGAAAGAGAGAAAGAGAAAAAAGAGAGGGGGGAAGAGAGAGAGAGAAAAAAAAAGAGACAGAGGGGGGAAGAAACAGGGGGAAGAGAGAGGTGGGGGAAAGAGGGGGAAGAGAGAGAGAGATGGAGAGGGAGAGGAAAGGGAAGGAGGGAGAGAGAGGGAGAGTTCCTATCCTCAAACAGCTTACAATCTAAAGACCAAACACAACACATAAAAGAAAAGGGAGAGGTATTTCTGAATACATGAAGCTCTCTAGTGAGAAGAAACCTACCCCCTTTCAAGGCAGCTCAATACACCCTAGGACAGCTCTACTTAGAAGGAATTTTTTCCTTTCCTTCTCTCTAAATCTGCCTCGTGACAGCTCCTACCCTTTATTCCTAGCTCTGTCCTGTAGGGACAAGGAGAATAAATCTAATCTCTCCTTTACTTTTCAAATACTAAGGACCATTGTCATGTCTGCCTTCAGTTATCTCTTTTCAAAACTAAATATCTCTACTGCTCATTCATTCATTTCTTGGACAAGCATTTTAACAAGGGGCTGCTGGGTACCAGGAACCAAGAAGCAACACAGCAAGGTGGATTCAAAAGGGCCTTCAAGGCAACTCTCTGAAGGCCATGAGATACAGGAAAGGAGTCAATCTGCATGGAGAGAAGGCTGTCACTGGCAAGTCTAGCTTTTTAGGTGCCAATCACAATACTAGGTTCTGAGGAGATAGGACCAAAAAAACCACCTGTTTTCAAAAAGTTAACATTTTCTTGGGGGAATGTAAGGTGCAGATGGATAGGTATCTGCTCCACGATTTATGGTCTTAGAGTTGTCCAGGACATTGAAAGCTTAAATGATTTGTCCAGGGTTACACACAGATATTCCTCAAAGGAAGACCCTGAATCCTGGCATTCCTTACTCAAAAATTAAGTCTCTACTCCACTAGGCTATTTTCTCCTCTACCCATTCTGCAGATGATATAACTGAGACATTATGAGATGAAATGACTTTTCCAATATTATATTTCTAGTAAGTTACTAAGGAAGGATTTGAATCCAGGTCTTGCTGATGCCAAAAACATGAATTAGTTTTTAAGAAAGAAAGCATTGTGATTAACCTATCCTCCCTTAAACAATGTCCCATCATTCAGTAAACAACTGGACTTCCTTAAGAGGCAGGTAGGTGGCAAGGTGGATAGATCACTGGCCCAGGGATCAGTAAGACATGAATTCAAATCCCTCCTCAGACATTTACTTTCTATGTGACTCTGGGCAAGTCATTTCACCCTGTTTGCCTCAGTTTCCTCCTCTATAAAATGAGGTAGAAAAGGAAATGGCCAACCCCTCCAGTATCTCTGCCAAGAAAACTCCCGAATGGGGTCATGAAAAGTCAGGCACGACTGAAATAACTCAGGAAGAACAAAGTTAGCCTGGAGCATAGGAGAATGTCTTTGGAGATAAGAAGATAAACCTGTTTATTCCCCTTTCCTATTTTTAAGGCTGAGAAAAACTGAATGAACCTCGAACATCATTTCCATTAATGAAAGGCTTCCCTGTGCTCCAAAGCACCTGGAAACGGCTTACATTTTTAAAAGAAAATTGTCCCTTTGATGTCCACAGCCTGGCCTGGTCCCTTTGAAGAGTTAATTTTTCAGCTAAAAACTACTATTGATAAATAATTATTTGTGTGACATTTGATGACCATCTGAGATGCTTGCCTCCTACTCCCATTACTCCCATCCGGAACATAAATAAGGAGCTTCGGGAAAGGCAGACTATTCCAAGGGAGGTTCCAGTTATCTCTTCCCTCACCCTCAGATAATTTGGGCACATCCGTGATAGTTAAACCAAGGTCATTATTCTTCCTAATGGAAACAATAGCCTCTGGGCATCATAGCATGCTCCCCAACCTACCTGCATCAGTGATTACTGAAAATAGACCAGTTTGGAGGAGTCCCGTTTCCGAGCTTCACTGAAATAAAAAGGCCAAAAAAATACACCATCCCATTCTTCCACTAGCTACTAAGCAGGCCAAGGATTCAGGGAAAATGTGGTCCTGTCGGTGTTCTTTATAAACAAAATCTTACCTGAAGAGTGGGGCAGTGTGGGCTAATGGATACAAGGCTAATCTGAGAGTTAAGATAGGGATTCAAATCCTGACACGTGCTAGCATATGTTTATTGTCTGGGGTCAGATTCCTCACTCTGTTGGTCTACAAGTGACCAAGGAGTTGCCCCTCTGTGTCTGCGGAGGGATTCACCACTTGGAAGTTCTTAAAACATGGGGTCAGACTGAATGATGAAAGTGAGCATGTCTACAAGCAATCAAAAAGCACAAAGCTTTCCCACAAGCCCCGCATGAGGTGGGCGATGGGAACACAAAGACAGCTTGGAAAACAGACTCTGTCCTTCAGAAGCTTACGTTCAAATAAAGCGGATAGTAAGTACATATGTTTATACTATGTTCAAAATAAATACAAGGTCATACTATCTATTAGACAACTACTGTGTGCCTGGCACTATGGTAACACTGAGAAACAAAGAAAGGTGCTAAGGAAATAAGCATTTATTAAGCACCAAGTCTATGCCAGACACTGTGCTGAGTGCTTTATAATTATTATCTCAGTTGATCTTATGAAGTAGGTTCCCATTTCACAGTGGAGGAAACAGGCAGAAATTACTTGCCTTGGTTCACACAGCCAATTAGCCTCTGTTGGCAGATTTAAATTCAGGTCTTCCCAGCTCAGATCCAGTACTTTATCTACTGCCCCACCTGTTGTTGTTATTATTATTATTCAGTAGTCTCTTTATGACCCCATTTGGGGTTTTCTTGACAAAGATACTGGAAAGGTTTGCCTTTTCCTTCTCCACTTCATTTTCCAGATAGGGAAATTGAGGCAAATAGAGTGAAGTGACTTGCCCAGGGTGACACAGCTAGAAAGTGTCTGAAGCTGGATTCGAACTCAGGATTTCCTGCCTCCAGGTCCAGTGTTCTGTGCACTGGCCTCCAGAAAACTGGCTCTGGAATCCAAGGACCTGAGCTGTGGTCAGACTCTGGCATCTGGGTGACTTTAGCTAAGGCTTTGACCCTCTCGGGGACTTGAATTTCCTCACTTTTGAAATGAGGGGGCTGGATGAAGCAGTTTCTGATGTTCTGGTAGCTCTTATGTTCCTCCACATAATCCCACAAGGAAGCAAATACAGGTATTATTAACCACCCATTTTCCAGATGAGGAAACCAACTCAGAAAGGTTAAGCAACTTAACCTAGAATCACCCAGCTGGTCAGTGACATCTGAGCTTTGACAACGTTTTAGCCGAGTCACATTATCTCTTTCTCCTAGTCCTAAAGCATTAGGGAAATGTGAGCTATTGCCAACAACACCATCGTTGTTGTTATTATCATGCCTGATGGAAGTCTAAAGCAGACATTTCCAAAGTCAAGTGACTGAGGGTCCTCTGTTGTTTGGGGGTGTCGGCACCTTCCGACGTACACAGGTTGCCACAGTGGATCAAAGAAGGAACTGTCTTTCATGTATATGAGAATGACATCAACCACTCACCATTTGAGATGGAAGATGCTCGCTCAATGGGACTGTCCCTTCCACTTTCCTCCTATGATCCCTCATGGACATCCTACATATCTGTAACATTCCTAACCAGGGCTATTGGTTCATTCTCGAGATTCGGTAGCAAGTTGAGGACTGAATCTGGGACTTTGCTGGGCTTTAAGCCAGTGGGCTCTCAATCCGTGAGCCAAGGAGGGGAAAGGGGTTACTGATCAGTCAAGTCCACAGACCCTTCTTGGGACCCTTTTGGAAGATTGAAGAACCCTAGAGAACCCTTCTCAAAATCATGTCATTAAATGTATAAAATAAAATCCATTGGATTACAAGGGAAACCAATCATAATAAAAAATAGTTATCCAAATATTTTTAAGCTCCAAGTGAAAAACTAGCACCGTCATTCTGATCTTTATTTAGCGCCAACAAAATACTCAGCAGGGCTCAGTCTAATAAATAAGCAAACATACCTTCTGTAGACTAAATAAATAACAGGGCTCACAAATGTGTGTTAATATCTTGCCAGCATATGTAGGTACTATTGTGGTTAAAAAAAGAAATTTATTTAAAAGCATTACTGAATTCGTAGTAGATTTTTGTCATGCTGTTTCAGCCAACCAATACCAAGAAGGAGGCTGTGTGGCAGAATGGGGAATTTTAAGTATGAAAACTTAGGTTCAAAATACAGCTCTGCCATTCAATACATGTATGACCTTAAGATAGTTCCTTAACCTCACTTTCTTCATTTATAAATAAGGGGAGTGGATGATAATTGTGGAAATATGTGTAGAAGAATTATACATGTTTAACATATGTTGGATTACTTAACTCTAGAAGGGGTAGAGGTAAGGAAAAGGAAGGGTAGGGGAAAGGAAGGAAGGGAGAAAAAATTGGAACACAAGGTTTTGCAAGGGTGAATGTTGAAAATTATGCAAATGTTTTGAAAATAAAAAGCTTTATTAAAAAATTATAGAAATAGGAATATTGAGGAAATAGTGGTTTACTTAACACTTTTTAAAAGGTTGGTAGACATATTTTTGGACACATTTGGAGGCAGTAGGAAAAGAACAATGAAATGGAGAGAGATTAAAGAAAGAAAAAAAAATGACCAACAGGGCAATTTACTTATAAAACCAGGGAAAATATCAAACATACATGTAAAAAGGTTGCCTTTGGCAAAAAAAAAAAAAAAAAACACCAAAAAAACCCAGTAGCACTTCATTGTCAAAAACTGGGGGGAAATTGGAGAGATGAGGAGGTAATGTCAAGTTTTGAAATGAAAATAAAGCAAGAACAAATAACTTGAAATATGATAGAGTGTGGTATGATATGATATATGATGACATGATATAATACAGTAAGATACTATGCAATATGGTAGGATAAGATATGTTATATATGATATGTTTTTTCATATTCATTTCTCTTATTCTTTCCATCTTATTCAAGTGCCAATGAATCATTTTGTAGTAATTAAAACATGTAAATCATCTTAATTCCTACAATCTTAAAATAAATTTCAGATTTATTCTTTAAAAAAATAAAAGGGCTGGATTCTAAGTTTAAAAGGAGTCCTTATATTCAACAAGATTGGGAACCATTGATCTACCAATTAAGTTGGACCCAGAAGACTAAATAACAATTTTTGGAAGTGTTTTCCATAATTGGTCCAAGCCTTCCCTACTGGGAGTCTATAACTAGCTTGACCTAAATCAAGGAGAAGTCCTGAGTTAAGAACATCAAAAATAGAGCATTCAATAAAGTGAATCTTCCCAAATTGGAGACTAGGGCTCTGCACAGGGCCTGGCACATAGAACGTTCTTATTAAATGCTAGTTGACTGACTGACTTATCCCAAGTTATCATCCAGCTTAATCATTAGTGCTGGGGTATTAATCATTAATACCTCAGTATTCCACAGCTAGCTGAGTCCAGGTTTTTTGTTATTGTTTTTTGTTGTTGCTGTTGTTATTTTACATCAGTGGGAGAATGTGACTCAGATTATTTTTTAAGATTTTTTTGTGTTCTTTAATTTTTTTGTTTCCCCCAGTTACATTTTAATAAAACATCATTTGGGGGGCTTTACATTTACATTTTTTACATATTTCCATATGAATCATGTCAGGAGAGAAAAATCAAAACAAAAGGAAAAACCATGAGGAAAAAAAAAGAAGAAAAAAAGTGAACATAGCATGTGTTTATTTACATTCAGTCTCCATAACTCTTTCTATATGTGGATGACATTTTCCAACCAAAGTTTATTGGGATTGTCTTGGATCACCGAACCACTAAGAAGAGCCAAGTCTATTGATAGTTGATCATCACACAATCTTGCTATTGCCATATATAATGTTTTCCTGGTTCTGCTTGTTTCGCTCAGCATCAGTTCATGGAAGTCTTTCCATACCTTCCTAATATCTGTTCATCATTTTTATAGAACAGTAATATTCCATTACTTTAATATACCATAACTTATTCAGCTATTCCCCAATTGATAGTGAGCCCCAGTTTTGACAAGGTCAAAGGTTGACACCTATCTCCCCAGCCTACCTATTTTCCTATAGTATCCTGACAAATGGGTGAAAACACTCAATTTTGCTATCTATCCAAAAACCACCTCCCTACATGACATTTTCCCCATTAAGTAATGCCCTCCCCTATGTCCAAAGACAAGGTCTCATGAAGGAACCACACAACCAGAATCATTGCCCGGATCCTAAATCCCATCCCTCTGAGCAGCCCCCACTGTCCTGGTGCACCTTGGGGCAGGCTTTGAGTTCAGTCACTGTTGGGCATCTTTCTCCCTTTGATTTTGGTCCAGCTGAGAATTCTTACTCCAATTTCTAAGTGAAGCAGAATCACGGAATTTTAGGGTTGAAAGAGTCTCAGAATCCATCTAATCCACCAAAACTTAAAAAGGAATCCTTAAGACAATATAGCCAGAATCCAGGCTCTGAATGAAGATTTATGGGGAAGGAGAGCCATCACCTCCAAAGAGAGCCCATTCTACTTTGGTTCAGCTTTTGGGGACGTGTTAGGAAGTTTTTCGTGACATCAATCCTAAATCTCCCTCTTTGTAATTTCATTCTCTTGTCTTCTGAGGTCAAACAAAACAAAATAATCTTTCTTCCATATCCAATAGCCATTCAAGACACCAAGCGCCTTCCCTCTGTGGTTATCTCCAATTTATACTGTCTGGGTCCTGTACATAGTGGTTTGCATGCTGAATCCATTAGACTATGAGCCTCCTGGGAGCAGGAACTGTCTGTCCCCAGAGTTCAGTGTATAAAGCATCTGGTACCTATTAGGTACTTAATATATGCTTACTGGCTTGAGAGAAAGGCATATATTAATCACCTAGGATGTGACTGCCACCTGTGCTAAGCAATTCACAAATATTACCTCATGCCAGTTCCAATTGTTCAGTGATGAAGAGAGCCATCTGCACTCAGAGAGGGGACTGTGGGAACTGACTGTGGACACAACATAACATTTTCACTTTTTTGTTGCTGTTTGCTTACATTTTATTTTCTTTTTCATTTTTTTCTTTTTTGATCTGATTTTTCTTGCACAGCAAGATAATTGTATAAATATGTTCACATGTATTGGATTTAACATATATTTTAACATGTTTAACATATATTGGATTACTTGCCATCTAGGAGAAGGGGTGGGGAGAAGGGAGGGAATTTGGAACACAAAGTTCTGCAAAGGTCAACATTGAAAAATTACCCATGCATATATTTTGAAAATAAAAAGTTTAATAAAAGAAAATTACCTCATTTGATCACTTGACTTGACTTGATTCTCATCCCCCCCCACTTCAGCCTTCTAGTCATCTCTTAGCCAGGCTAAACACCCACAGTCCTGTCAATATTTCACCACCAAGGAAAAAAAATCAGCAGACATCAGAGAGATCACTCGGTGGGTGTTTCATTTTGTTTTTAAGCCTCTTCTCAGTAGTTAGTAAACCAGCCATGCGAACTTCCAAAGGCGAGAGTCATTCCCTTTGCTTTCCAAATAAAAACTGTCTTGAGCTACAGCAGCTGCATCCAAATGCAGCCCCTGGTCAGTGACCTGGCGAAGGTTGGCTTATTTTTAAGCAGGAGACACATCTACCCAAATGACGAGGTTTACTGCCCCGCTTATGAGCAATAACCAAGCAGATACCTTTAACCACTGGTTCTCATAAATCTTGTCTGGGAAAAAACCTTTCAATTTCCAGTGGAAATATGCAAAACAGACTCCACACTGTAAATCTTCCTTTTTCAGTTCTAAGGAGATAAGTTGGACCTATTAACCTTCCATGTTATTTTCAACTTCATTATTTGAGCTGACATGACAAGAGAGAGTGGTGACGGCCCGCTTTGGCACAGTGCATGTAAATCGCTTTCTCAAAGGAAATTACTTCTCCGGCCTGAATGTTATTAATCTAAATTCTCCCTTAGTCAAATTGTGGTCCATAATACATATGGAACAGGTTGTGATATTTATCACATGTAGTATTCCACCCAGGCCCAGACCAACCGTACATCCTTAGCCCTCCCTCCACCTGCCCTTTGAGGGGAGAAGAGCCCAGCAGTTACTGTGACCTAGAGAAATTACCACCATCAACACCCAACAGTGTCACCCTGAGATCTTTCTTGTCCTAAAGGATTTCCCTTCTCTGGTCCATTTACAGGTAAGTTTCCTAAATCTTAAGTCTCTCCTGTATTCAATAACCTTCAATGGATCTCTACTGCTTCTCAAATCAAAATATATTTGTTTTTGTTGTTTCAAGTACTTCATGACCTGCCCCCTTCTTCTTTGCCTTCTTTGTGTTACACAATTTTCTGTTCCATGCTCTCTATCATGGTCTTTTAACTGTTTTTTATAAATGATTTGCCATCCCCTATATATGGGTCTTTACACTGGTCCACATGTTTGGAGACTGGAGTATTGCAGGATTGATAGCATTACAACCCTTGCAGAATACTGGCTCCCCAAAGCTTGCCTTTGGTTTGGGGAGAAGTTGGGGGGGGTCATTCAAGAAGTTCACTCTCTTCTCACTCCCAACTTTTAGAATTCCTAATTTCTTTCAAGACTCAGCCCAAGCACCCCTTCTCCATGAGCCCTTCTTGATCCTCTCCCAATTGCTAAAGCTTTTCCTCACAACAAATTTACTCTTGTATCTAGTTTGTAATCCATAATATAATCTAGTATATGACATAATACTACAATATTATAAAAAGACATGGGCACAGTGGATAGAGCACTGGGCTTAGAATCAGGAAGACACCTTTATGAGTTCAAATGTGACCTCAGATACTTCCTAGCTGGGCACTTAACCCTGTTTGCCTCTGTGTTCTCCTCTACAAAATGAGCTGGAGAAAGAAATGGCAAACTGTCCCACTATTTTCCAAGAAAATCCAGATGGGGTCATGAAGAGTCGGACAGGAATGAAACAACCAAATAACATCAATATTATAATAATATAATCTATATGTATACATGTTCATCAGTTTCAAGGAGAACCTATCCTCTCCCCTTCCATTCAGTTTTAACTTCCTGCTGTCTTCTGGCTTTATTCATAAAAAGAATATAAAGATGAATCATGTTCAACCTTCTGATATTATTTCCACATGCTGATCACTGGAGAAGGATCCAGTATAGAATTCTTCCCCTTGTCCTTCTCCCTGCCCACAGAATTTAAGCTTCTTGAGAACAGGGACTGTTTCTATTTTGTCTTTGTAGTTTGTGGCAGCTAATGGTTAATATAGGAGCTGGCAGCTAGTAGGCACTTTTTAAATTGTATTTTTAATTTAGGGAATAAAACGACACATACTAGGTACTTAATTAATGCTTATGGATTGGTTGACAATACATTTGTTCTAGTGCAAAGGTAATTATCTCTAATCTCTTTTAGTGTTCCTCAGTGAATCTGAAGGTAGAGGTTTCCTTCCCCTGTCCAGGAGCACAAAGTAATGATGCATTTTCTAACGAAGGTTTTCATGCTTAATCCCTACAATGGAGAATCCCCAGCTTCCTTCACATCAGCTCAGATGCCACCTGTCCCATAAAGCTTTTCCTTATTCCCACCTCAATTGTTCACGTTCATTCTCTCTTGAGATTACCTTGTGTTTGTATGTAGATGCGTATATATGTTCATATTTTTAATCAGTTTATCTGGGTGCATCTTGTATGCCCTGATATAAGCCACCTGTGATTAAAGACTGTTTTTTGATTCTGCCTTCACAGGGCTATTCTTTGTGCCTTATCATGGAAGGGAGGTAATCCCGGGCTCTCAGCAAACTAAGCCAGTGAAAGATGGAAAGTCTCCAAGAACTGTTCCAGAAACTCATCAGGTTTGTTTTCCAAGGTGCAGCTCAGCTAAGCACAGGGAGACTCATCACCAGCAGGCCAGTCCATCAGTGACGGCAATCAATAGGACAAAGAAAAATGTAAATCGGTCCCGGGTTTATAACATGACTATTGGTTCAACACTGGATCCTTCTCCAATGACCAACAAGTGGAAATAATACCAGAAGGACTGCATAGGACCCATCTTTACATTCTCCCTATGAACAAAACCAGAAGACAGGAAGAAATTACAACTAAATAGAAGGGGGAGCTGATAGGTTCTCCTTGGAATTGCAAAGTTCCTCGAATGATCCCCCAACTTCTCCCTAAACAACAGGCACGCTCTGGGGAGCCAGTATTCTACAAGGGCTGTAATGCTATGAATCCTGCCATACTCCAGTCTCCAAAGAATTACAAATGAGCATCACATAGAAGGCAACGGTGGGGCACATGGTGAGTGTCAATTGGTTATAACACATTTTATAAAAATAAGGAACTAGAAAGAGTAGAGTAAAGAAGATCATGAGCCTGAGTGAAGAGGAAGATGACCAGGGCACATGGTAAGGAAGGAGATGGTCCAAGTGTTCCAAGGATTTCCACACAATGTCAAAAAAAGGGGAACATAGTACCCAGCGTGCTGACTGTACCCCCTGTGATGGATCAAGAAAGGATATGAACAAAGGATGGGTTGGTCAGAATGGGATGTGAGCCACATGTTTGGAGGAAATGTCCAAAGCAATGAGAGCACACATCGTCTGAGCATTTGAACAGCCCCTGTCTAGTTACCATGTGCTAGCTACACATGTGTACTGAACTAGACATGTGGGTAAAAGAAACCCTTCCAATCAATGCATATTAGGAACCTGCTCTCCACCACTAGGTATCTCTGCTTCTCTAGCACATAGTAGGTACCAAATAAAAGATTGGAGCACTAGATATCTCTGCCTCTCTAACACATAGTAGGTACCTAATAAAAGACTGGAGAATTACATTTTTTTTCATATCCACCATTTCTAGGACAGTTCTTAGTACATAATTAGGCATTTAATAAGTCTTTATTAGCAGGGAAAGGAGTTGAAATGTCAAGTCAAATCAAGGTCACCTGTAATTTTTAAGCCCTTATTGTGTGTCAGGGACTGGGCTAAACAATGGAGGTAGGAGGCAAAAGCACAATCCCTGCCCCCAAGAAGCTCACACTGGGGGAGGATGTCGCGTAATGAACTAGGTTCTCACAAGCTGTACACAGGATCAACTGGCCACATTGTGTTGGCTCACAATGATAAACACCAAACTGAAACCTCCTGTACATATTAGCTTAGAATGTGAATTCTCTGAGAGGATCTTCATTTCCTATTTGTATACTCAACTCTTAGAAAAGTACTTTAGACACTGTTATTGGTTTTTTCCCTTTTCTTTTTTTTATTAAAGCTTTCTATTTTCAAAATATATACATGGATAATTTTCGACATTTACTCCTACAAGACCTTATGTTCTAATTTTTCCTCTCCCTTCCTCCCATTCCCTCCTCAAGTCAGCAAGTGATCCAAAATATATTAAACAACACATTGGTATTGTTATTGGTGAGTCATTTCAATGGTATTGGATGCTCATGACCTCATTTGGGGTTTTCTTGGCAGAGATACTGGACTGGTTTGTCATTTCCTTTCCAGCTCATTTTACAGATGAGGAAACTGAGGCATACAGGGTAAGTGATTCATCCAGGACCACATAGCTAGTGGTTTGCCATTTCCATCTTCAGCTCATTTTACAGATGAGTAAACTGAGGCACACAAGGTAAAGTGACTTGCTCTAGGGAGATGAACTCTCCTGACTCTAGCCCTGGTGTCCTACACATATGGTACCCCCCCCAGCTGCCCATGGTGCAACACATAATAAGTGCTATAAAAGTAAGCTATTATTGATGCTGTTGGGGGAAGAAAACAACTTTTCTTCCCAAGTCAACAAGAATTTATTAAGGGGTTTCTTCTTCTGCGCCAGTAAGTGCCAAATCTTGGAGACAAAGAGACAAAAATGGAATGGATCCTGGCCTCCTGGTACGTATATTCTAGAGGGGATGACTCGTACAGGGATGCTGGTATGACAAGGCGGGCCCAGATTCAGTCTGAGCTCTCCGAGGGGGGAGAAGTGGCCGTCTTTGTAAATGAGCCAACGTGGCTCCCAGGCTGGGGACATCAGAGTCCCCCTCCCCTTTCTGCAGCCAGAACTGCAGACCCTGCCTGTGGTCTATTTGCAGACCAGGGCCAGCGGAACCTTACCAAGCAGGCCCTTGTCCCCGAGGCTGCCTCCTTGGATGAGAGATTAAGGCCTACTAGAACATACGCCATGGAAAAGGCGGGAGAGGTAGGGGGGAAAGAAGGGGAGGTGGGGGAAGCTCTGTAAAGAGCTTTTCCCCCTCTGCTGCTGAGGGTTTTGCAGGGTAATTACAAGAAGTTGAGAACCCATTCGGGGACTTGGAGTTCATTAAGTGAATTTCCATCTGCGTATGTACCACCTCAGAAACATCCCGGTGTACGATACCCTGGCTTTTATTGTGTGTAAGTCAGATTGTTAATTTGCGGTAGGCAGCGAGGAAAGGAGTGTTTCAGCAGCAACTCATTACGCAAAATGACCCTGGGCTTCCATTACTTCCATTCTATGCTCCTTAACACTTGATGGGATAGCAGGAAAGGGGGGTTGCCTGCTTGGAGGAGCCGGTACAGCAGCTTTTGCTTCCTCTAACAATGGCCATCTAAAAGAGAACCTTCCAGGAGCCTTGATGCACTTGGAAAGAAAGCTGCCCAGAGCTTCAGCTGGATATGGCTGTCTCTGGAGGGAGAAGTTCTGGATTCTAATTCTGTGACCCTTCGAGCCCGCCTGACTTTGAGCAATTTGTTTTTAATTTCCCTCGGCCTCTGTCTCCCTGAGTTTGGAGCAGATGGCCCCTGAGGTCTCCTTTGGTGCAATGGATTTGGGTGCAGAGGACTTAGGGCCCTGCCATTTATTACTTATTGTTATTATTATTAATTGTTATTGTGATAATGACGATGATGATGATGATGATGATGATGATGATGATGATGATGATGATTTTGGATAAATCACTTTTCTTTAGATCTCAATATTCTGAGCTATAACATGAAGAAGTCCAACTAGCAGGAGGGTCAGGACCCTTCTAGCTTGATAGCTAGGATCTCTGAGTAAGCCAGATAAAGTAGGCAGGATGGGTTCACCACTGCAGGTCTCAGTTTCTCCCTCTGTAAAATGCAGCCATGAGGCTGAGCAACTCCAGCTCTGAACTGTGTGATGATTATCGGTTACTCCGACACACCTGTGCATTTTGCAACACCAACCTTGGTAAGGAAGTACCTCAAACTCGTCTCCATAAAGCCAGCTTAAGGGAGCGCTTCCGGCTCTGAGTGACCCCAGAAGTCCCACCAGAGGGGTCTGCTGGCAGGAGAGTGAGAGTGAAAACCAACTCCCCACCCCACCCCACCCAAGGAGGACACCTGCGCTCCAACCAGGTCTTAAGTTTACCCTTTCAAAGATGACCTTCCCAGGGAAAGAGCCCTGGCTGCTGGCTCAGTGCCCAGCAAGACAGTCAGGGGCTGCTTGTCCCCACGGAAGTCACTCCTGGAGAGTCCGGCTCTGACATGGCCGTCACTCCAGAAAGAGAATGAGATTGAAGATCAGAGACACAGATCACACATAACTGTCAGCAGGAACTCTGAGGCAGGAGGCAGGGAGGAGGATGGCTGGAAAGTGACAGAAAATCGAGGAAGAGAGAAAGGGACTTCGGGCAAAACGCTTCCCTCCCAAGCCTCCATTTCCTCATCAGATATGATGAGAAAAGCACTAAGGGCCCTCCCAGCTCTGCCCTCCTGGGTTCTAAAGGCCCTCTCAGCTCTGATCTCCTGGGTTCTAAAGGCCCTCCCAGCTCTGACCTCCTGGGTTCTAAGGCCCTCCCAGTTCTGGCATCCTGTGTTCTAAGGGCCCTCCAAGCTCTGACCTCCTGGGTTCTAAGGGCCCTCCCAGCTCTGACATCCTGGGTTCTAAGAACCCTCCCAGCTGAACCCTCCCAACTCTCATATTCTATGTTCCAAACTTCCCTTTCCATTCTAACATCAAGTGTTGCTATCCTGAGGCTCCTCCCAGCTCTGACATCTTGAGATTTGTGACCTTGTATTATTTGACCAACCAGCAAGGTCAGTCTCTTCTTCTCATCAGCTAGAAGACACTGCTTGTGCTTCCCCCATGAAAAGAAGCACCAAAGTAGCATTAGCTCTAATGGCAATGAGCATCTGCAGTTTACTAAAAGATAATGTTGTAAGAACTGAATGAGATCATGCTTAGAGAGCACTTGTGGACAAAACTTGAAGGGACATGAAAATATAAGCTAACATCATCATTATCATCATCATCATCACCATAACCATAACCATCATCCAGGGCAGTAGATGATCTTCCCCTACATATTCTGGCCTCATTCACAACTCTATCTCTGCTGGGTCCATCTAGTTCATTTTGAATTTAGTTTAATCCAGCTCAATAGGTAGACCAGGGAGCCAACTAGTATACTCTCTATTAGGAGGAAAGGGAGAAAAGAATGAGCATTTATATAACACTTCCTTTTTTTCTTTTTCTTTCTTTTTTTCTTTTCTTTTCTTTTTTTTTTTTCTTTTTTTTTTTTCTGAGGCAATCGGAGTTAAGTGACTTGCCCAGGGTCACACAGCTAGGAAGTATTAAGTGTCTGTGACCAGATTTGAACTCATGTCCTCCTGACTTCAGTGCTGGTATTCTATCCACGCACCCCTAGCTGCCCCTATATAACACCTCCTATGAAAAGGACCCTCTCCCAATCAAGAGCAAGTCTCTCACATAGACTTAACTCTAACTCTTAAATTGAAATCCTCCAAAATGGAGCTCTTCCAGTTGGCTCACCACTCAACCGACCAGCTCTAAACTGATTTGCTTCTCATGCAGCTGTCCCAGAGGGTTAGATTTCATCTTTTCAACCAATCATAAGATGTTTCCTACATACCTTCACTTGCTTCTATTCCAAAGGCCAAAACCCTAGAATCTCAAATTAAGGATTTATTGACAACTTACTTTATACTTTTGATTCAATCATTCATTCATTCATTTCAGGCTTGTGGGCCTTCTGTGATTATACAGAAATCGAGCCCCGCTTACACAATAAATATCCATTGAATGCCAATTTAGAAAGTTAGTGTCATGGGGGAGAAGGTAGAGGATTGGACTTGGAAAGGGCAAGGCTTGAATCATACTTTCCAAATTTAAAATAATAGATGCTGAACTGGAAGAGAATTTGAAATTCCATTTAATCCAAATCTCTTACTTTAACAATGAGAAAGTGACTAAGGGTATTCATAAATAAGATGTCTGTTGAGTTATAGGTGGTTTTTCTCTACCTTGAGATAGGGATTTTGTCTGCCAAGGATATCACTGATAGTTGATTCACCAAACCATGGAACTTTGATGTGTATTGGCTGTACAATTATGGGCAAATCACTTAATTTCTCAATTATTCCCAGATAACTCATAAGCCCCCACCAACGTGTCTCTCCACTTATTACCGGGCAAAGTCAATTTTCTTTGTAACAAGGTATTTCTAAGGCTTTAAGTTGCAGAGAAAGCACTGACTGACATTGATAAAAGGAACTCCCAGATGAAGATCCTACCTCTAACAATAAAATCACAGGTCTAGGCCCTATTCTGATTCCTATTTGGAATGAGTTTTGCACATTTTGCCCGGCTCCCCCTCCCCTATGAATCTCTGTAGCGACAGGTGAGAGATTCCTTCCTGTTCTGATGCTAGGATCTCTCACCTGCCATAGCTTCCAGTCACAAGATAACTTTGCTCTTCCTATTACTGTGAGACCTACATTGGTGCTGCTAGGCCAAAATCCTCTTGGAACAATGATAGATCTAGAGGTAGAAAATACCTCTAGTCCAACCTCACATCCTTTTAATGAAATTCAATTCCAAAAAGTTTAAGTGATTTGCCATATGTAACACAAGTAATAAGCCTAAAAAGTGAGATCTGCAACTATCAGGTCCACTGATTCCTGAATCAGTGCTATTTTTCTTGTCACATACTGTTCAAAAGAGAGAGAAAGAAGTATATTGGGAAACAGAGGGAACATAAAACCAAGTTATCAGTAAAAGATTATTTTTTTAAAATCTATTGGTTGATGACATAAATAAAAAAATAGATATGGTAGGGATAGAGATCAGATCTATGATTTCACTGGTCTGGGTATCAATGATTCCACTGGTATATGGAACTCTCATGTGAGAAAACACCCTTCTACCAATTCAGGCCGGCACTTTCTCTACAATCTGGAGCTTACAAAGAAGTTGGATAATCTGTCCAGCCAGATATCAATAAAATAATTACAAAAGAGATTATTATGCCAGATAGCAGTAAAATCATGATAACAAAAGTGGTTTAATTTCAAACAAAAGAATCCCCAGAAGCAAGTCAAGTTCCCTCCTAAGCTGAACCCTAAATAAGAACCTCCTAATAGGCTCCAAGTTGCTGAGGTTGGGTCAAGACTTTGGTGGTCATACTTTGGAGCATCCCATCTTCTGGCATCAATAGGAAAAAATAACAATTCTGTAATGCAAAGAAAGACCTCTGTTGGGTCAGCCCAACTTGTCTGTGCCCAGAGCTGGCCTCCAATGATGCTTTTTAGATCTTTAAAGGAAAAGAATAAGTATCTTCTCCAAGGATCCTCTCCTCCACCTTGTCCTGGAGGAAATGGGTCAAGCCTGGATGAATTTATCCCCTTTCCCCCCTCCAACCACAGCCAGAGGTTAAGAGAAGATTAAGCTCCAGCCCATCCACAGAGGTATGGAGTGCATTCAGAGCATTATAAATCTGCTGGTGCAGAAGGCCTCTTTCCTCATTTGTTAGTCAGCGATGTGTGAAAATGTTAATGAAGGGAGCTATAATCTATGAGAATTTCACTATTAAAATTTAGTTCACGTCTGAAGGCTTCTGCTTACACGCAGCCCACTGTACATCAATCCTTCCCGTGTGCGGCTAATAATAGACGTAATTGCCTCACTCCGTCTAGCCACCTTCACCCTAGCAATTCCAAGATTTGCTGGAACTGTTATTGTAGAAATTATTTTCATTCTATTAACTTTGAATTTTATTATATGTATTCTTAAAAGAAAATAAATGTAGAAAGATGGCGAGTACATATCTGGTCCCCAATGCAAGTATTTTTAAAAATATAACATAATGACAAAAGGCACTGAAGTAGGATGATATAATGGTCCCTTTCCCTTATTGAAAACCTAAATTGGGTTTTGCATTGTCAAGTGTATAAAGTAGTTTCTTTCCTTTCATGGGGGATGTCGGCTGCTCTGGCTTTAGTTTCACCTACTTAGTGATTGTAGAGTTTCCTTTGGGGATCAGAGCAGGGCCCACCTTCGTAGAATCACAAAGTCCCAAGCTACGCCAGCCAACTTCCCTTTTCCTCTTTTAGAGGCACTTAGCATGGTGCCTAGAATATAGTAAGCATTTAATAAATGCTCGTTTCATTCCTCCTTCCTTGTGTTCCATTATAGGATGATTCCTAAGAGTCTATCCCCTTGGAGATCCTAAGGCAGCTCTTCTTCAACTCCTAGTCTATCAATCCAATGGCCTTTTCTTCTCTAACTGGACTCTCAACAAGACCACTGGACATCCAGCTAGTTGAGGGGAACAAAAGCTGGCTGTCTTTCCCAGGGCTGAAAGACTGACCCAAAGCCCTCTTGAGCTTTGAGGTCCAAGAGATCAATTTTCTCCCCAACTTCATAGAATCAAAGGGTATGGAACCTGTAATTTCATTGGTATCGAGAACTCCCTCCTTGAATAAGGAAACTCACCAGTCCATCTGAACACTTGAAACTTCTTCTCCAAGATCATCATCTTTCTACTCTGTATATCTGGGATATGTACCTAGGTGAGTCTCACTTAAATCCAATTCATGTCCAAGTCAAGCATTATCCCATGATGTCACTGGCACTCTCCAAAACAAAGGTCAAACAACCTAGTTATTTACATATTATCCTCCATTAGACTGTGAGTTCCTTGAGGACAGGCTCGGTCTTTTGCCTTTCCTCAGAGATTTAGCATATTGTAAGCACTTAATAAATGCTGATTTATTGATTGATTGATTCTCTGTGTATCCATTGTACCTTCTCCTATAATGTAAACTTGTTGAAGGTAGGAAATACTCTAAAGCAGTGGTTCTCAAACGCTTTTTCTCAGTATCTTTACGGTATTAACAACTATTGAGAATATGTCCAAAGAGTTTTTATTTATATGGGTTACATAATAGATATTTATCATAAATAGAAAAAAAACTAATTTTGAATTTGTAGACCCTCTGAAAGGATTTCAGAGACCCTCCAGGATTCACTGCACCACACTTTGAGAACCACTGCAAAGTTTGTCTTTCTATCCCCAGCACCTAGATACCATGCCTTGCATACAGTCGGTACTTAAAAAGTGTTTGTGGAAGAGACTTCAGAGAGCATTTAGCTCTAACTCCCAGCACTAACATAGATTCAGAGAAGTGAAGAGTTCTTGCCCAAAGGAAGGAGCTTGACACAGCAATAACAGCCTAAGAGCTAGCATTTATTTAGCATCTTAAGGTTTGCAAAGTGCTTTACAAGTATTATCTCAGGCGGATTTGGTGGCCCAGTGGGTAGAGCACTAGCCCTGAAGTCAGGAGGACCTGAATTAAAATCTGGCCTCAGAGACTTAATACTTCCTAGCTGTGGGACTCTGGGCAAGTCACTTAACCCCAACTGCCTCAGCAAATATATATATATATAAATCTCCCTCCAACCTCATAACAACACTGGAAATGAGGTATTAATCCCCATTTTATAGATAAGGAAACTAAGGTAGACAGAACTTAAGAGACTTAATAAATGTCTAGGAAGTATGTGAGGCCAGATTTTAATTCAGGGATACCTGAATCCTGAACCATTTTGCTGTCTCTGGACTCAGAACCAGAGAGGAATGGGTTCAAATCCTGTCTCAGACTTAACTTCCCCCACCTATAAAATAAGGAGGTTGGACTCTCCCCTAGCTGGAACTCTCTGATTTTAAGTCCCAGAGCTAGTAAGTTGTAGACCAAAGGGCTAAACTCAGATCTAAGAGAATCAAAGACTTGGAAGGACCTTGGATGACATTTTAGTCCAGAATCCCTGACTTCCTTCAAAACTGAAAGACAGTGACATCTCCTCCATAGAGCCTCTCTTCTCTATCTCACCTGAGTTGCTTGCTTGCTTGCTTTCAGCCTAAATTCTAGCTTCTGCTTCACGCCTTTCCCCATCTGCCCACTTGCTGATCCCTTCTCCCTCACTGTTGTTTTCTATCTAGTCTACATGAAGCCATGATCCTCTGATTGTAACCCATTACCAACTGGACCCTGACCCACATAACAGGCAGGGTTTGCAGAGAGCTTAGACCACCACTGTTTTCTGCCCTACCCCGCAAAGAGAAAACAAAGCAGGTCTCCCTACAAATGGCCACGGATCTTTGCCCAGATAACCCAAAGACACAAAAATTTAAACATAAAATGAGGAATGATTTCTAGGTGGTCTTCCTATGAATCATCCCAAACTTTCATCTTCAGGTTTTGAAGGCCATAGTACAGAGCCAGACCTTGGGTGGGCCCGGGTAGGAGCCCGCGGAGCACTGTTAAGGAAAAAGCAGAACTCATCTTTCATCTGTGACCCCTACCAAGGCCAACACTCACACATACACACACATCCACCCACAGGTAACTCAGGCCTCCACAAGCACCTGATTTCCAGACAGCAGGGGATGGGGGCGGAGAAGCAGCCCTTGGGGAAATGGGCTACATGAGACTGTGACGTGAGAAGCTATAAAGGGAGGGCACAAACAGAGGGACAGGCCTCCCAGAGACTTTGGTGGAGGAGGCTGTGGCTGTGCTCTCTAGGGTACCAGCTTCAAGACTGACGCTATTCCTGACCTTGAGGAAGGACTCACAGTTTGAGCTCTGAGAGGAAATGCTCGGTATACTTAGGCAGAAGTAAGGGGCTCTCATCATGGGGGTGAAAGACAAGGAGGAAACACTTGTTCCAAGTGCTACAAGGGGCCTCCAGCATCCCCTCCACTCCTGTAAAGAAGGGCTCAGGGAGCTCAGAGAGGAGGGATGAGAGGTGACTGATTGAAGATCATAGATTTAGAGCCGGACAGAATCTCAAATATTAGCTAGTCTAGATCTCCCATTTTATAAATGGAGAAACTGAGTCCCCTGGAGATATTCACAGATTCAGAAAATAAAGGGACCTCTATAGATAACTAGTCTATTCTATACCTGAAATAAGGATACCCTCTGCAGCATGTATGACCAGTGGTCATCCAGCCTTGGACTGAAGACTAACAGTGAGAAGAAATACAAGACACAGCAAAGCAGCTACTTTGGAACAGACTTAATTCTTTCCTTGGATGCTCCACAGCACACCCTGATCATGATGCAGGTAGCTAGGGGGGATACCATAGTGCACAGAGCACCAGACCTGGAGTCAAGTCAACTCATCTTGCTGAGTTCAAATCCATCCTCAAACACTTTAGAGCTGAGCAAACCACTTCACCTTATTTGTCTCAATTTCCTCTTTTTAAAAATGAACTGGAGAAGGAAATGGGGAACCATTCCAGAATTTTTGCCAAGAAAACCCCAGATGGGGTCTCAGAGAGTTGGACACAAGTGAAATGACTGAATAAAAACAAATTATATCCTCCCCCAGTTTTTTCTTCTCTACACTAAACTTAATTCCTGTCTCCTTGAAGGATATTTATTTAGCATGAACGCAAGGCCCTTTATCATCTTAGTGATAAAGTGTCCCTTAGTGTCCCTCCTAATTTATTAATATATCCCCTAAAAATGTAGCTTTCAAAAAGCCACATGATTCTCCAGTTGTACTGTTCCCTGGTTAGACCATATGTTCAAAAGGTAGAAGCAAGAGCACATAACTGGATCAGTCTCAAAGCATGGAAAAGTCCAACTGGCATGGTTCAACCAAAATAACATCAAGGCTGTCTACCATGTCAATCCCTCTGGAATTGCTCCTGACTATAGCTTCTAGCTAAATTCATATGAACCAATCCTAGGATATAATTTCAGTTTCTTCCTTCCTTTCCCTGCCCCACAAGTGGAAATACTTTCACCTAGTTATGCAACAAATGTTCTGTGAGTAACCACAGTTATGTCCTATCTGATGCTTTGTGATCCCACTTGGAGTTTTCTTGGCATAGATAACTGGAATGATTTGCTGTTTCTTCTCTGATTCATTTTACAGATAAGGAAACTGAGGCAAACAAGGTTAAGGTGGCCAGGGTCATGTAGCTAGTGAGTGTCTGAGAGCAGATTTGAACTCAGGAAGATGAGACTTCCTGACTCCAGACCAGGAGTTCTATCCCTTTTATCAAATGACTTGAATATAAATTGTAGTTCTGAAACTACTGTAGTAGTGATTATAGGCAAATTATTTAATTCTTTCTGAGCTTCAAATTTTTTTTTCATCTATAAAATAGAAGGGTTGAAATAAATTACCTTTAGGTCACCTCCTCAAAGTCCTTAAGTCCTTCCTTAAGGTCAAATTTAAGTCCCTACACTCAATTTTCTTCTCTGTATAATGGGCTACATGACCTGAGTTCTCTTCCTGTAGATTATGTGAATGTGAGGAGACACTGTTTCCCAGAGATAAGGCCCAGTAAGCAAGTGTGCCCTGAGCCTAGTAAAACAGCAATCCTTTGCAGTCACTCTCTGGAAAAATCATATAATTATCACATTGCTCTGATGAGCACCAGGTGTTCTCTGAGCTCAGATGAGCCCTGAACAAGCACCTATATTCCAGGAATGAAGCCCTGCTACGACTGGAACTTGCCTCATTGTCAGGTTACAGATCACTGTACAGCCATTGGTATAAATATTGAGATTTCCTCACACTGCCCCAGATCCCCGCACTTGGGGCAAACACCAGAATGTGTGTCTAGATCTTCTTCTTGCTTGCAAGCAGTTTCCCTTACTTTGAAATTAAACTTGTGTTTGATTCCTGACTCTCCGTCTCTAACCTGCTCTGTTTGGCTCTGGCCATCCATGGGTTAGAGGTTGGTTAGATCTAGCTAACATTAATTGGTGTCAGAAGTGGAACTGGTCACAGAACTGGGCCATTGGACTCTCCAGTACCAGTGGGAACGGAATAGGTACCACTGAGGATTTATTTCTTTGAAGTCCAATCTCCCTCATCTGATGAGTTCTCTTCCCTTCTCCCTGCTTCCGGTGCTCAAGCTCTTTCCTTAATCAAGCTTTCCATTTTTTTTTGTGAAGAAAAGTCTGGGTCCTCCAATGACCAGATTCATCTTAGATCACTCTGGTAAGGACATCCTTTCTGAAACTACACAAACTGGTCGCTCTGTATGCCTCTGTTTTTAAACCACGTGCCTCTGTAAAATTGTAACTGCACACCTCTGTTGTTTTTTAAACCACACACCTCTGCAACTATGTACCTCTGTTAAAAAAAACTGTTAAAATTTAGGACTGTAACGGCACACTTTGTTAAAACTATCCATGTCTATTTGCTTTGTCTTATCATTTTGACAAAATGTCAAATGTCTATGTCAGTTTTGTGTTGTCTATAGACTCTGTTATCTTGAAAGATTTAAAATTCATTCAGCCAGAAAAACTCCTAAGGGCTATAGCTAAAGAGTTTAGAACACTGGAAAAATTAATGAACTTTCATACTTGGAACAATTGTCCCAGTAAGCAGAACTAACTCCCACTTTAGGCTTTCTGCGGGAGATTAATTAATAAGAAAAAAAAAAAAGTTAGATAACCAAAGTTTGATCAACTGCTAAAAACATCTTAGCATATTTTGGAGATTTGAAATGTTTTCATTTTTAAGATTGCAGGGGAGAACTCTTGAAATTTGTGGTAATTCCAGGAACTCACTCTCTTCTGAGCTATCTTAGTAAGTTTTTGAGATACCAATATATAAAATTTATTTTAAGGAAAAATAAGGATTAAATATGATAAAAGTTGAAAGTAAATGGCAATATTAATAGCCTCATTGTTCTAGGGTAATAAAGGAAGGCAACTAGTTTAGGAATAATCTTAGAATGAAAAAAGAAAAAAAATGAATAAATGGCTTACACTCCATGCTAATTTCCTTGATCATGATTGTGACTTCTCCATATCAAGATCTCTCCCTCTTATTCTGTTAACCCCTCTCATTTCAGATCAGATTCCCAAATACAGGTGTTGAAAAAAATGCTGGGAAAAATGTTCCAGTTGCAGAAATTTATTAGCTGTGTAATCTTAGGCAAGTTACCTATGTTTGTCCTATCTGTAAAGAGAAAAATAATAACGGTAACCCACTCGCAGGGTTGTTGATAATATAATGATTGTAAAGTGCTCAACATAGTGAGTAACATATGCTAAGCACTACAGTATTATGATTTCTTTAATTGAATATAATCATTCCATGCCTGATAACTCTAAAATTGGTTTGAAATATCAAAGATAGTAAGATAAATGATTCTTATGTGAGAAAATTTGGAAATGCAATTGATGTCATCTGAAGTTTTGTTTTATGTTTTAAATATAGGATATTATTTGCATTATTATTGTATTTCCAAATTCTCCTATATCATGAAATTTGAAGGACTGTTTTAAGAAATATTATTAGCCAAAACAACTTTTTGTCTTTTTTTTTCAGTCTGGATATCATTAAACATGAATTGGGCTTTTAAAAGGATATGACAAAAAAGATATTTGAAGATTGTTAAATATTTAAGAAGGCATATTTTGTTGTAAAGCAGAGAGAGTATGTTTATTATAAAAGCAGATTTTCATTTGAAAATTCTTGGATATCATGAAAACGATAGGTTGGTTTAAAGATGTAGCCTCAAAATATTAACAATGAGTCAACTACCAAGTATATCTGAAGCCCCAGAATATGAGTAATTTTCATTTATAAGGAAAAGATAAATGAAATGTTAATGATTAGGAAAACATCAGGAAAGATTATTTAAGCCTTAAGTTGTGGTTAGTGAAATTTTGTTGTTTAAGATAAAAATTCCTGGGAAGCAATTTACTCTCTGAATTATCATGAAGTCAATAGTAGAAAATGGGATGTGTTATAGCTGTTAAAGGTGGATATCTGTGCTTGGGAAAAGTTTTGGGAATGACTTTAGTATAGCCTAAGTTGGATCCTCCTGACTCCATTTCCCATTGTGCCATTTCCTTTCTGAAAAGGAAATTTCCCTATCTAATTAATCCTGAGCTTTGCTTTTAACACCTTGTGACTACATGATGGTTGTCAGATATAATTCAAGCATGGAATCAAACAGAGATAAGGGAATTTTTCCTCCTAATATGATACATGACATTATGATGTCATTTTTTCCTTTTAGAGCAAATTTCTATAATCAATACGTTTTGTAAGTACAATACTAAATCTATTAAATAATAGATTGATACTAAAACATCTCTAAGTTACTATAATAGGATTCAAGTATGAATATCTTACAATTTTAACTTATATTTATGGTCAAGTTATAATGTAGGAATGATATCTTCCTAAGAGGGAAATGATTAGACAAAGCAATGAGACAAAGATAAATGTAAAACTTCTCTAAATAAATGGAATAGTAAATTTTGAGAAAGTAACAGAATTATGTGGTTGGCTTCCAAATCTATTTATTATATAAACTCAGGCTTCGGGTATGTTTTAGTAATAAGTTTTCAAAATTGGATTAAGAGTTTACATGTAAATGGCATGGATAATGGTAAAGAAAGTAAAATTATTTTCTCATTATTAAAGTATCTGTCTAATCATTTTAAAAGTCAGAAGAGCTCATTTTATAGTTGTAATTTTTAAAATTTGCTTTGTAAAATTTTTAAAGACTCTTAACAGCAGGTATGGGATTTACGCAAGTCTAGAAACAGTATATAGTATATAAGCTGAAATTATTTGAAGTTTCAAGATTGAAGAATCAAATTTACTAAATTATATTAAATTAGAATTATCTAGGAACCTCTAGATTTAGAATCAGAGAAGCAGAACTCTCTTTAGAGTTGTCCTGAGAATAAAGCCTATTGTCCAAAATAAAATATGTGCCAGATGAAACATCTGGGACTCAACGTGTGCTGGTTAAATGGAGATTGAGAATGGATTACTAGGAAACAAGACTTGATATTAATTAATATTAATGATAACTATTGTATTGCTTTGATCTTTGGTTTCAAGACGTTTGTTTAAGTTTTCTTGGCTACCTTGGTGATGGATAAATCTCCTTTCTCAAAACTAGTCCATTGTGAGTCCTCTAAGTAGTTAGATCTGTAACATGACATTAATGTGACCTGACAATGTAATTATGGTCATGAATTTATGAAAAACCTTATTAAATAGATCTTGCCAACCAGATGAAGCCAGTCTCTAGTCTTTGAGTGGCAACAGGCCAGAGACAGGAGAGTCGGGAATCAAACGGAAGTTTCATTTCAAAGTGAGGGAAACAGCTTCCAAGCAAGGAGAGGGATCTTTAACATGTGTGTCCTGCCCCTCGTGGGGGGACCCAAGGCAGTGAGAGGAGATCTCAGTACTTCTACCAGTAGCAGCACAGTGAGCTGTAGCCCTGACAATGAGAGGTAAGGGCACAATGAGCTAAGCTTGATTTGTTCATGACCAGAACATAGGTACTTGTCCAGTACCTATCCAAAGATTTATGCAAGGAATTTTCTCACAATTATCAATCAATTGTTCTTTCTAAGGCCCCCTACAGATCTTTCTGACTGTTCTCTGAGTCAAATTTGTAGATGTGAACTCCTGGATCATCTGAAAAAAGCCCCTGCTGCTGCTGCTCTTTTTTTTTTTTTTTCCTGAGGCAATTGGGGTTGAGTGACTTGCCCAGGATCACACAGCTAAGAAGTGTTAATTAAGTGTCTGAAGTCAAATTTGAACTCAGCTCCTCCTGACTTCAGGGCTGGTGCTCTATCCACTGCACTACCCAGAGGCACCCCCCCACAAGTCCCTGCTTCTGAGTGGATGGCAGAACCCTCCCGGGACTTCAAGGCTCATCTAGGAAGGATCCAAAAGCAGCCAATACCCAGAAGAGACAGCTGTCCCAAGATTCCAGATAAGGATTGAGAAGACTATCCTAGTTTTTTCTTCTCTTCCCTTTTTTCATGTGCCCAACCCTGATTCAAGCATGTGCTGATATTTTCTCCCTGCTCTTTTTGCTTGCCAGCAAACAATGGCTATTAATGATATCTGGGACACACTTCCCTGGTAGACCCTCTCCAGGAATTAGCCCCCTGGGCAACAGCTCTTCCTGGCCTAATTGGCTTCTCATGGCATCCTGGCTTATACCTACCTCTTCTTCACTGGCCAGAGGGTAGGCGTTCTTACAGACCTCCCACCTTTGGCCAAAAGGGCTAAATGCCAAGATATCAGGAGTCACTGTTTTCCAGAGCTAAAGTGCAGCAAGCAAGCTGTGCCCTAAGCTTAGCATAACAACAATCCTTTGCACTCACCCTCTGGATGATCTCTAACAAAATCACATAATTATTGTACTGCTTTGACCAGCACCAGGTGTTCCCCGAGCTCAAATAAGCACCAGATAAGCACCAGATAAGCACTGGACAAGTACCTATGTTCCGGTCATGAAGCCCTGCTACAAATCAAGCTTAGCTCATTGCTGTCCTTACCTCTCATTGTCAGGGCTACAGCTCACTGTGCTGCCACTGGTAGAAGTACTGAGATCTCTCACTGCCTTGGGTCCCCCCACCAGGGGCAGGACACACATGTTAAAGATCCCCCTCCTTGCTTGGAAGCTGTTTCCCTCACTTTGAAATGAAACTTCTGTTTGATTCCCGACTCTCCTGTCTCTGGCCTGTTGCCACCCAAAGACTAGAGACTGGCTTCATCTGGTTGACAAGATCTATGATCTTTATGCTCTCCAGAATGTCTTCCAGCCCTGAAGTTATGAATTTATGACTTCCACACACACCCCCAGAACGGTTTGCATTTTCAGGAGGAGAAATCCAAAGCCCTGACCTTCTAAAGGTAGAATTTTAGATACTATGGCATGAAAATAGGAGAAGGATAGATTTCCTGTGCTCCATAAGTCACAACAAGTAGTAGTTGGCCCCCTAACTTCCCCATGTGTGCTTCTTAACTCAGGAAAAAATGGGGAAACAGAAGAGAAAGTAGTCCACCCTGGGGGACCTCAGCCCAAATTACTGCCCCCCCCATCTAGTGAGCTTTAATTTTCTTCTAATTTTAGGACTGTGGCAGGCCTCTCAGAACCCCTGTAAGTGTTTTAGGGAGCTGGTAATGGTCCCATACTAAAATAATTCACCCAACACTATAATTTTAGTACCACCATCAAAATGAAATAATGGCTGTTTACTAAGTTACACCTTTCAAATGACCTTCATTTGAATACAAATTGTGGCTGGAAATTCTAAAAGCTGCTTTATTCCAGAAGGCAGCAAATTGCAGGGACTCAAGTACACCCACCCCTTATTCTCCAAGATTCCCTGACACTATTTCAATATGAGCTCTTTTTATTCGGGGGCTGCTAGAGACTTATTTAGGGCCTCTGGCTGATTTGAAAAGCCTTGACCAGAGAAAATAAAAGAGGAGGAAGATATCAGGGAGCTACAGGGGAGCTGATCCTGCGCCAGCCTTCTAGGCCTTCAGATATAATTCAGGACCTTGTGGGGGACTCAGGATACACAGAGATGTCAATCCACTAAGAAGAGCGGCCCAAGAAGTGAATGCTCTGAGGTGAACTCTTTGATCCTAGAATATCAGAGTTTAGCAATCATTTAGCCCAACCTCCTCATCCTATGGGGGAGGAAATCCAGCTTGGAGTCATCTTTAATCCATTCCCCTCTTTTGTCCCAACAAATCTAGTTAGTCATAAGATCGTGAATTCAGATGTGGGAGAAATCTTAGAGGAGATCTACACCAACCCCCTCATTTTACTGAAAAGAATTGGGGCCCCAGAGAGCTAATGCCATTTGCTCATGATTAGACAAGTAGACAGAGCCAGGTTCTCTGACTCCAAAACTACCATGATTGCTACTATATTCTATAAGGCCAGTAAGTTTAAAGGATTTGTCCAAAGTCACACAAGTTCTGGGATTCATGGGGTTCTCTTAACACCATATCCAACACAATTTTGACTAGAGCATACTGCCTTTTATTAGAATGGGCTCCTTGAAAAGAAGTTTTCTTTGTATCCTCAGAGTTTAGCACAGAGCCTGGCGTATAGTAGGTGCTTCATAAATGTCCACTGACTGAATAACTGACTTTAATTAATCCTGTTGGTTACTCTTTCATGTAAAGTCGAACATCCAAATCATCAACTTCTCTACCTAATTGATTAATCACTCCTATGATTAATCTGGCTACAATTAATATGGCTACAAAGAGCTCAGACTTCTTGGATTTGAGGCAAAGATTAGATGTGAATAATATCTTAATCAATTTGATGATCAAAGGGGTAAGAGCAGGATCTGAGGCAAAGACTAGATATGAATAATATCTTAATCAATTTCATGATCAAAAGGGTAAGAGCAGATGACATCATACAGGATATATCTTGTGATTGGTTAAAATAAATCAATTATATCCAAGGGGACTTTGAATAAAACAGTGAGACAGCTTGGGATCCAATATTCCAACAAGTATATCTCATGGTGGGAATATCAACTAATCCCCTGGGAGGGAATCTCCCCCTCAACCTTCAAAAGACTCAAAGATTTGTTCTTCCTACTGACAATCCATGAAACAACAAAAAAGGAAAAATGGCTCCTGATTCCATGTAAAAACCCTTTCAGCTTTCAGAGGGACCATCATTGGTTGAAAAGATGGTAGAGGGAGCCAAGAATCACAAAATTTTTAGATGGCCCATAATATTAATTTAACTATTGTTATTTTGAATGTGAGAGTCAGTATTGAATAGTAGAGCACTGGCCTTGAAGCCGGGTGACCGGAGTTCAATCCTGTTTCTGACACATAACTAACAAATCACTTGTTCTCTCAGTGCTCTACTGTACCACTTTCTAAGATGGTAAGTTTTAGAGAGGATGCTATCTTGTCCTGATGGAGGACACATTGTTCCCCCTTTCCAAATTAGGGAACTGAGGCAAAAACTTAACCCACACAGCTAATGAGTGTCCATGGGTAACTCCAAGCTCCACACAGCCACACTCTTGGCTCCTAAAATATCAACTATCTATACTACTCATTGGACCATTAAGGACTCTTTGGGATCTGCCCTAAGACATTTAATGTGCCAGTGTGCTAGTTGAACTGCTCTCTACTCTGCCTTACCCCTCCCCCAACAGGATCACGGACTTAAAGCTAAAAAGAATCTTAGATGTTGAACCCAGACTCCTAATTTTACAGATAAAGAAATTGAGGCCCGGAGAAGTTAAGGGATTTGCCTGTGATCATGTAGAGAGTAAGGTGGGGTATGAACCCAAATCTTCTTAATTCCAAGTCTATCCCTCCAGCCATTATACCATGCCTTTCTTTTTTATGCTTCATTATAAAGGATGACTCTAGAGAAGGAGGCAGGGGATATAACTTACAATGAAGGTGATATAAAAAGAAAAGATTTCAATAAATTGGATGGAGAGAGGAGGGAGGGAGAGAAGGAGGAAAGGAGAGAGTGAGATAGAAACACAGAGAAAGATAGAAAGACAGAAACAAAGAGAAAGAGAGAGAGAAACAGAGGGGGGAGAGAGAGAGAAAGACAGAAATACAGAGAGACAGAAACAGAAAGCAACAAAAAGAAAGACAAAGAGAAAAAGAGAGAAAGAGAAATAGAGAGACAGTGACACAGAGAGAAAAACAGGAGGGAGAGGGAGGAAGAAAGGGAAAGGGAAGAAGATGGGGGAAGGGAAAGGGAGGGAAGGGAAAAGGAGGGAAGGAAGGGGAAAGAGAAGAGGGGAGGAAACAAAGGGAGGAGAGAAGGGGGGAGAGAGAGAGAGAGAGAGAGAGAGAGAGAGAGAGAGAGAGAGAGAGAGAGAGAGAGATCAACAAGTAAGTGTGAGGGTATTCTTCAAAGGTAGGGAACATTATTTATGCTTTAATAACCACCACCAGTGCTTAGCCCAGAGCAAGTACAAAATAATAATGTATGGACATGGATGGATATCATAGAAACCTTACTTGACCTAATCCATTCATGAGGATAGTTTGTGACTAAGGAAGTCCTGAAAGGTCCAATCTGTTCTGCCCTTCAGTGGAGGGAAGAGGAGAGAATTAGTGCTAAGATTCACTCAGTTCCACAACCTTCGAAATGAGTGATATACTAAACTAAAACATACTCTTTTAAATGTAGATGGAGGAGTTTTGCTTTAAAATTCCAAGCTGCAGAAACAGTGGCTCTAAATTCCACGGGAACCAACAAATAAAAATACTCTGCAGACCAATTTGACGTGGCTCACCGATCTCCCCCAGACCCAATTCTGTCCTTTCAGAAAAACATGTATATTTCCTCACCCAGCTCAGGGTCTTCTGTTCCTTTTTCACAAGAGTTGCCAATAAACCACAGTCTTGAAACACACATGAAATCCCCCAAGAACACTAGCCAGTGCTGCCTTGCCTTCCAATCCAACCACATCCCACTCCCCTGTTCAACTGCAAGAAAGACGACCTCTGTCTTTGAGAGATGCTTCATCATTCCTGGTTCCCCCATCACCATTACCCATCAGCATCTTTGTTGTTCGAGAAAACACCAGAGTTTGGGAACACATCAGTAATTTGGACCGGTTCCTCACCTTGTTCAAGAAAAATTACATGTCTGAGATGGAAACAAAACAAAACCCAATCACCTTCTCTGCTCTATGTGCTGTCCCATTTAATGTTTACTTTACATTAACCCTCTGAGCCCAGAGACTCTCTAGTTGGTCTGCACAGAGCAGAGTTATTGGTCCAAGTATTTTAAAAAATAGATGCAACCTCAGACTCTAAGAAACTGAAGGGATATTATGGGAATACACAGCTGTACTGTTTTCTTACTCCATGAAAAATAGGATTTTTCTCACTCCTATTTTCCCCCTGCTGGTCCCTTTTCCCTACCTCTCCTGTGTACCTCACCTAAGGACATTGTTGTTGTTTGTTAGTACTTGGGCACAAAGAACTGCTTGGATCTCTCTATTACAAATTAGCTTCCTGACAATCACCTCAGCAGACTTTCTAGAATCCCAATGGCTTTGTTAGGACCCCAACATATTTGAACTTCCTTCTCTATCTAAGCCAGATTGACATCTTGGACTAAATTCAACACAAGGATAGTCCCCAATAATTATCGGTGACTTCCAGTTGGTTATGGGTACCTCACATCAACACTTGTCTCTTTAGCTGATGATAACAATAATATGATGAATTAGTAAACATTTATTTATTCAGCACCTACTATGGCACATAGATGCTAGGTGATGGGAATACAAAGTCAAAAATTAAACAATTCCAGCCCTTGAAGAATTAACATTCTATGGAGAGGGATAGTGAGAAGCTGATGATAAGAATGATTCAGAATCTTATGTTTTACATAGTTTATAATATCTGATCTTCACAACAATCCTTGGTGATAAGTATGAGTATTATGATTCCCATTTTATAAATGGAAAAACTAAGGTTTAGAGAAACAAAATGGACAAGTTAAGCAGCTAAGTGGCTCGAGCCTGGAGTCAGGAATTCTCATCTTCCTGAGTTCAAATCTGACCCCAGCCACTTCCTAGCTATGTGATACTGGGCAAATCACATCACTCAGTTTGCCTCAATTCCCTCAGCTGTAAAATAATCTGGAGAAGGAAATGGCAAACCACTCCAGTATCTTCATCAAGAAAATGCCAAATGGGATCATGAAGAGTCAGACACAACTGAAAAATGACTGAACTAAAAAGCTGATAAACTGGTCTCTGTAATGAGAGAAGTAATTTGGAGTCGATCAGTAGCTTCCTCCTCTTCACTCTCAACACAAGCAAATGGTTTGAGTGTGATACATCCTCAGCAGTGCGTCCATCCTAGGACCTTCAAAGAGGCTAGTTTGTAACTTCTGACCTTTTGAAGTTATAGAATACAGAATCCATTGTTTAGCATATGGAATCTTTCCCAAGCTGATGATGGCTTTACTCTATGGAAACTCAACATGCAAGGATCTAAATTTACATATATTTTTCCCATTATCAAAGAAGTGACTTTAGGGGAGTCACAAAAGTCTTTTCTAGACTGTCTAAAACCAGAAGCTTCAAGGAAGATCCGGTTTGTCCAAGACTTTGTGTTTGTATGTGTGTTCTGTGTGGTCTGATAGAGGAAGTTGTGATTAGAGAGAAAATTAGAGAAGACTCCATGGAAGAAGTGGTTTTTGAATTGCCTTTTAAAGGACAGGAAGGATTTCAATGGCCAAAGAGAGGGACAAGGGCCATTCCATCTTTAGGCCATGTTCCCATGCTCCAGCCTCCATCTCCTGCCCTGGGACTCTAGGCTCATAATTGGTGGATGTTAACCATACCTAGCTCTAGTCCATTCCTACCATGTTCCTTCCTGGTCATCTTCCCTCCCAGTCTCCAAACCCTTCCACTTGCAGCTCTAAAAACAGAAACCAAATCCAAACCACCATTCCTAGAAAGGAATCAATTGCCTGATGGCTCTACACCATCCCTGTAAATTCCCTGACCAACACACCTCTTCCTGGTCACAATTCCCTTTTATCTGTTGTCTTCTCCCATTAGAATATAAGCTCCTTGAGGTCAGGGACTTATCTTGCTTTTTCTATTTGTATCTCCAAGCCTCGCTTAACACAACACCTGGTGCCTATTATGTGCACAATAGGCACTAATAAAATGGTGGGGGGTTTTCATTCATGCATTCATCATAGGCATAGGGAAGAGTTTGAACAAAGGCACAAAAATGCTTGGTCATTTACAGGAAAAGGAGGTTTCCAGCTTAGCTAAGCAAGGAGTATATGAAAGAGTAATATGAAATAAGGTTGGAAGAGTAGGGCTGCATGATCTTGGCAGATTTTGGATAAAGGCATAAAAGGTATATTTAACAAACTTGCAAATATTACAAAGCTAGGAGACATAGTTTACACACTGTATGATAGGGCCAAGTTTCAAAATAAATGTTTCAAATGTCTAGATCACTGGGCCAAACACAATAAGGCAGAGAAGAAAAAGGGAATAAGCATTTATCAATTAACCTTCTATATGTATGGTGCTAGGCACTTTACAAATAATACCTCATTTTATCTTCACAACAACCTTGGGAAGTAGGTGCTATTGTTATCCCCATTTTATAGTTGAGGAAACTAAGGCAGACAGAGGGGAAGTGATTTGCCTGGAGTCATGCAGCTAGTAAGTATCTGGGATCGGATTTAAACTGAGGTCTTCCTCACTCCAAGTCCAGTGCTCTGTGCATTATGGCACCGCCTATTGCCTCTAAAAGGCAATAGAGATACATGTAAAGTCATATACATGGATTCAAAAAATCAACTCCAAAACTAAAATCAGGAAGATACTGCCAGATAGTGGGTTCTTTAAATAAGATTGCAAACTCTCTATGGGTCAATAATGTGACACAGTAGTGGAAAAATATATGAATATTTAGTATATCACATAGAGATGTTACTGATCCCTGGATTTATTTTCAACTCCTCAGTATTGTGGGATAGTATTATTTGGACCATGGTTTGGTAATTGATGACAGGACTCATTTCATGAAGCATTTATTAAGCAACTACTGTATGGAACACACTGTTAGTCAACAAAGAAAATGCAAAGTTAGAAAATCACAGACTTTAATAGAGAGATAGGATATGTAAATAAACAATTAAAATGCTACTGAAGCAGCACCCAAAAGATCCACAAAAAAGTGAGGTCTGAGGGATAAAGGATTACAGCTGGGAGGAAGAAGGAAGTCTTAGGAAAGTATCATGGAAGAGAGGGTATTTAAACTGAGTCTTCAAGGACAAATGTCCTAGGATCCTAGATCTAAGATTAGAAGGGACCTCAGTGGTCATCAAATACAACCCCCTCATTTACAAATGAATTCAAGGGAGAATGAGGAGCACAAGGACTGAAGGTATACAGGGGATGGGTAGCAGTCCAGTTTGGCTGGAGGGGATAGCAAGAGGTAAAAGCAGGAGCTAAGACTGGAAAGAAAATACGGTGCCAGAATAGGGATAGCCTCAAAGACCCTTTAAAGAGTTTTAATTTTGTTCAATAGGCCATAGGGAGACATGAGGGGTTTTGAGGAGAGGAGCGATAGGGTCAGATGAATACATAAGGATAATTAATCATGTAAAAAGACTTCGTAAGTTGGAGATCAGGTGCCCACCTGCCTTGCTACGTGAAGTTTCTCCATTAGGGAGTACCCTATATCAGTGAGATCTCCATATAGGGCAGAATGATTTGGGATTGCCAGGAGGAGAGATGGGAAGACATCTTAGGAAGCTACCATAAGCCATGCAAATAGTCATAAGGACCTTGACCATCAATTAACCAACCAAGAAGCATTTATTAAGTGTTTACTATGTGCTAAGCAGTTCGGCAACTAGATGATGCAGTGGAGATCACTGATCTTGGACTCAGGAAGACTCATCATCTTCAGGAGTTCAAATCTGACTTCCTAGCTGTGTGATCCTGAGCAAGTCCCTTTAATCTGCCTCAGTTTCCTCATCTGTAAAATGGCAGACTACTCCAGATCTCTGCCAAGAAGACCCTAAATGGGGTCATGAAGAGTCAAACGTACTAGGCACAGAATTGGGTACAAATGAAACAACGCCTATCACCAAGGAGTTTAAATTCTATCAGAAAGAAGAAACGTCTATCTAGAACTGTATATAAAATGAACACATGATAAGGGGGGAGGAGAAAACATTAGCAGCTAATAGGAGGAGGTCAAGGAGGGAGGAGGAAACATTAGCCGCTAACAGGAGGGGATAAGAAGTAAGAAGTAGCATGGCTAATGGCTAGAGAGCCAGCCTCGGAGCCAAAAAGACTTCAGTGTGAATCCCACCCTGGCATTCGCTGCGTGTGTGATCCTGGACATTTACCCTTTCAGCACTCCCAGGGAAATCTCTAAGATTATAAATTGTATTGATCGTCTGCCTTAATGACAGAGTTTTCTCTCCTGGGGTTTCCTTAAACCCCTGAAATCAAGGTCCAAATCTTATCCCTAACACAGGCCAGAATCCATGTAAACAGAGAAGAGAGGCTGAATATAAGAAACTATAAAGCGAGATATGATAGAAGTCAAAAAGAGATTGGTGGGGGTGGGGGTGGAGAGATTCAGAAATCAATAGGCAGACCTCTAAAAGGATAGTCAACGCTCTCTTCTCCAGAGAGTAGTTCTGCCAGCCAACAGTTCTGAAGGGTGAGAACACAATCCCTAACATTCCTGGAAAAAAAGCTGCCCGCCTGCCTCCCTCCAAGAATCTCTTCCTCTGCTTTTCTTTTCCCATGAGCAAAGAATCCACTAGCCCAGTCATCTAATAACAGCCAAAGACTGTCACGGGCACTTTTATTCCAGCCCCAGATACCGCTATTCCTCCATCCCTATCCATCCCAAATGCAATGAAGATTTAAAAGTTATTAAATGCTTTTTAATAGCAGGGCCTGTCTCTGGATCCATCCTCCAGCTGAAATCCTGCAGAGAAGGTGCTTTCGCAACCGAGTAGCTTTAGAGGCAATCGTAAAATTAATAGTGAAAAGGAGAGGAGCCCCCTCAACCGCTGTATTTACAAACTCTTTGAAATATTCCATTTTTCACACACATACATACACACACTGAGAAGGGGGGGAATCCTATTTTCTGTTTATTTTTAGTCCTAATTAAAGTTGCGGCAGAATGACACGGATACAATTGCATGTTCTTTTCTTTGATTACCTTTTTATAACCATGTGCTACAAAGGGAAGATTTCAGCCCTCCAGCAAAGAAGAAGAGTTATAAATACTCCCACTCCCAGACACCTCCATGCAATTACTCAGAAAGAGTGAGGAGGATGAAGGAATTAAAAAAAAAGAAAGAACCTTTATATGTCTTTCTTCATCAGGAACTCCTTGGCTCTATTAATTACTTTCAAGGTTTTCTTCTTCCCTATTTTGTGTTCACTGACACTCCTAAGATTCTAAGGGTGAAGACAGGCTGGTGACTCAAAGCTGGACCACTCAGAGGAAAAAGGGGATGGGGGATTCAGCAGAGAATCCTTAGCATCCCAGAGAGCCAGCTGCCCTTGCCCCAGGAAACACTTCCACACAGGTAAGTTTCTAAAGCAACCTATTCACTGCATACCCCTTCCCAGACCCACCTCTGACAAAAGGAAGCAGCTGTCTGGATTAGTGAGGAAGGGGCAGAAATAAGGGGAAGAATCAGAAAATCAAGAAAAAAGCAATTAAAATTCACTTCAGGATATGAAATAATGCTAAGAAAGTGACTAATATGCCCATGCCCTTTGACTTATACTGCCAAGAAGGTCAATGATCAGCACCTTTTGGAACTGAAAACAAATCAGATTCTTATCCAATATTAAACAAATCAGGAGCAGTATGGTATGGGGAACTGAATGTTAGACTCGAAGTCAAGAAGTCTTGGGTTCAAAGTCAGGTACTTACTAGCTGTGTGATGCTGAGCAAATCATTTAACCTTGCTGATCTCAGTTCTTCCCTAGAATAAAAGGGTTGACTCAGTGGTCTCTAGAGTCTCTTCCAACTTTAAACCTATGATCCTATGGGTTGTGGTACATGAATTTAAAGGAATATTGCTATACTTTAAGAAATAATGAATATGAAGACTAGAAAAGCATAGGAAAACTTAAATGAACTGATATAAAATCAAATAAGCAGACCCAGGAAAACAATGTATACAATGACTACAACATAAATGGAAAGAGTGGCAAATAACAACCAAAGCTGAAGGCTACGAAAGTACAATGACTAAGATTGGCCCCAAACAATAAGATCATATATCTATGTTTGGTGTTGAAGACCCTCCACAACAAACTCATTTCAACAAACTATTTCTAATATGGTACCATCCTACCTAGGCCATCTAATGTTTCATCTAGTCAAAAAGATCTGGGTTCAAGTCCCACTTCTGATACATATTGACTGAATGAATATACATATTTATATATGTATATATGTGTATGTATATATATATAATGTATATACATATTTATATGTAGCCTACAGGCTAAACAAATCACTTAATTTCTCAGTACCCTGGGCACATCTCTAGGATTTGAAGTTACAAAGAAGGCACTGATTTGCACTTGGGAATTTCCTCACCTGGGAAGTCCCTACCCCAATGAAACTATGAGTTTATCTTCAAAACAAACCTCCATGTCAATAAAAATGGTCTCTTCCCCCATCTCTCTGTGATACCTAGTTGAAGAAAACCTAAAAAAGAAAAGGCTTAGGGGCAATATGTCACCCATGTTTTAGTATCTGAAGGACATTTATATGAAAGAGGGAGCAATGTGTGGGAGAGATTAAGAAGGAAGAAGATTTCTATTTGGCGTCAGGGGAAAAAATTCTAAAAATTAGAGCCAATAAATAAATAAATAAGTGAATGAATGAATGAATAAATAAATAGATAGATAAATGATTAGAGCCAGCCAAAAGTGGAATGCACCATCTTGAGAAGTCATGAGTTTCCCTTGTAAGCAAAATCTGGGAAACTGTTTGTCAGTTATATCATAGAAGAGATTCTCTTTCCATCCTGGGACAAATTATATGACCACCACATGGGTCTCCTTCCAACCCCCAAATCCTCTGATTCTGCAGGTGCTGGTGGATCTTAAAGAGCTCATCAGGGATCACTATAAAGAGACATTCCCTAATGAATTAGCCTGTTAAAAAGCACTATGTGCTAGACATTGGAGATATTAAAAAAAACTCAAAGGATGGTTTCCATCTTAAGAAACTTACATTCTAGTGGAGAAATACATAAAAGACAGAAAGAAGATGGAAATTGTGAATATGTCCAATTAGTGAGCAAATAAGAATTTATTAAGTACTTGCTTATGCACTAAATGTACCATGCTAAAAACTGGGGATGCAAAGAAAGATAAAAAACAGGTTCCCTGCCCACAAGGAGCTCCTGTTCCAAGGGAGGACTCTTGTAGTAGATGGTCCTGCTATTCTATCCAGGAGCATGTCTCAGAGGATGGGAACAAACCTCCTGTGTTCAGTCTGACAATTTATTGGTGTTATTTAGGTTAATGCATTATTAGATTGCATATTTATAACACGACCTCTGGTTATTAAGAGTGATGTAATGCTGAGGGGGGAAGATCAGGAGCCCTCTAGAATGTTTACACAGTTCCATGATTAAGAAGAGATGAGTCACTGAGTAAGCCTACAGACTGGGGCTTTCTGTCTGAACAAACGCGTCTCCAGTTTGACAGCTTGACCATCTACTCTCCTGGACGTGGGTAGGAGCTCAAGAGGTTTCCAGAAGATTCAGCCAATCTGACCACTCTTGGCCTAAGTCTTCAAGACTGGCCAGATTTTCGTGACCCCAAGATGGATTTTCACAATGAAAGATCTTTGCTGATAAGTCCCAAAAAAAGACAGAAGGAAGAAGCTGGGGCAAGAGGAAGGATAGTGACTTCTGCCCATAATAGGATCATAGACCTAGAGCAGGGAAGATGCTCAGAGGCCATTTAGACCAACACACTCATTTTACAGGTAACTACACAAAAAGGCACAGTAGGGAAATGACTCAAGGTCATATGGGACTCTGGTGTCCTTTCCATTAGACTACATTGTCTCTCCCAGAAACAGAGCTAAACTGATCAGAGAACTAATAAGTTTCCTTGCCTGCCATAATTGGGGAAATCATTCATTAGCAAGATATGTACTAAAAATCTCTGGTAAATAGAACAGGCTCACAACAACCATAAAGGAGAACCCCACTCCCCAACTCTTCTCCTGTCACATCCATTAGACAGTAAGTTCCTTGAGCGCAGGGATAGTATTTACCCTTTTTTGGATTCCCAGTGCTTAGCTCACTGCTTTGTTTGTTGACTTGACTTAACTTGACCATGCATCTTTAACAGATTTCCCAGTAGCTTCAAAAAGAAAGCTTCCATTTGAATAAAAGTCAGTCCTTATGTCAATCAATCAAAAAGCATTTTGTTAATTACCTATTACCTATTGGGCTTTGTGCAGGGTGGTAGGGATGTAAAGGCCAAAAAAATCAAAATCTCTGCTTTCAAGGGCATTTCATTTACATAGGAGAAGTACCTATAGGATCATAGGATTTCCATTTGGAAGGAGTATTATAATTTATCACAACTGTCTTCCCATTTTATACATAAATATAGATTTAAAATTCAAAAATTTGAGGAGATTTGCTCTTGACCATATAGCTAGTGTTGGAATTCAACAAACCCAGCCCCTGAATTTCACTTCTGTGTTTTTCACTTTTTCAGGGAAAATCCAATGACCCCCTTCTCAGAATCATGGTTTTAAATTCATAAAATAAAATACAAACTCTTGCATAGGAAACCAATTCTATTGAAATAAGATATAATTTCTTTTCCCATTTAAGTTCATGAGTGCCCTAAAATCTAAGAACCTCTATACTAAGTCACACTGCCTTCTTTCCTCTACACAGTCTCCATTAGCGATGTTATTAGCTCCTCTGCATTCAACAAGAATCTCCATTCGGATAATTCCCGATCTATAGATCCAACCCTAGTCTCTCTTCTGAGTTCAGTCACAAAACACCAATTGCTTCTTGTACTAACTAGATATGCTCCATGCAGCCCAAACTTTACAATACATTCATCATCTTTTCCCTAAAATCTCCTTTTCCTTTGTAAAATTCTCAATTACTGTCAAAGGTGACATCATCCTCCTAGTCACCCAGGCTTACACCCTTGATGTCGTCCTTGACTAGTCACCCTCACCCCATAAAACCAATTCACTGCTAATTCTTCCCATCTCTACCTTCCGGATGCCTCATAAATGACCTCTTCTCTCAACTCATACAAACATAATCCTAACTCAGGTCCCCATCAAATCTCACCTGGACTACTGCACTACCCTTCCAACTGGTGTCCTTGACTCAAGTCTATCCCCCAGGCAAATCCATCTTCCCCTCCTCTGCCAAAGTGATTTTTCTAAGATTTTTCTCTGCCGTCTCCATCCTTAATGAGTTCCAATGACTCTTATTATCTCCAGGATCAAATAACAGTGTCCTTTGTTTGGCATTTCAAGCTCTTCATAATGTGGCTTCTTCCTGGGTTTCCAGCCTTTTTGTTCCTCTGCCCCTTCCACAAGCCCCACAATCCAAATGCACGGACCGACTTACTGTTTCTCATTCACAATAAGCCATCTCTCATCTCCAAGCCTTTGTCCTTGCTAGAAGGCTCTCCCTCCTCACCTCTACCTCCTAACGGTATCCGTGGCTTCTTTCAGGCTTTAGCTCAACTCCCACCTTCTTCAGGAGGCCTTTCTCCTCACATCCCCACCTCAAGGCTTCCCCTTTCAGATGACCTTCCTCAATTATGTATATATCTTGTATACACCTAATTATCTCCATGTTGTCTCCCCAGTTAAAACTTGTTCTTCTCCAGAAAAGAGGTCATTTTTTCCTTTTTTAAATATTCCCAATACTCAGCATAATATTGATACACAGTAAGCACTTAATAAATGCTGATGGGCTGTTTTACTAACTTCTTTCTAAAATGAGAGGATTAGATGAGACGTCCTCCAAGGTCCCTTGCAATTTTGGGTCTGAGACCTTAGGACCCACCTCCAAATGGTGAGAGGGGAAAAAATGGTGGAGTGGTGACATTTCACACTAATAGGGCCCTAAAGTTGAGACTCCAGAAGGTCAGCTGGAGAAAGACAGTCCGACAGACAGACAAGCTAGAGTCACTCACACAAAGACTGAGACTGTATCCGTCCCCATAATGCCAAAAGGCAACCATGAGGGAGAAAGGAGAACATCATCTGCCTTTTCTCTACACTTTCCCTCACACATATGTGTGTAAATATACACACACATATACACATGTGTTATACATGTTTATACACATGTCTGTGGGAGGTACGCTTACAGACATCCATGTGTGCTTGCATGCATACATGCATACACATGTGTGGGAGGGATATTTGCAGGTCATGTGTGCATGCACATGCATGCACACACATGTGGTACAGACACTCGTGTGTGCATGTATGTACATACACACATGCAAAGGATTGCTTACAGGCACTTGTGTGTACATATAGATATATATACACATATGGGAGGATGTGTTTGCATGCACTTATGAGTACATGCATATGTATGCACACATATGGGAGCATGTGCTTACAGACACTCATATTGCACACATGCGTACATGCGCACACACATATTGCTTACTTGCATTCATGTGTGTATACACATATATGCACACATATGGGGGTGTGCTTGCAGACACTCGTGTGTGCATCTGCATATTATATGCACACACATATGGGAGGCTGTGCTTGCAGACACTCGTGTTGCACACATGCATACATGCACACACGTATGTGCGCACGTGTCCCACACAGACTCTCCTGCCCCCTCCCCAGCCTGGAGCAGCCGGGCTGCCCTCTGTCCCTGGGAGGAGGCCCCTGGAAGCCGGAGAGGAGGAAGAGCCAGACACGGCTGAACAATCTCCATTCCGAAGGACACCCCGGGCAGTAAGTAATGCCAGACACGCGGCACCGGGGCTCGCAGTAAATGTCATCCTGTTTGGCTTCGGAGAGAGCCTCTGATATGCAGTTAATGCCGCATTCCGGCTTCATCCAGCCGCCATCACGGGCGATATGCAAATGCGGCTTTTGTCCCAGCCAGCATCGGCTCTAATAACTCCCAAAGTGAAAATGTTCCCATAAAACCCACCATAAAAAGTCCCTTATTTCACTGACAGATAAGTTTTCTTTGCTTGTTGTCAGGACTTTCTCCTCACTGTTGATTAGCTAACGGGACAATTATTCATTTCTCTCCCCCCCCCCTTAAGGAAGGTGGACGGGGGAAGGCTGCCTGGTCTGCCTCGGCCTCCACAAGGGCAAGACCCCCGGGCACTAGCACCCTGGCACCAAGAGCCCGTCCAAGCTTAATAAACTGCATTTACCTTCCCCAGTGGGCAGGGCAGATGCATTACCTCTCACCAGACTGTTGTGTTCCTTGGCCAAAAATAAAATAAAATAAACCCTATTTATAATGACGGGGTCACTCTGTTCTTCGCCATCGACCAGGCTGTCCACACTGCCTGCTTTCCCTGCCTGCAGTGACATGGGAGGAAGTAAAGCAAAGGGGATCCTCCGCCTGCCCTCCCGGGCATCAGGTGGGTCAGGTTTATCATCAATCACTCCATTAATAAGCACCTTTAAGTGCCTACTAAGTACCAGGCAGGAAGATCTGAATTCAAGACTCAGAAACCTACTATGTACCCCTGAGTGAATGCCTTTAACCTCTCATCGCCCCCAACCAATGCTCTATGTGAGTAATACTGAACTAATTTTGTGTTACAGGCCCCCAGGGCCATCTGGCGAAGCCTCTAGATACCTTTTCCAAAAGATATATAAAATAAAATACATAGGATTACAAAGAAAAGCAATTATGTTGAAATGTAGCTATCAAAACATTTTTTTAAATAAGTCCCCAGACTTTCCCAAGTTAAATATTCCTACTCTAAGAATATGAGATGGAGAGCAGAGATTGAACAGAGTTTTCTCATTCTCACACCAAGGAAGGCACAGGCCCTGTGGTATTGTATCCCAAGTATCATGCACTGTGCAAGACTCTAGAGAAACACAGATCAAAACAAAGTCAAGCCAGTATTCCAGTTGTGGAACACACATCTCTGGCCATACAGTTCACATGAAAGGGATTTTGAGAAGGGAGAGCAGAGCTACCCAGAACCCCCAAAGATCACTTCCACATTTTATCAAACCCCAAACCTTGACATATGACACTAGGGGAAGGAGAAACAGCCCTGTAACTTCCCTCAACACAGCTGGTTTTCCAAAACACCCTATTCTTCCCTCTAAGCAGCTACGAGCAGAAATGGCTAGAACAGGAAAAGCTAATCTATCCATCTTACTCCAAGCAAATTCTGAACATCAAATGGCTCTCCTACACAAAGGAAACTGATTTCTGAAACCCTCCTACAAGGGAGAGATGGTGACCAATCATTACATCAAGAAAGTCCCAAGCAGAGCAACATAGAGGAGGAAATCTAGCTCTGAACAACTCAGAAGACAACCAGAGCAGAATCTCACATTTGTAGTGTTTCTTACCAAAACTTGTGAGGCAAGGGGTCAATCATGCTTCTATCTATGGCCATTTACCTACCTGTAGAGAAAAAGAGAAAGAGAGAGAGAGAGAGAGAGAGAGAGAGAGAGAGAGAGAGAGAGAGAGAGAGAGAGAGAGAGATGCAAATTAAGTATAGAATACATTCCAAGAGTAACAATACAACAAACATAGTCTCTAGCAGCTAGGCAGTTAAAAATTACCACAAATAATAATAACTCCCACTTAAGAGCCTGCTAGATGGCACAGTGGAGAGAACAGCAGACTCGAGGTCAGGAAAAACCAGAATATAAATCCTGCCTCAGAAAGTTAGTAGCTGTGTGACTCTGAGCAAGTACTTAGCTCCTTCATCTGTGGAATAGAGAGGGTAAGGTCACCTACCTCCCAGGGCTGCTGTGAGGATCAAATTAGATAATATTTCTAAAATGTTTTATAAACCTCAAATTGCTGCAGAAATGCTAGCTGTTGTTATTATTCTTACATAAAAATGGACTTTAAGGTTTGCAAAGTACTTTCTTTATAAACCCCTATGATATAGACAAGGCAAGAATTATTATCCCCATTTTGCAAGTGAAGAAACAAAGGTTTGGAGAGGTAAGGTGACTTACTTATGGTCACGTAGCCAGACCCAGGCTACATCATGCTTTAACCAATTGACGAGCATTTATTTAATACTTGTTATGTGCCAGGCTCTGTACTAGGCACTGGAGAAATAAGAGGACATTAGTCATCGGTAGAGTGGGCCAATCAATGCAGAACAAGAAAGGCTTCCCATACAGTCAGCTACCCAGGGCTGCCATCCACCTAATAATAATGCCATCTCCAGTCCCACTACCACGGGAAAGGACAAGCCAATCAATAACCTTATAGGGCAGGCAGCTCACCCATCTGTTAATGCTTTTTGTTCCACCCCCAGATGCCCTATATCTTCTTTGAAGATCTTTTAAATATTCCTGTTGTCTATCCAGTTCAAATATAAGCTCTTTGAGGGCAGAGATTTTGTCTTTGCATCCTCAGAACTTAGTTTGGCCTGGCAGACAGTAGGAGCTTAATAAATTCCTGTTGACTATATCACTAATTCTGATGACTCCACAGCCTAAAACTCCCTTCCCTGACCACCTTTCTCCTATATGTATTGACTCCTCTCCCAGAATGAATGTGAGCTTCCTCCAGGCAGGGGCTGTCTCATTTTTGTGTTTCTACCACTACCACAGGGACAGCTAAGTAACTCATTGGATAGAGTGCCGGGCCTGGAATCAAAATGACTGAAGTCCAAATATAACCGTTTTCTCCAGGAGATTTGGGTGGTAGGCCCAATGCAAGGCCAGATCCTCATATTCCTGCTTTCTCTAAGATCTGGGATCCACCCAGAAATTTCACCCTGGGACCCTTTCTATACAGAGCTATAAGGTGAGCCTTCCAAGTAACAGATCAATGAAAAGCCAACTTTTCTCCGACTTAAAGATGGTTAAATGCCTTGGGAGTCTGTATTCACATAAGTATCTGTTAAAGGAACTAGAGATGTTTGGCCTAAAGAAGAGAAGAACTATGCCTTTGAGATGGGGATCTTCAAAGTATTTAGAAAAGTCTCATGTGCAAGAGGGATCAGGCTCTCGTACACTGGATCTTTTTCAACCCAATGCCCAGAGTTAGGAGTATTGGGGTAGAAATTATAGAAGCAGACTCAAGTTTGATGTCAAGAAACTTAGCTAACGGTGGGAGCTGTCCCGACACAGCAGGTGCTAACCGGTCTAATTGGAGGGTCCTCCTCCTCATTGGAGATCTTCACTCACTGCACTAGACATTCACCGAGGTCCCTCCCAACACTTAAGTTCCATTTTCAGCCAGCGAGAAGATCCAAATCAAAACTCCCTCTTTCTGCCATTTTGTTTGCCACACGAGTCCCAAGGGTTATATGTTGTCAATTTGATAGTTATTAAACCAAATTAAATCACCCAACAAGCCCTTATTAAACACCAGACACCGTGCTAAGCGCTGGGGATGCTAAGAAAACAACAACAGCCCCAGTCCTCACAGAGGTTTCTATATTAGTAAGCAACACTCCTAAATACATTAGCATTTAGGGTCTTCAATAACCCTTAAAGGCAAGGCTTTCAAATACTCTGGCAGCCAAACTTAAAAATTCTAGGCAGGTGAAGCTTTAAGTTCAACTGCCTTCTCATTCCCCCTCCTCCTTCATCTTCTGTTGGCAGTTCTGATTTCTTGTACTGGGGGTTTTAAAGGTCATGTTCCCCATCACAAGAAACCTTTCTACATGACACTTCTGATATCATGTCTCTTTCCAAAGGCATTTAATCCAAGTAGAGGCACCCCCTAAAGAAAAGGGTTTATAGGTCACTACAAAGACTTACTTATAAATCAAGTTCGGTTTCTACCCCTTGAACACTCCTGAGAAACCCATAAACTGCGTGCCAAAAGTTACTGCTGGGAGAGTCCTTGTAGCACAGAACACTCTACCCCACTCCTGAGCAGCTCAAGAGTGAGCATGCTCTCAGCCAGGGCTCCCAGATCCAAAAACCTTACAGTTCTCCAGACAGCACGTACCTCTTCCACGACAGCAGCAGGGATGCCTGCCCCATTTCTAAAGAAATTTTAAAGCTAAAAATGCTTGCCTCGCACTGACCCAATAGCAGATAAGGCCAAAGCGTTTTAATTAGTTCCATTTTCAATTTTTTTTATTGGGAGCTTAATCACCAACAGACAGACATTTCAACATATAAACAAAAAGAAAGGTTTTTATATGAAACACTGACCTTCTATTATAAGCCATTTGGTTTTTTAAAGTATATTAAATTTAACAAGGTAGTAATAAAAGTGCTCTTCTTGTATCCTCATCTGAATTTTTTGTTGTTTTCTTATCTTTATTTCTTTGTATTTTAGTGGGGTTTTTTTTGGGTAAATGTTATCTGTCACTTTTCACAAAGTTATTCCCTACCCCATCCCACTATCAAAGAAGACTCCTCGTGTAATAAATAAACATACTCACTGGAAATACATCGATATATTGGCCATGTCTGAAAATGCATGTCTCACTCTGCACTTCTAATCCGTCATTTCTCTGCCAAGAAGCCTGAGGGAGGCTTCATCATCAATCTTATAGGAACAAAGATATAGACCTAGGAGCATCAGGGACTAATCTATTTCATTTTGCATATAGGTAAACTGAGGCCAAGTGAAGTTAAGTGATTCAAAGTTGTTTCTCTTTAGAGAAAGGGTATTTTCACTCTCGTTTTGGAGATGAGAAAAGGCTCTTTACAGCTCTGAATTTTAAGACCTAACTTTGAGTCTATCATCAAAGATGCTGAATGAATCAACAGCCACAAGAATGATCTGGTAATGTGTTCTCACAATAATGAGGGGCTGCCCTGACTACAGTAAATTAGCCTAGGAGTAGAGAATAAGGTTAGATGAGTAGTGGAAGGCCGGATGATGGAGGGCTCTTCCAGACAACAGTTACAAATAGGCAGAGAGTTTCTCCCCTGAAGTTATGCAACACCTATCCACATTAAGTAGGCTGGCCTATTGGCTGGCCATCTTCACTTTGGCCATTCTAACCAGGTCCCTTATCACCTTCCATCTAAGTGAGAGAGAATTTCTCTAACCAACACTCTTTTGTAACGAATTTCCCAAATCTGTGCCAAGTCCTGTGGTTTTATGTCCTTTGGAATGTTAAGACTTTCCTTGGATCAATTTAATCAATCTGCTCAAAATGTTAAAAACGTGAATAAGGTCATTGCAAGTGAATCTCCTTTGAAGGGAAGATGGGCCCAATTTCCCTTTCTCTCTCTTCTCTCTCTCTTCTCTCTCTCTCTTCTCTCTCTCTCTCTCTCTCTCTCTTCTCTCTCTCTCTCTCTTTCTCTCTCTCTCTCTCCCTCCCTTCCTCCCTCCCTTCTTTTTTCTCCCTCTCTCCCTCATCTCTTTCTCTGTCTCTCTCTTTCTCTCTTCCTCCCTCCTTCTCTCTCTCTTTCTTTCTCTCTCCCTCCTTCCCTCCTCTCTTTCTCTTTTTCTCTCTCTTTCTCCCTCCCTCCTTCTCTCTCTCTTTCTCTCTCTTTTTCTCTCTCTCTCTCCCTCCCTCCCTCCTCTCTCTCTTTCTCTCTCCCTCCCTCCTCCCTTCCTCTTTCTCTCTCTCTCTCCTTCTCTCCCTCTTTCACTCCCTCCTTCTCTCTCTCTGTCTCTTTCTGGCTCCTCTCTCTCTGTCTCTCTCTTTCTGTGTGTGTGTGTTTCTCTCTCTCTCTCTTTCTCTCTTTCTCATCTAAAGTCTATAGTTAAGCAGTAAAATAGGATTTGAACTCAGATTTATACCTATTCAGTACTTATTACATAGCTGGCAGTCAGGGAATATTTAAGCATTTTATGTAATTGTCAATATTCCCCTTGAAATCTTCAACAAAATTCAACAAGCACTTATTGTTCAATCATGTCTGGCTTTTCGTGACATCATTTTGGAATTGTTTTAGCAAAGATACTAAAGTGGTTTGCCATTTCCTCCTCCAGCTCAATTTACAAATGTGGAAACTGAGGCAAACAGGGTGAAGTGATTTGCCCAGGATAACACAACTAGAAATGTCTGAACCTGAAATTAATTCAAGTCTTTCTGACTCCAAGTCCAGTGTCCTATCTCCTAAGCCATCTAGCTGCCTACATGCATTTATTAAGTGTCTATTATATGCAAAGCACTGGTTTAAATGCTAGGGATAGAAAGAGTTCAAATTAGAATATGATCTGCTTGGGGGAAGAGCTTTGCTTTTGCCTTTCCTAGCACATAGTAAGCACTTAATAAATGCTTGTTGATTGACCATAGCCTAGCCTTTGAGAAACTTTCACTCTTATTGATACAATATGCCCATCAATAAATACAGAACAGAAACAGCTTTTTCTTTTGTTTCACTTAGGGTTCATTCATGGAAAACTCCTCCTTCTATTGAAGATGGCTGATTATTCTCTACCTTTCCATCCATAAAGAACTCCTGGCATGAAAACTCCCTCCTCTGATGCCGATTCTCAATTATTCTCTAACTTTCCATCTTAAAGGCATCATGTGGGAGTACTATAAAATATCTTGCCACGGTCACTAAGTCAGTAAGTTTCTGAAAGAGGTCTTTCTGACTCTAGAGTTGGCCCTTGATCAAGAAAACTGTACTGTTTCTCTACAGAGTTATAGAGAATAATTTCAAAAGAAAAAACTACCAGAAATTTAGGGCAATCAGGAAAGGTCTTACATAGGAAGTGGTGCATGAGCAGTAATTTTTTTTGCTGAGGCAATTGGGGCTAAATGACTTGTCCAGGGTCACACAGCCAGGAAGTGTTAAGTGTCTGAGGTCAGATTTGAACTCAGATCCCCCTGACTTCAGGGCTGGTGCTCTATGCACTACACCAACTAGTTGCTCATGAACAGTTTTTAAAAGAAGGTAGGAATGCTAGGTGAGGAGAGAGATATGGAGAATCTTCTCACCTAGGATGGAAATGGGAGACAGAATATTGGGTACTGAGAATCTTCTCTCATCTGCCCACAAATCTATAAATAGGAACTCTATCCTACTTAAGACCTTCGCCACTGTAGAGTCTAATGAGGCTGCATGTATTAGGCTCCTGAGGCCATCTCCCTGAGTCACAAAGATTCACTCCATCCTGGGTCCAAGCCCTCTGCCCTTCATCTTCTCTCTTTCCACCGACTGAAATGGCGGGATCAATTGTAGCATCAATTTCTTCCACATGTCCCTGGACACTGACTGATCAACCTCTCCCACAGCATCAGAATTTTCGAGTCTTCTCAATCCATGAACGTAGCTGTCAAGTCCAAGGTGAGGAGAAGATGATCCCATTTCCAGGGCTCTCTGCAGAGTCACCGGTTTTATTTTGGAATCGGCAGCAAGGACTCTGCCAAAACACTCAAGGTCAAGAGACCAGCATGGTTCTAGGCAATCTGTACCTCTTAAAACAGTGACAAATATGTTATTTAATTTTAATGAGCTTTTTTGCATCTCAAATCTAATTACAGCATTATCAAGTACTGCTTTGAACTGCAGGTGGTTTCTCATTACGTGTGCGAAGCCTGCCACAAGCATTTTTCGTGAATACTAATAACTGCTTAATTTTACTATCCGCTTAAAAAATTAAAAAAAAAAACTTCCAGCGACTTATAACGCTGGGCTTCAAAGCTCTGGAGGGAGACACATTGCAAGCCTGCTTAATTAAAAAAAATAAATACTGTATTTGACCACCCTCCAGGTTGACAGACTGGGAAGGCAAGGCTGGAGTGAGATATGCTTGGAAGGTTTCGGAGGCAGCCTGTCCCAGGGCAAGCCTATGGCACTCAGTTTGAGTGCGTTTCAGAGGGGTGGATGCAAGGAACGGATTTTCCAGGTGATGATCTTCCCTAAGAGGACAGAGGCTTAAGGTTGGGCTCTCCAGAAGTTGGGTAGGGGGAGAGGTCCCAGGAAAGAGGTCAGGGAGAAACGGCTCAGTTGTTTGCTCCCTGTCTGGCCTGCTGAGATGGAAGGGGCCAGCCCTGACTGAATCCCAAACCATTTGCAGGCCCAAGCCTTGGATAGCATCATGTCTCTGACTCCCCTCTGACAGATATATACCTCATCTGAGGTTTTCCATTTGGCCTTGTTTGTTCCACAAACTGCAAAGGCCAAACTAAGCTCTATCTGCTGCCAGACAGTTTCCCAGATCGCACCTTTTTTTTTCTTTTTTGGGAGGGTGGGGAGTTGGAGAGGGAAAAAACACAAGGTGGCAGGTGTTCCATAAAAGAATCATCATCTCTGTCTCTTCTCCCCCTCGTTTTAATTTTTCATTCAGAGAGATTTAAGCAGTATCTCTATAGCCACAAAGGGTTACACTGGAATTGTACTCAAATAAATTAGCATCCTGGTACAAGTCAGGGGGGACTTCCAGGAAAACCTAGTAGTGTGGGGAGCTGTAAGGGAGCAGAGGCACTGGGGGCTTCCCGGGCAAGGGCAGATGGAGAGCTTATTCTAGGAGCTGGAAAAATGCAACCATAACCTGGAACATTACTTGATTTTCAAGATGAGGAGGGTAGGAAGTGAGGGCATACCAAGACCTTTGGTGCTGGAGTCTGAGAACCTGCATATGAGAACATGACCAGACACATATTTAGCTAGCTAGGTGGTCTCTGTGACTTCTTTAAGCCTCAGTTTCTCCGTCTGTAATGTGAGCATTGGACGGTCTCACAGAGGAGGGATTAGACTTTCAAAGAGATCGAATTAATCTTAATAGGAGTGAGGAGGCAGGGCTTCCTCATAATGACAGCTGTCCTAAAGTAGAATGAGCCACCACAAGAAGAGGTCAAGTCTCCCTTACTTTGAGATTGTCAAGCAGATGAAATAGGACCAGTGGTCATGGGAAATATAGTGGGGTTTCCTTCCTTCATGGAGGAACTGAAATGGATGGCTGAGGAGGTCCCTTCTGCTCAATCCTCATAGAATCTGTGATTCCATGATTACTATAGAGAGAGCACTGAATCTGGTGTCAGAGGATCGGCGTTCAAATGCCTCCTGTGACATTTATTCCACTGGGCAAGTACAGCTCCTGCACTCTGGGTCTCTGTTTCCCCAACTTTAAAATAAGAAGGTTGGCCTGAGTGGTTGGCTTTGAGGTTTCTTCCATTTCCACATCTATGACCAAATGACTTCCAAAATCCCTCCCAATTATAAATCTATAATCCTGATTTTCCCTTGAGTTGTTTATCAGTTTCGGAAGAGAAAGATAGCTCTAGAAATTCCTCAGAACCAATTAACTCATGTGTTCATACTGTTTTCATGCTATTAAAAAATAACAAAGGGTTGAAAACTCCTTCCACAAGTGTGGAACCCAACTTACCTACAATCTAGAGAATTGGGTATGATTCAGATATGGCTATTATTGTATCAGAGGCAAGAATTCGACCTAGGTCTTCTTAACTCCAAGACTAAATGGTTCTTTGTGCATTGTGCCAGGTAGACTTTGGGTCTAGATTATAGAATGTCTTTGGCCATTTTTTATACCCTCAGTGCTTAGCACAGACAAAAATAAGATTTTATGAAGAACTCACACAGGGCATGCGCTCACAAGATAATCAGAAGAAGCAATATAAGGATATTGCCAAGGTCTCTCTTAAGAACTTTAGAATTGATTTATGACATGGAGCAAAGCAGAATTGAATTAGCCCAAAAGAAACTTGAGATGCTCAAAGTTAGAGAAGCCCCCCAAATGTTGAGGGACTATTTGTGCCCGACCTATGGCAGAGCATCCCGAGCTCACATTGGTCTGATCAGCCATAGTCAGACACACTATACAACTCAACACTAACGTAGTGATGTCATTCTGGGGCTCTTCCAGAATAAAGGACAACAACCAACTAACCAATCAATATGCTCTCAGACCTTGGTCAAGTCACTTAACTGTGTTTGCCTCAGTTTCTTCATCTGCAAAATGATTTGGAGAAGTAATTAGCAAACCCCTCCAATATCTCCACCAAGAATATGTCAAACAAGGTCACAAAGAATCAGACATGACTGAAAAGATTAAACATCAAAAAGGGCACCTTGCACCTACTGTTCTCCACCCACGACTGGAAGAGCGATCAGACAAAGAATAAAGGAGACAGCGGGAAGATGTCATCGCCGGACGCTCACTCCGGGACCTATCTCTAATTCACCACCCAAAATGGTTTGCTTTCTTCTAGGGGGCAGAATAAATGAATGGATGAATGAATAAATGAATGAATACACAGACAGAAAAGTGGAGACACTAAGAAACAAGCTTTCAGTGTCAATGAGGACCAAAGTTTTATCCTAAATAAATATAAAGGTTTCAGACAAGCTTCCACCAGCTCTCAGAATGACCAAATCTCAGATTTGAAAGGGACATCAGAGGGCATCTATTCCATTCCAAACCTATGCCAGAATACCTTCTACAGCAGTGGCGTCAAACTCAAGTAGAAATGGGGCTGCAAGTTGACTTAGAAAGCCTGATTGCCATTATCTATGTTGGACTGTATTTTTTTATTTTATTAAACACTCCCCAATTCCATTTTAATCTGGTTCATGTCTCACTCAGCATTTGCCAGGAGTTTGGTATCTCTGTTCTACAGTCCACCTGACAAGGAAGTATTCAGAAGACTTCTAGTAAGGGGAAACCAACTGCCTCCCTAGGAAACCCATTCTACTTTTAGATATCTCTAATTGGTAGGAAGTTTGGAGGATTTTTTTCCCCCTGGCATCAAGGAGAAACTTGCCTCTTTGCAAACTGCCTATTACTTCCAGTTCTGCCCTCTGGGGCCAAGTAGAATGAATCTAATCTCTCTTCCATGTGACAGCCCTTCAAATACTTGAAGACAGCTCTGATGTCCCCCCTGAGTCTTCTCTTCTCCAGGCTAAACATCCCTAGTTCCCCATTTAATTCCGAATAGCTCCCATAACTAAATCCAGTTTCCAGTGCAGCCTATTTAAGCCTTTATTTTATTTTTTTTTTACTTTTAAGGACCAGTGTTGTTGGAAGCTAGGGCAGCTGCTGACAACCTCTCCCTCTGCCTACAACCCCATCACCTCATGCCTCTGAGGAGTAGCATTCAACAAGGTGTGTACAGTCACCTGGGAACTCATCTGAGGTCACAGCTGACTTTACATCAGCTACCACTGATATACCCCAAGAATCTGCCCCCTGTCACAGTCTTCCCTCCTTTTCTTCCACTAGTACTACCTCTTTTAGGGTGTCTGTCTCTCTCTCTCTCTCTCTCTCTCTCTCTCTCTCTCTCTGTCTCTGTCTCTCTCTCTCTTTCTCTCTCTCTCTTTTTCATTCTCTCTTTTACTTTCTTTCTTTCCTCTCTTCTTTTTTTCTATTTTTCTTTTTTCCATTTCTCACTCTTTCCTTCTCTCTCTTCTTCCTTTACCACTTCTTTTTCTTCTTTTCTTCTGTCTCTCTTTTCTTTTTCTCTATCTCTTCTCTCATGCTCTCTCCTCTCTTCTTAATTTGTTCTTTCTTTCTTACTCTTCCTTTCTCTTTCTTTCTTTCCCTCTTCCTCCATCATTTCCTTCTCTCTCCCTCTCTTCCCCCTCCCCTTCCCCTTCTCTTTCTCTCTCCTTCAGAGAGGAGTTCACTGTAAGGTGGAAGAAGATCCTTGATGCTTGTCAAATTGATGCTTTGGTGCCGCTTGTCCCACAACAAGAAGAGAAAGTTAATGGCCCAACACTGAGCCCTTTGTTTTTATAAGAGAACAAGTGGTTTATGAGAAAGAACAAAGTTTCTTTTTTTACGAGGCTCTTCTTGATGCTCCCTCACCAAGCCCATTAAGTCTAGTTATCTCTTACAAAACACTGCCACACAGGTACTATTTCCACCGACAAGTTCATTTAAGAGAATTTATAGCCTAATTGTGCAGCTGTTGCCTTCCGAGTCAGTTTTAAGAGATTGTTACACAAGTACTGTCATAATTTAGTCATGTTTTCATCTCACAACTATACTGTAATTACTGTTGTTAACAGTGAACAGTAAACAAAAAAAGTGCCCAACAACTCCAGCAGAGAGCACACCCACCAACCATGACGCCAGCAGCTGTCTGCGGCAAGCACATGGAGCCGGGGGGGTGGGGGTGCAGCGAGAACTCATCTGGTGACCCTAGGAAGGTCATGCTGATCCCTCCATAGCCCCGATCACAACCAAGAATCCAGGGAGTGACTGACAGAGAGGGGACTAGCAATTCTGACACCCAGGGCAAGCAGCACAAAATGAGAACGGCCCTCCAAATAGCCATGGATACGGCAAGCCCCTTACACTAACTCTACGGGATGTGTCAAGCCCACTGCTGAGAAGAGACCACCACCAGGGAAGGAGCAGAGTGTGGTTCAGATAATATAAATTTTCAGATCCTTTAAATGTTAGTGCCATGGAGCAAAGTCCTCGAGGCTCCTCCCTAGTTAGGGATCATGTTCTCCCTAAGTCTTCTCTTCTCTAGGATAAACATCTCTAGTTTTTTTCCATCAATCTTCATATTGCATAAACTCAAGGCCCTTTGTTATTCTGGTTGTCAGGGCTTCTTCAAAAACTAGAAACAAAATCTTTTTTAAAAATGTAATTTCTGGATGAGAAGACACTGAAATTCTGGACTGATCCTATAGAAAAGGGATAAAAAATAACTTTCAGCACATAGTCTTGGGACTTTCTTTTGTGAAGGATAATTTGATGAACTCTGGTTTTCCAATATCATCGAATCAAGATTGACCTTGAAATCATAGACTCTAGAACATTAGCTGTCATCTAGAAACATTGTGAAACATTCAGCTCATATAGTCCAATTCATTCCTTTTTCAGATGAAGAAATGGATCTCAAGAAGTAGAGTGACTTAGGACCTAAGAAGAGAAAGAGTCCTAGAGACCATGTAAATTAACCCCTTTATTTTAGAAATAAGGAAACTGAGACCTAGAGAGGTGACAGGACCTGTCTAAGATCCCAAGTAATAAGTAAAGTCTTCTTGTTCTTTGTCCAGAACCCATTACGGTTTCCACATTCTCTATTGGATCCCTTTTCCTCTATGTGGATCTGTTATGTGGATTTCCAGAAGCTGAAGACCTGACACACAGACCAGCAAAGAGCCTCATCCAGACCATCTGCGAGCGGGTTAAAGGGATTGGGCAGGTTTAATCTGAAGAAGAAAAGTCCTGGGGGAGGGAGTAAAGAGACGAATGGGAGCAATCTTCAAATATAGTCTTCCAGTACCTAAATGGCCCTCATGTACATAAGGAATTAGACATGAGGCTAGACTTAAGGTGTTATATTGGGCTTATGGACTAGGGAATGGAGATCTCCCTCATGAGAGGTCTTGAGATAGGAACCAGCTAGCACTTGGATGCATTGAGGTGAGAATGCTTTTTCTTGATCACTCTGAGGTCCCTTCCAGTTCTGAATTATGTAACTATGAGATCATTCCCTCAGTTTCTTCTGCCATTTTGAAATCCCTACAAAGAAGTTAGGTAACTCTGGAATGACTTTTTTCTTTTTGCCAGGACCTACTTAATGGGGACCATTTATCTCCTCTTTAATGAGTCTTTTTCTGCAAAGGGTATGAGTCACCCTTCAGAGCTACTGGGAAAAAGGAGGAGTCCACTCCTCCATTGGTTTTAGGCCATGCACTTTCCTCAAGGTTCAAGAATACAAGTACCGGATTAGAGATGGCATGTTGTGGGTGTAGAACAATATGTTCGGATCTCTGAGAGAGGTAATGTGTTAGGGCTCTAGGAGGGAGCCAGGTTGGGAAGAGCTTTCAGGACTAATCAGGGGAGTTTATACTTGATCCTAGAGACAATAGGAAGTCACTGGAAATGACTGAATAGTGACTGGGTCACAGCTTTAAGGAAAATCACTTATGGCCCTGAAACAGCGGGACCAGGTTGGGGAGCTGCAATAATGCAGGTGAGAGGGGATGAGTGTCTGAACTAACATAGTGATGATGTGGGTAGAGAGAAAGAGATAGATGAGACTATGGAAGGAGGAGTGGTGAGATTTGACAATTAACAGAATTTGTGGGATGAGGAAGAAGCAAAAGTCCACGTTAAAGCCAAGATTACAAATCTGGGAGAAGAGAAGAATGATGTTATCTTGAAAAGAGATAAGGAAGTTTGGAAGAGGGATAGTTTTTTGGGGGAAAGATAATTGAGTTCTGGTTTACGAAGCCCAATGGCCACAGGATTTGGGGTTGAGGACCCATGTTTAAATCCCAGCTCTTCCATTTACTGCCACATGACCTTGGAGCTGCACCCTAAACTTCGGCTTCCTCCTCTTTCAAATGAGAGAGCCAGCTTAGGTGATTTCTACATTTCCCTCCAAGCCAAGCTCTAAATACTATGAACTGTAGTTTTTTTAGAATTAATTATAGGGAAAGAATCACTGGGAGGAGGGGAAGCCCCGTGATTATATGTCAAGCTAAAAGCATTCGGAGATAAAATAAGGCAGTGCTTTAACTCCTATCGCATGTGTCAACCCAGAGAAAGCAAGCCAAGTCACTCTGTTTCAACAGCCTCCCCCCCCCTTTAATTCATGCTAATTCTCCTAAGCTGCTCCAAGGCAGCCTGCCCAGGGGGCTGATGCTGTGCTCTCTCAAAGTCAGCTGAACATCTGGCAGAGACTCTGGCCCTTCGTGCTCTTCCAGGAGTTCAGCTGGCCCGTGCCCCCTGGCCTCCACCCGCCAGCCTGATTGCAGGCACCTTGCCTGGGCTCCAACTGGCTTCCTGTGGGCCGGGTTGGGGCCCTGTCCTTCCCCAGATTCCCTACAGCTTGATCAGAGGGTCAGACCCTTGTTCCTCACAGCATCCTATCTCCCAGTGAGTTAAGGGATCTCAGCCAGACCCATCTCCATATGACCCAAGGTCTCATTCAGATCTTCAGGGGTCCGGGGCTCAAAACTGAGAAGTCCTGGGCCTTGCTAGTCAGAATAATCACGTTTGTTGCTGAGGCAGGACACGGAGAGCAGCGGACCTGAGTTAGAATCCCTGCTTCAGACACTTAGGAGCGAAGACAGACAGTCATTCTCTCCAAGGTCCCTCTGCAAAATGAGGCGGATGGACTCAGGGCTTCCAAGGCTGCTTCCGCTCCTAAGCTTTTGGTCCATCTGGCTTGGACAAGTCATGAGATTCCTTGTGGCCTCAGTTTGCTCATCTGTACAACAGGGGAGTAGAGCTGAACTGATGCTGTCTAAAGTCCTTTCCAAATCTAAATCCCACGATCCCCTCTGTAATTATTATGATGATAAAATTTATGAAAGTATAAAATTTAGTAAGTATTACTAGGATAAAATTTAAGAGTAGAAGGGGCTTCAGGGACCATTTAATATAATCTGGGTAAGACTTAAGTGCCCCCTTGTCCGAATGTCCAAGAAGGAAATTTTCAAGCTTTCTAAGGAGAGGAAACCATAGACATAGATTTGACCTGGAAGGGATTTTAAAGGTCAACCTCCCTAATTTAAAAACAAGAAAACTGAAGCCTAGAGAAATTGGCTGATTTGCCCAGAGTCCCCCTGCTTAGCAAAAGCCCGAGAAGGGTTTCGAACCCGGGGCCTCCTGCCCCGTGCTGCGTGCTGTCTGTCCGCCACGCTTCTTCCCGACATCCAAAAGCCTCACGGAGGCCGACGTGAGCACGGCCACGCTAAGAATGAGGCTGGCAGAGTGAGCCTGAGTTATTGATGCCTTCGGTGATGGGTTTGGGAGGAAGAGTTAAGTGAGACAGATAGAACTGATTAGCAGAACCCTACCCTTTAGCAAGGAGCGACTCCCGAGGCCTGAGCCTTGGGGAGGGGGCACGGAACCAGCTGCTCCCCCTGCGCCCAGGATCCGGCTCATTAAAAGATATTGGCCTTGATTAGTTAGAGCTGATTAGGGAAAGGTCGGCTGAAATTCAGACTACAGTGGCTAACAAGGCTGACATATTCCCTTCAAGATTGCAGGAGCCAGAGAGAAAAATTGAAGAGCCGGAGATAACAATCAATAGACACGAAGCTATTCTAACTGAGAATAATAAAGACTATGAAGTGAAGAAAAATCGAAACGGGAACCTGCAAAACAAGCGTGGGCTGAAAAATGTCAGGGCGGCCTCGGGCTCAGGAGGGACAGCACTGGCCGCTTTCTTTTCCTCGTTCTAAATCTAGTGGATTAAAGAAGATGCTGAAGATGGGATTCTTACACACACACACACACACATACACACACACACACACACACACACTTTGTACTTCTCTCCTTGCACTTCCACACTCAACTCTCAGACACCGACATGGTCTAACGGAGCATTCGGGGCCTGCTGGACTGGAATCCCCATGAAGGGGCAGGGGGAGCAGGAGCCAAGGCTGCACGGACGCAGGACCCAGGAGCGCAGCCAGAATCCCGAGGGCCGAGACACAAGGGGCAAGTCAAGGGCCGAAGGAGGCTGTCAGGGAAGGGAGATTTGCAGAGGATCTGGCTACCAGCAGAATGACTATGAGTCTGATGTCATCCGCAGGCTGGAGTGGGGTCTGTCCCTCTATTGTCTTCACCCTCCCAGGCCAGCGTGGCATCTGGCGCTGGGAAGGGTTTGGGTTGGCCTGGCTCTGCCTCCTGAAATCTTGGCCTTTTACAGCTGCCCCTGATCAAAAGGGGGGCCAACTCTTGGGAACCCCCCACACCCACCTTGCCAGTGAGGCGTATGGCTTGGACAGGAGAAAGAAGGGAGGGGTAGGATCACGGGCAGGGTCAGAACATGGCGTCTATGTGAGCTATTACATGGAGCAATGAGGACACGAGAGAGACCCAAGAAGGGGGCACGGGCTGGGGGCAGTAGAAAAGAAGCTTATGGAGGATCTAGAAAGACAGGCAGGTCTTTTTATTTAGTGTTTACTGGGTGCCTGGCCCTGCGCTAATTGCTGGAGTTCCAAAGAAAGAAAAAAAAAAATCATCCCTGCTCTTACAGAGCCATATTCTAATGCAGAATGTCTAGTAAAACAACATATAAACAATTAAGTACTGTGTGTGTGTCCCCTTTCCCTCTGTCTCTCTCCCTCTCTGCCCTTTTTTTTCTCTTTCCCTCTTTCCTTCCCTCCCTCCCTTTTCTTTTTCCGTCTTTCTCTTTCTCATAGATATACAAGCACATATAGAATCAGAGACAGAAACACAAAGTTAGAGAAGACACAGAGAGAGACAGACAAACAGACATAGACAGACAGACAGACAGAGACTGGCAGACAGACAGAAATAGACAGATATAGACAGGCAGGCAGACAGAGACAAAGACAGAGAAAGACTCAGAGACAGAGAGAGAAAGACATAACAGACTGACAGAAACAGAGACACAGAGAGAGCCTCTAATCTCAGAGGAAAGTCAATAGCAGTTAGAAGAAGCAGGAAATACTTCCTGTAGAAAGTGGGATTTCAGCTGAGGCTGAAAGGAAACCCAGGAAGGTCTAGAGGGGAGGAGGGAAGACCTTCCAGGTAGGGGGAGCAGTCATGATTTCAAAGGCACAAAAATGAGAAATGGAGGTTCCCCCTGGGACTGATTTTATAGACAAGATGAGACTTGTAGGGTCTTGGGAAGTGTAATTATTTAGGAAAGAAGTAGATTGACTCAGTTTGCAGCTAAATGAATGTAGTGTTTTCATGAGGAAAATCCAGGGAGGAAGGTCTCCGTTTGATCAGGGATTCCAGGGTCCAGACAGACCATGCTTTCTCCACCATCCTTCTCGAAAGCCATCCTACAATTGTACAAGCTCATCACACTACCAAAGGACAGCAGATTTGCAGGGAAAAAAAAAAGATGTGTCCTGTTCCCTGGGTCTATGGCATAGAAACAGGCACCAAACCTGAAGTTAGACAGACTCCTTTTCCTGAGTTCAACTCCAACCTCAGACACTTACTAGCTGTATGACCCCAAGCAAGTCACTTCACCCAATTTGCCTCAGTTTCTTCATCTGTAAAATGAGAGAATGAAATGGTCATCGTTCTAGGGTTTCTGCCAAGAAGACCCCATACAGGGTCACAAAGAGCTGGACATCAAACAACTGAACAACAGCCTGGGTGGGGGTACCTTGAATTAGTTGAGAATATGGGTAAGTCTCAACCTCCACAGAGCCTCAAGGTTAATTAAGCCTTTAAAATGGCAGGGGACATTTATGAATGAGGGACAGCATGATATAATATAGAGAGAGATCCAGCTTCTGTTTCAAGAAGAGCTGAGTTCGAATCCTGCCTCTGAAATAGACAAGCTCTGTGACCTCACACACAAATAAATCTATAAGGTTTATAAACAGAGGTCTAGCTCTAGGTAACCCCTAGAGCAGGTGCCAGTCAGCACTGAGAGAGGGTGTCTTCTTACTAGGAGTTCCCTTTACCAAAGGAATCATAGATCCGACCCCAGAACAACAAAATTAATCAAATTTGTGCTACTGATCTCAGAAAGTTGCTGGGGTAAGAGCTCCTTGTGAACCCGAAAGAGTTCTAAGCCTCTCATGTCAAATTCAGATACAAACGTACATGGGCTGCACATTGATTTAGAAAACTGTATATAAACACGACCTACGCGCCACTGTATTTTTATTTGTTAAATATTTCCCAGTTTTAATCTGGTTTGAGCATGCTTGACTTCTGTTACCCTTATTATCATTAACAATAAATCCAAAATACTGTCTCAGAATCACTGAATTTGGAATGGTTCAGACTAATACCTATCACGATAAAGGCACCAGGCTGAGAACTGAGGATATAAAGATAGGTAGATGACACAGGGGATAGAACACGGGTCTGGAAACAGGAAGAAATGAATTCAAATCCAGCCCCAGATACTCACTAGCCACGTGATCCTGGCCAAGTTATTTTACTACATCTGCCTCAGTTTCCTCATCTATAAAACGAGGATGATAATAATACCCCCTATCTCCCAGGTTATTATGAGGATTACTAAAATATATTTATAAAACGCTTGACACAATGATTGGTACATATCAAGCACTCTATAAATGTTAACTCTTATTGTTAAAAGTCAAAAAGTAAAACATTGCCTCCACTGTGGGTTGTAGATTGCAGCAGGCAATAGTCACTTTGATAACAATCCTAGGAGTATGGCCGCCAATCTAATCTGACTATTCAACTCCACTTTTTAACTTTTTTTCCCTTGCCCTAGGCAGGGCAAGTTCTACAGCCAAAAGAGCTGGGTTCAATCTCATCTCTGACACTGACCTCAGCAAGTTTCTTAATTTCCCTTAGCCTCAGTTTCCCCACTTGTAAAAATCAAGGCACCCAGAGCTTCTGAGCTCCCTAAGTCTAACTGCTGTGTTCCTATCAATATGCCAGTTTTTTCTGCTACTCTTTACTGTTTCTGCTATTTTTTTGACCTCAGGAAAGCTGAGGTGATTTCCCAGTCCTAAATCCCAAGATCCTCATGATGGGGATTCACATCCCACTATTCCAACCCCCTCCTCTCATACCCATGGAGTTAGAAAATCCTTCACCTTGGAAAGTTTTAGGCCATGAATCCCAAATGTTGTCAAGACTGAAGGACTGCCAACTTCTCCCGTGGAAGGCAACCAATAATTTTACGGACTTTCACATCCATCGTTGGGGTTTTATGTGGGCATAATGCTCAGCCATTTTATGTTGGCTTATGTGATGTGTGTACCAAAAAGCTCATAAAGAGAGGGAAAAAAATTTAAATGAACATTGTTTAAAAAAGGCCCTTAAAAGGCTATAAAGTGCAGTGACTTTCATACCCTTGGGGAGTTTTTTCTTCCCTAATGTATAGAAGAAGGTTTCTCACAGTCGGTTACAAGCTAAACTGATTCTGGGTATGAGGGCAGCTTAAGGACAGTCCAAGGTCAGAGACAGTCTGGAGTTCAAGAGCAGGCTGCAAGTGAACACTTTGGACCACACATCTGAGTAGTGGAGAATGCGCTCTCTGGGCTCCATTATTCCAGTGGTCTATGAGCTCATGAATGTAGCTATTCCTTCCCATGAGGCAGATCACATTCCACCCGCTCCTGCCCATCCAATATGACTGTCATCCTTGTCCTCCCAGAAATGCATCACAGCCAATCCAGCCGCTGTCCTGGGACCCCTCCTCCGGTTCAGCTGACATCTCCTGGCTACCAGTGGAAGATAGATACTGCCCCCTGATTATCCCTCCTTCCCATCAGACCATCTCTTGTTCTACTCACACATTTCTCTGATGACATCCCGCAGAGAATTCAGAAACTGGTGACTTTTCTACTGTCATAATACAGGGAAAGTTAAACAGTGCAGAAGAAAGGAAGGGAATGAAGAATATGGATAATTCATCCATTAAGCCACAGATTGTATGAGAGAATCCCAGAATTTCTGAGGGGGAAGGGATTTTACTGATTTTTAATTCCTCTGTAACTCATCAGATAATAGATTACCCAGCCTGTGTTTAAAAGCCAGCTACGAAAAGAACTGCCAACTTCCAAGTTCACTACATTCAACTCACCTAGATTAAAAAGAAGTAAATTTACCTAGAAATAAGAAAAAAAACTTTGCTCTTTCATTTTAACATTTATTCCACTTGCCCTCAAAGTAATTTCAAGATCAGTAGCAGGCCTCAAGGGTTGCTAGATGTGCCACAAAATGAATACAACTTACACTTGCAATTGCATGAACATTTGCACCCCTTGATTTTCCCGGAGGATCCCACATTGGCATCCCACATAACCCTCATGGCAAAGAATAATATTATGCAGAAATACAAACAAAAATACACTGAGAAGTAGTAGTCTACCAAATATTTCTAGCTATGTTCTCTGGACAATAGAAAGACCTTTGTAAGGGACTTATAAAATGCCTACTATGTGTCAGACACCGTGCTAAGTACTGAGAATGCAAAGGCAAAAGGAGGAGAGCACAGGAGATATAGTGTGAGAGGATCACACAGATGTCCAAGATATGCCAGAGGTTATCCCAGAAAAAAGTCAAATTATACAAAAGAACAACGTAAAGCATGTCAGATGGTTGGATGGATGGATGGGTGGATGGATGGATGAAAAACCATTTAAATACTTATTAGAGGAGCCAGTTAGGTGGTACAGTGGGTAGAACACCTGCTCTGAAGTCAAGAAGACTAAATTCCAATCCAGCCTCAGACACTCAATAGCTGTATGATTTTAGACAAGTTACTTAACCCTCCTTGCCTCCAAAAAATGCCTACCAAGTATTAGGTACAGGGAAAATAAATACAAAAATGAAGCTATTCTCTGCCCTAATGTAGCTGGATAAAAATAAGATGTAGGAAACAATCTACATAGGAGCATAATCGACAGGGAGGGTTGTTTTGGTTAGAGGAATTACAGAGATGGAGTCATAGAGCAAATGTCCCATCCAGGAATGGTAATACTGATTTCATTATTGTTAACAAAGCTAAAGAGTAAAACATATTTAGGGCAGCTGAATAGAGCACCAGGTCTGGAGTCAGGAACACCAGAATTCAAATCCAGCTTCTGATATTTACTAGCTGTGTGATCCTGGACAAGTCACATAACCCTGTTTACCTCCGTTTCCTTATCTGAAAAATGAGCTGGTGAAAGAAATGGCAAACCCCTCCAGGGACGCTGCCAAGAGAATCCCAAATGACTGAATAACAACAAAAATATATTTGCATGAAAATAGCCAGGGAACAACATACTGGGTCAGCGTGATGAACACTTATGAGTCAAGAGCTCAGGACCCTACAGTAGGAGCTGGAATGTCATGTGGGAGATAAAAGATGGAGCATTAGAATATGGTACCAACATGATCACATGTTTCCTTTGTTCTTTCTCTCTCTTCCTCTATAGAATTAGGCTCCTGAATTTAGTGGGTCCAAAATACTGATTGACAAAAGCAAATACAAGGAAGCTCACATGCTACCTACCTTTCTACAATCCAAAGGCCATCCTTGACTCAGAATCTGGGGTAAATTACATGGATACATGCCAATCTGTTCAATCCAATTCAATAAATATTTATCTAACACTATGTGCAAGGTCCTATGCTGGATACTAAAAATACAAAGATTTATTTATTAATGTCATAGTTCTTGCCCTCAAGACACTTCCATTCTTCTAAATAAATAGACTATCCTAGGACAGACAAGTGCAGAACAGAGAATGAACAAGGGGATCATACACATACATACACACAGATCCTTGGAAGGGAGGGGAATGGATCATAAGACTATAATAGGTATAATGGGGTATAATATTAACCTAGAATCCCCAACTTAGCTCAGGTCTCAGTTAAAATATCATCTCCTACAGATAGTCTTTCCCAAATCTTCTATTGATTATTTTCTATTTATACTGTCTATTGCTTGCTCATTGTCTTCCCCATGAGATTCTGAGCTCCTAAAGAATTGCCTTTTGTCTTCCTTTGTATCTCTAGCACTTAGCATATAGCAGCTGTTTAATAAAGGTTTACTAATTGACACCTTTTTTTCAGAATGAAGCAAAATATTTTTTTCAGTTATATATGTACATTCATTTTTGTGTATTTCCATATGAGTCATGTTGGAAGAGAAAACTCAGAACAAAAAGGGGAAACCATGAAAAAGGGAAAAAAGAAGGAAAAAAAGGTGAAAACAGTATGCTTCCATCTGCATGGCCTCCATAATTCTCTCTCCGGACACAAATGACATTTTCCATCCCAAGTTTATTGGAAATTGCCTTGGATCACTAAATTGCTGAGAAGAGCCAAGTCTATCACAGTTGATCATCACACAATCTTGCTATTAGTATGTACAATGTTTTTCTGGTTCTTCTCATTTCACTCAGCATCACTTCATGGAAGTCTTTCCAGCCTTTTCGGAAATCAGCCTGTGACTCAACTTTTAAAAATATTTTTACCACTACTTCTATATAACTGGTTTCCTTTGTAATTCTATGTGTTTTATTTTATGTTATTTGATTTAAAAAAGATTCTGAAAAGGGATCCATAAGTTTCACCAGAAGGTGAAAGAGTCCATGACCCAAAAAATGTTAGGGAGCCAGAAGGAACCTCAGAGATTGAGTTCAGCACCACCATTTTGCAGATCAGAGAACTGGAAGTTAACTATCTTATCCAAGGTCACCCAAGCTAAAAAGCTTTAGAGGTTAGATTCAAGAACAGGGGCCCTTTTACTGGCACAATGGCACACACAGATTATGCTGGGTCTCTTGTCTGAGCACAGGGCTCATTGCCACGAGACACACCATAACTCTGAATACCAACCCATGGCTTAGCTATTTTTTCCACAAAGAAATCCCCCCAAAAGCTCATCTTGTGGCCTTGTCGCACTGTCCACAGAGCCCTACCACCCCTTTAGGGCTATCTTCACCACCAGAATCCTGGATAACAAGGTTCTGTTAGAATCCAACCCCAGAATCAGGAAAAATCAGCCTTTCTTTTGAATCCAGCTTGAATCATGTCTTTTCTGATCAGTCCTCTTGGACTGGAGGAACGGCAGACAGTGCAGAGAAGTCTGCCCCTTAGCCCTCCTCTCCATCCTCTGGTTTTGAGGAAAGGGAGTCTGGCAAGAAAGAACCGAGGGCTTCTTCTCCTCCACTCATCTCACAAATGGCCCCATGCCCTCAGTGCCAAAGGAAGTCTGCAGTCTAATTTAAACATCACGTAGAGGAATGTCCCCATCACAAGAGGAGACTGCCAAGAATCCCATAGTAGCTATAAGGCCTCCTCTCTGGCTCTGAGCTTCTCACTGCAATTAGACTGATGTCCTAAAGGGATTCTGGATGCTTCTGGACCAGAGGGAAAACAATCAAACTTCTTGGCTCCTCTCCATGCAAACCCAAGGAAGACAGACATACCCTCCCCCCTCGCTCTTCAGGGATAAGTCCCCCGCAGAAAAATGCAAAAGAGCATCCCATGGGTGGGGATTATCATAGCTTTAGAGCTGGAAGGGACCTTAGAAGTCAATTAATCTATCAATAAACATTAAGCACATATTGGGTTCCGGCCCTATATTATTTCAAAATCTACCACCATTGCCTACTTCGCAGATGAAGGGACTGAGACTAAGAGAAGTGACTAGTCCAGAATCACACAGCTAGGGCCAGGATCTGAATTCCAATCTTCCTGTCCAAGCTAGTATTTTACTAGGCTTCCTAGATGTCTCCAGCTATACTGGAAAGAGTAATCCTCAGACTCCTGGAATGGAAAGAGTCTTTTGGAATCACCTCACCCTTTGATCAGTCTCTCTAGGTATGATGGTGGCTAAAGAGATGGGAGGTCAAATTCTATGTCTTCCTCAGAAACACAAAGAAAAAAATAACATAGATACTCCTTTGGAATAAGCATTATTGACCTAAGTCACTAACATAGTAGACGATGATAGAACACAAGAACTGGAATCCTCTATTCCTTAGATAAAGTGCTTGCCATATATACCTTGCATCCACTCTTCCTCGTGTAAGGAAGGACCCATAATTTTTCCTCTTCATATAGAAGTATTATCAAGTACCCATTTATCAATAATATTATATTTTATATTATAATCATGCTTGGTTCATAGTGGGTGCTTAATAAATACTTATTGACTAACTATGAGTATCATTAATCAGATCAAAATAAAGCAAATAAATTAAATATTATAAATATTAATCAAATATAAAATATTATATTACTGATTAATGGGCATGTGATAATAAGCACTATGGATAGAAAGAAAAGCAAAAAGATTGTTCTCTGTGCTCTCAAGGAGCTCCCAGTCTGATAGAGGGGAAAAACAAGTACATACAAATAAAATGCAGTCATGATAAATTGGGGATCATCCACAGAGAGAAGGCATGGCACTAAGGGGAAAGGGGGTTAGAAAAAGCTCTTTGTAGAAGGTGGGATTTTAACAAGAACATAAAGGAAGCCAAGAGTTATTAAATCACAACCCAAAACAGATTTCCTCTAGGTCACAAAACCCCAGATCTCAGGGGTCATTTAGTCTAACCCGAACTTGAATTCAACAAACAAAAGCATAAAAGTGCTATTTAAATATATTACAAACATTACCATTACAGCCATGATCTCCTTAATGTCCTTAATGGGGTCTGGAGAAACATAATTTTAGATTGGACAACATTCAATTCAATTCCATTTAATCCAACAAGCATTTATTAAGAACCTGCTACGTGCCAGGCAACAAACTACAAAGACAAAAAGGCAACAGATTCTTCCTTCAAGGAGCTTACAATCTAGTGGGGGAAGGCAGGGGAAGGGGAAGGTATCCACAGTGGATGTGATGGAGAAGTCCTCAGGAGCACAGCGGGGTGGGAAATGAAAAGATGGCTGGGGATGGGGGGGAAGTGACCTTAAATTGAGATGGTGGAGGGCATTTCACCCTTTGAACAGAGAGGCCCCAGGGGAAGAGGGTACTGATGTTATGTTAGTTCTAGATCTGAGGTGATTTTGCAGGATGAAAAGGTTACTGAGTCATGATTGGAAATGGAGGGGGATGTAGCACAGGTGAGAAATGCAGATAAATAGATGCAGAGTTTATTATTTAGTAAGCCCCAATTATGAGTCAGGCACTGTCCTGAGTGCTGTTGTAATGTCCTTTGTTCTCAAAAAAAGACATGATGTCAGGGAGGTGATGTCATGACATGCAAGTGAATAAGATTTAAGTGAGGGAGGGCTGGGCAGGGTCACTTGCCTCACTTTCCCCTCCAGAGCCATCTGGGGGAGGTCAATCTAATACAAGAAGCATATTTCCCATCTTTTGCCTCTCTCTCTCCTTCATTTCATTTGTAAATATCTTTCTTTTCTTTCCTACTCAGGGACTGTTTAAAAGAAAAAAAGGGGAGGACTGAGAAGAGAGTGAAAACTAATACATCAACTGAGTATGATGGGAAATGCAATGTTTCTCCCTTTACTTTTTTAATGAAAGAAGGGAGGTGAGTTTTCTCTAAATTTTATTTTTATTATGAATTCTCCCATCATGAATAATCCCAAATATTCTAAGACACAAAGAAATATATGCTAAACAAGGTAGTAATGAGTGGTTCATCTTATGTCTGCCATAACTCCTCCCCTTTTCCTCTCCAAAATGAATTGTCTCATCTCTTTTTCAGGATGGAGCTTCAATTACCATTTAAGTCTTTTCCTTGTACCACGGACTGCATCAGGTGCTGGAGATACAGAAATAAAACAAACCCTGCCCTCGGGGAGCTTACATTCTCCTGAGTGGAGAAGGAAGAAGCAAAAGACCACAGTCATTCGGAGAAGGGGAGAATGTTACCAAATGGGCTTTGAATGAGGTGGCAATTGAAATGAAGATGGGCCTATGCAAGAAGCATAGGAACAGAGTCTTGGAGCTGAAAGAGCCACTTCAGAGGCCATCTCATACAACCTGTTTGTTTTTTCACCTTTTTTTTTAATGAGATATAAATCCATTGTGTAAACTATTTTGATATAATTTTTTTAAAGCTACCATTTTTGACAAGACTTTCTACCATTTTTACTGTGAAATGACAAAATGAAATAATGATATAACTTATTTTATTTTTTTTGAGACAATAAGGGTTAAATGACTTGACCAGGGTCACACACGTAGTAAATATCTGAGGCTGGATTTGAACTTAGATCCTCCTGACTCCAGGAGAATTGTGCTGTACCATCTAGCGACCTCTCAACCCATTCATTTTTTAAACTAGGAAGGAACTGAGGGGATGATTCAAACCCTGTCTTCCCTAACTTCAGGATCAGTACTGTATTCACCATACCACATTGCCTCTCATTCTGATTCAATATCCCCAACAAGTGGTGGATCTCCCAGCTTCTGCTTAGAGATCTCCAGCAAGAGGGTAGAGAGGAAGGTCGTCTCATCCATTTTCAGTCTGTCCCACTTTTGTTGCTGTTGGATCATTTCCGTCATGTAAGCTAATTTGGGATTTTCTTGGCAATATCTGACTTTGGGGGACACTCAAATGGTCGGAGCAGCGGGCGAGAGTGTTAGACTCGGAATCAGTAAGACTATGGTCAAATCATTTGACATAATGTTAACATTGTGAATTCTTCTTTTCATCATCTTATCTAACTCCTGACTTGCAGACAAGCAAGACTAGACCTGAATGATCCCCCCACGTAGATGGGGATCTGATTGTGAATGCAGGTAGCTGCACGATGCAGAACATCCCTGAGGTCTTAGAGCCATTTTAAGCATTGTACTAAGTTCTTATTGCTGTCAGGGAGATTTGTCCTTATGTGGAACTGGAATCTGCCTCTCTGCCACTTCCATCAGGAAGACTTCCTGGATTCATTCAGCTCATTCTCCCATTTGTCAACACATCTGGCCCACTCTTCCCCGCCTTTGCAAATTTGTTTACACAGATGACCATAAGCTGAGGATTGGAGGAATCTTATAAAGGAGGGGAAAAAATCATGATTTATTTTCAAAGGGGGAGGGTGGGTTCCAGTGCAAAAGATGGGCAGTCATCATTCCATATTCTAGACATTAATCTCACCCTCCCTAACTTCTTTTATTCAGTCATTTTCAATCACGTCTAAATGTCTGAATTCTTCATGCCCTGATTTGGGGTTTTCTCGGCAAAGATGCTGGAGGGATTGGTCATTTCCTTCTCCAGCTCATTTTACAGATAAGGAAACTGAGGCAAACAGGTTTAAATGATTTGCCTAGCTCCTAAGTATGTGAGGCTAGATTTAAACTCAGGTTTTCCAGGCTCCAGGTTTGATACTCTATTGCTCCAATTAATCCATGGCATTTCAGAAGAGGCTAGACAGAATCCAAGAAGGAAAATCAACAGGACCAAGGCGATGGGAAAGCTGGTATAGTCAGAATAGGCTAAAGAAATGGAGACTGCTTGACTCTGAACAAGAGAAGATTGAGGAATGGCAATTACCCTCTTCAAGTACATGAACAGTCAGTGTTAAGAGTGAATGAATGGCCAATCAATAATCAAGGAACATCTATTAAGTCAACAACTAGAGGGACAAAGAAAAAGCAAAAACAATCCATGCCTTTGAGGATCTGACATTCTACTGAGAGAGTACATATAAACGTATATAAGCACATACTTACATTCTAATGGGAAAGATAAGGAAGGAAGGAAGGAAGGAAGGAAGGAAGGAAGGAAGGAAGGAAGGAAGGAAGGAAGGAAGGAAGGAAGGAAGGAAGAAGGAAAGAAGGAAGGAAGAAGGAAGAAAGAAAGAAAGAAAGAAAGAAAGAAAGAAAGAAAGAAAGAAAGAAAGAAAGAAAGAAAGAGAAAGAAAAAAGTAAAAAGAAGTAAAGAAGTAAAAAGAAAAAGAAAGAAGAAAGAAGAGAGAGAGAAAAGACAGAAAGAAAGAAAAAGAAAGAAGAAAGAAGAGAAAAGACAGAAAGAGAAAAGAAAGAAAAATAAAGAAAGAAAAAGAGAAAAGAAAGAAAGAAGAAAGAAGAGAGAAAAAGAAACACAAAAAGAAAGAAAAAGAAAGAAGAGAGAAAAGACAGAAAGAAAAAAGAAAAAGAAAGAAAGAAAAGAAAGAAAAAGAAAGAAGAAAGAAGAGAGAAAAGAAAGAAACAAAGAAAGAAAGAAAGAGAAGTGGGAGTGTGAGAAGGAGGGAAGGAAGGAAGGAAAGAAGGAAGGAAGGAAGGAAGAAAAAAGAAAAAGAAAGAAGAGAAAGAGAAAAGAAAGAAAAAGAAAGAAAAAGAAAGAAAGAAAAAGAGAAAGAAAACAGAGAGAAAAGAAAGAAAGAAAGAAAGAAAGAAAAGAAAGAAAGAAAGAAAGAAAGAAAGAAAGAAAAAAGAAAAAGAAAGAAAGAAAAGAAAGAAGAAAAGAAAGAAAGAGAAGTGGGAGTGTGAGAAGGAGGGAAGGAAGGAAGGAAAGAAGGAAGGGAGGGAGGGAGGGAGGAAGGAAAATGCATGGATAAATGGATGAATAGATAAATGGATAGGGAGATGGGGGGGGAGAAGGCAAGAAACGAAAAGAAAGAGGGAGGAAGGAGGGAGAAAAACAGAATAGATGATCTTCAAATAAAAGACTTGGATTTGACAATGAGCTGCAATATTTACTAGCTAGACAGGCAGCTGGTGATGCCACAGTGCACAGAGCATCACACCTGAAGTCAGGAAAACCTGAATTGAAATCTAACCTCAGATAGTTACTCACTGTATGTATGAGTCTGGGCAAGTCATGTAACCTCTGCTTCCCTCGGTTTCCTCATCTGTAAAATGGGGATCATTTGGGGGAGCAACTCCCTCCCAAGTTATAGTGAGAATACAACAGTCAATATTTATTAAATAATACCAGTGCTAGGAATCTAGAAGGCAGAGACAAAAAGGGAGAGAATTCTAGGTATGAGGGACAGAGAGAATTTCCAGAGTTGAGAAATGGAAGGTCTTGTGGAAGACCAAATGTTAGTGCCCTGTAGAGTATCAGGGCACCTGGGCAAGGTCCAAGAACACTGAAAATGCATGGAAGGAAGAAGAGGGAAATTTAGAAGATTAAATAAAATTAAAATATATAAGAAACTTGACAAACATTGAAGGTTTTCAAAATGTCAAGTATTCTTTCTACTGTAATTATTACTAATTTCCTTAAGATGAGGACTTTATTTTCTCTAACCTCGTATAGTTCTCCATCCAGTAGCCTGCCCAAAGTGGGCATGCAATGATTTGGGGCATTGTTTTTATTCTTTGGCACTGCAGGGTTTACTAATAAGAATAATTCACTTTAAAATCCTGGAGCAGAGTTAAATTAAGCATGGATGGCTAACACCGACAGCCAGCCAATGAGGTGAGCTGGCAGGGGCTTATGAGGGCCTGTAAGGACCCTGTGCCAGGGGTGACCCACAGTTTTGTGTACATGGTCTGCTCATCAAAGTGCCTCCAATGGGTTCTGGACATTTCTCCGGGGAATCCAAAATCAATCTTCCTCCCTTTTGCAGGTAGATCTCACTGGAATTCATAGCCAGGCCTGGGGTCAAGTTCAATCAGGCTAAATGTTTCCAAAAACCCTTGGTAACCCAGACTTCTCAGCCCACCCACAGTTATGTTCAATCTCATTTTGTGATCCTTCCCACCTCCCACCCCCCCCAGGACCCCCATACCCAGAGAACAGCCAGTCCTTAGAAATCAAAATGCAAATAATCAATTTAACCCATTTCAATTAACCACAGTTCCAAAGATAAAATGGAGGAGTGGATTAGTCTGGCTGGATTAGGTGAGTTATTTTAGAGAAGATGGAAACAAAGGCCCCTTTCCCTGCCTGTCCCTTTGGTCTGACTGCTTGCCTTTGAATGCATCATCCCAAGAAGACAAGACAGATCACACCAAAGGAAACTAGAGAAACACACACATCAGAAGGCAGCAGAACGGGCATAATGGATTACACTCTGTTCTTTCTTCTTTACTTTGTGCTCTCTTAATGAATTCCCTCAATAATCGAATTCCAACACAAGGGAGTATGGCATGGATGTATAATGGGATCTGCCTGGAGAATCCTGTAGAACAATGGGACCTCTGTGGACTGTTATTAAGCCCACTGAGTGTCATTGTGCTGGGGCTGGATTGCAGGCTTGGGTTCGAATCCCTGCTTTGTTGTAATTTTTTTTATTAAATGAGGCAATAAGTAACCTTTTGCAAATCTCCAGGCATTGTACAAAGATTCCTGGCCATCTCTCCATACTACCATATAGTTATTATGAGTAAGCCATCTCTAAAGAATGCAGGTATTGCATGGAGATGGCCAAGAATCTCTGAACAGTGCTTAGAGGTGAGAGAGAGAGAGAGAGAGAGAGAGAGAGAGAGAGAGAGAGAAAGAGAGAGAAAGGGAGACAGAGAGAGAGAGAAAGGGAGAGAGAGAGAGAGATGGAAGGAAGGAAGGAAGGAAGGAAGGAAGGAAGGAAGGAAGGAAGGAAGGAAGGAAAGAAAGAAGAAACAAACAAAGAAAGAAAAAGAAAGGAAGAAGAAGGAAGGAAGGAAGGAAGGAAGGAAGAAAGAAGGAAAGAGAAAGAAGGAAGGAAGGAAGGAAGGAAGGAAGGAAGGAAGGAAGGAAGAAGGAAGGAAGGAAGGAAGGAAGGAAGGAAGGAAGGAAGGAAGGAAGGAAGGAAGGAAGGAAGAAAGAAGGAAGGAAGGAAGGAAGGAAGGAAGGAAGGAAGGAAGGAAGGAAGGAAGGAAGGAAGGAAAGAAGGAAGGAAGAAGGAAGGAAAGAAGGAAGGAAGGAAGGAAGAAGGAAGGAAGGAAGGAAGGAAGGAAGGAAGGAAGGAAGGAAGGAAGGAAGGAAGGAAGGAAGGAAGGAAGGAAGGAAGGAGAAAGAAGAAGAAGTATGGATGAATAAATGGGATAGACAGGCAGACCAACAAACATATGCCTATGCATATATGTATGTTTACATATGTATATGTCTATATAGCTACATATATATTATAAATCTATACAACAGATCTAGGCTTTAAACTGAGGTCTTTGATTCAAATCTAGCTTCCATTCCTCTGCACTACAGCATTTCTATATTCACTCACTCAGAACCACCTAACAAATGAATGCCTTTTAAACAAGTGTCCTCCTTCACATAGGAGAATCAGGTATAATTATGCAGGTGGTTTGATGCTCCTCCTCCCACTCTAGCCCAAATCCTACCCCACATCCCACCAGCCCAAGCCGTGGCCTCCCAGTGCCAGAGCCACTCGGCCTCCGGCTCAGTTTTTTGCTCGTTATACTAAGAACTCATGGATTTAATGTCAGGATTTACCCGGCAGTCAAATGAAGAGAGATATTTTATAAAACTGCAACACGGGATGAAATTGCTAAGTACATCTATACAACTAATGTCACTGCAATATTAAAACAGAAAATTCATTTGTACACTTTTTCTTTAAATTGCCAAAGCAACTTGCCGTAGTTAATTAAAAATTCTGAACAGTGTGTACTGTATGGGCCAATTTTCAAACAGGGCATGAGCCTAGTGGATAGCATTCATAATGTGCTGAAAGCCATTGGTAAAATGAGATTTCCTTTTAAAAAAAAAAAAAAGCAAAAACTAAAGTGAGACCCTAACAAGACCAGCTTCTCTCCTGCTGGCCACTGGAGTGATTCAGAGTAGCAGGTTTCCATATCAAACTCCTGCTAAAAAAGACTTCAACGTGTCCCAGAGGGGACACTCCATCAAGTAGCTAATTTTGGCTTCTCCCTCTCAGCTCTGCCATTTTAAACAAGCCCGTCGTCTGTCCTCCATCATTGCCATCTTTTTTTCATTGGCTCTCAATCTTTGTGGCTGACATATTATCATAGCCCTTCTCCTCATGGGTATCGGCCCCCCTTCGACTTCAGGGATGAGGAGAAAAAGTGATGGGCCAGGAGACGGAGACCTGGGTCCTGCCATTCATGAGAGCAGGGCGACCTGGGGCCGAGAGTGCCCCCAACAAATCCATCAAATCATCAAAGAGCATTTATTAAGTACTTACTGTATGCCAAGTCTAGGAAGAAATACTAGAGACACCAAGGAAAAGTTAAAACAGACGTGCCCACTAAGGTTTTTGTTCCAATGGAGTATGTGTATGTGTATGTATATGAACATATATGTGTGCACTGATTGTAGACATATATGTAAGTGTTCTTTGTGATGTATGTACCTAATAGAAATAAAATAAAAAGTTTGGGGAAGGCAGACATTAAAAATGAGAGGGATTAGGAGAGGCATTTTACAGAAGGCAAGATTTGAGCTGGATCTGAACTGATGCTGAGTGAAATGAGCAGGACCAGGAGATCATTATATCCCTCAACAACGATACTGTTTGAGGATGTATTCTGATGGAAGTGGATCTCTTCGATAAAGAGAGCCTTAATTGATCAAAGATGGACAGAAGCAGCTACACCCAGAGAAAGAACACTGGGAAATGAATATAAACTGCTTGCATTTTTGTTTTTCTTCCCGGGTTATTTATACCTTCTGAATTCAATTCTCCCTGTGCAACAAGAAAACTGTTCAGTTCCACACACATATATTGTATCCAGGATATACTGTAACCTATTCAACAAGTAAAGGACTGCTTGCCATCTGGGGGAGGGGGTGGAGGGAGGGAGGGGAAAAATCGGAACAGAAATGAATGCAAGGGATAATGCTGTAAAAAATTACCCTGGCATGCGTTCTATCAATAAAAAGATATTAAAATTAAAAAAAAAAAAAAGATTTGAGCTGGATCTTAAAGGAAGCCAGAGGCAATAAAGGACAGCAGGATGGGGGAGAAAGTGTGATGTGTACAGTGTTCTGAGAGGGTCACTTTGGGTGGGGGTCAGTATCAAATCCGCTTGGCCTAATGGCTGGAAGGCCAGACCCCCCGAGTGAGGAACACCTGGGTCCCCATCCGGCAATGGACGCTTCCCAGTTCTGTGATTATGAGAAAGTTTCAGCCTCCCTGAGCCCCAGGTTCTGATCCATAAAATGAGGATAATGATACAGCCTCAAATGAGCTCACACATATAGAACCCTTCCCAACTCTTGTGGCGCCATATAAATGGCAGCTGGCACTAGGAGAAGTGGCTTCTCATGGGACAGTTCAGTCAACGAATGGTCGGCCAAATTAGGTTACACGGAATTTCATAATTTTACAAGGGAGTTTGGCTAGACTGTATTAATGCTAAGAATAGACTAACTGGCATTTCTATAGTACTTTAAAGCTTGCAAAGTGCCTCATATGTATTACCCCATTTAGATGTGCAACAGCTTGGTGAGAGAAATACTATAGTCAAGATTGTCCCATTTTACAGAGCAGTAAAGGGAGGCTCAGAAAGGTTAAATGATTTCCCCATAATCATAGAGTCTGGAAGCAGCAGAAGCAGAATTCTTCTTCCTAAATCCAAATACAGGAACTTATCTTATGTGACTGTAAATCAATGGTGACAAGAGAAGGAAATTTATTAAAGATACGGTTGTATTATTTGTTATTATTCTGTCATTTCAGTCATGTCTGGTTCTTCATCACCCCTTTTAGGGTTTTCTTGGCAGAAATACTCAAGTAGTTTGCCATTTCCTTCTCCAGCTCATTTTACAGATGAGGAAATCGAGGCAAACAGGGTGAAGTGACTTGTCCAGGATCACACAGCTAAGAATGGCCTGAGGTGGATTTGAATTCAGAAAAAATGAGTCTTCCTGACTCTAGGTCCAGCAGTCTATCCCATGCTACCTAACTGTACCCCCAATTCTTGTATTATTAATGAATGTTTATTTGACATGCAATGAAGCTAGATAGAACACTTGGTGGCTTTGGAGCCAAAAAATCATCAGTCCAAATATTAATTGTGCAAGTCCCTTAATCTCACTGTCTGCCTCAGTTTCCTTATCTGTAAAATGGGAATATTTAGAGCACCCATATCATAGAGTTGTGGTGAGAATCATCGATGGAATTAACATCTGTAACCTCAAAGGCCCTATTCCAGGAGCCAAATAAACCTTTACTGATGTTTTCATTATTGTTCCCAGATCACCAGGGGAGACTTGGGAAGAATCCTTCAGTTTGACTTCAAAAGCCCAGGATTCTTGAAGTCAATAGTCTCACTAAGGCTATTAGCTCCTAATTCAAGCATTTATTCACTCAACATGTATTAGGAGGTTTCAGAGGATCCTGAGGTTTTCTGGGCCAAGTAAACCCAGGAATTGATATATTTTTAAGCAGGCGAGGGGATCAATTCTCAGGATATCTGAAAGAGAGGAAGAAACAAACACTTGGAAGAAAAAAAATCACACATCGTATTATTACTAAACAAAATATCAATAATCAGCTACCTACGTGCCTACTCTCCCATTTCCCAAAGCTTTAAGAGAAGATAGTGCGCGAGGATATCTTCGATAAAGGGATAAAAAGGAAACAGACAGCCTTTGGCAAATGGGTATTCTAAAGCCGACCATACCTGTACGGCCACACAATTGACTGAAAGGTGTGGAAAAAACATTTCCTTATTCTCACTGTTGCCCAGAAAATGCATTTGATCTGACAGGAGAAAATGCCACCTGAAATCCACCAACATGGTGTCTCCAATGCACACGTCAAAACTGTACAAGATCCCTTAAAAGATATAACAACAGAGATAACCTTATTCTATGACCTGGTTATTCATCTCAAGCAAGTAATAGAATATGCTCGCCAAAGGTATTCGCCGCCGTTATGGAGAACGTCTGGGGGGAAAATCTGAAAAAAGTGAGACTCCCTGTAGACTGTGGGCTCTTAACCTAGGGATCATGAAGTCTCTTTTTTTTAATATTTTGAAGACTCCATTTCAAAAGCATTGGTTTCCTTTGTCATCCTTCTATTTTCTGCATTTAACATGATTCTGAGAGGGAGTTTTGCCATTCACTGCGAAGAAGACCGTGATATCAAAAAGTCCGCTGTAGACAGTGGAGGTCCTCCAAATGCCCCCGCCCTTGCAGGTCATTTTGCACATCCCATCAAGCCCCCAGACTGCAGACTTTCCCAAATGAGATCTGTAATCACTCAAATGAATTCAGTTTAACTAGCCACAAAGGAAAAACAAGTGCACGAAAACGCCGACTGCTCAGACCGTGACAGGCAGTTGTATCAACTGGTAAATCAATCCATCGGTCTTGAACCTGTACTGCAAACCGATAATGAGCTGGGCTCAGAGTGGAATAAGAGGAAAAGCTTGGGTTGGGATGCCTCTGGGAAATTACACATGGCTTTTAATGATCCCCAAACTTCTCCCTGAAGCCAAAGTCTATTTTTTTTCAAACATTAATATTCTTCTAGTGATGACTGTGAGTCATGGAAAACCAGCGTCTCCAAAGAATTAGAGAGGTGGGTCACCCAAAGGGCCGGGAGAAAGACAACTGAGGGCCGTGAGCAGTTTAACATGTTACAAATGATGGGTGCTAGGGAGAAGCAGCGTAAAGTGTATTAATAGACACATACGGCTGGGAAAGGAGGCGGGAGAGTCATGTACCAAGTGCAAGGATTTCAGTGGTTCTCAAACTTTTGTTTTCAGTATCTTTATTCTATTAAAAATTATAGAGGATCTCTCCAAAGCGTTTTTGTTTATCTGGATTATATTTATAGACATTTACCATGTTAAAAATAAAAACTATTTTTGAATTTGTAGACCCTCTAAAAGGATTTCAGAGATCCCCAGGATTCTCTAGACCATACTTTGAGAACCACTGAGCCAGACCATGTCTCCTCTGTCATCCAAGAGAACTAGAGGAAGGGAGCCAGAACAGTGAAGACAACTCCAATAGACAGACTACTTCTAAGTCCTTCATGACCTAGCCCCATTCTCCACCTTTCCAGGCTTCTTATACCTTATTCCCCACCACATACTCTTCCAGGATCACTGGCCTGGCTGTTCCAAGAACAAGACACATTTTTTTGTCTCTGGGAACTTTCTCTGGCTGTCCCCCAGGCCTGGAATGCTCTCCCTCCTTCTCTCTGCAGGCTTCCCCCACTTCCTTCAAGTCCCAACTAAAATTTTAAAATTAAATTTAAATTTAAAAAATTAAATTTAAATTAAAAATTAAAAAAAACTATTGCTTCAATGCTAACGCCTTCCCTCAGTTGACTTTTTCCTATTAATCCTGTACATAGCTTGTTTAGAAGGGTGTCTGCCTGTTGTCTCCCCCATTAGACTGCAAGTTCCTTAAGGGCAGGGATTGTCCTTTGCCTTTCTATCCTTAGCATTTAGAGCAGTACCTGACATGTGATAAGCATCATTCATGCTTATTTATTGACTGAAAGATCTACAGAAGGGTATAAACAAGTTACACAGCCCAAAAAAGATAGAGAGGATTAGGATAGATATTCACCATTAAAGGAAGCAACCAGATGACAGCTCCATATTAAAGTACAAAACCAAGAGATGATCCAGGCTAATCCACTCATTTTCAGATAAGGAAACTGAGGTATCGAGAAAAAGTCATTTATCCAAGATTACTAAGTGGCAGAACTGATTTTAATCCTTTGACAAGGTGATCAAGTAGAAAGTATTGGGGATAACCAAGAAATGCAGAGGGAAGCCAGTTAAAAGTCATCTCCAAATCTCTCACTGCTCCCTGCTGAAAAGCATCTGGAACAACACAGAGAATCCATATTGCTCATGAGACAGCGAAGTGATGCAATGGAGAGAGCACTAGACCTGGAGTCAGGAAGATTTGAGTTCAAATCTAACCTGAGACATTTACTAACTGTGTGAGCCTGGGCAAGTCACCTAGCCTTTATCTAATTCAATTTCCTCAACAGTCAAAATTGGGATTATAATAAGGATCCAATGTAAAGCACATTAAAGCACTTCTTCATCATGTGCTTTGTAGGACCTGGCGATCTTGAGTTTGGAGAACAGAAAACTGAAGGGGAACGTGGTTCCCATCTACCAGTGTTTGAAGGGTAGTCATCCGGAAGGGATGGAGAGGGCAGTGGTCAGACCCTCTCAGCTCAGTCCAAAGGAAGAATGACCAGCTATAAGTGGAAGGGTGAAAGAAGATTGAGATTTAATGAGAAGGAGCTTCTCCAGCACAGGAGCTATAGAGTGACATGGGCTACCTAGGGAGAGAGTGAGCTTACTCCCCTTCCCATGGAGGAGAGAAGGGGGAAGGGTTTCAGGCAGAGATCAGATATCTGCCTATCTGGGAGGGGTTGCTGCAGATGGGATTTGTACAGATAGGAGCTGATACCCTGGGAGGCCCCTTCCAGCTCCTGGATTCTATGATTCAGTGAAGAGGCAAAGATGGGTAACATAACACACATCACCGACGAACATTCAAGAGACACACAAAAAAAGGGCCATGTGAGGACACAGAAAGGTAAGCTCCCTGGAAAAAGGCAGAGAAATAGAGAAAAGCTCATGAATTCAGGCAGCCTGGGGAGAAGGCCACTCATTTCTCAGTGGAGGTTTAATTTCATTCATTTTCCCCTTCTGTAGCACGGCACGTAGAGGAGAAGGACGGTGGGAGGATGGAGAGGAGAGAAAAAGGACAAAATCGACCTTTCTTCCTCTAACCTCAAGGCCTATTGCCTCCCTCAGCCAATCTTTAGGAGGGGGAGGCTGTGAATGGCAAGATTCCCCTTCTCTGACCACCAAATTAATAACAGCTCACTTTGATATAGTGTTTTCACAGAGCCCGTGGGTCAGCCCAGCCCTCTGAGAGACTAACTACAGTCAGTGTGTGACTGTATCATCTGGTAGAACATAAGCTCTTTGAGGGAAGGAGCTGTTGTTCACTTCAATCTTTGAATCCTCAACATATAGCCCAGTCTCTTGTATACAGCAAGTGCTTAGCACCTACTATTTATGAGATTGCTTGGAGCACCATCTTACAGATAAGGACACTGAGGTTCGGAGTCACACAATAGCAGAGCTGGCATATTAAACCAGTTTTTGGACCCCCCCAAGTCCAGCACAGATCACTCAGCTTCTAGTCCCAAGATCCTCAAAGCTAGCATATCTCCCACTCCATTAATCCTGTAATATTCTCACTTCACCCTGTTTGCCTATTCTCTAAAAATGAACCAGAGAAGGAAATGGCAAACCTCTCCAATATGTCTGTCAAGAAACCCTCACATGGGGTCACAAAGAGCTGGATGTGACTGAACAACAATGTTTTTTAATCATTTTTACATCTGGGAAGTTTGTGTCCAAACACAGCCTATAAAATACCCATAAGAAATGAGCGATCTGCCACTTCTTTTGCATCCCCACTGCCTCGAGCACAGGACTAGGCACACTGTCCAGCCCAGCCCAAACATGTAAGTGCCTCCTGTTTGCTGGGGATATAAAGAAAATCCAAAATTGGCATTGTTCTAGAGAAGCTTCCAGTCTACTGAGGAGACCCACCTTGTTGCTTCCATGATCAACTACAAATTCCTCTGTTTGGCATTCAATGCCCTTCGTAATGTCCCTCCCTCCTGTCCTTCCTGTGTTACCTGCTACTCCCCAACATGCACACTCTTTGTTCTCGTTGCCCTCCCATCTCTGCCTCCTTCCTTTCCTGGCTCCTGTGAAGTCCAAGCTAAAATGCCATCCTCTACAGAAATCTTTCCCAACCCTCTTTAATTCTAGTATTATTTCCATATATATATATATATATGTTTTCTTGTTGTTTTCTCCATTAGACCATAAGCTCTTTGAGGGCAGGAACTAGCACCTGGCACTTTGCTAAGAGTTTGGATTATTGTTTTTACTTTTTTGTTTTGTATTCCCAGAACTTAGCCCAGGGCCTGGCACATCACAGGTAATTAAATGTTTATTGATCAACTAATTGAAATATATATATGATCATTATGGAATGAGAAAGCATTAATATTAAGTAGAGTTCTTCAGCTTTTCTGTGACATGGACCCTTTTGCCTGGCAGGCTGATATGGCCTAGAGACCCCTTTTGGGAATAAAATATTAAAATGAATAAAATTTAAAAATAGGATTTCAAAGGACAACAATTATATTTAAAATAGAAGTACCAAAATTTTTATAGTTCACAGACCCCAAATTTGAAACCCTGAACCAGGAAAATCATAAGATACATAGGATTATAAAGGATGACAATTATATTAAAATAGAGTTACCAATATTTTTAAAGTTCATAGATCTCAAATTTAAAACCCTGAACCAGGAAGATCATAAAATACATAGGATTACAAAGGACAACAATTATATTTAAAATAGTTACCAATATTTTTAAAGTTCACAGATCCCAAATTTAAAACCCTGAATTAGGAAAATCATAAGATACATAAGATTACAAAGGACAACAATTATATTAAAATAGAAGTACTAATATTTTTAAGGTTCACAGATCCCAAATTTAAAATCCTGAACTAGGAAAATCATAAAATACATAAGATTACAAAGGACTACAATTATATTAAAGTATAGTTACCAATAATTTTAAAGTTCACAGATCCCAGATTTGAAACCCTGAACCAGGAAATTCATAAAAAAACAGAGGATTACCAAGGACAACAGTTATATTAAAATAGTTACCAATATTTTTTAAATTCCCAGATCTGAAATTTGAAACTCTAAACCAGGAAAATCATAAGATAAATAGGATTGCCAAGGACAACAATTATATTAAAATAGAGTTACCCATATTTTTAAAGTTCACATTCCAAATTTGAAACTTCAACTAGGAAAATCAAGGAAAAAATTGCCTAGCAGGTAGATTCCAAGAGGGAGGAGACCTTAGGAATGGGGGAGAGGGAGTGAGGAAGGCACGGGATGGAAGATAGAATGCTAAAAACCCTTAGGGAACGCTCAAAGACTGGGCCACATCAGGCTTTACACAGCCATAAGGAGAAAAACGGGATTGCCTTCTGGAAGCAGATCATCTTTTGAGTTTGGAGGCACTCAGAGGGAGGAAAAACCCAGATGTTGATATGAGCCCAGGGCCCGGGTCAGTTGCAGAGAGGAAAGCCCTTGCTTCCCGGGAAGGGAGGAGCGGGCGGGTACCACACGTGGCTTCAGAGACCCATCCGTGCATCACCATGTTGATTTCTTTCAAATGAAAAACAATCATGTTTGTTTTCTCGTACACATCCTGGACGAGGGCCACGAGATGATTACAAAACGCACCCCACATAATGTGTGCTAAGCCGTCTCTGCCTAGCGTGTGGTTTTGGAATAATACATAAAATGCTTAATAAAAATTAATGTGGAAAGGAGAGTCATTATCCTCATCAATTTCTTCTCCCAGAGTTACCTGATGAACTAGTAACGACAAGTTTCCTCTCCTGGCCTGGACGCCATCTGTATCTATCTGCGGAGGAACCGGCGCCTTGCTCAGCTAGGTAAATTACAGCCTGGGGACACTGAAACACTATCAAAACCTTAACCTATGTGGCTTTAGATAGATGAAAAACTTGCTCCTTGAGGGGCCAGTAGGAGGCAACACAGTGCACAGCGCTTGGGAAGACTCATCTTCATGAGTTCAAATCCAGCCCCAGACACTTCCTAGCTATGTGACCTAGAACAAGTCCCTTCACCTTGTCTGCCTCAGTTTCCTCATTTGATAAATGAGCCGGAGAAGGAAATGGCCAAGCATTTCAGTATCTCGGCCAAGAAAAGTTAGATGGGGGCAGGGAAAGTTGGACGACTGGCAGAACCACAGCCAGAATGTGATGGAGGTGGGGGAGAGGAGCTCCTGGACAGACTGGTCTTCATCAGAAGTGAAGGGCTGGACCAGGAGGCCCACAGCAGTTCTTGATAACTACATCAAGTGCCCCCCTAGTACCCGGCACCCCACTGAGAGGTGGAAGGCGCCAGACAAATCCCAGTTATCCAGAGGACAGGAACTGCTCTAGGGCTTCGTCTTCTGTCATACTCTCAGGGCCTGGAGTGATTGGACATTAATAAATCCTTGTTAAATGAAAAAAATTTGAGTGAATGAATGAGGAGGAATGAGCACCATCAGGGATGGGAAAATGCAGATGGTCTAAAAAGGAAAGGGGAGAAAATGGGCTGCACACGTTCCTTTCCCCCTTTTCTTCCTCACGGTTCATATTTGCTTTTTACAGCGAATGTTTCTAAGGAGAGGATGCAGGGCACCCTCAAAGAACTGATCGTTAATCAAACAGCATTTATTAAGTGTCTGCTATGTGCCGGGCACTGTGCTGGGCCCTGCAGATATAAATGCAAACAATAAATCAAATCCCTACTTATAAGAGTTCTACCGGGGAGAGAATAAAAATCCGAACATATATATGCAGAATAAATATTTTAAAATTCTAACAAAGTAGTCAGCTATGGTTCTTTAAGGTTACATTGTGTTTTATAAAGGTTATCTTCATTGAAACCCTAGCATTGTTATCCCCGTTTTTCAGATAAGGAAACTAAGGCAGTCACAAGTAGAATGACTTGCCCATGATCACATAGCAGGTGTCTGGGAGACAAGAAACACATCAATGCAGCAATGAACTTACAAGGCAGGACAATATACAAACTTTCTGAGTCTTTGTTGGCGGCTGACGAGGACAAGATGGTGGACGGGCTCTCTCCGCTACCCCAGGAGCTGAGTCAGGGAAGACCTCAGGAAGAAGGAGGATCTGAGATGGGAGGATGTCGTTCACTCGCCGCTTTCCTAGGACCTCGGCTCAAGAGCTAAAAAGGACATCCAAGGCCCTCTCCCTTTACAGCTGAGGAAACTGAGTTCAGTGACTGACTCACAGTCACACAGGTAGTATTGAGAGGGCTGGAATTCGAATCCAGTTCCTCTGCCTCCAAATCTAGCACCCTCTCCATTTCAGCAGGGCCCTCCCTTATATCCAGACCCCAGGTCTTGACAAGGGCAGTCCTCCCTTCCGCTTGTTATGGAGCTGGAAAAGGCTTCATTTTTATGGCTTTTCTCCTTGATTCCTAGTAGTAAGACCCCAGATTTAGAGCAGAAAGGGCTTTGGAAGCCACCTGGTCTAGCCCCTTGTTTGCTGATGAGGAAACAAGCTAGGGAAATGTGGCGGGCCAGGGCCAGATCCCACCCGGCCAGTAAGGCTGTCACCAAGATGGCAGCCCTGACTCTTCCTCACCAGCCCCCATCCTCAGAGAACGGAGATCCCTCCCCTCCCTTCCCACCACCCCAGAGAAAAAGTAGCATGCTGTTGTGTGCAATAAAAACCGGGGGACTCTTTCTTAACACTCCTTTACACAGAATAAATGTTTTTAAATGATTATTGGGTTGAATTCAATGGCCTGACTCTGCCATGAAAACTCTGTTTAACCTTTGGACAAGTCAAGTTCCTTTTATAAAAATGGGGTGGGGAGGATAGAGCACCAGCCCTGGAGTCAGGAGGACCTGAGTTCTAATTCAGCCTCAGATACTTAATACTTACTAACTGTGTGACCCTGGCCAAGGTACTTAACCCCTATTGCCTTCCCCCTCTCAAAAAAAAATCAGAGGGAAGGGGATTGTGGCTAAAAAAGAGGCAGGAAATTGGCCTAGATAACTTTTGGGGGTCCTAATATGTTGTATTCTCATGTCCTTTTGGGCTCCCAGCTCTCACACTGTATATTCTAAGGCCCTCCCACCTCTGGGATTCTCTGCTGTAATGACCCTTCTAATTGTGGCATTTTATGTTCTAATATATGTTCTAAGGCCCCTCTCAGATCCTCCTGCTTCTGACATTCCATGTTCTAGACTCTTCCTGACCCTCCAGATCAGTCCATATTCTAGAGCCCCATCTAACCTCTGACATTCCATGTTCTAGAGCCCTTCTTACCTCTAACATTCCATGTTCTAAGATCACTTCCACCTCTGACATTCCATGTTCTAAGGTCCCTCCTACCTCTGATATTCCATGTTCTGAGGGCCCTCCCCATTCTGACATTCTACACACACACTCCCTCCAGAAGTACATATTACAAACCAGGTTTAGTCTACTGCATTTCTGAGTACCTGGGAGCAGCTCAAACCCACAACACCGCCCCCCCCCTCAAATCCTCAGGCCAGGATGGCACAGAGCCAGGGGATTCAGCAAATTCTCTTAGGAACAGACGGGGATGGTCAAGAGCAAACAGGGAAAACCAGCAGGCTAATGCTTCTTTGAGAACCCCCTTTAAGGGGCTTCTCCCCATCCCATCAGCCATCATCCTCCAAAGAACCAGCCACGCCCATCCTCATTCCCAACCCGATCCAAGTCCTACTTGACTCCCATCCCCTCTCTCAGCCAGCAGCCCTCCCAGACCCTCATCAGCAAGCTTTCATATTCTCCCTCTTCTACACCCAAGCGGTTAGCTTGCTTATTATATTTTCCCCTCAGTGGAGAAATCCAATCCCATTGTACTGACTCCCATAACACACAAAAAATGGAGTGGCTTCTTGTGATAAGAGGAGATAGAGCAAGAAAATTGCAACATTAGATACTGCCTCTTATCTGGGCTATTTTTCCTGCAAACCATATAATCTTAGGCTCATGAACACGGCCCCGGCTTCTAGTAACTAAGCCAGAGGTTCACCGGGATTGAGGTTCCGTTCGGGGGACTCTCCCACTCCGCCTGAGTCATTCCACCTGTCAAGGAGTTTATAAGAGACTCAGCAAAGGGCGATCGCTACAAGCAACTTATGAGCAGGAGGGAGGAATATTTGTTTCAAGCCATTCACCAACCTCTTCCCACATGTCAGAGGACACTCAAATTTTCAGCAAGTCGGTGTAATCCTGTCCAAAGGGCCCTGGACTGAGAGACCCAAATTCTGATTGCAGGTCTGTCATTATGTGACTTTAATTATGTCATTTTGGTCTGTAAAAATGAAAGAGTTTAACTAAATGGTCCATAAGGTTTGGTTGATCAGCGGATAGAGCCCCAGGCCTGGAGTCAGGAAGACCCGAGTACAAATATGGCCTCAGACACTTACAACACATATATGTGCACACAATATAACATATGTTACGCCGTGTCATGGGCTGATATTCTATCATACCTACACATACATGACAACATATACATGTGTATATAGTGGTCAGGGAAGGTAGTATTTAAGGACCCTGGGCAACTCACTTAACTTTGCTTGCCTCAGTTTTCCTCATCTGTAAAATGAACTGGAGAAGGAAAGGGCAGCCTCCACTATCTCTGCCAAGAAAACCCCAAAAGGGATCACAAAGAGTTGGACATGAGTGAAAGCCACTGAACAACAGAAAGAGCCTGAAGTCATGCTTTCCATCCCCTCTAAGGGTCCACCCATCTGATCTGCCATTGTCCAGCTTCTCTCCACCTATGAAAGCTCATCCGGACCAGTCCTCCAGAAATTATGCCCTTGGACCCTGGGAAAATCTATCCATTTAAGCCTCAGCTGAGTTGTCTTGATTGATAAGTGGGCAACCCCAAACTCAACAAGCCCACCATAGCTCACCGGTGCCTGATTATCTGACAAGATTGTGCTCTGAAGATATTTCATGCATTCATCTACTAAAGTCTTCTGGTCATTTCTTCTGCCCCCAGTGGAATAATTCTGCTTTCCCTTCCCATCTTGCCCTCAGCTCAGTAATCAAATATATACCATCCTGCTGCCATTATTTGTGGAAAGAGTGTGCCAATTGATTGCCCTATGGATCAACTCAACCAATGAATCCTTAAATACTAACTTCCCTGACCACTATATACACACACATATATTTATGTTGTCATGTATGTGTGAGTATGACAGAATATCGGCCTGTGACACTGTGTAACATGTTACCTATGTTGTATCGTGTGCGTATATGTGTTGTCTCCCTCGTTAGAATCTAAACCTCTGGAGAGTCGGGACAGTCACTTTCATATTTAAATCCCTAGCACTTGGCACAATTCCTGGTATAAAATGTGTGTGTGTGTCCATGAAAGAGACGCACATTCATGGATTCTCTAAAAGTATCTTAAAGGTCTGGAATCTGGCCCATCTTTTTCTAAAAGCCATGATTAGAACCCAGTCCCGAGCCTTTTTGACAGGATTACACTGATTTTTTTTTTAAAAAATTGACTTCTAGTTCATAGGACTTCTCCTATTTATAGGAGATTAATGTCCTATTAATAGGACATTCCTATTTATGGTAGGTAAATAGAGTCCACTCTTGGTCATAAGCTTCTTGTAACTTGTCATTTCTGCCTTGATGGATCTTAGACATTTGTCCCTACCCTTTCCATCTCTAAGAGAGGCATGGGACTAGTATATATCTATCTCTTCCTCCCTCATAAATATTGCTTATTAAGGTTATGGTAATGTTAGGGGTTCAAAACAAAAGCTACTCCCTGCTTGCTCTAAAAAAAGAAAAGTTGCCCAAATTTACACTTACTGGGCTGGTCTCTTCTCACCAAAGTCTAGTGCAGGGGTCCTCAAACTACAGCCCACAGGCCAGATGCGGTAGCTGAGGACGAACCCAGGGCTATGAAGTTTCTTTATTTAAAAGCCCACAAAACAAAGTTTTTGTTTTTACTATAGTCTGACCCTCCAACAGTCTGAGGGACAGTGAACTGGCCCCCTATTTAAAAAGTTTGAGGACCCCTGAGGGTTTGAGGACACTAGAGTCTAGTGCAAAACACCATCACAAAAAGTGAACAGCAGGGCAGCTAAATGGCCCAGTGAATAGAGCACCAGCCCTGAAGTTAAAATCTGGTCTCAGACACTTAACTCTTCTTAGCTGTGTGACCCTAGGCAAGTCATTTAACCCCAATTGCCTCAGCAAAAAAAAAAAAAAAAAAAAGTGAACAGCAATTAAACCCACTCATCCACACAAATTAGCAAACAAAAATTTTTGGAATCATACAGATTAGAATATATGAGAAACTACATGAGATCAAATGAGTTCCTCAGTAGAAATGAGTTAAGACCTCAGCTCACACCAAAGTCCCAATCTCATCCAAGCTGGCAGTCAGGGGTATTCCTTCCATGGCTGCAACTTCCACAGTCTTTTTCCTTTCAAATGTCTCCAACTTGCATCAGTTCTTCCCCTTAGGCAGACACACCCATCATGCACAACATTCTCTCCACCAATCTGAAGTTCCATCTCTTTCTGTATGCACTACTAATTGCTTGCAAACCCAGGCTCGGGTGAAAATCAAGTTATGTTTGCACATGATAAGCACTTACTAAGTACTTTTTCCTTTATATAGCCATCCTCTGAGGGGGTTAGCCTAGAGAGCCTATAATAGGGGTTCTTAACCCGAGACCCACAAATATTTTTAAAATATTTTGATAACTGAATTACAATATGACTGGCTTCCTTTATAATCCCATATGTAGGATTTTATACATTTAAAAACACCAGATCTGTAGGATTTCCAAAACTACCCAAAGGGGTCCATACAACAAAAAGGTTAAGAACGCCAGGTCCAAAATCTTACATCCTTGAAGGAGATTGGACTTCACTCAGATGGCTTTAAGGTCCCTGCTGTGATTTAGGAGTCGATGGCTCGCTGGTCCCCAGCATCCCATCAGCTAACTCTTTATAAACAAGACCCAGGAAATCAGTTATTTCAGCTCGAAAAGGGCCAGGAAAAGTTGCCTTCTCTCAAAGGTTTTCTCTGCCAAAGTCTAGTCCCTGAGTTGATATGATGTCAAGCGGATTAGACAATTAATGCCCGGGAATACAACCCAAATCTGCATTTGTTCAGCTGGGTCTAAAGGAGTTCCTTATTTCCTTCCTCCCACAAGTCAATTTACTCAGGGAGAGCAGGCTTTTCTCCAGATAAGCACATTGACTTTAAAATAAAGTGGGTGCCAACAGCTATAGCAGTGAGACTGGAGCAGACAGAGATGTGGCATTGAATGATAATTAAATACATTTTCATCATCCGTCATTTTTTTACTGCAGGTGCCCGTGTAATAAATCTGGACTCACGTCTTTTGTCAGCTGGCAGTGAACACATTTTAACGTGAAATCTCCTGGGATGAATTAAGAGTCACTTGGCCTTGTAAGGGAGGAAAGGTTTTTACTTCCAAACTGCCAAGCGGGTAACTCACAGCTGATTGGTTCCATAATACCTTGTTATTTGACAATACCTCTGCCTCTGGTTGTATTTCAATTTGCCACTCCTACAGGTTAACCAGGTCTCTGGGCTATTTATCATCAGATTCAAGAATAAAAACTTGTTTGGGAAGACTTTCACCTTTTTTTTCTTTAACAAATCTCAGATTGAACTCAGGATTGATCAAGGATAGACCAATATTTCTTAACTTTTTTTTGTCCTTTTAATTCCCCGTAGAATTCTTCTATTGGAACAAAATCTCTGGTCTTCCTTGAGCCTTTATCAATTCTAACCTAAACTATTGCAATCACTCCCTGATTGATCTCCCTTCTGCCCGTCTCTTTCCCCTCCAATCCATTCTCCGGGCAGCGGGCAAATGATATTCCTATAACATCAGTCTCACTATGTCAGTCCTTAGCTCAAGAAGCTTCACAAGTTACCTATTGTCTTTGGATAAAAATATAAACTCCTCTGACTGGTCTTGAGAGTCCTTCACAATCAGATTCCATGAATGGATGCCCATCAATTGGAGAATGGTTGAGTAAAGTGTGGTATATGAATGTTATGGAATATGATTGTTCTGTAAGGAATGACCAGCAGAATGAATACAGAGAGGACTGGCAAAACTTACATGAACTGATGCTGAGTGAAATGAGCAGAACCAGGAGATCATTATATACCTCAACAATGATACTGTTTGAGGATGTATTCTGATGGAAGTGGATTAGTACAAAGAGAACTAATTCAGTTTCAGTTGATCAAGGATGGACAGACGCAGCTACACCCAAAGAAAGAACACTGGGAAATGAATGTAAACTGCTTGCATTTTGTTTTTCTTCCCGGGTTATTTCTACCTTCTGAATGCAATTCTCCCGTGCAACAAGAGAACTGTTCAGTTCTGTACACATATATTGTATCTAGGATATAATGTAACCTATTTAACATGTAAAGGACTGCTTGCCATCTGGGGGAGGGGGTGGAGGGAGGGAGGGAAAAATCGGAACAGAAGTGAGCGCAAGGGACAATGCTGTAAAAAATTACCCTGGCATGGGTTCTGTCAATAAAAAGTTATTTAAAAATAAAAAAATTTAATTTAATTAAATTTAATTTTAAAAAATCAGATTCCAATCTCTTTTTCCAGTCTGGTTTCCCATTGCTCCTGTATTCTATGCTCTAGACAAACTCACCCTACCTTCTCTTCCCCATATATGACATCCCATCTCCAACAGGCTATATACTCCCTAATCCTGGTTATGCTCTCCCTACTCACCCGCACTCCTTGCCTACTTGGCTCCCACCAATGCTCAGTTCAGATTCTGCCCTTGCACAGGCCCTTCCTGTTCCTCCCCCATGTTCTAGATGCTCTCCAGAGCCTGAAATTACTGAGCATTTTGGAATATGCTTGGCATTTATCCAACCAGATATTTAGAGTCACAGAATGGGAAAGGGCCTCAGAAACCTTCTAGTCCAATTCTATTGGACAGATTAGGAAACTGAGGCCCAGAAAATGAATCTAAGGTCTTAGAACTTAGAACTATCTTATCCAACCTTTCCAAGTTGCAGAAGAGAAAACAGAGACCCCCAAAATTTAAATGACCTGGCCAAAGTGACACAAATTGAAGTGACAAAGTAAATATTTGATCCTAGCTCCAAAGCCAGATCTCTTTCTTCTGCTGTTCTCCCTCTAGTAGAATTCAAGTTCTTTGCTTCTTTTTTTGGCTTTTGGCTCTTGCACATAGGCACTTAATAAATGTTTGCTGCCTCATTGGTAGGTGCCCAATAAATGCTTATTGAACTGATTTGCATTTGCCACCTGCCTTTGGTAGCAAACAGGTACAAGAGAAGGGAGTGCTGAGTCTGGCTGACTTCTCATTTTTTAACAATGCGTTCCCCACCCAGGGTAGACTCCTATAGTGAACAGTCCCGGGGTAAAGCTCCCCAGCCCAGCATCACTGCCCCCCTCCGCATCCTGCTTCTCTCCTGCTCAACAATGCTTCATTAAAAAGCATTTCAACCTGAAAGGAGAACAGGGAATGGGAAGAGGGGAAGAAGGGGAAGGAAAAATGAGCAATTTCCATTTCAAACTGAGGGCAACTGCAATGGGAGCCTCTGACAAGTCCTGGGAGCTGCAAGACAGCAGTTGAAAGGAGGTGAGTTCCTCCACACTCAAAACTAGCAGCCAACAACCAACAGATACCCTCAGCCAGGGAGCCAGCCATCTCCCCATCCCAGAAGAGGGCCCACAATTAGCCATGTGGCTGGCACACCCCCTTCCTCTGCTCCCTGCTCCCCAAGGGAAAATAGCAGAGGTAAAAAATAAGCAACAACTGACCGGTAACAAAACCTCTGGAAGAGAACCCTGTTTTCTGGCAAAGGGAAGGACTCTGCAAATCTGGGGTGGGGGTGAGGGGTGAGGAGCAATGCTCTCTCTTCTCCCACCAAACACCTGCTCGGTTCCACTAATTATCTTAATTAGCATGGCTTCCAAATAAGCCAATGGCCAGAGTGGGGAAAAAACCATTAATTAGTCCTAGTTACACTTTTCTTTCCAAGGTTAACCAACATGGGCCATCTCGATTCAAGCTCATTAGAAGCCAGGAGTAAATGATGATCAACGCATTTCCCCCAGGATGTTTGGCAGCTGGGTGGCCCGGTGATGGTGCTCAGGTACTTGACTAGCTGCGGGATCCTAGGCAAGTCACTTCAGCTGTCCCCTGGGGTTAGAGCCAGACTCTTAACATATCCCCTAGGCCCCTGGCTCTAACATGGAGGTAATCATATCCCCTACCTCCCAGGGTAGGGATCCAGTGAGGTAATAACTGGCAAGTGCTTCCTGGCACATAGTAGGTGCTTTAGAAAAAGTAACTGTTATTGTTATTCATTTCAGGGGCTTGCATTTCACAGCAGGGACCCTGGCTCCATCAACAAATGTCCATGATGAGATCTGTAATCCATTAACCAAAAAATTAGACGTTATTAAGCACCTACGATGTACCCAGGCAACTAGGCGTCAAAGTGGACAGAGCACGGGGCTTGGAATCAAAGAGACTCATCTTCCTGAGTTCAAATCTGAGCTCAGACACTCACTAGCTGTGTGACCCTGGGCAAAAAGCTTAACCCTTCCTGCCTCAGTTTCCTCCTCTGTAAAATGAGTTGGAGAAGAAAACAGCAAACTATTCAGTATCTTTGCCAAGGTCATGAAGCGTCAACTTCAACAATTCGGCAACATTCAGTCCTGGGAACACAAAGGACGAAATGGAAATAGTTCCTGTCTCAAGGAGTTTCCATTTCATAGAAAGAGGTTACATGTACACACACACGTGCTGGAAAGAGTTCAGAGCCCAATTGGCCAGAGTGAGGATTGTTAAATTTTCAGTGTGAACATTTATAATTTGGAATCAACAAAAATCAGGGAGTGATTTACTGTTGTGTTGATAACTATCACTCCCTGATTTTTAAGATTTAAGACTTAAGAATATGATGGAGAATATGTTAATTGTGCACATTAAATTATAAAATATGTTGTGGGGGGCAATGAGGTGGCGCAGTAGATAGGGCACCAGCCCTGAAGTCAAGAGGACCTGAGTTCAAATCCTGCCCCGGACATTTAATGCATCCTAACTGGGTGACCCTGGGCAAGTCACCTCAAGAAAAAAAAAAAGTACATTGCAGGTTTTCATAAGCTGGTTATTAAACATTTACCAGCACATTCTAGTGTGTGTGTGTGTGTGTGTGTGTGTGTGTGTGTGTGTACCAGAATAAGCACAAAATAATGAGGGAGAGGAAGAAGAGAGGGAGAAAGGACATACACTCCTTTATTTCTCTCTGGACTCTGCTCCTGACTCTCTGGACTTCTTTTTTCACCAGGATACAGCGACCTTCTCGCACCAGGAAATTCACTCCATCCAAGCAGCCTCCTCACCCTGGAGGATCACTCCATCCCTTCCTCTAAATGTCCGATTCTTCCCCAATTTCCATTTTAAGCAAAATTCCCAGGACAGCCATGTCCCACTTCATGCTTCCCCACAGGCCCCTGTGTGGATATCTTCCTCTTCCCCAGATTCAACTATTCCTCTTCCTTTTTGCAAGTTGTCTCCCCCACACACCCCTTTAAGTCATGAGTTCCTTGAAGAAGGAGACTGCTTTTCTTTTTCCCCAGCACATCCTAAATGTTTAAAGAGTGCTTGTTGACTGGGCCTGGTGAGCAGCTAGGGGCCAGGGATAGCCTCCCTTAGGGTGTGGTCCTTGAGTTGAGCTTTGAAGGAAATCAGAAATTCTAAGCCAAGGAAATGAGGCTGGAGAGCCTTCCAGGAATGGGGGGAACAGCTGGCCCCCACCCACAGCTTGGAGATAGAGTGTTACTGGAGAGAAACTGCAAGACAGCTAGTCTCTACGCAATTATTAAAGTCTGTCTTAAGAGAATAAATGATGACCTTCCCCGAGGAAAGTATAAACAGAGCACTAATTGGTGAACAGACTCATTGTTCTCCTTTCCCTGCCTTTGACCTTTGGAATCCTTACCCATTCTCTAACTTAAATGTCACCTCCATGCTGAAGTCGTCCACAATCCCTCTCCCTTCACTCCATCAGTTACAACCTGCTCCCTTATATCTCACATGCGATTTTATTTTGCAGCTCTATCTCATTGATCATGTAATAATGACTTACTGTTCCCTGTTCTGTGCCCCATCTTTCTGCTAAACTGTGAGCTTCTCTCCTCCCTCAGATTCCATAACATTTCTCTCTCTGTGTCTCTGTCTGTGTGTGTGTGTGTGTCTGTCTGTCTGTCTGTCTCTCCTCCCCTCTCTATCTCTGTCTCTCTCTATCTCTGTCTCTGTCTCTCTCTGTCTCTGTCTCTTTCTCTCTCTGTCTCTTTCTCTGTCTCTGTCTCTCTGTCTCTCTCTGTCTCTGTCTCTGTGTGTGTGTGTGTCTCTCTCTCTGTCTCTCTCTTCTCTCTTTCTCTCTCGGTGTCTCTGTCTCTCTGTCTCTATCTATCTATCTCTATCTCTCTGTCTCTCTCTCTCTCTCTCTCTCTCTCTCTCTTTGTCTCTGTCTCTATCTCCGTCTCTGCTTTCTGTATTCTCTCTCTCTCTCTTTTGTGTGTCTGTCTCTATGTGTATATGTCTGTGTCTCTCTTAGCCCTTCTCTTTCTCCCTCCTCTGTCTCTCTGTCATTGTTTCTTTATCTCTGTCTCTGTCTCTATCTCTGTTTCTCTCCCTCCCTCCCTCTCTCTCTCTGTTTCTCCCTGTTTCTTTTTGTCTCTGTCTCTATTTTGTCTCTTTGTCTCTTTATTTGTCTGTATTTTGTCTTTCTTTTTCTGTCTGTCTCTATCCTTTCCTTCTCCCCATCTCTCTCTTCTTTCTCTTTCTCTCTCTTCTCTCTCTCTCTCTCTCTCTCTCTCTCTCTCTTCTCTCTCTCTCTCTCTCTCTCTTTCTCTCCCCCTTCTGTGTCTCCCTGATTCTCTTTCCTGATTATTCTTCTATCTCCTTTGTTAACTCATTCTCTTCCCATCCACAAAGGATGGGTCATCCTCTTTTCCCCTCCCAAGACTCTAACCCTCTATTATCTTCTTTCTTTGTACTCTCTCTCTCTCCCTTGGTGATCTTATATCTACCAGGGCTTCAATTAGCACCTCTCTGCAGGCTACTCCCAAATCTATATCTCAAGCCCTAATTTCTTTCTTGAATTCCAGCCAGCTTCACATCACCAACCGCCTGTTGGACCTTTACGCTGAGACATCCAATCAGCATCTCAAATTCAACCTGTGCAAAACAGAGCTCATTATAAATTCTCTCCTCCTAACTTCCTTTTTATGTTAAGAGCATCACCATCATTCCAGTTAGCCAGTGATCCTAGACACCCCTGATTCTCCATCTCACCACTTCTCACCCAGACCACTGAAATAATTTTCTATTCTCTCTTGGTCTCCCCGCTTTCAGCCTCTCCCTGTTTCTAATCCATGCTCCATGCAGCTGTCAAATGAATATTCCTGAAACACATGTCTGGATACATCACCCCACCCCACCCCACTCTTTAAAAAAAAAAAATCAATGGCTGCCTGTCATGGCTAGGATAAATTACAAAATTCTCCAGGCTAGCAATCTGGCTTCCAACTACCTTTACAGCCTTATTCCATTTTACTGTCCTTCATGCCCTGGCCATTCCAGTTAGAAAGCCATGCCTCATGCTCCATCTCCTGCCTCCTTGACTTTGTATAAGTCTCCCCTCATGTCGGACATGCTCTCCATTCTCACTTCCACATTGTATATTCTTTATCTTCCTTCAAAGAAAATGTTCTATGTGAAAACTCCAGCAAGTTCCCTTTCAGTCCCAAGATCAAATATTAAAACCTTCTATTTGGCCAAAAAAGCGTGGGACTTTTATAAAGTATTTCAAAACCTACGATCCCAGATCCAACCTTTCCAGTTTTTTTTTAATATTTTACACCACCCCTCCATATCCAATTACCTTAGCCTCCTTGGGTTCCATGAGCAAAAGACTATCTTAGCTGGCTCTGGGAATTTTCTCTGGCTGGCTGTCCCCTATTCTTAGAATACTTACACTACTCATATCCACCCCCTGGCAACTCTGGCTTCCTTTAAATCCCAACTAAAATTCCACCTTCTACAAGAAGCTTTTCCAAATTCTTCTTCATTCTAGTACCTTCCTTTTGTTAATGATTTTCTATTTATTCTATATATAGCTTTGCTTAGGGTCTTTCTTCCCATTACACCGTGAGCTCCTCAAAAGTTGGGACTGTCTTTTGCTTTCTTTCTATCTCCAGAAATTAGCACAACATCTGCAAATGGTAGATATTTAATAAATGTTTATTAACTGACTGACTAAATTGCCTTTGAGGTCCCTCCAACTTTACAGTTAAGATGCCATCCAAGTATGCATCGTTTATTTAGTTTCCTTAGCACTGTGTAAGGCACTTAGCAGGGACCCAGAGGAGTAGAACACTTGGTCCCTATCCACCACTAGAGAGGGAAAAGGGAGAAGAAAACAACAAAACATAAAACAATTAGATTAAAAATTCACAAGATTTTAGAATTGGCAGGAAACTCAGTGGCCATCTATTTTAACCCATATCCCCTCTCCCCCCTCCCCCCTTTCCCTCCCTGTCAAAAAAATTCTCACTATTAACATACCTGATTAGTGACCATACAGTTTCTGTTTGCAATGAGAGTGGAAACTACTACCTTTGGAGACAGCCCATTCCAGTTCAGGATATTATTGGGATGATCAGGATTAATTATGAAAAAGTTGGCTGCTTGGTTTTGTTCTTAATCATCAAAGAGAGCCAAAATGACATCTCTGTGTTGGGGAGGGGATCTGACTGTGTGTTGACTGTATCTGACTATGTCTGATCAGACCAAAGAAGGCTCTACCACAAACTGGGTTCAAATAGTCTAATTATGAGGGAGTTATTCCTTCCATCAAGGTTAAATTGGTTTCTTTGGCCGCATTATTCCTAGTTCTTCTCTCTGGGGTCAAATAGAATAAATCCAATCCCTCTTTCACCCTCTTTCACTTTCAAATATGTAAAGATATCCACAATGGCACACCCTCTGAATTTTTTCTTCTCTAAGCTGAATAATCTTCATATGACATAGACTTAAGATCCTTCATCATCCTAGCTGGCCACTCTATAGTTTGTTGATGTCCTTCAATAACCCTGCTATCATGAACTAAACCCTAGAAGGTAGCAGAACTACGTTCCTCCTTAGAGTTAGGTTTTTCTTAATGTATCACCAAACTAAAGTAATGTCGGTCACCATTGAGCTTGGAATCTACCAATGTCCCTCGATCTTTTTCAGACAAACCACTAGCCAGCCACACATAACTCCATTATCTCTTGCTTGTGAAACCTATTTGGTAAACCCATGTGTAAGGGTTTTGTCATTAATTCCACTTCCATGAAATGCCATTTTATTGGATTCAGCCCAGTGTTTTATGTCATGCAAAATATTACCTGTCCTCCCTAGCTTTGTGACATCTGCAAATCTGAATCCTTTCTTAACAGCTAGTCCCCTCTCCTGTGTTTAACTATTTTGTATATACAAGGCATGCAAAAAATCTCAAGTTCTAGTGGTTTAAAAATCTCCTGAGCCTTTCAGAACACCCTGTATTTGTATTTATTGTGGCAACTATCCCTCAGTGGTGCACTGGATAGAACACCGAGACCATAAGTCGGGAACACCTGAATTCAAATCCTGCCTTTTCCTGTGTGACTTTGGGCAAGCCACTTGCCCTGTGTCTAAGTTTCCTCTTTTATAAAGTGGGGATAATAATAGCATCTACATCCCAGGGTTGTTTTAAGAAAAAAAAATGACCTGAAGTCAGGAGGACCTGAGTTCAAATCTGATCTCAGACACTTAACACTTCCTAAATGTGAGACCCTGGGCAAGTAAGTCACTTAACTGCGATTGCCTCATGGGGAAAAAAAAACAAAAAGAAAAAATGAGATATTTACAGAATGTATTACGAACTTTCAAAGTTCTATATAAAAGCTAGCTAGTATTATTATCATTATTAACTTTATGCTTATGTTGTATTTAGGTAGGTAAGACTCAGTATTCTCAATTCATTTCAATTTAACAAACACTTTTTGTTTTCCAAGCACTGTGCAAGAGATGGAGATCTAAAGACAAAAATAAAACCATTTTTGCCCTCGGGGGGCTTACATAACACAAATGTAAGCAGATAAAGACATACAAAATTTATACTAAGTAATAGGAAGTTATTATGAAAAGTCCTCATAAAAGATTTCAGAGAAAGAGTTTGTATCAGAATCACAGAGTCAGAAGGGGTCTCAGAAGTTACTTAGATCAATTCACAAATGAAAGAATAAATGAATGAATGAATGGGAATTTAGGGTCAGCAAAGTACGAACAAGGACATTGTTGATAGCATTCTCCACAAGTGATCATCTGGACTTTGACTTGCAGACTTCTGGGGACAGAGAGCTCTTCGGTTCCACTTAAAAACAGCCCTAATTGTTATAAAGCATTTCCCTCCACAGCAATGAAATCTCTCTCCACAACTTCTGCTTGTTGCTCCTAATTCTGCCCCATTAGGAAAAACATATCAAATCTGAGCCTTCTTGTATATCCCAGTCTTTCACAGAAATCAATTAGCATCAATGAAAAGCCTCCGTTGCAAGCACGGTGTTACTCTCTGAAACTACAAGGACAAAACTAAAACGCGGTCTCTAGCCTCAAAGAGCTTATACTCTGTCCAGGGAAACAACACATGAGCATATATTTGCATATATATGTATATCTGTCTACTTACGCACATATATATGTATATACATGTCTATGCTCATTGTCCTTCATTTTCTGAGAGAACCAATGGCATCAAGGGGGAATGCCTCGGCTCATGGGTGAACTGGATTTAAGTGAGGCAAAATTGCTCAGACTCATCAGCCCCACTCTCTCTTCCAGAGTCACTGAAGTCCAAAGGCAAGGCAAAAGTCAAGATGACCAGCGTTGGCCTGGGAGGCTGTGGATGGCCTTGACATTTTTCATCTCTAATCAAGTCCTAAGCACTCTTAGCACCTGCTTCAGCCACCTTTGTAGCCATTGCAACAAAGAATTCTCATCTGCCCATTCCACTAAAGGAATAGCAAAAATAGACATAAGATGACTTGGGCTGGGGGAGATGCACTAGCATCTGGGAGGATCATGAAAGGCCTCATGTTAAACAGAAAAACAACACTTCTTCTGGGTCTTGAAGGGTAACAGCAATCCTGGGAAAGAAAAAATAAGGAAAAAAGCACAGTCCAGAAATGAAGCAGTCAAAGATACAAAGTTGGGAGAAGGAATGTTGTATCTAAGAAATTAAACATCATGTTCCCCCTTTCTCATTTCCAGGTTCATCAATTAAACTTTATATTTTATGGTCTTTAGTCCTTTCATTATCCTGCTTATCAATGCCCTTTCTCTGGTGTGTTCAATTCACAGATAAGAGAACTGAGATATTACTGGGTCTGTGTCCCAAAGAGATCATAAAAAATGGGGAAAGGATCCATATGTGCAAAAATGTTTGTGGCAGTTCTTTTTATAGTGGCAAGGAACTGGAAACTGAATCAACTGGGGAATGGATGGATAAGTTATGGTATATGAATGTTATGGAATACTATTGTTCTATAAGAAATGATCAGCAGGGTGACTTCAAAAAAACCTGGAGAGATTTACATAAACTGATGCTGAGTTAAGTGAGCAGAACCAGGAGAACACTGTACACAGTAACAACAAGATTATGTGATGATCAACCGTGATGTACGGGGCTCTTTTCAACAATAAGGTGATTTGAGACAATTTCAATAGATGTAAAGTGCCATCTCTACTGCCAGAGAGAGAGGACTATAGAGACTGAGTGTGGATACTTTTTGTTTGCTTGTTTATTTTTTTCCTTTCTCGTATTTTTTTCCCTTTTTGTTCTGATTTTTCTTTCACAATATGATAAATAAGGAAATGTGTTTAAAAGGATTGTACATGTTTAACTTATATTGGTTTATTTGCTCTCTTGGGGAGAGAGAAGGGAAAGGAGGGAAGGGAGAAAATTTTGGATCACAAATTCTTACAAAAATGAATGTTGAAAATTATCTATATATGTATTTGGAAAAATAAACTACTAAGGAAGGAAGAAAGGGAGGGAGGGAGGGAAGGAAGGAGAAAGGGAGGGAGGAAGAGAGAGAGAAAGAGAGAGAGAAAGAAAGAAAGAAGAGAGAGAGAGAAAAAGAAAGAAAGAGAGAGAGAGAGAGAAGAAAGAAAGAAAGAAAGAAAGAAAGAAAGAAAGAAAGAAAGAAAGAAAGAGAAAGAAAGAAAGAAAGAAAGAAAGAAAGAAAGAAGAAAGAAAGAGAAAGAAAGAGAAAGAAAGAAGAAAGAAAGAAAAAAGAAAGAAAGAAAGAAAGGAAGGAAGAAAGGAAGGAAGGAAGGAAGGAAGGAAGGAAGGAAGGAAGGAAGGAAGGAAGAAGGAAGGAAGGAAGGAAGGAAGGAAGGAAGGAAGAAAGGAAGGAAGGAAGAAAAGAAGGAGGGAGGGAAAAGGGAGGAAAGAAGAGAGGAAGGAGGGAGGGAAAAGGGAGGAAAGAAGAGAGGAAGGAGGGAGGGAAGAAGGGAGGGAAGAGGGAGGGAAGAAGAGAACACTGAGGTGTTAGGAACGACTGACCCAAGATCACCAAGGAGAATCAGAGATGGGATCTGAACCCAGTTCCTCCACCTCCAAAGTTCACCTCCTTCCACTAGCACCGCGCGCTATCCGCTGGGGGCCCGGCACACGCAGCCTCTGCCTTTTCCCCCTTGCAGGGCGAGGAGCCGAACGGCCGGGTTCAGAAATAACTGGCTCCGGTCCCCAGGCTCGAGGAGCCGGCCTCTCTTTGCGCCTGTGACATCATCGTGCCCCAGTGGGCGAGGCTGGCCCAGATCACACTGCCCATTCATTAGCGTCAGCTGTTCTCCGAGCCTCGAAGCCCGGAGGAAGCCGTCCCGGCCCCAGCCACCCGGCGAGCGCAGGCTGGCCCTGGCCCTGTCTGACTTCCCGCGCTGCCCCCGGGCCCCCGACACCCGAGCGATTGCACTTCTACGAAGAAAGTTATAAAGAAAGCAGACGGAGAGGCGAAAGAAACCTAGCCTGCCAAACCCCATCAAAATCCCTATTTGCCAGGTTCTCTCTGCCCTAAGCGCCTCGTCTCGGTTCTCGAAGGCCAGGTTTCGGTTGTAGTGCCAGCAAGGGGACTCACATGTACTTTAGCTCCCATTCTCCTTTTTAAAACTTTGCTAACTTTTTTTTAAGTTTATAAATAGCCTTGGAAAAGGAGCTGGAACTGGCTTCTTAGTAAATACCGCTGACCCATTTTCCTCATTCTTCACCAGGAATAGGTGACTGTTACCACGGAAAGTACAGAACTGTCTAAATATATATTTCCTCCTCACATGGGCCCAGATCAGAAAAAGCAGAGCTGAAAACCAGTAGGGGAGGGAGGGAAAGAAGCTGGGACAGGAAACAGCAAATTCTTCCACAGATGCCTTTCATCCTCTCCCAGGGGAAAGGATGGAAGGCGGACCAAAGCTAGGAAGCCTTTGGCTTCTCGGCATGGGGAAACAGCGAGGGGGGCGGACCTGAGAAGGAAGGGACTGGCCCTTCAACCTCTTTATCTCCTCCCTGTGCCTAGCAAGGTGCAATTGTGTTGACCATTAGAACTAGAATAAAGCAAGAGCCACTGGGATGAATTCTCTGCCCTTATTTTTCCTTCCAACATGGCAGCCTCCCATTGGTGTCCTAAGGGTTCCATCTCTCCCTAACAGAGTGGTGTCCCTCCTCCCACCTAAATGAGGGCTGTTCTTGCCAGGAGAATGTCGTGGCCCTTGCTCCAGGCATAATGATTTTAAATAACATTTCTCATCATATTATCATATTGTTTTGATCCCAGAATCACAGACACTGTTTGAAGAGACTTTGGCGATCATCTTTTCCTATATAGATGTAACACAGAGATCACAAATGAGGTAGGAAGAACTTTAGAAGGCAGTTTGTCCAATTCCCAGTTTTACAAATGAGGAAATAGAGGCTCAGTGAGGAAAAGTGATTTGTCCCAGATTCCCTAGTAAATATGGATACAGCACCAGCAGGAACCTCAAAGGGCTCAGAAAGGTAGTAACTTACCTGAGAGCCTAGGGAATAATTAGAACTGGTATCAGCAGGGTTGATTCACTCACTTCCTCAATCAACATCTATTAAGTATCTGCTGTATGCAGGGAACCAGAGGAGTCCCTGCTGAAATCCTCTGTTGCTCATTAGCAAGTAACTCAATATAATGCCTCCAAGTGAGAAACTAAAGAGGGAGCTTCCTATTAGCCCTGGGATCCTTATTTCAATCAATTAATCAATAAGCATTAAGTGCTTACTATGTGCCAACCACCAGGCTAAGTTGCTAGGATTACAAAAAAACTGTCCTTGGGGTAGCTGAGAGAATGGACTCCGGGCTCCTTGGTTCAGTATAATATAGAAGGGGAGAGCTCCAGAGTTAAAAACCAGAGACCACCGGATTGGAATCCCTTCTTGGATGCTAATGTATTTCAGAAGTCACAATTATATTGAGCCAGAGATAGAAGAAATCTCAGGGACCATCTGGTCCAACCCCTTTAATTTGCCAAATGAGGAAACTGAGGTTCAGAAAAGTCAAATAATTATCCCAAGTAAACAGCGGACCTGGGTCTCCATTGGGTATTCTAATGCTGAGCCCATGGCTAGAGTATAACTCATTTTTTACATTTTATTTTCACATTAGGAGCTTAACAAATACCAGATACAATGAGCATTTCAATATACATTGAAGAGCCCAAGAGAAGGATTATACATGAAACTGCAAATCTCTGACTGTAGGATCCTTCCATCTGACTTACACTGAAATCTTTGATATATAGTTTCCCCAGACCATTCCCAACATTCTAATTGTGAGATTCTCAAGAACAGGTGCTATCTTTTCTATTTGTATCTTCAATGCTCCACATACAATACGCACTTAATAAATGCTTCATTCATATATATATATATATATATATATACACAACTTAATTTTTTAAATATACAGTAATTTTAGCATATAACTTTGAAAGCTTTCCCACCTGTGATTCTTTCTGAACTTCCTTCTGCTCTTTTTTGGGGGGAGAGGGGTAGAATTAATCTCCAAAAAAATTTAGAAGTGGGGAATATCCTATCTCTATAGCTCTTCTTCTACCTCTTCTCCCCAACTGAAAAGGTGGAAAGAAAAAACGAAACTCATAACAAGATAGATAGATAGATAGATAGATAGATAGATAGATAGATAGATAGATAGATGATAGACAGATAGGGTAGGTAGGGAGGGTCAGTAGTCAGGTATGTAGGTAGGTAGGTAGATAGACAAAACAAATTTCTTCAACGACCAGGTACAAAAATACATGTTTAATTCTCTACCTTGAATCCCTTCAGTGAGATGAGTAATGTTTTCTCACTTGTCCTCTAGGTCTTCATTGACAATATGGTATCATCTATGTGCTCCCATAATGTATCTCTCCATTGTCCTTTTGAAAAGGGTTTTGTTCTGGGCATGACTAATCAAGGGACATCCATAACCTCTTCATCTCAAATTTAAAATTCTCCATTTTCCTTTAGTAGCTCTGCTTGGTTTAGACTGCAGATCATGCCCCTTCACTGAGTACCACCCCCCCTCCCCAGATAGCCACCCATCTGCTTCCCATCTTTCTTTTGTGTTATTTTTCCCCATTAGATTGTAAGTTCTTTCAGGACAGAGACTATCTTATTTGTGTCTGAAGTACTTAGCACAATGCCTGGCATATAGTAGGTGCTTGATAAATGTTTGTTGAATTGAGTTAATGCTTCCTCTCACAGAAAAGAATTGTAGGACTAACAAAAGTTCTGACATGCTTTCAGATGCCTTAGACACAAATTCTTAAGAAGCTTCAAGTAAGACGCTTTCCTGGCTTAGCTTTCTGCCCTGTAAAAGGAGGGGATTGAACTAGATAGCTCTAGGACTCCTTTCAGGTCTAAAAGTTCATGATTCTCATAAGAAAAATTAAATGAGACAAGTTTTTTTCCCCCATCAATGGAATATGACTTATCAAAGGTCTATCATCTTGGAATCTGAAGACTTGGGTACTAAGCAATGATGGATGATGTAATCCTGGCTCTTCCACTTAGTATCTGTTTGACCTTGAGTCAAAACCTCCCACTCTGCTTCTCTGGACCTCAGTTTCTTCATCCATTAAGAAATAGCATTGGACTGGATGACCCTCCAACTCTAAAGTTTATGACTGTAGGACTCTCCAGCTTGTAAAGAAACAAAATCCTGCCTTTGTTCACCAGTTTGTATACTCAGTTCTGGAATAAAATGGGAGACCCTACCCCTAATCTGTGGATCACTCCCCAAAAAGAACACTATGAAGCTTCCCTGGGAATTGGATTCAGAGACTGGGGCACTGCAGGGTCTCCTCAAACCTGATCACAAGGTCCTCCTCTGCCACTATAGGACGGGGCACTGACCACTAGACTGTGGAGGACAAAATAGAGAGGATTATTCCAGGCTCTGACAAAACGTCTTTCTTTCCCCAGTCCCCAGCCCTCAGCCACCATATGCTGATCCTAGCTAGCATGTGTACCTTTCTAGCAAATGGCTCACATCAGAGAAATAACACACAAACATCCAGGAAGGGATGTCAGCAAATCGGAGTTTTCCAAAAATAAAGTATTTCAACTCACAAGAAAGAGAAATGCCAGCCAGAAAATGCTGAGGACCTCATTTTTTAAAATCTAAATTGACCTGAAATTGTTTCACTTTTTGGTGACTTTCTGGCTTCTTTCCTTCTTTCCCTTCTTTACTCCCTCCTTTTCTCTTTGCTTTCTTTGTGTTTTCATTCTTTCTTATTTTGCTTTCTTTTCTCCCTTTATTCTTTCCTTCAATACTTTTCCTTCTTTTTTCCTATTTGCTTTTCTCCTTACTTATTTCTTTTTCTCCTTCCTTCATCCTTTTCTCTTTGCTCTTTCCTTCCTTCTTTCCTTGCTTTCTATCATCCTTCCTTCCCTGATTGGTGTCTATCATTTTCCCTTTCTCCTCTCCTTCATTGCCTCCTTTCTTCCTTCATTATTTCCTTCTTCCTTTCTTCCTTCTTTGTCTTACCTTCTTCCTTTCTTTTGTCCTTTCTCTCTATCATTTCCTCTCCTTTTTTCTTTCCTCCTTCTTTCCCTGCTTCTTTTTCCCTTCCTTTCTTTCAACCACCACTTATTTCTGCATCTATTTTTGCCCTCAGCAAAAATAGAACTTGAATAAGCTATCAATAAAACCCAAATAGATTTTTATCTTTTTTCTACCTTTGTGATAAGCATGGCAGAACTGTGGATAGGGTGAGAATCCCTTCCTGTGACATGTTTCTAAAGTTGGTATAGCCCTGGGGCTTTCAACTTACTGGAAACTGAGCATTTTATCAATTTCCCCACTGTTGACCAGCCATGAATCTCTTACCACCAAATATAAATTAACTGAATGTGAACCTTTCCTCCCCTGGCCAAATCGCTGTCATCTGAAGGGATGGGGTGGGCGAGGGCCCATCTGGAGCAGTACAAGGCCCTGGGAAAGTTTATGGTGTCCACTAAGGAGGGCCTGTCAGTGGGAGAGGCTATTGTTGATGGTTTCTGGACACCAGATAAATGCCGCTTGGAAGCCAAGGCATTTCTCGAGTACAAATGCTGAGGCAAAGCCAAGACATTTATATGCGATTGGGAGACATCTATCCTGTGACAACATTCTATTCCAATGACTTTTCTATTACCGCCAATGATTAATGATGTAAATTCCGTCATTTGGGATGATGGATGCGGGGCAGCCGAGGGCCCTTTGCATATATTACCCCTAACGCTGGCTTCTCATTGGCTCCTGGAACAGATGTGACTGGGACTTCAAGTGAAGCATAAATGTAAAGTTATCTTAGATTAGGAAAAAATAATAGTAATTATTCAAGACTTTTCGAAAGCAGCTAGTTTAGGATGGGATGAAGAGTTTCCATGAATCCGATCAGTTTTCAGTCTCCAGGCACAAGGCTCCTGACACTCACTCCATTTGAAGATAATTGCCCAATGTCAACTCCTTCCTCTTTGCAAACATAGCCTAGAAGGGCCCTTCTGGAAAAACCATCCTTCTCTCCAGCTCTGTGGATTGAGGCAGGGAGGAAAAAATTCCATTTCCTAGTCTGGGGTTAAAGATTACCAACAGATCCCAAATTATTTGGGGGTGAGGGAAGTGCCTACTAATCTCTGTGTGTGTGTGTGTGTGTGTCTGTCTCTTTCCCTAATTTCTCTCTCTGTCTCAGTCTTTCTCTATTTGTCTCTGCCTCTCTTTTTCTCTGTCTCTCTGTATCTTTCTCTGTCTCTCTCTGCTTTCTCTCTCTCTGCCTCTCTCTATTTCTCATTCTCTTTCTATCTCTGTCTCTTTCTCTGTTCCTCTCTCTATATGTGTGTGTATTGTGTATTTATAAAATGTGTATATCGATAGCTATATTGATAAATATCTATAATACATGCACATATTATGCTAGTTTAATTCTAGATTACTTACTAATTTCTGTGTCCTTACCTCTAAGTCATTGTTTATTCTTTCCCTCCCATCTCGAATAACAAATCACTGAATTTGTGACCAAAGGACTTGGGTTCAAATTTTGATTCTATTCTATGCTACCCAAATGAACTTGAACAGGTTAATCTCTCCCATGGAGTTTGAGCGTCTTTACCTGTAAATGAAATTCTCTACTTAGATCAGGGATTCTTAGTCTGGTGACCTTAATTTGTTCTTTTTTTTTTTCAACATATGGATTACTATATTTCAATATAATCGGTTTCTTTTGTAAACCTCTGTATTTTATTTGAAGCATTTAAAAAATTATTCTGAGGAGAGAATAGGTTTTACCAGATACCATCCAAGACACCCATGACTCCCCAAAATGGTGAAAAACACCAGCTTGAAAACCTCTGCAACTTGGTATCCTTCTTGGGATTCTTCTGATGTTTATGACCCAGATGATACTGGGCAAATCACAATTTCCTTGGGCTTCAGTTTCCTTCTCTATAAAGTCAGGTAAAGAGGGGTCTTTCCAGGAGTCCTTTTAGCTCCCTGATCCTAACATCCCTTCAGTTGTTCTAGGCCAGCTGAAATGTCACCGCCTGCAAGAAGACTTCCTTGATGCTCCACTCTGGATGTGCGCTCTCCCTCGTCCGAACCCCTACAGTAATTGGTTGCCAAGTATTGTCAATTCCACTTGCATAACATCTCCATCCCCTTCTCTCTATTCATGCTGCTTCCTCCCGGGTTTATTTAGCCAATTAACATTTTTAATAAAGCTTTTTAATTTTCAAAACATAAGCATAGATAATTTTTCAACATTGATTCTTACATAGCCTTGTCTTCCAGATTTTCTCCTCCTTCCCCACTCTCCCTGCCCTAGATTAGCCAACTAGCATTTATTAAGTAACTTCTGCATGCCAGGAATTGCATTCAGGTCCTCGCCACCTCCCCACCTGCACTCCTGTCACAATTCCGTGAGTCTAGCAACTCCTTTCCCAGCCTTCAAACAACTGCTAAAAACACATCTGACCATGGTGCACCCCTGCTGAAAAATCTTCAGTGGCTCCCAGTGGCCTTGGGGATAAGCTCTCCATAAACTGGCTTCCATCCGCCATTCCTTCCTCACACCTTCCTCTTCAGGCATCCTCTACCAGCCTCTTCTCTGCACCTCGGAACAAGGAGTTTCTCATAAATGGTTGTGTTTTCTCTTCCTCTCTGTCTTGCAGGATTCGCAGCTACCCAACAAGCACAGTCCAGGTACCATTTTCCCCATGATCCCTTTCCCCCTCCTGCTGCCCTACTTCTCAACCCTCCTAGTCCCTGTAAAAATGACTATCTTGGTCCTCAATTGCTTATCTGTGGTAGCAGTACTGACTATATCCCTAACACCTTTTCCAACTAAAAAAAAAAAACCCACAAAGAATATTCCATTGACATTGCATTAAGTTTAGAGGCCTTCTGTTCTGATACAACATGAAACGTGGAGTGTTCAGGGAGCACTAGCACTTCTGGTGTGAGGGCTGCTCATCCACCTTGTGTACTTTTACCTGTGACTCCAAGAAGCTGTAGCAAGAGGAGCGACAACTCAGATGGGTTAAACTAGGCTGAGGGTGAGTGACAGATCTCAAAGCTGTGCGAGAATTAAGGGGATGTCCATCCCAAGCACATGAAGACATCACCTGGTGGAATGGGCAGGTGAGAACAATCTGCTCCAATAGCCATGAAGGCAGCGGCAGCGGGTGCTATGGAGCATTTGAAGCTTGGTCAGATGGTGGAAGATGGCAAAGTGATCCACCTCATCCTGGGCCGTCGCCAGTCGTGTTGACTTCTATCTTGATGCTGGATCTGGATCACTCTGGGAGAGTGAGACTGACAACTTTGGGCAACTCTATCTCATCTAACTCCAATTCACAGACAAGTCAAGAGTTCACTCCGTGAAGTCATCAGTCCTCTTGGAAAATGAAGGACAAAAACCTATATATGGATTGTATCCTCCAATACAACATAAGCCCCTTCAGAGCACTGGAGTCAGGAACTTGCTGGTTCAAGTTCAGCCACAAATATTTAGTAGTCATGTGGATCAAAAAAGTTACAACTTCTATCTACCATAATTTTCCCATCTGTAAAATAGGGATAATAATAGCATGTTCCTCCTAGGCTGTCATGAAGGTCAAATGAGATATCTGTAAAGCCCTCAGTATATCTTAAATTTCTATAAAAGTACCAGTTTTTTACCTTTGCATCCCAAGTGCTGTTATAATACTTAGTATATGGAAGTAATCTAATCAGTATTTTTGGTGGAGTGAGTACTTGAGATTAAGTGACTAGCCCAGAGTCATATAACTATTGGTCTGCCATTTCCTTCTCCAGCTCATTTTACAGATGGGGAAACTGAGGCAAACAAGGTGAAGTAACTTGCCTGGGATTACACAGCCAGGAAGTTTCTGAGGAAGAATTTGAACTCAGATTCTCCTAACTCCAGGGCCACTTCTCTAACCATTTCATCAGTATTTACTGAATTGCCTCTGACTTTCTCCATGTGTAATCTCATGCGAGTCATTTTCTAGGCCTCAGTTTCCTGATCCACAGAATAAAGTTTGAGCTAGAAGATCTCTAAGGCCCCTCCAGATTCTGAAATTATAAACTGATCACATTCTGTTGTAATAAATACTTAAGATACTTCCTTTATTCCCTCAAGTAAACTAAAAAGCTTCTCTGGGCAGGAACTCTCTCCTCCATCTTCTTATCCATCTCCCACCAGCTATTTCTCATTAGTGTCTTCTCGCTAAGATTCTGTTGTTCAGACTCTTCATGACCCTATTTAAGGTTTTCTTGGCAGAGATACTGGAGTGGTTGGCCATTTTCTTCTCCAGCTCATTATACAGATGAGGAAACTGAGGCACACAGGATGAAAGGACTTGCCCAGGATCACACAGCTAGGAAGTATCTGAGGCTGGATTTGAACTCAGGGAGATGAGTCTTCCTAACTGCATGCACTGTAACATCTCGCTGCCCTCTGAGATTACCTTTCATCATCTTTGTATGTAGCCTATATGTCCATAGTTATATGTGTATTGTCTTTCCCATTAGAAAGGAAGCTTCCTGAGGACAAGAAGTGTGCCTTTGCCCTCCTTCCTATCCCCAACGTGATGATTGACTGGACCCAGAAAAGATGTTCAGTGAATCCTTTTTTTATTGAGTCCAAGAGAAAAGAAAAAGGAACTGAATAAAAACACACACACAGAAAACCTGGAAAGGTAGTAGATTCATTTATATGGCAAAGACTTAAAATTTTTTTTTAAAGAGAGAGAATTGATGTGAACACAGCAAACACGCAGGCCTGTAAATCAAGCTGTTGTAAACGCCAAGTGGAGAAGCAGCTTTGTTTCCCTGCAGAAACACATAAAGTGACCATAATTCAGATGGTGGGAAGGGGGGATGCCTTACAGTAACTTGGGCCGCTGCACCGCCTGCTCAGGATTCCTGGCATCTCGTAACTCAATTTGACCATCTCTATTAGCATTCTTTCTTGGAAAACAGATAATCATTCCAGCTAAGTGAGACTCAAAGAGGGAAACAGAACTCTGAACCCGATTAAGTGGGCAGAGAGAACATGGCTACAGCAAGGCACTCACCCTCTAGGTCTTTGCTTTCCCAGGATGCCCATCGTGAGGGGAAGAGAAAAAGACAGAAGTAGGGGAAGAAGGAGAAGGAAACGGGAGGGAAGTGGGAAGGGAAGCGGCCCGTCTGGGGATCTGTCCATCTGATCTCTGCCTTCCTTACTGCAGGGGTATGAGTTACCTCTATCTGGGACCTGAGGCTGATGCCTGGGGATAATAACAATGGCCAGGGCTTGGAAGTATTCACTGAAGCTCCATTATTGGACACAAGAGTGGGGACCGAGTGTCCCAAGAAACAATTGCAGATGATGATGATGATGATGATGATGATGATTTGTCACTGAAATCTATCTCCACTACCACATCTTGGAATGGAAATGAGGCCGAGTCCTTGAAAGCTCTATGAGCACACTGAGGGGCTACGTGTGTCTCGGTTTCCTCATATTTGGAATTGGGAGGACCATTTTTGGTAAAGTCTAACCTTAAAGGCTTGTTGAGAAGCCCAAATGAGATTTCTTATGCCAACTGTAAAATACTATGTAAATGTCAATTAGTAGTAGTAATAATCATAAAAAGTAGCATTTATATAGCACTTTAAAGTTTGTGATACATTTTGTATTATATTTCGAACCTCACATCAAACCTGAGAAGTAAGTTCTATCCTCATTTCAAGATACTGAAAACTGAGCAAAATTCAGTTTTCTGAAAACTCAGGAAACTGAGGCAGAGAACAAACAACAAAATTTTAGAGGGACGGCACTAACAACAAATAGCTGATGGGAGAGTGATAGGAAGATGAAGGGGAGAATTCCTGCCCAGAGGAGCTTTTTAGTCTACCTTGGGGAATAAAGAAGGAAGGACCCAAGTACTGATTGCAACAGACTGTGATCAGTTCACTTCAGTTCATAATTTTAAAACCTGAAGGGGCCTCTAGAACCAGGGCAAGATTCAATAAGAGGCTCTGCTAATCTCATAGAGGGGAGAGAGAGAGAGAGAGAGAGAGAGAGAGAGAGAGAGAGAGAGAGAGAGAGAGAGAGAGAGAGAGAGAGAGAGAGAGAGAGAGAAAGGCTGGGTTTTGGTTTGTTATTATTGTGTGTGTGGGTTTTTTTGACAACCATGCTAATGAAGTCACAGATCCTTAGAGAACACTTCAAGTACTGAAATCATAATAATGATAATAAAGATAAATAACTGGTGTTTATATAGTTCTTTCTAGCTTACAAGATGCTTTACATCCATCAGAGTACACCCACGATCTCAATTTCCTCATCTTTTATTCTTCCTTTACCCTCTAAATGCCCCTAAAGCCCCTATCACTCTCTCCAAATTTTCTAGCACAGTCAAAGCTTTTTTCTAGGTCCTCATTCTCCAATTTATCCTAGCTGGAGCTTATTTGAACCTGTTTGTACGTTGCCTCCCGCATTAGACTGGGAGCTCCTTCAGGAGCTTTCTTAATATCCCCAGTACTTGACACTGTGTCTAGCACAGAGTCGGCACTTACTGAATGTTGTTTATTAATGAACTGATTGATTCATATGTCCATAATATTTAACATTGACAAAAAAACACACCTAATCAAATCTCCAGATAGCTGAAAGCTGGGAGGGTAGGGTCACTAGGTAGTGTAGTGGATAGAGCACCAGCCCTAAGTCAGGAGGACCTGAGTTCAAATCTGACCTTAGACACTTAACACTTCCTAGCTGTGTGATCCTGGACAAGTCATTTAAACCCAATTGCCTCAGCAGAAAAAAAAAAAAAGCTGGGAGGGACCAAATAAAAATTCCCATTATATTTCATTCATTTTTTAAAATATTTATTGTTTGCTATACACAGAGCATTGTGCTGAGTAATAGGGATACAAAGGCAAAAATGTAATGGTCTCTTCCCTCAAGGAGCTTATATTCTATTAGGGGACAACAACAGAATACCAAAAATTAAATGTACAATATATACAAAGTAATTTCTTAAAAGCAATTTTTGAAAGGGGGATGGGGTGGGTCTGGTCAATGGGAAGATTATGTTAGACTTCCTATTGGGCTTCCCTTTAACACTTGAGTCGCTCTTTAAAGAGAGAGTAAGGATTGAGCAAGGAGGAAATGAGGAGGGAGTATGCTCCAGTCATTAAGAACAGCCTGTGCAGAGGTAGAGAGAAAGGACATGTGATGTCATATGTGTGTGATGTCATGAAATACTGGGAGCTCAGGTTGGTAGGGATACAGTAAGTGACTAAAGGGATTAATGTACAATAAGTCTGGAATGATAGACTAAAAGTAGGTTATAAAGGGCCTTAAATATTAAACAAAATCATTTATTTTTATCCTAGAGGTAAGGGCAACTAGGTGGTGCAGTGGGTGGAGCACTAGGGCTGGAATCAGGATGATATAAATTCAAATTCAGCTTCAGACACTAGTTTTGTGACCCTGGGATAGTAACTTAACCCCTATTTGCCTCAGTTCCTCAACTGGGGTACCCTGAAGAAAAAAATACTAAAGCACTCCTGTATCTTGGCCAAGAAAACCCCACAGACAAGTCATGACTTCCATAGGGTCATGACAAGTCAGATACAATGGAATGACTAAATGACAACTAAAGGAAGACACTGAAAGCTATTGAGGAGGGGAGTGGTGCAGTCAAACCTATACTTTAGGAATATCAATTTGGCAGCTAAGTCCAGATTTCAGAGGGGAAAGACTAGAAACAGATAGAACCATTAGGAAGCCATCACTGACATTATGAGGACATGTATTAGGGAATGTTATTTGAATGGAGAGAAAGGATGAATGCAAGAGATAACAAACAGCACAAGACAGAAACTGATTACCAGTGGGGGCAAAGTGGGAGAAGCAGTGAATGAAACAGAAGGGAAGAGTAACTCCAAGGCTAGAAACCTAGATAACTAGAAAGAGGGTAGGACAGTAATAGGGAAGTTGAGGAAAGAGGAGGGTTTGGTGAGAAAAACAGTTCTTGTTTTAGACACCTGGACATATGGAGTTTAAGGTGCCTATAGGACATCCTTAAAACAACCCAGTGGGATAGGTATTATTATCCTGACAGTTTTCTAGATAAGGGAATTGAGGCACAGAGAAATTAAGCGGTTTGACCATCCATGATCACACAGCTAGTGAGTGTCTTAGACAGGAATCAAAATTCCTAATTCTGAATCCAAAGCTCCATTCACTATCATACTGTGCTTCTCAAGACTTTGGAAAACTGCTGGGTGGTAGAAATAGAGTTTTGTTGTTGTTGTTTTTTTTCTGAAGGGGCAAAATGGTAAGTCAATGGTGGAAAGTTGCAAAGAGACTGACTAGTTCAATTTGACAAGAAACTTTTCTAATAATTAAAGCAATGGACCCATGGAATGAGATTGTTTAAAAAATGGTGAATTACAACAGTGAGATGATTCAGGTCAGTTCCAATGATCTTATGATGATGAGAGCCATTACACCCAGAGAAAGGTCTATGGAAACTGAGAGTGCATCACAACATCCATTTCTTTTCTTTTCTTGTTGTTTGCTTGAATTTTCTTTTTTCTCATTTTTTTCCTTTTTTGATCTTATTTTTCTTGCATAGCAAGATAACTGTATAAATATGTATACTTGTATTGGATTTATGTATATATTTTACCATGTTTAACATTTTTGAAAAAATGATGAATTAATTATTAAAGGCTGAGCTTCATTGGCAGAGGGAATTTCCATACAGGGAGGGAGAAAGGGAAAAGGAAGTCCAAGAAGATTAGCCAGAGTGACTCAACAATCATGGTGCTGACCACAAGAAACTAAAAACTGCCTTGGCCGGCAAACTCTTGGCCTCCTTGCAAAGCAGGAAAAGTTTTTCATACCAAACAGAGGATCCTGTATTTTCTCCTAGAACCCAGTGAAGGACCCAGTGAAGCTTCTTGAACAAGAAATAAGAATTAGCAAAGAGATGTGGAACCAGAAAATGCCTGTAGAACATGAGAGCTCACAGAAGGCCCTACACGAGCCATTAGTATCCACATGGTGCCCAGGGAACTACAAGAAGCCCCCCAGAATGTTGGGACACCCCCTATGAAGGACAGAAACGAGTGTCATACAGGATGAGCAGGTATGGGTGAGCTGTACCAAGAGGTGGGCAGCACAGAGTCACAGAACAAATAAGAAGATGAAAGATCATCAGAGAGCAAGCTGTTTTCAAATGCTTTAAAAGTGATGATTATTTTTTAAAAATAAACAAATTTAAAAAGAAAAAAATTAAATAAAAGCAAAAAAACCTGAGTTCAAATTCAACCTCAGATACTTGCTAGCTGGGTGATCTTGGGCAAATCATTTAATCCCTGCTTGCCTCAGTTTCTTTATTTATAAAATGGGAATAATAATAGCACCTACTCTCTGGATTGTTGTGAGGATCAAATGAGAAAATAATTGTAAAATGCTTAGCACACAATGTGTCTAGCATGTAGTAGGTGCCATATCAATGTTAGCTATTATTGTCTATTATTATTAACTCTAAATTTTTCTTACTTGTCAAACCCATCTGCTATGGACATCTATCTTACAAGACTTTGTTAGCCTGATCTTTCTTACTATATATTTTTCATGTGTCATTTCTTTTTCTAAAAATTATAATTCATAAGATCAAAGATTTCAGATTTAGAGGAAACTCAGAGGTCATTTTGTCCAAACCTTTATATTTGATAGATCAGAAAATTAAGGCCTACAGAGGTTTGTTAGATGACTTGACAGAAAACACCACGTGGGAAGGAAGTGTCAGAGAAGGGCTTCTAATGTCATATAATAAAATGAGATCCTATTCATAATGGCAGTGCTATATAAATGCTAGCTATTATTGTTATCGTTATTGTATTACTAACCAGGACTCTTTCTACTGGACCACCTCCAGAAATTATCTGTCACCAAAAAAGGAGGACTTAGTGATTTTAAGAGATCCATATCATGGCAATGCACCGATATGAAGGGGCAATGTGGTATAAGGGAAAGTCAAGAGTGCTGGACTTGGAGACAGAATCCCAACTTAGTCCTTGTGTAAGCTTGGTCAAATCACTTCCTTTCTTGAGGGCTCAGTTTCCACATCCTGTAAAATGGGGTTAATAAGACTTATACTACCTACCTCGTAATGTTTCTGTAAGAAAAACATAAAGTTTCTGTAAGAAATTTTGGAAACAAAATTTAAATTATGATTTCAAGAATTAAAAAAAAATGAAACCTGTCTCTGCCCTTAAAGGGCTGAAACAGAAATTATACCATTCTCACTCCAGAGACTCAACTTTTGTTAAGGTCATATCAGATGTTTTAGCAGATAATCACAATATGAGTTTAAATTGAGTTTGTGGCCATCTAAAAACCCAAAGTCTTTTTCATATGGACTTTGAGCAGTGGTATCATCTTTCTTCCACACTGGCCTCTTTCCCACTGGTGAGTTCCTTCACCTCCCTTTTGGAGATGGCTCAGGCCAGTCATGTTTCCTCCCCCTTCCAGACTATACCATCATGGTTCAGCTGTCTCCTCTCCCTGGAACTACCTTCAGTATCAGGAGACTTATAACCCTGGAACAATCCCCCTCCATTGTTTTTCCCTCTTCTCCATTGGTGATTTCCTTCTGGGGGCTTTTATTTGGGAGAGGGGCCCAGGCTGGCTATTTTTTACTCTGCTCCAGAATGTAAGCTCTGTGAGCTTACCTTTCTTTTTACCTATATTTGAATCCCCAATGCTTAGCACAGCCCCTTGCACGCAGAAAGTGCTTAATAAATTGCTTATAGAAATGAACACTCCTGACTTAAGAATTTGATCAATGCTAGGACCAACTTTGATTCCTGGCAAAGAAGTGATGGACTAAATTTTTCTAACTGAGAAAAAAGCCACTGTAATGATTGATTTTGATGCATCTTTTTTTCCCTGTGGCAACTGGGGTTAAGTGACTTGCCCAGGGTATTAAGGAAGTATTAAGTGTCTGAAGCCAGATTTAAACTCAGGTCTTCCTGACTTCAGGGCTGGTGCTCTATCCACTACAGTAACTGGCGGCCCCTATCTTTTTTTTTTTTTTTACCCCAGGGACAGGGAAAGAGGGAGAGTGGAGAAAAATGCTTGTTAATTGAAAAAAAAACAAATTTAAGTGTAAAAAGTTAAGCATTAATATATGTTCTGATTTGAAAATAAATGTATTGGTTGGGCTAGATAATTTTCTACAGCACTAGATAATAATGATAATGTTTCTATAGCACTAGATAATAATAGTGATAATAATGTTTCTACAACACTAGATAATAATAGTAATAATATAATAATATTTCTACATCACTAGATAATAATAATAGTAATAATAACAATGTTTCTATAGCAGTGTATGGTTTGAAGATATATTATTTCATTGAATCCTCACAAAAACCCTGTGAAATAGACCTTATTATCTCCACTTTACAGATTAGTACTAGGCACTGTGCTAAGCACTAGGGATACAAAAAGAGGCAAAAGAAGGTTTCAAGAAGCTTGCAATCTAAAAATTAATAGCCGACATTTTTATAATCCTTGCTATCTATGTGCAGGATACTGTGCCAAGTACTAGGGGATACACAAAGAAGCAAATGATATTCTTCGTCCTCAAGGACCTTACGATCTGAAGAAGGAGACAACGTGCAAACAAATATAGACAAACAAGCCAAGTACAAGAAAAAAGAAAATAGGTGTCTATTATGGCACTGATGTTGGCTATAATCATTTTTATTAATACTTGTACAAGGAAATCCATACTCCTGACTCTCGGTGATTACAGTGCGGGGGTGAAGGAAAGAACTAGCAATTATTCAGGGCTTTTAAATTTGGACATCCCTTTCTCTAGATGCTTGCACAATAGCCCATGGTCACCCTGTGAGATTAATGCTCTAGGTATTACTCTAAAGAAAAAGAACCTGGAGTACAGAGAGCTCAAAAGTGATTTGCTCATGGTTACACGTGGAGTAAAGGTCAGGGGTAAGGTTTGAAACCAGATCTCCTGAATCAGTCTAGGGAATCTGTCAATCACACAGCCTTTCTATTGCCTCTCCAGCGAAGGTCTTTGGAACTTTCTATGTATTGATCAATTTTTTTCCTCTTCTCGCTCTGTATTTAATTGAATTGTTTTTTGGTCATATGGGTGGGCTCTCTGGGAGAGTGGAGGGGAGATACAGAGAGAAAATTGGGCAATGTAGAAACAAAAGATATCTATCAAAATTAATTTAAAAAAAAGAAGACGAAGAAGAAAAACAAGGCCTCATAAAGATCTGACCTCTGAGAATTTCCCCCCACAAAAAATCACAAGATACTTGATTATTCTGATCTGTCTTGAGGGAGTTAGTAAGCAGACCGTGGTGTAGTGAACTCTATTTCTGGGTTCGTGAGGATAGCCAAAAACCCGTTTCTCTTTCAATAAAGTTTTATTAATTCATATTCCTCTTAATTCTCCTCACACACTCTGTATTTTTCTATTTATCTTTCCCAGGGCACCACATTCCATCTCTCATCTCAGTGCCTTTGTCCAGATTTGTCCCCGATGCTTAGAATGTTCTCCCTCATCCCTATCAAACCCGCCTCTTGGAATTCTCAAGTACCACCTCCTATATCAAGCCTTTCCTGAAACCCCTTCCCAATAATTAGCACTCTTCCTCTCAGCCCCACTCCCACCCCCAAATTTCTTGTACCCTAGCCTTGAAATTCACACATTAGAAAAACCCTCCATCCCATGACTTCTCTCTATGATTGGATGGTTCCTCCCTGAATCTCCATTTAAGAAGGGAACCCAGGCCAGCCAGATCCCATTCTTTTCTAAGCTGTCCTTCTGACTTTCTCTACCATATCCTGCATTTTCAGATTTCCTTTTAAGCTGTTGTTTTCCTCTATGACAATGTAAGCTCTAACTTATATGAACTGGTACTAAGTGAAATGAGCAGAACCAAGAGAACATTATACACAGCAACAAGATTATGTGATGATTAATTGTGACAGACGTGGCTTTTTTCAGCAGTGAGCTAGTGGCCAATTCCAATAGTCTTGTGATGAAGAGAGCTTCTATGGGCACTGAATGGGGATCATAACATAGTATTTTCACCTTTTTGTGGTTGTTGTTTGCTTGCATGGTTTTTTATTACTTTTTTTCCCTTTTGATCTGATTTTTCTTGTGCAACATGACAAATGTGGAAATATGTTTAGAAGAACTGCACATGTTTAACCTATTTTGGATTACTTGCTGTCTAGGGGAGAGGGAAAGAGAGAAGAGAGGGAGAAAAATTTGGAACACAAGGTATTGCAAGGGTGAATGTTGAAAACTATCTTTGCATGTATTTGGAAAAAAATAAAAGGTTATCATAAAAAAGTAAGCTTTAATATTTTTGCCCTTTTTTTCTCATGGTTTTTCCCACTTTAGTCTGACTTTTCTTGTATAACATGACAAAAATGAAAATATATTTAAGAGAATTGCACATATTTAATATATCTGATTCCTGTCTTGAGGAGTAGGGAGGTAAGGGAGGGAGGGAGAAAAATCTGGAACACAAAGTCTTTAAAAAAAAAAAAAAAAAAAAAAAGGAAGGTTGAAACTATTTTTACATGTATTTGGAAAACAAAGTACCACTGAAGATAAAAGAAAAAAAGAATATAAGCTCCCTGAGGGCAAGAACTGTCTTGCTACTTTTATTCATATTTTATACAGCTTCTAGCACATAGTAAGAGCTTACTAAAATGCTCATTAATTGATTGATCCTGCACGAATTTTTTACTTACCTTGGGAGCTCTTGGGAGCATTATTCCACACTAGTAGAATGTATGCTACTTGAGGGTAATCTTTGTATCTATAGAGCCTCCTGGAGTGCCTGGACATAGTAGGTTCTTAATAAGTGATTGTTACATTATATGATGTTGAATAGAATTCTATATATTCTGTAAGCATTGTGTGCTAAATTGTACTGGTACTTCATGGGTAGAGGATGAGAGGGTATGATATAGTAAACACAGGAAAGTTCAAGTCAGGAAGACCCAGATCCAAATCTAACGTCAGCCACAAACTGACTGGATGATTCTAGGTAAGTCATGTAAGTCATGTAACCTCTGAATACCTCATACAGCTCTCTAATGTCCTACATTGAGGGAAGATACTAATTTCCATTGGATAGGGCAAGTTTCCTCCTTGAGAATACACTTATACAAATGAAATCCCATTTTGATCTTATTTTTTTAAGAGTAAAGGAAGGATAAAGAACTCTCTTCCATCGCTCACAAAGCCATCCTAATTGAACCAAGGAGCAAGGATTGATTCTGATGGCTCCCATCAATCCTTTGCCTCCATAGTCGATCTGCAGGACTCCTTTGGTTTTCCTCTCTCAGGCAACATTTCTTCTTCCCGCTGTGTTGTTTTCTTCCTCCAGGTTTCCTCTCTCAGGTCTCACATGTGGCTTCTCTGGATGAGGTTCCTTATGGCAAGAGTTTCCTGTATATAGAAATCTGTCAGGAAGGAAGCTTTTCAACAAGACAGAAAGCTGGAGGGCACTCCGGGATGACCATAGGCAAAGTCAGTGCATCGGTGAAGACTGTCTCACACCTTTTCAACCCCTTTCTCCATGTCCCCACTCCTCCCCTACCCCCATCTCATTCCCTCAGTTTGGGTAATCAGTAGAAAAGATTACTGGATTTTGAGTCAGAAGACCTCAGTTTGGGATTCAGCTCAGCTACTTGCTATAAAGGATGATCTTAGACAAGTCACTGCTTTTGAGCCTGGGTTTTTCCTCTTCTGTTAAAAAAAAAGGCTTTAATCTGGAATTATGCCCAAAAAATTATCAAATTGTGCATACCCTTTGATCCAGCAGTGTTTCTATTGGGCTTATATCCCAAAGAAATACTAAAGAAGGGAAAGGGACCTGTATGTGCCAAAATGTTTGTAGCAGCCCTATTTGTAGTGGCTAGAAACTGGAAAATGATTGGATGCCCATCAATTGGAGAATGGTTGGGTAAATTGTGGTATATGAATGTTATGGAATATTATTGTTCTGTAAGAAATGACCAGCAGAATGAATACAGAGAGGACTGGCGAGACTTACATGAACTAATGCTAAGTGAAATGAGCAGAACCAGGAGATCATTATACACTTCGACAACGATATTGTATGAGGACATATTTTGATGGAAGTGGATTTCTTTGACAAAGAGACCTAACTGAGTTTCAATTGATAAATGATGGATAAAAGCAGCTACACCCAAAGAAAGAACACTGGGAAACGAATGTGAACTATCTGCATTTTTGTTTTTCTTCCCGGGTTATTTATACCTTCTGAATCCAATTCTCCCTATGCAACAAGAGAACTGTTCGGTTCTGCAAACATATATTGTATCTAGGATATACTGCAACATATCCAACATATAAAGGACTGCTTGCCATCTAGGGGAGGGGGTGGAGGGAGGGAGGGGAAAAAAATTGGAACAGAAACGAGTGCAAAGGATAATGTTGTAAAAAAAAAATTTACCCTGGCATGAATTCTGTCAATATAAAGTAATTATTAAATAAAAATTTAAAAAAAAGACTTTAGACTAGATTAGGCCAAAGGTATAAGCCTCAGATCTCTGATTTTATCATTATGGGTACTCCTTCCACTACTACAAATCTCAACTCCCTTCATGCTTTAAAGGATACTTTAATGAATTTCTGTGGCCCAAAAATTCATCACCTAGCATCTAGTGATTAAATGATGAGCCAAAATAATTGTATTTTTCTGATTATTCTTTCCAGAGCAAGAGCAAGAGATGGACATGATGGGAAAGGAAGGCGGAAGAGAGACTCTGGGGCACAGGGTAATTGGTCTGTGCAAGACAGATCCTGGTATGCTAATAGACAGCTGAATGTATTTTCTTACACTCACTACAGAAAGGTCATAGGGTAAAAAAGCTAGAAATCTGGACTTGAAGCTAGGAACTTGAAGCTAAGTACCATTTTAGCTGTGCAATCTTGGGCAAATCACCCAACTTCTCAGTGCTCTAAACCAGTAATGTCAAACAGAAATGGATCCCTGATAACTACATGTTGACTTAGAAAACAACAAATTAACATTATCTATGTTTTATTGTTTGTTTATTTATTTTGTTCAATATTTCCCAATTACATTTTAATCTGGTTTGGGCCCATTCATGAATGCCGTGAGCTCTGTGGTCTGATGTTTGACAACTCTGCCTTACAAACATGCAGCGTTTCAAATTTAGGTCTTCCACATACGTACTTACGCTTTCTTCCCCACCCTCATAGGTCTACTATCAAAGCAGTATTTGAGAAGCTATCACATAAAAGAGAGATTAGCCTTGCTGTTTGGCCCCAGGAGTCAGAAGTCAGGGAAATGGATGAAAACTTCAGGGAGATAAATTTCAGGCTAGATATAAGGAAGAATTTCCCCAACGTTAAAGCTGTTTGAAAGCTTAATGGGCTGTTTCAGGAAGTAAATAGGTCTTCGATCATTCACAACTGCAGATGGGACTTCTTGTGAAGTCTGTCAGTCAGCATTTATCAAGTACCTACTATGTGCCAGGTAATGTGCTGAGCACCAGAGATACAAAGAAAAATAAAAGGCAAACCCTGCCCTCAAGAAGCTCACAGTCTGTTGGGGACAAGAGGTTATGAAAGTAGAAATGGCAGAATTTGACAAATGATTGGCTATGAGGAGGGGAAAGTGAGAGAGTAAGGAGTGTTAAGGTATAGGTTAAAACTAGACAGTCTCTAAGGTTCCTTCAACTCAGAACTGCTATCAGATCAAAGCTCCTGATCTAAAGAAAGGGGAGAGCCTACATGAGGGAGAAGGGTAGGTGGTATGAAAGCTAGAGGAAGGCCTGTGACACAAACACTTTGCCTTACAAAGAAAGGAACTCTCTCTCCTTTCCTCCCTCCCTCTCCTTCTTCCTCTCTCTCTCTGTTTCTCTCTCTCTCTCTCTCTCTCTCTCTGTCTCTGTCTCTATCTCTCTGTGTGTCTTTCTCTGTCTCTCTTTCTCTCTTTCTCTTTCTCTCTCTCTCTGTCTCTATCTGTGTGTGTGTGTGTCTTTCTCTGTCTCGGTCTCTCTCTCTGTCTTTCTCTCTGTCTCTATCTGTCTCTTTCTCTCCCTTTCTCCCCTCTCCCCCCATTTAATAAAAGCTTGTGGAGTGGACTTGATAGAGTCGGGTTAGAGTTAGAGTCAGGTTAGAGAACACTGTGGATTTGTTTCCTACTCTGTAAAATGAAAGGGTTGATCTAGATGACCTCTATGTTCCATTCCAGCTCTCGCTCTCCACTCTTCTCTAAATGAGAGCTGGCTGCCCGTCCCTTATGAAGAATGTACAGGGAGCAGGAGCCCTTTCTGTCATCGCCATCACTCCTTCCCCAAGGTAACATCCCCGACAGCTGTGGCTGCCTGTCCTTCCACAAGACATCGCTGCTGGTGGCCAGAGATCTGGAGGAGATAGCATCAATCAAGCATTATAATTCCACAAGGGAATTAGAGTGGACAGGAAGAGACCTAAACCACTATAGAGGCGGAAGCAGAGAGAATATTTCCATCTACAGCTGGAGGATCTGAGTTCAAACCTTATTTTCCCTTTTCCAAACCTGGGCATCCAAATCACTTGGTCTTTCTGAACCTTTCTCTTTCCATCTTTAAAATAAAAATAGTAATAACCCTTCTCCTACCTACCTCATTCAATAAACATTTAAGCACCTACTATGTGCCAAACATTATATTAAGAACAAAGGAAATAGTACTTTATGCTAGCTCCTGCCTCCCCTGGTCCCTGCAGAAGATAAGGGAAGTGATAAAGTGCAGTGAAAAGAATGTCAAATTTATAAGCAGAAGACCTGGATTCAGATCCCGCCCCAATGCTTATTTTCCGAGTGTCTCAGACTGTTCCATTCAGACTTCAGCTTTCTCATCTGAAAAATGGTGAGGTTGGACTCAATGACCTCAGGAGACCCTATGATCCACATTTGAATCCCAGCTCTGGCATTTGCTACTTGGATAAATCATTTACCTTCCTAAAGTCTCACTTTCCTTCCCTAAAAAATGAAGAATTTGGACCTAGTGATTTCTATCATCAATAAGGTCACAATAGGAAAGACACTAGATTACTTCTAAAATTTCCTTAAGATTCCCCCCCCCCAGGAAAGTCTCTTAGGCATGGAAAGGAGGGATGGCAATTTGAGCCGTAAACCACCGATAAACCTACGTATGTTCTGGAAAAAACACACAGACACTCAAATGAATACATGTCTGCCCAATGAACCAAAGAAATACCAAGTTCCCGATATGGATTTTTTTAAGACTCCATTAAACCTGCTTCTAAATGTTTTTAATTAATTGAAAAATAAATCAGAAGGTGCTAAAACTAGAGCGAGATCGCCAGGCTGAAGCTTCTTGGTCAGCCCTGGCGTTCGGCGCCCCAGTCCAGCTGGCTGCGGCTTGAAGTCTCCCTGTTTTTCTCATTCCATCATCCGCTAGAGCTGAAGTTTCTACTGTTTGGTATTCGAGTGGCATTAGGATTCAGTTGGGCTTTTTCAGGCAGGAGTACAGTATGTCTTCATTGGCACTACAGCAGGCTCATAAATTAAGATAAAAAGCTGGTTTGATGGAGACCAGAAAGTATTTCGGACCAGGGGAGAGTCACAGGCAGAAACGATGTCCATGCTTGTACAGGCTCCCCATATCTCCTAAGACCAAGAAGTTCTCTCTTCCTTCTGAGCACAGACCCTGGACAGGACCCACCACGCCAAGGCTGGAGCCCTGCCCAATCCAGAGCCACTTGCATATACACATATATATACATGTACACTCACGCGCATGAACATATACATGTATGTACACACCTGTTTGTACATACACACATACATTCTTGCACATGTTCATGCACACACACACACTCAGTGCCATTCTTCAAGGAGAAAAACTGACAATCCACTGCCACTTCTTTCCATCAGCCATCTGCATCCCTGAGATCTCTGACAATCAGACACTCATCTATTTGGATTAATTCAGGTTCAATCTTGCCTTGTTTGCAAGTCAGAAATTAGATGAGATGGAAATGATGATGAATAAAGATTCACAGAGCTCTTGGAAGATTTTATTTCATTTGATCCTCCCAACAACCCTAAGATAAATGCTAAGATAAATACGATTGTGGCCATTTTACAGATGAGCCTTACTTGGTTGAGGATTGCCCTTCTTTCATGAAGAGGACCCAAATGACATCACTATGTCAGAGTCGAGTTACAGTGTGTCCGACTGTGGTTGATCAGACCAATATAAGCTCAGAGTTCTCTGTCACGGGTGGGACGTAAAGAGTCCCTGTGAACCAGGTGCCCCAAAAAGCACAGCTGGTATTTCTCTTGGCGGGATCCAAATTCAAGCCCTACTGATCCCCATTCCAAGGCTCTATCCACCATGCAACCCAGCTTTCACTTAAGAGACACTTAAGAGAGTTCTAGCTATTGGTGTTTCTAACTATATTATTTCCAGCACTTTGTGATCTTAAGTCATTTTTGATCACTTAAGTCATTTAGCCTCTTTTTGAACTCAGTTTCCACCCCATAAAATGAAGGAAGGACTGAACTAAATCCCAAGGTTCCTTCGAGCTCTTCCTAAAACTATTTAGTGTATATTTGAGTCAACTTCATTTGAAAGCATCTATTTAGCACCTACTGAATGCATAGTCTTATATTGGCCCCTATTGGGGGATACTAAAGAAATAAAAGACATGATCCCTGCCCTCAAGGAGCTTACAGTTTAGCTGAGGGAGGTCAAACATGCAACGAGAAACAACAAAACCATCATGTCTACATGGTATCCATACGGCGGGGAAATGGTATCCTTGGTGTTTTCTGTCTCAATCAGGCCATGTTTGGAGCATTTTAGAAAGGACAATGGCACATGGAATGGGTGCAGGACGACAATCGGGAGAGGCAAGGGACTGGAGACCATTCCCTACCAGGAGCAGTTGAAGAACTTAAGGAGGATGTGATGGCCATTTTCATGTATTTAAAGTGCTGTTGGGAAGAAGGATTAGATTTGATCTGCTTGGCCCCAGAAAATAAAACTAGAAGCAATGAGTAAGAACTACAAAGAGACAAATTATAGCCCGATTCAAGGGAAAATGTCCTAACCATCACAGAGATATCCAAAAGTGCCTGGGGAGTCAGGGACGTCAAGAGGAAACCCATCCAGCTACTCAAGGAATTCTCCATTCGGTTATGAGTTGGTCTGATGCTTGGGAGAAAGTCGTAGCAAGAGAGGATCTAGTTTGGGATCCCAACTCTTTCATTTGAATGCTCTTGGGCAAACCTCTCCACCTTGCTCAGTCTCAGTTTCCTCATCTATAAAATGGAAGTGGAAATAGTACCAACCTTTCAGGATTGTTGTGAGGATCAAAGGAAATAACCCATCCAGCCCTTTGCAAGCTTTAGAGCACTATATGAATGCTAGCTATGGATATTATTAACTCCAAATCCAGAGGTCTTTTTACTACATCACTCAATCTGGGTATAAAAGAGTCTCAATTTCATTTGTAAAATCAGAGACTTGGTTGGTCCTTTGAGCTCTGTTGTTGTGTTTTAAAAGGCCCTCTGAATTTCACTCTCAGGGTTCTAAGGGCCCATCCAAAGCAGATACTCTGCATCCTCAGGACCTTGGAGCTAAAAGTAACCTCAGAAGGCATTTCATCTGAATCCCCCTTTTCTGAGGGGAGGGGAGTAGGGAATGGACTCAATGGCCTTCAAATTCCCTCCCAATTCTAAAACCTGTGGTTCCTTCCAATTCTACAATTCTTTCAAGTCACAGACTCATACTAATATATTTTTTGTTGTTCTTTTTGGTTTGGAGGCAATCGGGGTTAAGGGACTTGCCAGGGTCACATAGCTGGTAAATTTATAAGGCCAAATTTGAACGCAGGACCTCCTAACACCAGAGTCGTGCTCCATCTACTGCACCACCAAGCTGTCCCGACATAAATTAATACAAAGAACAAACCTCCAAGGGCTTAGGGAAGTCAGAATAATGGAGAAGTAAGAGGCAGGCTGCAGTCAAGGCCCAGGAGGGGGGTCCCTGGAGCAGATTTTGTGACCGGGCACAGACTGACTGAACAGAGAATGAGTGGAAGCTATTTCGGGCAGAGGCAGGGGGATGATTCCATCTTCAGCTCCATGTGAGTGACCTTCAGGAAACAAGACACCTGCAGGTCTGGCTCTAGGGAAGGGGCAGGAGGGAAAACTGATGAGGTTTTAGATGGAGGGGTCCCTCTTGGTGGTGGGCCTTGAATTCTGGGTGGAGGAGTTAGATGATGTGATAGGTCGCAGGAAATCACTGTAGGTGTCTGAGCAGGAAAACGACATAAGGAAAACAGTATTTGAGGGAAGTTATGTTGGCATTTCTGAGTGGGAGAGTTTGGGAGACAGAGAAATCAAAATCAGGGAAATCAGGCAGCCTGGAAGGGAAGAGGACCCCAGCCAAGAAGGATGTTAAACAAGAGGAGACAATGGGCTGAAGGCAGAGTATGTTATAATTCCATTCAGCAGACCTATTGGGCGCACAAGGTATGGTGTCCATCACCTCCAGCAGCTTCCATTCTACTGCTAATGAAAAAACTGGCTCATCATATTTAATGAAAATATAAATAACACGAGCTGCAATGACTTAAGGATTAAATCCTTCTTTGCAGAGAGTTCTTGCCTATATTATAATCAGCTGCCCTCAATACCCAAATCAGATAGAAAGGGGCTGAGCAAAATTCTGTTCTAAAGATGGAGAAACTGAGATACAGAGTAAATGAATGATCTCCCTAAGGTCTCACAGCAATTCATTTATTCAACCTTCAGTAAACATTATTAAGGGTCAATTATGCACAAGGCATTGAGATACTGAGTGGGGCTATGGAGACATTTTCTGATCTAGACGTGTAAACCTCAGTTTCCTCAACTGTCATACAATATGGAGAAGGAAATGGCCAACAGCTCCGGTACCTTGGCCACGAAAACCTCAAACAGAGCCACCAAGAATTGGACATGGCTGAAAAATGACTAAACAAAAACCCAGAGATAAAAATGATACCTTTGTCCCTGCCCTTGAGTAGGCTTACATTCTACGCTGAGGAGAAAATGATAACACAAGGTAGGCAGTGATTGGGAACAAAATTTTAAAATTAGACAAAATTCTAGAAACATTGGAGAACTGAACTGAAAGCCAAATTTCCAATCCCTGACCACAGACCCAGATCTGATATCCTGTATTCTAAGGGTCCTCAGAGTTCTGACATCCTGTATTCTAAAGGCCCTCCCAGCTCAAACATCCTGTGTTTTGAGGGCCCTCCAGCTCAGACATCCCAGGTTCTAAGGGCCCTCCCAGCTCTGACATCCCCTGTTCTAAGGGCCCTCTCAGCTCTGACATTTTGTGTCCTAAGGGCCCTCCCAGCTTTTTCATTCTCTGTGCTGGCTCATATATTCTATTATAAGTCCCCTTCTGGCTTGAAGTCTATGATCCTGTGATACAACCTCCTTCTCTCCCGCTGTGCCCCCTACCCTCCCACAGAGAGAGGGCTCTTTACTCACAAGCAAAGGGAAAAAATATGAATTCTCATCATCTCTCTCAGGGCAATAGAAATACCAAGGTTATTTTGAAAAGTACTAGGAAATGTTAATTCCCTGGGGCTCTTGATGTAAAGATAGACTAAAATTGAGAGGCGATTGAGGGGCCCGCAGGAGACTGGCAGGAAGAGAGATTCACTTTAATATTTCATTAGTAAGCCATTAGCAAGACAACAGACATTTTCACACTTGGTGACTTCTTGGGAATAATGTCTCATTCAGGCACAAATAGGGGACAATGTTCTTGCTTACTCTGGGCCCAGTGCTTTAACTGTCCTCAAGCAGCCACTTGGAAAGAGCTTGACCTTCAGGGGTGTGAATATTCGAACTGATGAACTGAGAGGGCAGGGGTCCTCTGAGAGTGTGTCTCTCTCCCACGTGCTGCTGGAAGGATGGGGAGCCAGACAACTCAGCTGGAAAATTAGAGGCCACGGGTTTCTGTGTCCTCATCCCAGCATCCCTTGGGGGAGGAGCAGCAGAAGCCCATCAGAAAGTCACAGAGCTTCTGAATTTGAAGGGACCTCAGAGCCAAGGATCTCCGCTAGCACTCAGCCAACAAAGGATCGCCCTACTCGAAGTGTTCCAGTGATAGGGAATGTACTCCCTTAGGAGAGTGTATTCCAGTGGTTAGAGGTTCCTTCAATTTGCCCTACATTTACATCTGTAACTTCCACACACTTTTCATTCACTCTTCCACTATCTTGGACTGGACAATGGAGAAATGGGAGAGCAAGGCACTCCCCCTCCACAACAACAGACCACCTCTCCTCTCTGATTCTGGACACCATCCCTGAAGGCTACTATGGCCAACATCTCCCTTGCTTCAGAGACTCCCTGAGGTTACAAGTCTGGCTATGGAGGCTCAGAGCAACAGTCTTTTCCCAGTGGGAGAGTGAAGGCTGATGAACTGGAGATTCGATGGCTTGGGTTTGAATCCCACACACAATCTTGACCAAGTCACTTCCCTAATGAATGTGATGGGTGAAAGATGAAATAATCGAGAGAACAAAAAGTATGTGCTCCCAAGCGTACTGATTTATTAAACTGTGTTGATTACCCGCCAGATCGGAACCGGTTGCTTTCCTCAATTTACAGCTAAATCTTGAATTCAAAGGGAGACTTATGTATTAAAAACAACTAATCAACATGAACTGATGCTGAGTGAAATGAGCAGAACCAGGAGATCATTATACACTTCAACAACAATACTGTATGAGGATGTATTCTGATAGAAGTGGCTCTCTTCAGCAATGAGAGGATCCAAATCAGTTCCAATTGATCAGTAATGAACAAAACCAGCTACACCCAGAGAAAGAACACTGGGAAATGAATATGGACCACAACATAACATTTCCACTCTTTCTGTTACTGTTTGCTTGCGTTTTTGTTTTTTCTTCCCAGGTTATTTTTATCTTCTTTCTAAATCTGATCTTTACTGTGCAACAAGATAACTGTATAAATATGTATATGTATTTTGTATTTAACATGTACTTTAACATATTTAACATATATGGGACTCCCTGCCATCTGGGGGGAGAGAATGGGGGGAAGGAGGGGAAAATTGGAACAAAAGGTTTGGCAATTATCAATGCTGAAAAATTACCCATGCATATGTTTTGTATATAAAAAGCTATAATAAAAAAATTTTTTTAATTAATCAAATCAAACCAATTAATTAAAAGAACACAACCAACCAAGATACAACAGAGGTAATCTGATTTCTAATTAGAGGACAGATTAGGGACTTTCCAAGTGGAGAAGGTGAGAGGGAACGGAAACAATTCCGTGAAATCAGAAAAATCAGTGTCCTATTCTCCCCTCAAATGTCTGCAAATAATCAAAGGACCATGGAAAGTAACTGAATGATCGGTATGGGACTAGTTTTCAGATAAGAAATAAGGATTGCTTGAGATGGGTAATTGTGAGAAAATTCCTTGCATCGACCTTTGGATCTCACTGGGTTTCTGATCAGCATGGCCTGGATCCTTGCTTAAAGGTTTCTAAGCAACAAGTAGAGGGGTTCCAGCTTCCCAGTCATGCAATGCTGGTTCAAATAATGCAACAAAGTCCTTTTGATTCCCAAGGCTCAATGAAGTTTTCTGATAGGACACAAACTGGACTAGACTCAACTGAACAGAAAGGGACCTGAGCTAGCCCCAGAACTGAGTCCCAAGTTGGAGTTCAATTCCCAGTCTCCCCTCAGTTTCTTCATTCCTAAAGTGGAAGGATTGGCTTGGGATGATCTCTGAAGTCCCTTCCTTCTTTAAATATGCGATCCTCGATCTGCCCAAGCTTGGATCTTCTAGGAGCCATAGCTAGCTAACATAGGAGGGCGACTATGGAGTGTAATGGAGTCGGGATGGCCTGATTTTGAATCCTCACACTGGTTACGTGACTAGGGATAAGTCATACAACCCAAGTCTTAGTTTTCTCACCAGTAAAATAATAAGAAATATATATATACACACACACACATATATATGTTGTTTGTTTGTTTTTGCCAAAGCAATTGGGGTTAAGTGACTTGCCTAGGATCACACAGCTAAGAAGTATTAAGTATCTGAGGCCAGATCTGAACTTAGGTCCTCCTGACTCAGGCACCCCCCAGCTGACCCTAAAATAACAAAAAGTATTTATTAAGCACCTACAAAGGACAAGAAAATGTGCTCAGTTTTGGGGAAATAAAAGCAGACCATGTCCTCAAGGAGTTTACATTCTACATGGGGATGGGGGTATGAGGAACAAGATTCTGGCACCAGAGATTTATAGTTGGAAGGAACTTAGTCCTTAGAGACCTTGTGGCTCAATAGATGAGAAAACTCATATCAAGGTGACTTACCTATGGTTGTGCAAGGAGTAAGTACCATCAGAGGTGAGGATTGCATATAGTCCTATCTAGAGCCATCTCTCTTTCCACTGTACCTCATCCTGCCTTCTAAGACCCGTGATAATTTGAGGAAGGAGAGAACACTGGCATTTAAGGAGATTTTCCTGATCTCCCATAGAAGTTAGAAAATGAGATGAGCCCTGAAGGAAGCTAATTAATATCCACAGGATCCACTTCACAGGGTTCTTGTGAAGATCAAATGAGGTAATGTCTCTGTTCTGGTCGACATCTAATGATTTTTACATGATGGAAACCATCAAACAATTTTTATATTTGAAGCAGTATACAAATACATTATTATTTTTTTAAATGAGACAGCATGTACAAGCCCTTTTTGGTTGGTTTTTTTGGGAGAGAGTTGGTTGCATTAATCTGGTTCACTTAATAACTGTATGACTTAATTTCTCTATACCTCAATTTCCTCATTGGTAAAATGGGAGTTTAATAGCATCTCCCTCCCTGGGAGGATCAATTGAGATACCGCACTTTGTAAATCAATAAGCATTTTTTGAGTGCCTACTATGTGCCAAACACTGCACTAAGCACAAAAGATCAAGGCAAAAACAGTATAACCCATCAAGGAATCCACAAATTTTTCCCTCATTATTCACTTTCAAGTGCTATATGTTGGCTTTTATCATTATTGTTGGGTTGATGAACAATACCCGCTCTTTTCTAATCGTGATCATGCAAAAAAAAAAAAATTATTCAGGCATTCTTAATCACCAGGCAGGTGAATTTATGGTTAAATTTCTCCTCCGTGATGAACAGGGCCAAAGGACAGCTGCTGTCCACGACTTCCATTGCTGGCTCATCCAAAGCAGCTGAACGAGGTCATTTCAGGGGTTCAGAAGGCTCCCTAACCCCCAAAGCCTCCCCTCAAGCGTGCAGCATCCATTAGTGAAACCATTCTGGTTCATCAGAAGCCACTGGGTCACTTCTTAGCTGGTCTGACCCGAGTCCAAAGAGAGGGTATTGGAGTCTCCAGGGACACCCTCCCAAATTCCCTTTAATTTCAAGTAAAAGAAGCTGGTCCAGGGCCAGCCTGCACATGGGATGCCTGAGCAAGGATAATTAATGCAGTCTCTTTGTATTGAAAGTATCACCTTGCCTCCTAATCAGCAGATAGGAGGCAATTGAGGATGACAGCCAGACTGTGGGCCACAGGGATACGGCCCCCTTTCAGGCCAATGTCTCACCCGCCACTTCACTTTCCTTACAGCTGACTGGCCACAAAATGCTCCTTGCAAGGAGAATTGACTGTGCTGGAAGCCCTGGCCCAGGCTTTACCTTCGCAGTGGACAGACGCCCACTTGCAAGCAGCCAAGATTCCAAGTCCAGAACCGTCTTCATTCCAGGGACACCAAGAACATTTCCACTCAGATCCATTAAAATTACAAGAGGAAGTGTCTGAGTTGGGCTGGGTTGGGTTTTTCTTCCTAGTTTCCTCATTAAATATTCAGCTTAGGTTTTTGACCCTGTTTGCTGTGCTTATGTAAACAAAAATACCACGAGATGGATTGAGGGGACATGGCGACCTTCCTAAACAGTGACATGTGGGAGAACCAGGGGAAATTGTGCAGAACAGAGGTTCAAGCTGAATTCAAGCTAAATCTGCATTTTCCCCTTCAAACAACAAGCCCAGCATCTCGCTGACCCAAACAGGAACAAGTTTTGAGCCTGGGAATTTCTGCAGAGCCTAATTTGGAGTTGGGGTAAACCTGAGACAAGAAACCTGGCCCATTAAGGACATCCATAGATACATGAGATCTCCAGCTGCAAGATTCTCTAGCTCGGTCTCATTTTACAAACATCCCAGAAAAAGTAAGACATACTGTCATACAGATCATAGAGCTGAAGTTGATGGGGATCTTAAAGGTACTCTGGTTTAACCCCATTTGACAGATGAAGAAACTGAGGCCCACAAAGGATAAATGTCTTCTCCAAGATCATACAGGTAGTAATTGTAAGAGGCAAAACTTGAATCCATGTTCTTTGACTATAAAATTAGGTGGTACAGTGAGGAGAGGATTTGACTTTGAGTCAGGAAGATCTGAGTTCAGATTCTACCTCACAAATAAGAGGGAGAGGAAGAGGGATAGGGAGAGGGAGAAGGAGAGGGGGAGGGAAGGAAGGAAGGAAGGAAGGAAGGAAGGAAGGAAGGAAGGAAGGAAGGAAGGAAGGAAGGAAGGAAGGAAGGAAGGAAGGAAGGAAGGAAGGAAGGAAGGAAGGAAGGAAGGAAGGAAGGAAGGAAGGAAGGAAGGGAAAGAGAGGAAAGAAAGAAGAGAAGAAGGGAGGGAGGGGAAAAGAGAGAGAAACAGGAAGAAAGAAAAAAGCCACAGTGATTTCAGGGCTAGTGAGATGGGCAAGGCACGGGGAGTTTGGCAGAGCTGGGCTGTCCTGGTGACCAACCAAAGGAGAGGCCCAGGTGTGTGGCTTTAGCAACTGTAAATTTACAGCTAATAAGCACAACTTTAAAAAAAAAATCTTTGCTCATCACTGAGCCTAAACCACACAAGAGGCCCTGAAACAGTGATTTAGGGATGGTTTCAGAGACGGGCCTTTAGTTAACTCACCCAAAATTAACCTTGCTTAACTGCCAAAACCTGGCCATGTTTTTTTTTTTATCTAGGCCGCAAGCTGGGTTGTGTCAGAAGCCTGAGGTAACAGGGCCCTGGCAGGCCTGTCTCTAGTCCCAGAGGGTGCCTCTGGGCTGCTGTCTCCCATTTGCCCACCTGGATTTTTCTTAAAAATCCACAGGGATCTTCTGCTGGGTTCATTATCAAAAGTCACCGGCTGAATCCCTCAACCTAGTTAAAAATCTCCCTGTGGAAGTAGGAACTCTCGAATCCTATCTGGGGCTCCCAAGACTCAGGGGCAGCTGCACTCTTAGAGCCTGAAGGGGCCCCCAGGGTTATGTGGTCTACCCCCTCATTTTACATAGAGGGAAACTGAGGCCCAGGAGAAAGAGCGACAACCTGGGTGATCCAGCCCCTGATTCCCAGGTTGGTGGCTTGCCAAGGGATTCTATTTTTCTTGGAGTTCTCTCTCCTGGGACAAAATGCGACTCGAGTCCCCTTCCCACATCCCACTCCTTGCCTCCCATGCCTGACAGCTGGAAGAGGAGGGCCTGGCAGGCAGCTGTCTCCGTTCTGGAATCTCTCTGCTCCCTGTCCCATGAAGCAAAAAGAGAACTGGATCACCTATTTAGAACTAGGAATGCTAGAGGGGGGCAGTGAATAGGGGTCAGAGGCTGGATCAGAAAGGCCAGAATTCAGATCCAGCCTCAGACACCACCTGGATGTGTGACTCTGGGCAAGTCACTTCACCCTGCCGGCCTCCGAGAAGGAAATGACAAAGTGCTCCAGTGTCTTTGCCAAGAAAACCGAAATTTCAACGACAAAGGCTCTAAATGAGCGCTTTTTCATCCATAGCCATTTCTCACTGAGTTCTACCAATTATGAAGATAAGAACCAGAACTGTAGTAATAACAATAGCTCATGTATATAATGTTCTAAGATTTTCAGAGTACTTGCATCTGATCTGGTCCTCACAGCAACCCTGAGATGATTTTTATTCCCATTTTACACAGGAAAAAACTGAGATTCACAGCCATTATGCGACATGCCCAGAGTCACACAGTTAGAAAGTATCTGAGAAAAAAAAATTCTAACCAGGTTCTCTTCCTACCTCCTACTCCAGCAGACTGACCCCAAGCCCAGGGCTCTGCCAGGTGTGCCAGCCCAAACCCTCCTTTTACAGATGGGGCTTTTTAGAGTTTCAGAGAAGTTAAGTAACTCTCCCAAGATCTCTTAGATAGAAAGTAGCAGGGAGGAGATTTAAATCCAAGACCTGTGAGTCCAAATTCAGTTGTCTTTCTCCCTGTCACAGAGATATCCTGACACTTCCTCCATCCTGACATACCGCTCAAGATCACTCAATCAATAACCAAGTGCCAGGCCCAGGGGAAACAAAAAGAGGCATAAGATCCTGGCTTCGAGGAGCTTACAATCTAACAGTGCAAACAAATATATACAAAGCACACCATATACAGGATGGATAGGAAATAATTAACAGAGGGAGGGCACTAGATTTGAGAGGTGAGGGAAGGCTTCCTGTAGAAGGTGGGGTTTTAGTTAAAATTTAAGGGAAGCCCGAGGGGCCAGCAGTCAGAGTGGAGGAGGGAGGACATTCTAAATATGGGGGAGAACCAGAGAAGATGTCCAGAGCTAAGAGATTGAAGGATTCGGTCATGCAAAGGCCAGGGCGGGGCAGTGCCACCAGATTGAAGAGTATATGTCAGGGAGTAAGGCGTAAAGAGATTGGACAGTAGGAGGGAACTGGGTGATGGAGGGCCTTGAATGCTAAATGGAGAAGTTTAAATTTGATCCTGGAAACAATGGAGAGCCCTAGAGTTTGTGGAGGTGGGCAGACCTGTACTTTAGGAAAATCACTTTAGTGGCTGAAAGGAGGATGGATGGAGTGGGGAGGTGATGAGGGCCTGCACCAGAATAGGAGAGAAGGAGGCACATTCAAGAGAGAAGGTGAAATCACAGCTCCCAGATCACCCCATTTCTAAATTTGGGGCTTCATATACAACCTGAAAAGTTTCAGGGAATTTTTTGGATTATGTCTCCCCTGTGACTTTGCTTTAAGGTCTGAGCAGGGAAGACAAAGAACCAAAATAAGGAATGAAGGTGACGTGGCATTTGTATTCTGGAGAATTTCAATAGCCTGTGTTCGAAGCTGGAACATTAGGTGACTTTACCTTTCCTGCCCTTTGCCCTCCAATACGGCTTCAAGGCAATTAAAGCTGCTGTGGAAATTTCACTTCGAGGGCCTTAGATAATAGAAACAGCCAAAAAAAAAAAAAAAACCTTGCATGTTTAAAGGGAAAAAATCAGTTATCCAAGTTCTTTTTCCTTAGAAGGAAACAAAATCCATCATGGCAGGTTGGTCTGTCAAATTCTAGTCCCTTCATTCAAGGAAAAAAGAACTCCAGGATGATTAGGATGTAAAATGACCTGAATGCTTGTGGTTATTATTGTACATTATATTATGCCTTGATCTGGTACTTTTTAATTAAATTTCAATTGATCAAACGGTTTCAACAATGCGTTCACAATGCGACTTGTATGATTTTGGAAATGCCGGATTCAAACTAAATTAATACTGTATTCCCACCTGTCGATAAGAACTCCCGGTGAAAAATTGCTCATTTGGGAGCCCTGCAAAGGACCAGCTTCTCCGTGTGGGTTCTTTGCAGGTGAGGCAATCAGCAGCTTGGGCAGACCATTTTTGGAGGAGTAACACCCTCCTTTGATTAATCTCGAACATCCGTTCAACAAACCTTGTTTAAGTCTTTCCTCCTTACAGGGCTAAATGCCCAGGAAGTACAGAGATGGGAATGAAATTACGTGCCCGAAAGAAGCTTCCATTCCATCAGAGGGATGTTTACTGCACACAAATAAGTCTGATACAAGATTTAAGGGTGTTATTGGGCAGCAAAGGAGAGTTAGTCCATGAGAATGAGGAAGAGAATGGAAAGAGAAAGTACTTTGAACCAAGGAGATCAGGGAAGGCTTCACTGGGGAGGTGGTGTGAAGGGAAGCCTTGAGAGAAAAGACTGTCTCTAAGAGGCAGAAATAAGGAGACAGCTTGCTGTATCAGACAGGGAACCAACGGATGAATGAACAAACGAACAAATGAACGAGCGAATGAACGAGCAAGTCTTTTTTCAGGGTTTACTGTGTGTTGAGATCCCTGCTAAGTTCTGGGGACAGTTCCTGCCCCCAAGGAGATGGGGACACATGAGGGAGGGTGTCCAGGGAAAGATATTTTGGTCTAGAAGACGTTGAATGAAGTGACAGGGCAATGATCTCGCCTTTCCAAAAGGTGATGTTGATTTAATTACCGTTCTCCGAGCAAGAAGATCAATCTTGGCTCTGCTGCTTCCCATCTGTGTAACCTTCCGCAAAACAGCTTAACCTCTCTAGACTTCATTTATAATCCAAGCTAACATTTGTATAATTCTTACTATGTGCCAGACATCAGGCTAAGGACTTTACAAAGTCTCTCCTTTGGGGGGGATGAGTGCTATTATTATTTCTCTTTTACAGATGGAGAAACTGAGGCAAACAACAGAGTTACACAGCTAGGAAGTGTCTAAGGCTGGATTTAAACTCAAGAATTCCTCCCTCCATTCCTGGCATTCTATCCAACAGAGGTCTAGACTATATGACCTCTGTGGTACTTTTCAGCTTTAAATCTAGGACCCCACAAAATTACTCCAGAAGGGAAAGCACCTAGGTAAATCCTCCTCCCCCAGACAATACATGAGAAGCCTGAACCTTTAATATTACTGATTGTCTAGAATACAAGAATAATGGGGAATGAATGGAGCTGAACTGTTTCATATTCATGGACCAGGAACAAATAGTAACACAGCTCCTAATTGCACTTAGGTACAGGGATTGGACCTGGGAGGTAATTGGAAGAGGGAACTCCCAGGTGAGGAAACTCTCTCCATCAATCCAAGGCACCTTCTTTGCAGCTTGACAAGTTGCCTGGAATTACTAAGAGGCTGAGAGGTTTGTCCATGATCACAGTAGCTCTCAGAAGCTCTATCCACTTTACCCATGGTATCTGACTCAATATGTTGGGATCCTGCTGGCCCCATATTGACTTAAAAAAATACAACAGTGGAGAGAGGTGATGGTAAGACCTGAATTCAAATCCAGCTTCAGACAACTTATTAGCTCTGTGACCTTGGGCAAGTCAACTCATCCTGTCTGCCTCAGTTCCCCCACCTATAAAATGAGCTGGAGAAGGAAATGGCAAACCACTCAAGTATATCTGCCAAGAAAATCCCAAATATGATCATGAGGCATCAGGGATGACTGAAAACAACTAAACAACATGTTCTATAATGTTTTTACTTACTTTGTCATCTACATTTCAATCTGGTTCAGGCCACCCAAGAGGTTTGCCAACTCCCTCCATTATGTCATGCAGCCATTCATGGATGTGCTGCTAATGTCCTAGCCCTTACCCATCCCCACCCCCCAAAATAGCCTGTATTCATTTGCAAAGAAACATATTGAAGAGGGGATCCCCTTTCAGGTTTGCTTTCCGACCAATGGCCTCTGAGGCCCTTTCTACTCTAAAATTCTATGATTCAGCGATTTACCAACTCAACCTACTTAATATGGAAAGAGGCAGTTGTGATGGAGGGACAAGACCCAGCTGAGAGTTGGCTGAACCTACAATCAGCTGAGGCAGTTGTTTTTTTTTTTTTTAATCCCCATTAAGTCACAGTCAAACTGTTCCTTCTCTTCTCATTAAATCACACAGGGTTATTTGTAGAGACATAAGATGCAGAGCTAGAAGGCCTCTAAAAATCACCCACCCCAACTCCCATTTCGCTATGGAGGACCCCATAGCCCAGAGCAACTGAGTGATTTCTGCAGGATAAGGCCTAGCAGAAGAGTTGAGACAAGAACCCAGAATTCCTGACTCCAGGCCCTGTCATCTGCCAGCCCAGTTTCCCATATCAGAGGGCAGTGTGCCCTACTGGGATATGGCACTCAAGTGGCAATCAGCAAGATCTAGGTCCGAATTCCACTTGACACTCGATAGCCGTGTCTAAATCATTTCATATCTCTCTGACACTCAGTTTCCTCATCTGGATAAGTAGGGATAAAATAGCAGCTGAGACCATGGGAGTTCAGATGAGGTAATAATACAGAAAAGTCTTGGTATCTTTTTTTTAGCTTTAATGCTTAATTTGCTTTAAATGTTAATAGCAAGCTAAAAATTGCATTGAGAGTTTGAGGATCCCCTGTATGATAAAGTGCTCTGCAAACTTTCAAGTATTATGTAAACATCAATCATTATCATCAACTTGAAATGTTAAAATTCTATCTTTTCCTTGGTCATTAGCCATTTCTGTATGAAAATCCACATTCAGTAGAGTGACTTTTCTACAAATGAGGTCTCTTTCTGGCCCCCCAGCGGCTTCTCTCACCAGCCTTTGAGTAATATAGAAATAAATCACTGCATCCAACTTTAGAGAGTCCCAGAGGTACAGAGAGATGTGCTCAAAATCACCCAGCCAGTTGTGTGAGAGCCAAGACTAGAACTCAAGTCTTTTGACTCTTCATTCATATCACTCATGTCAAAACACACAAACCAATTCCATCACTCCCTTGGCTCCCTATCACCTACAGAAGCAAACGTCATCTATTCTGGCTTTCAACCTAGCCCCCTCCTCCCTTTGGAGTCCTCTTATTCCTAACTCCCCTCCATACCCTTTCAATCCAGGAGTACCGATCAATCTCCTTGCTGTTCCTCCACCAATACAGTCCATGTCAACTGTATGGACATGTATACATATATTGTATTTAACTTACACGCTAACATATTTAACATGTATTGGTCAACCTGCCATCTGGGGGAAGGGGTGGGGAAAGGAGGGAAAAAGTTGGAACAAAAGGATTTGCATCTGTTAATGCTGAAAAATTATCTATGCATATATTTGTAAATAAAAAGCTATAATAATAATAATAAAGACAGTCCATGTTCTAACTCTGACTTGTTTCCATTGTCCCCAGCCAAAAACCCCTTCCCTCCTCCTCTCCAAAGCCTGGCTCCCCTGATTTCTTTCAAATCTCAGCTATAAGTCTCACTGTCTGTAAGAAGTCTTTCCCAGTTCTCCTTAATCTTAGTGCCTTCCTTCTGAGACTATGCCTAGTTTATTATTTATATACATAATGTCACATACATAAATGTATAATAATGTAATATATAACTTTATCTCTAGTTTATATGTATTATGTATAAATGTATAATAATGTAATATATAACTTTATTATCTGTCATTATATATTACATGTAATATATATGTTATAATGTATAACTTTCTATATTATGTTTATATATGAATGTATATAAAATAAATGAGCCCCTCAGAGCCTATATAGTGTAAAATATAATATATTATAAATAATATAATTATATATAATTATAAATATAAGTATAATATTAAAAATAAATATAATATCATACTTTAGGCATTTTATTTTATATATATACATATAAACATAGCATACATATATATAATAAACTAGGGGCAGTTTCAAAGGGAAGGCACTAAATAAACCGGGGTAATCTATATATTACATATATACATACATGTACATACACATACATAGATTTATAGTTGTTGGAATATTTCCTCTCCCATTAGACTGCTTTTTTATAGAGTAGGGGCTCTTTTTGTCCATCTATCCTCAGCACTTAAGTGCCTGGCACATAGCAGGTACTAAATGCATCTCATCCGAGTGATAGCTAACAGATCAAATTCCTTCTATGTGAGCTTCTGTGGCCAGAAGAATACCCCCAGAAAGAGAGAAAGAGAAAATATCTCAGACCATCACCATGCTTTAAGAGACAAATATGAAGTATTCAGAGATGTACTGAAAGCCTTACATGAACTGAAGCAGAGACAAAAGATCCTGTGACTACAATAATATAAATGGGAAAAATAACAACAACAACAAAAATGTTGTCATTATAACGATCAAGAAATTTGGCCTTGGAAAAGAGCTAAGAAAAACACAATTCTTGGGGGCAGCTGGGCGGCGCAGTGGGTAGAGCACCAGCTCTGAAGTCAGGAGGACCTGAGTTCAAAACTGACCTCAGACATTTAACATTTTCTAGCTGTGTGACCCTGGGCAAGTCAGTTAACCCCCAATTGCTTCAGCAAAAACAAAAACGAAACAAAAACCACAATTCTCTCCCTTTCTTAAAGATGAGGCTCTATGGATATGGACCACTGCATATGCGTCAGATTCAACTGATATGCTGGTTGGTTTTAGTGAACTTTTTAAATTGTTTGTCACAAAGGGTAGCTCACAAGAAAGGGTGGGATCCATTCAGAAATGAAGGTAATGTGAAAACAAAAACTTTTTTTTAAACAAAAACTGTAAAATTTAATAATTATCATTTCAGAACTATGAGAGTTAAGATCTTGGCAGGAAGGGAAAAGAATAACACTGTGGGAGAAAGTCAGTGGGAAAAGACGATTATGTGAAAAAAAAAACAGAACATCAATAAAACATATAAAAAGGAACCAAATATAGGAGCCTGTGGAAGGCTAGAAGGGGGAAATTGCTACTAGAGTGGGTCAAGCAATTATCATTTATTTATTAAGCTCCTACTATATGCACCAGTCACTGGGCTAAGCGTCTGTCACTTCTCTCCCAAATCTCCCGTGGGTTACTCAGCACATTCAGCAAATCCTAAATGTCGATGACATCGCCGGGCTCTGGGATATTCTATCACTCTGAATATTTCTCAGGCTCAAGGACACTTTGGAAACCACACACCAGAAGCAAAAACAAACAACCCCCCTAAAAGCAATTAGACTAGACAAGTTGCTAATATTTGGTTATTGGATGCTTGGAAATAATTTGTTTCTCGAAAATGAATCTCAATCTCATTTTCGGGTCTCTGGCTGCCCCGCCCCCTCATCCCATCCGAATGTCAGAGATGCGTTGGGTGACAGTCTGCAGCGATGGCTTCAAAGGCCCCCCCCTTCCCCTCCATTGCATCAGAAACCCAAGCTATTTTTTTAAACTCTCTGCAGGAGGGTGAAAAGAGGCTGAGTCCTGAGCCAGCTCCTCCTCTCAGGCCATTGGGCCTTTCCTCTTAAATAATGACTTCGCTTTACCTGCCCTCATTTAAAGGCATCAATTAAAAATGCACAGTTCCGTCATCCCTGGGCCAAGCCGCCTGGCGAGCCTCCTGCCCAGCCTGCAGCAGCGCCCGACGCCATCCTCATTTTCTGTATCAGTGGGGTAGAACCGGTCAAAATGGAATGATTTTATTTTGCAATGTGTGCTGCTCCCTACAGCGACTTGTCATTGTATTTAAGGTCAAAACAAAAAAAAAAAAAGATTTCTGCCCGTTAGGCTGGGAGTAATGGAGAATATGGGCATGAGAAGGATCCACCCCACCCTCTGCTCCCCACTCACCCACCACCCACGGCCTTCTTCCAGCAAGGGGCGGGGGCCAGCTCGTTCAGGAGCCAAAGCCCCAGGAGAGTTAGTGTTACAGGCAAAAAGGAAATTACTGCAAGAAGGTTCTTCCCACCTCCCAGGCTTCCAGGTCAGTCCATGTCTGGATGCTCAGACAAGCTCCAGGTGCTCTGGCTCGCTGGGAATTTCTCCTCTCCCCTCCTTGTTCAACAGGGACAGAAAGGTCAGAGAGGATAGGACCATCACAAGCATTTCAACAGGACACACAGCAGGAAGGTCAACCCTCCGCCCAACAGCCCCACCCCAGGCCAGTGTAACCCACATAGGTGAGGGTGGATCTACATTGTGCTCTAAGACCTCTTCTAGCTCTGATGTTCCATGTTCTAAGGGCCCTCCCAGCTCTGACCTTCTGGGTTCTAAGGGTCCTCCCAGCTCTGACATCCCAGGTTCTAAGGGCCCTCCCAGATCAGATCTACTGGGTTCTCGGGGTCCCCCAGCTTGGACATCCTATGATTCTTTCAGCTGTATTTAAATCCCAGCCCTCAGGATCGCAGGCCAAAGCCAAGAAAACCATTTCTCCTCTGGCCCACACCCCACCTTGAAGGTGTCAATGGCCGCCTTCTCTCCCTCTTCAGGGACACCTTGACATGAAATTGCACTCCAGCTCCTGGGATAAAAGCATCTCGGGGAAGCTTGTTTCTTGAAGGTCCACTTGATATCAAAAGCTACATGAGCTCCCCAGAATTCTCCCCTGGAGCCATACAGCAGGTGAAGTCCGGCCCTTGCCCAGTAGCTCTGAGCCCCTGCCAGGCTCCCCAGTAAAGCGCCTCCTTCTCCAGCCCTGACTCCAGGCCTGGCCCCCCTTCCTGTCTCTCTACAAAGTACAAAGCAGAAGGAGCTGGTGAAGGCCATCAGGATAACGCCTCATCAGGTGGAGACATTAGCCTGAAAAAGGAAGAAGGAAGCAGGGACATGTTTGCTAGAGCCTTCAAGTATTTGGGGGACTAGAATTTATAGAGCACCTACTATGTGCTGGGCTAAGTGCTCCACATAGACAAACTCCTTTGATAGTCACAAGAAATCTGCCAGGCGGGTGCTCCTGTTGTCCCCATTTTACAACCACAGGACTGACTTGCTCAGGCTGGCCCAGCTGGGAAGTACCTGAAGTAGGGTCTGAAGCCAGTCATTGTTGGCTCTAGGCTCCTCCAGACTCAGTGCACTAACCCGTGACCCCTCGCTGCCCAGTGACTAGCCCCAGAGACATTGGTGGAAAGGCCGCCTGTGAGCCAAGACAGGCCCATTGTCAGGAAAAACTTCCCAATAATCGGAGCTGTTCCAAGGCAAAAATGGGGTGCTCAGGAGGGTGGGCTCCCCACTAACCAGCTGGCCTTCTAACGCGGGGCCCGGCAGCCAGTGGCCGGCCTTCTAACGCGGGGCCTGGTGGCCAGCCCCCTAGAGCGGAGCCCGGACGAGCACTTCTCTGCTGTCTTGTCAGTGGGATGTTGAAGATGGCTGGCACTTGAGGGCATCTGGGATCCCCTCCCACTCTGAGGCGCTGGCAGATGACTGTGACAGTAGCTGACAACAGATGTAATGTTGTAAGGTTTTCCATAAGCTTTACACACCCTCACCACAATGAGCCCGTAAAGTGGGAGCTCTCGTCGTCCCCGCTGTACAGAGGAGGAACCTGGGCGAAGGCAGGTCAAGGGCCGGGTCCAAGCGCACATGGCAGGCTACAAACCCGGGTCTCGAGTCTATCCACTCCAGCCCACGCACCTTTTTTATACAGAGAGTTGTTCCCACTAAGGGAAGAGAGACTAAGTGATGGCTCAAGGAACTTTCCAGCTCTGGTCTTCTAGCCTGGGCCTGGAATGAAAGACTCAGCCTGGAAGTACTTGTAAAACTCAGCACCAGCTTGTTGTTCACTCGTGCCTGACTTTTCATGGCCCAGTGGAGGTTTTCTTAGCAAGGTCATGGAGTGGCTGGCCATTTCCTTTTCCAGCTCATTTGACAGGCGAGGAAACTGAGGCACACAGGGTAAAGTGACTTGCTCAGAGTCATACAGCTAGGAAGTGTCTGAGGCTGGATTTGAACTCAGGAAGAGGAGTCTGACTCCAGATCCTACATTCTATCCACTGTGCTACTTAGTTCCAACAAACAGGGCTGACTCCCTTGAATTGCACAAAACTCAGTCTCTCCCCTAATTCAAACCCTCATGCCTTCTCTCAGGGGCTGTTGCAAACAGCCTCCTTACCTATCCCCACCTGAAGCAGGTTTCAAACCTGGAGGCCGGGACCCTTTCAGTTTTGGAACCACTTCCCAAGGTCCCCTGCAGCTTGCATTGGTTGGTGCCCCGAATGGTCACCTCCAGTCATACTTGATTCTATGGCACACACACACACACACACACACACACACACACACACACACACACACAGAGTTTCCATTTTGTCTCCACACTTATACCTTCCATAGGTCCCTTATCCCCACTTTTGAGCTGTGGAATCATGATCAAATTAATGCACCATTATTCCTAGAAAGACTATTTCTATATATGCTCCATACACAACGTTCTGTTTCTTGCATCCAGAGTATAAGCTCCTGGAGAACAGGGATTGCCTTTAGCCTTTCTTTGCATCCTCAGGGCATAGCAGAGTAGGCCCTTTAAAATAAATGCTCTGACCACACAAGTATAAGCTATGTCAAATTGCCTGCCTTCTCAATGATGGGAGGAGGGAAGGGAGGGAGAAAATCTGGCACTCGAGATTTGAAAAAAGAATGTTAAAATTGTTTTTACATGTTATTCTGGGTAAAATAAAATATTAAATTAAAAAAGGGAAAAATAAATAAATGTTCATTAATTGACTTTGCACAGGTGGTCCACCATGTCTGGAATACGTCTTCCCTCACCTGTAACTTATGGGATCCCTCATTTCCTTCGAGACACAGCCCAAGCTGTAACATACTCTGTTACACCAGGACCTTTCCTGATTCTCAACTTCTTGTGGATTGTTAATGCTTTCTCTCTCTTAGAATTATATAATTTTGCACAGATTTTTATTTCCTTCTCTTTATACCTATCATATTCCTGAAGTAGAATGTAAGCTCCCTGAGGGCAAGGCCCGCTTCATTTTCATCAATGTATCCCCAGCCATTAGCACAATATCGGTTACATGGGAAATTCTTGATATTTGTAGAATGGAATTGAAGAATTAAGTTCTCTGAAAGTGAAAAATTGCCTCCTCAGACGGCCTAGAAAAGTCTGTCCCACAAGGTGGGGACCATGTATGTGGGCCAGAGTATCATTTAGAGTCGGGATGCCCAACCTTTTGAGAATTCTACCATCACCATTGTCAGTCTCTTGGTCCAACCCAACCTCTTGCCTCTGGGAAACAACAGGACAAAAAGCAAAACACAAACCATGAGAAATGGTGGTGATAAAAAAAAAGAAAAAGAAAAAGAAAAGAAACTTAAATTCAATCAAGTTAGATGAATGAGATTATCTGAAACTCCAGGGAGTGAGGGCCACTTGTTTGTTGTCTATTTTTGTTTCTTTGTCTGCTGATTAAAAGGATCTGAGATTCCAGATGAAAAACTGGAAAAGGCCCATTTTAGTTGCCTAAGATGAGAGAATGGAAAGGTCATCACAGAGCTTCCCCCTTCCCCCTTTATGGTGACAAGGCACAGCATCCTGCCCCTTCTCAAAAGGCAAATGTTGCTGGTTTCAAGTGGGGCAATTTTATGTCATTGGGGAGCTCCAGTTGCTATGATAACTTAGAAGAATTTTCAAAGTTATTCCTTTCACGCACTCTCTCTGAGGAAATTGGCTATTTCTTTCTGTCCTGTACAGGTTGTAATGCTAGGGGCAACGCTGGAGGAACAGGAACACATTGAAATATGAAGAAGCAGGTGTCTCAGTTTCTCTCTGCCCTTTATTATCTGGATATTTGTAATATGATCTTTCCCCTAGTTTGGTAAACAAACTTGGAATTTCACATGTGACTCTTCCCAAAGATTTGAGTTTACAAAAAATAAATACAATTTAAAAATTTTATAGATTGCAGGGACTGGTGAGTTTTTTCTATTTTCTGTTTTTCTAAGTGGTGTTTTTCACCAAGTACAAGACACGTGTGAGAAAGGTCTCCTTGACAGGTAGTCAGAAACGAGTCCTCAGTTGTGTTAGTCATTTAAAAAAATAAAAACAAAGCATCAGTTTAAAGTTGTAGCAACACAGAATTCATCTGTTTATGACTCAATTATTGAACATAAACAAGAATGAGACAAATTGATTTATGAAAGGGTTGACAAGGGTCGGAGTTGAAAAATTAATTTCTGCCACCTTTTTTTAAATTCTGGAATCTTGGGTTGCAGGTAATTAGACTATTGCCCTCGGTGACATCTCCACTTTCTAGCCCCCCAGCTTTTTATAAAGCCAACTGTGTTTGGCCAATAGTTCCGGGCATTTCTTCCAAATCTGAAAAGCTACATAAACTGTTTCTTAAGAGAATTAACTCTCTGTGCAGTACATCGGCATTCACCGGATACAAAGCAAGTGATAGCCAGGTTCCCAATTATGTCCAACCTTAAATCACACTGCTTGGTGTGATTTTATATCCAGACCCACAGGGAGTTATGCTAAGGCATATATTTGGCTGGCTTTCAAACCACGGCAACAAAACATGTGCTGGGGAAAATGATTCAAAAATATTCAGAAAGCAGTCATTTATTTGAGATGGTCTGTTCACGTGAGACAATGAGCTGCTTCCCAGAATAGGCACCATCCATCAAGAAAGGCACTACAAACCCAACACATCTTGGCTGGAGTCCGACTCCCAGCCATCACACTGCAATTATTATTATTTATCATCTATATTACATCAAAGATGCAGACTGAGACCTGGATAACACCACCAGAGCAGGTGGGTGAGTTCCCATGATGCTAGGCAGAGAGGCCAGGGGGCAGCTGGGCCACAGCTCCCTCTGGGAGCTGAGAAAAAGGTTAAAAAGTAGACTTCGTGTCTCCAGTCCCTGTTGGTTGTGATGGGGTAACTCAGAAACTGTGTGGCGGAGGAAGCCAGAGCGACTATGAAAGCCCAGAGTATCCGAGCGGAGAGGAACCTTCAACTCCCTCCTCATACAGATGAGAAAATCTGAGAGCTGGAGAGAGGAACTGATTTGCCCCGGATGGCATCATCAATTAGTGCCAGAGCTAGGACTCAATCTTGGCAGAAGTTCTAGCTCCCCAGGAATCATAGCCTGAGGGCTCCCCCTTAAACTAGTCAATTCTATAATTCTTCCTTTGGAGGTGGAATGACTGTTTCCCATTAGATACTCCAGAAGCACTTTAACCTCAATATATCCAAAAGGATTATAGATTCAGAGGGTCTGGAGCTGGAGGGGATCTTAGCAGTCATCTAGTCCAACAGATAATGCGGCCCAGGGAGGGTGTCATTTGCCCAAGATCACAAGAGACGGTCATTGAACCCAGTTCCTTTGACTAAAAGAGTAAAGGCTCTCTCTTTTTTAATCTATTTATTTATTTTAGCTGAGGCAATTGGGGGTGAGTGACTTGCCCAGGGTCACACAATTAGGAAATGTTAAGTGTCTGAGGCTGGATTTGAACTCATGTCCTCCTGATTTCAGGGCTGGTGTTCTAACCACTGAGCCACCTAGCTGCCCCTAAAGGTTCTTTTTCAGTGTACCATATTGTCTTTCCTCTTAAATCTTCATTTTCATTAGGCTTTACTCTTTCTGACTGGTATATTGCCATTCACCCTGTCTCTCACGATCACAAGTTTGGTTTTCCCCTAGACTCTTCCTTCTTCCTCACCACGAATGTCCAATCAGTTTCTGAGTCCTCATAATACAATTTCTGCAAGATCTCTTGCATCAGCACCTTCCATCATCACCCATTTGATAATTGAAATAACCACCTTTTAGAGATATCTATTCTCTCCAGCCTCCAAATGATCCTTCATAGTCCTATCAAAATCATGCATCCAAATGGTCAAGCCCTTCCATTGATCCTCCCCTTCCACTGATCCTCCCCCCTTAAAAAAAAAAATCAGTGGCTCCTTATTGCCTCTTTTATAAATCTTCAATTTCTTTACCAAATATTCTAGCTCCTACACAACCTAGCCCCATGTAACCTTTCCGAGCATAGCTGCTGTAGCCAGAATGGACTCTGTCCCCGACATAGGCAGCAGTCTCCCACACCCCTGCCCGTTTTCCCCATCCTTCCCCACTTGTCCTCCATGAGGGCATCTTTCTTGTTTAGTACAACCTTGCCAAGACTCTAATACATCATGCAGGCCAGTGAGGTGTGCAGCGGGCAGAGTACCCGTCCTGGAGTCATCTGGCCTCAGACACACTCTGCCTGGGTGACCCTGGCCAAGTCACCTCACCTTGTGTGCCTCAGTTTCCTGAGCTGCAAAAAGCTGGAGAAGGAACTGGCCAGCTGCTCCGCTCCAGCATCTCTGCCAAGAAAACCCGAATGGGTCAGGAGTCAGTCATGGCTGAACCACAAAACATGAGTAGTACTGAGTGCTGTCATGACTCATGATTGTATTTTATTTTCTAATTAGACTGTAAGCATCAGAAGGGGTTGTGTCTAACTTAAACTGTACCTGGCACACATTAAACATGTGTTAATGAATGAATGCAATGAGGAGGAGGATGAGACCTGGAGTTCTTCAGAAAACAAGCCTTGATTGGACCAGAGGGAAAATCCCTTAGGGAGAAAGCTCATATACAAGCACCAGTGCCCTTCCCCACCAGCCTGTTGAGGGGCTAAAAGGCTCAGAGACACAGAAGGGATCTTGAGGTCCCACCCACAGGCAGGGGGACTTGGGATTTGCCTCGAGTCACCTGAACAATAAGCAGCAGAAGCAGAATCTGAACCCATGCCTGTGAGCTCCAACTGCCAGTGCTCTCAATCCTGCCCAGCCCTGTGCTTCTCCCTGCGCTCCCTGCCACAGCATATTAGCTAGGGCTCCATTAGCATGAAAACCTATTTGTTTACTCCTCAGCAGTGCGGCCCTCTTAAAGATTCATTCATTGATACATCAAACATTTATTAAGTGATACAATATGTAAGGCTGTGCTACACTGGGAAAGACGCAATAAATAAGACCTTTCTTGCTTCTGGTGATTCATGGGAACTCCTGATGGTCCCAAGAGAGGAGGGGGATATGAAAAGGGGGGAAGGAGGAGCATAATGCCACGCAAATACCTCCATATTGGGGGTTGGAGAAGAGAGGATCAAAGTCCCTCTCTATCATCCATTGCCCGTCTCTATTTGGGTAAGCGAATCCCTTTTTCTGAGCCTCAGTTTCCTTATCTGTAAAAAAGAGAGGATAAAAGGATGCTAAAGGTCCCTTTCCAAGTTCTAAATCTATAATCCTTTGTGTAATCCCTGAAGCAATTGACAATGTTGTAGGAGTGATAAGACAAAGATAAACAGGGTTCTCTCCTAGTAGTAAGTTCTATCATTAACAATATATGATTTGCTATCCTGGATTTAACTTTTCAAAGCCCAAATTTTCCCATCTAGAAAAGAGAGTAACATTTTTTTCCATTTCACTATGTCCCAGAAAATTATGAAATAAAGAAAAATAAAATTAAATAAAAAATAAATCCAGTTTGGATAGAATCATCTTTTCCTTTAAACATGGGGACCTGAAAATCAAAAAGAGACAACAGCATGATATAAGACAAAGAACGCTGGATGTGGGTCAGAGGACCCAGATCCTCTGTGTGACCTTGACAATTAACTGACCTCTTGGGTCTCAGCTTCCTCAGACAAACGATGAAGGAATTGGTCCAAATGAGCGCTATGGTCTTTCCCAGCTCTAGGCCCAATGGAAGTACAATGAAAACAATAGTTCTTTCTTTAGCTATTAAATCTTCAAATTTCCAAATCTCTCCATTTTAGATTCCTGGTGGTTTTTCAAACCTTATATTTAGTATTCCTAAGTAGAGCATCTGCAAAATAGACGCGGTGTTATAGGTCAGGGGTTGGGTGGCCTGAAATTTCAGCAAATGCTTCATCTTGCTAGTAATGGAATAAAAAGACCAGGAAAAAAAAAAAGAATCAAGTCTCTTTTGGGCACAAAAACTGAGAAAGCCTCATGGTACAGTGGAAAGAAGCATATGTTACAGTGGAAAGAACCCCAGATTTGGATTGAGAATGCTTACTCTCAAATCTTGGTTCTGCCCCTTAGTAAAAATAATAGATGCCATTTCTATACTATGAGATTTGCAGAGCGCTGTGTGCATGTGTATGTGTGTATCTGTGTGTAGATATACAGATTTAGAGATATAAATTACCTTGATGGAGCCTCACAACAACACTGTGAAATAAATAGGATCCTAGAACTAGCATTAGAAGGGACTTCAGAGGCCGCCTAGGTCAATCCTCCTTCCACCATTTTGCTATTATAATTCCTACATTAAAGATGAGAAAATTGAGGCTTAGAGAGGTTAAGTCAACCAGTCAAGCCAACAAGCATTTACTGAGCATCTTCTTATGGGCCAGGAACTGTGACCAGTATGCATCACTCAATGATTAAGTGTAAGATATGGGAGTTAAACCCAGGCCTGCCTGTAGGCAAGCCCCATAATCTCTCAAGGTCTCCATTTCCTTATCTCTAAAATGAAAAGGTGGAACTAGATGTTCTTAAAGGTCCCTTCAAGTTCTGAATATATGATCCAGTGACCCTCGGGACACCAAAGATGAAAATACAGATGGCATTTCTTTTGAGAGCTAATCATGCTAAGCAACAAGGACATATGACCACTGGGACCAAAACTCAATTACTTTTAAAGACAAAGGGCATGGTTTCACTACTGGTCAACAAAATAAGGAAAAGGAATCCGTGTGCGCGCGCACACACACAGACACACACACACATACACACACACACACACTCACATACACACACACACACACACACACACACACACACATACACACCCACACACACACCAGCATGACCAACCATTGGAAGCCAGGCACGTACAGGGATATGATAGGGACATTTAACCAATTGAATCAAGAATGTTAATTAGACAGTTTAATCCTAATAGAAGCTGGAAAGTGAAACAGACAGAACAAATCCAAAATGAGGAATCAATGCAGTCAACTGAAGGATGGAAACAATTCAGGCACAAGTGATCCAAAAACTTTTGGGACAAGCTGTGAATGATTTTGTTTTTAGCCTATGTGCATGAGAGAGAAAATAGCATCAAGAACAGAAACATGCAGACTTGCCAACTGTGAGCTTTTGATATATAGAAAAACAATGAATGATTTATAAAGTTGCTAATTTGTGTTACTTAATCTTTGGAAGATGTTCGTATTTACAATTAAATGAACCAATAAATGTGAGATGTGCCAGCTAGGGAATTAGAGACCCCTCTGTACGAATGCCCAACACAGGGCTGGGCACTGGGCTCAATCCATGCTTGTTGCCTAGGTTTCTCCTTGGAAAATGACCAAAGCTGCATGACGTGAATAGCTTTATCTGATCTCAGTTCTTGGGGTGGAGGGCAGAGGTGATAGTGGTTGTTCAATCATTTCAATCACATCTGACTCTTGGCGATCCCATTTGGGGTTTTCTTGGCAGAGAGACTGGAGCAGTTTGCTCTTTCCTTCTCCAGCTCATTTACAGATGAGGTAACTGAGGCAAGCAGGGCTAAGTGACTCCCCAAGAAATAATCAACTCCATATTTCAACATAGTATCCAAGCAGCAGAGAAATATCCTCTCCTAGAGATGGTGAGATCTTCTAGATCTCATGGGCGAGATTGTAGTGATTGTAACAAGTCCCAGGACATTGACGAGTCTCCTAAGTGAGGTTCATGGTCACTCAAAAGGAGCCTAATGATTCCCCCAAAATGAGAAAATTATATCGTTTCAGAATGGGAAAGGGCCCCTAGGGCCATCAGATCTAATTCATTCTACCACAAAAATCTCTACAACCACATACTAACAAGCAGTCACCCAACTGATGCTAGAACTCCAACAAGGGAACCCTTTTCTTCCCTCAGCACCACATTTCATTTGGGGATGAAAGGAAGTTTAGTTTGTTGGAAAGTTTTCCCTTATGTCAAATCCAAATCTACATTTGCAGCTCTACCCACTGCTCCTACTTTGGCCCTCTGGGACCAAAAGTAACACAACTAATCCTTCTTTTATGTAACAGCCTTTTAAATACTTGAAAGTACCTATCATCTCCTCCATTCCCCCAGTCCTTTCTTTTCTAGGCTGAACATCCCCAGTTTCTTCAAATAATCCCTATGGGGCCTTTCAGCATCCTGAGTTTTTGTTTTAAGTAGATTAAAAATGCCTCTGACATGAATAGAAGACTATGACATGCAATTGTTGTACAACCAACAGAAGTAACCTTTTAGTAGAGAGAGATAATTAGAGTAAAGAGAGATACAGAGAAAAGAAACAGATGAGAGAGATTAAATTGGAAGAAAGAGAAGAGGTTGAGAGAGAAATCTGATATAGATATGTTTTATATATAGATGAGGTAGAGATAGATACAGAAAAAGATAGGTGATATGGACACAATATCATATCTATAGATCAGCTGGAAGACTGTATAAGGCCCTCAAAATCATTTGCTAAAGCAACCATAGGTGATGGTGAGCAAAGTAGATACAACAACCTCCCCATTGCTTGAGGTCTAAAAATTTATAATTTTGTTTGGCCCACAAATGATGCTATAAATATCCAATGGCTCTTGGCAGAAAAAAAAGCTTCCCCAGTCCTGATATAGATGATATAGGTAGATGACATAACTATGAATATAGATTATATATAGATACACATGAGATATGTAGTTGATAGAAACTGAAAGAGATAGAAAGGTAGATAATATAGGTATGAGCATAAATTATCTATAGCTATAGATGAGAGATAGAAATAGAAATAGGAATAGATAATAGAGATGACATATAGATAGATGATAGAGATAGGAATATAGATTATACAAAGATATAGATAAGATGGAAATAGAGATGATATAGTTACATATAGATGAAATAGAGATAGACGATATAGACATGAATATAGACTATATAAAGATATAGATGAGACAGATATAGATACAAATCGATATGGATAGAGATAGAAATATAAATGAGACAGACATGAATATAGATTATATATAGATATACATGATATCATTAGGAAGATAGATGATAGAGATAGAAAGATAGATTATATAGGTACAAACAGATTACATAAATATATAGATGAGATAGATGTAAATAGAAATAAATAATTGAGAGAGATATGAATACAGAGTAGAAGAAAGGGAGAGAAAGAATAAGGATAGAGAAAAACAAAAACAGAGATAGAGATAACAGAAAGACACTGAATATCTATGATGAATGATCCAGAACTGAACAGGACAAGGTGCAAAATCTGAATTGTCTTTAGGAAATTGCACGGTGCTCTTAGTGACCTAAACCTAAGTCTATCTTCTCTTCTCAACATTCTCCCAATAACACTGTACGATTATGAGTCAGGGACACCACAGTCTCTGAAGAATTCAAGTTGGAGAGGCATGAGCAGCCTGCCTAACATATTTCAAATGAATTACTGCACAGAAGAAAAGAAATAAAAGAGGTCATCAGAAAGATGTGTGACTGGGGAAAAGGTTATGCATGAGTTAAAATTGAGGGACTATTATCATAACTAAGCTATCATATGTACGATGTCAAGACGATTGAGGGCATCTGAATCAAGCGTTCCTGACTCAAAGTCCAGGGCCCCATCCACCACACCACACAGCCATGCTGGGGAGCTCTGACCTAAAACACAACCTCGGTGAACTCTTTGATTTACTCCATCACCAGCCTACAAAATGCTTGAGGGAGCACGCTTTTGCGATCACCCACTGAAGTACCATTCCATCCCCCTATGACAGCATGGCAGCCCTCGCGGGTCATGGAAGGCATGAATCTACTTGCCGTCTCTGCAGTTCTCTGGGTCCAAGAATAAGACCAGGGTGCTGTGACCAGACCCTTGCTCCCACTTCCCCCCACCACCTGGAGAAACTGCAGGGCCTAATGAAAGCATCACCAGTGATCAGGGTTTAAATCTCTGCCCTGACATTTACTAGCTGTGTAACTGTGGACAAATCATTTAACCTCCTGGTTCTTCTCATCTTTAAAGTGGAGAAGATACATTTCATACTCGGCTTCCAGGATTGCTGTGAGGATTAAATAAGATAATTGTGTCAAGTGCTTTGTAACACAAAGCATTATATAATGTCAGCTGTCATCATCATCATCATCATCATCATCATCATCATCATCATCACCATTATTTTTATTTATCCCAGTCTGACCTCAACTCTACAGTCAGCTCTAATTTTGCTTGCTTGGGGATCCATTTAGGGATATCTGTCTGAAAACAGTGGCGTTATTTCCAAATCTGCCTCAGTTTGTTACTTCAGGACTCCTAGACAGGTCACAGCTCATCTATGTACCTCAGTTTATTCATCTGTAAAATGAGAGAGTTGGACTCAGTGGACTTAAGTCCTTTCCAAGTCAATAAGTCAACACTTATTAAGCGCTTACTATGTGCCAAGTATTGTGCTAATTCAGGGAATACAAAATCCCTGCTCGCGACACAATATATAAAAGAAAACTGAAAAAGGCAGGTAGGGGGTAGGTACCCAGTACAGGAAGAACTATGGAGTGCAACTCTTCAGAAATGAAGCAATAAATGGGAGGGGGTCTTTTTGAATGGGGGGGTCTTAAAAGAGACACACACTCCCAGTAGGGGAATGAAGGTAGTGAGGGGTGAATTCCGGGGCTGAAGAGATTTCTATGATTTCTGGGACATGATGGAGAAGTCCAGTGATTTTTATACAAAGACTCAGAGCTTAGTTGAACCCAGAACCATTCTAAAATCTGGAACTTTCTCCTTACCATTCTCTTGGTAAAGTCCAGATGTACTTCATCCAAAGTTGGGGAGAAATGGGCTAGTTCTGGGAACTGGAGGTCCAGACAAGCTGCCTTGACAAAAGGGAATTAGGCCCTTCATCGGGGACCAGAAAGCAGACAAATAAATCCAATCCCATGAGCTAAAGCCAACTGAAGTTCTCCCATTCCCAGTCTAAGGATTCCATCCCTCGGTGTCAATTCTAAAAAGGTCCATTTCACTATAAACTAACTGAGAATTTAATGCCTCTGTTTGTGCAAACCAACTACTGTAATGCTCTGATAAAGACTGCAACGGGATTGAAAGGAGTCACATGGGGGAGCTTTAGCCAAGTAAGACAGGTCTCCGGAGTTCTACAACTGGGTCCCCAACTAGCCTATTTGAGACCAGGAGTAGTTGTTTCAATGGAGTATGAGGGCTACGATGGCATAATGTATTTGAGACCCAGTGAGTTGGAAATGCTATTTTTTTCCTAAGAAAGTTGAATGGTACCATGTGGAAAGCTCAATTAACAATTGCTAACTCTAGCCTTACTATCCCTTCCCTGTTTAAAAAAAAAAAAAGAGGAATTGGAGAAGTTACAGGCTACTCAACAAAAAATCATTTCTGTCCCCGCCCAGGAAATGACCCATGTTTTGGATCCTCCAAAAGACAGGGAAGTACACTAAGTCCAGGGGAAGGGGGTCCTCCAAAGATTCTAATAAAGAAAAGAAATCCACAGAAGCCACAAAGATAGAGGAAGATCTCTGGAGTTCCACTTCAGTCCATGAAAGAGGGTGATGTACTTTCCCTACATCATCATCTATAAGGACATTTCCAGTCTAACTAAAGCAGCTAATTGGTGCAGTAGATACAGTCTGAAGTCAGAAAAACCTAAATTCAAATTCAGCTTCAAATACTTACAACTATGTAATGCTGAGTAAGTTATCTAACCCCTGTTGCCTCAGTTTCCTCATCTGTATAATGGGGTAATAATAACATCTACTTCCCAGGGTTGTTGTAAGGATCAAATGACATGTTTGTAAAAAAAAATTTTGCAAAATTTAAAATTCTATGTAAATAATTATTTTCTCGGCCTCATCTGTAAAAAAAAAAAAAAAAAAAAAAAAGAAATTGGACTAGATATGGGGTTCTTAAAATCTTGCGTCCTGTCCCTCTTTGGCAATCTGGACTTCAGAACAATGTTTTTAAATGCATAAAATAAAGTACATTGGATTACCTAGGAACTCAATTATATTAAGAAAGTTAAAAAATATATTTTAAGTTTACAGAGTTGGTTGAAAACCCCTTTATTCATAAGATTACAGAGGAGACCAATTATTCTGAAAGATAATGATCAAAAAAGAACCCCCCACTAGAGGATCTCTAAACTTTTGTTTGAATCTAGCTGCTGTCATTTGGTCATTTCAATCATATCTGCCTCTTCGTGTCCCCATTTGGGGTTTTCTTGATAAAGATATTGGAGAAATTTGCCATTTCCTTCTCCAGGTCATTCTACAGATAAGGAAACTAAGGCACAAAGGTTGAAGTGACTTGTCCAGGATTACACAGCTAGTAAGTGTCTGATATTGGATTTGAACTCAGGCCTTCCCAACTCCAGACCTGGCGCTCTGGGCACAATGGCACCACCTAGCTGCCCCAATAATTGAGTTTAACTACTCTCGTTTTACATATAAGCCCTCTACAGGCATCTTGCCTTCTCTAAGCTTCAAGATCCCCAGTTTCCTCATTTACTCCACAGATGACTTGGACTAAGGTCCTACACTAGCCTGGTTGCCCTTCGATGAACACTGGCTAATCTGCATCCCTCTTGAGAAGTAAAAGTTAGCCCAATTTCCCTTTTTTTTTTTTTTTTTTTTTTTGGATCTTCCATCTTATATTAAGTTCACAGTCCACTAACACCCCACAAGACTTTTTCCAGAACACTGACTGGAAAATGAAGGCTTCGTCACCTTAAAACATTTGAGGCTGATTTTTTTTTGGCACCCACATGCAGGATTTTACATTTATCCCTCTTGAGTATCATTTTATTATTAACTTTATCACCATAAAATCCAGGGGGTAGGAGGAAGCTGCCATGTCATACTGTCAACAAGGTTTAAATCCACCAAATGTTTCCTCTCCCAGACTGTTTTCTCAGAAACTATAATATTCCCCAATATGAAAATAGACTCTTACATTAAATTCTACTGAATTTCACACTATTTGATTTACTCCATTGTTCTGGTCTATTAAGATCTTTTGGGATCCCGACCCTATAATTTAGCATCTTAACTATCCTTCCCAGCTTTACCACATCTGCATGCTTTCTATGTTTGAAGAAAGTGGGTACTATGAGAAAAAATGTATTGGAGTCAAATAACTGGGAGGGAAAAGACAACAAAAAGTGTGGGTATAGTGAAAAGTGTGGTAGACTTAGAAGCAGAGGACCTGGATTCAAATTCTGACTATTTCTTACTCCCTCTCTAATAATATTTCATTTTCCAACTCTGCTTGGTTCAGTTCCACAGATCATATCCACCACCATCCACCCACACACACATTTTAGCTCCATTTTCAGAACTTTCTTCACTCATTAGAGAGTAGGGACTGTTTTCTTTTTTATTTGTATGTTCAGCACTTAACACAGTGCATGGTGATAGAAATAAATGTTAAATAAGTATTTACTGAATAGAACTGAATTGTGATCTTGGACAAATCACTTAATCCCTTTGGTTTAAATGTCTCACCCATAAAATGAGGAAGTTGAATTCTTGAGTCCAAGAACATCCCGAATGTTCTCTACTTGTCTTTGCCTCCTTGGCTTTCCTGCTTCCTTCAAGCCTCAGCTAAAACCCCATCTTCTATAAGAACCCTACCCCCTCTCCATGTTAATGCCTTTCCTCTGTTGATTATCACCAATTTATCCTATAAATATCTCAGATGCATATAGCTGTTTTCATGTTATCTATCCCATTAGACAGAGTTTCTTCAGGTCAGAGCAGGCATTTTGCCTGCCTTTTTATCCTCACTTAGCAAACTGGCACACAGCAAGCACTTAATAAATGTTTGTTGATTAACTCTCTCTGCTTCTCTGGTCTCATTTGAGCCTCAAAAATCTTGTGAAGTAGATATTATAAGTGTTAACATTCCTATTTTACAAGTGAAGAGATTGAGAGAGAGGTTAAGGGATATTCCTCACTAGCTAATAGGTACCGAAAATAAGAATCAAATCCAGTTTTATATTTCCTATTTTGTATACATGTGACTCCCAATTCAACATTCCTCCTGTTAAGCACAGTACTTCCACCTTATCAAAGAATATGCATTTATAAAGCACCTACCACGTCCCACTCACTATTCTGAGCACTAGAAATATAAACACAAAATAAATCAGCCCCTGCCCCGAGGATTTTATTTTTTATTTTTAAATTTAAAAAAATTTAGTTCAAGTTTATTTTATTTTTGTTCTGTATTCTCTCTCATATTCTTCTCCCCCATCATTGATTAAAGCGAGAAAAACAAAGCCCATTACAACCATGTATAATCAAGCAAAACAAATTCCCAGGTTAACTATGTATAAAATAAAAGCTGCTTCCCTCTAGATTCTGAGTCCATCAGTTCTGTTATCAGGAAGTGAGGAGCATGCTTCAACATGAGTCCTCTGGAATCATGTTGATCAAAATTGTCTAAGTCTTTCAAAGTTGTTTCTCCTCATAATGTTGTTGTGTTGTACAAATTGTTGTCCTGCTTCTGTTCACTTCATTTTTCATCAGTTCATACAAGTCTCCCCAAGTTTTTCTGAAATTGTCCCCCCTCATCATTTCTTACAGTACAATAAAATTCACATGTTATAACTTATTTAGCCATTCCCCAGTTGACGGACATCACCCTCATCATTTTCCAATTCTTTGCCACACAAAAAGGATTATTATAAATATTTTTGTATATAGAATTACTTTTCTTCTTTTTTTGATCTCTCTGGGGAAGAAATTTGGTAGCAGCATTCCTGGGTCAAAAGATATACACAAACTGGTAACTTTGGGGGCAAAATGCTTTCCATAAATAGCTAGACTACTTCACAATTCTACCAGCAATGCATGAATGTATCTGTTTTACCACAGTCCCAACAGTATTTGTCATTTTTCCTTTTTTGGTCAACTTTGACAACCTCTGATTAGTTTAAATCTGTATTTTTCAAATAAAAAGCTATAATAAAAATAAATAAATAAATTTGTGTTTCTCATTTTAATGACTTAGATCACGTTGTCACATGGCTGTTGATAGCTAAGATTTCTGTCTCTGAAAACTGCTGATTCTTATCCTTTAGCCAATTTATCAATTGGGGAACTGCTTTTATTCTTATAAATTTTAATCTATATGTACATATAGATTCAATATCTTAGAAATAAGACCTTTAAAATTTGCTGGAAAGATTTGCTTCTCTTCTAATTTTAGCTGAATTGGTTTTGTTTGTACAAAATTTTTAACTTTATGTAAATTAAATTGTCCACTTTACTTCTCTATCTCATTTGGTCAAGAACTTCTTCCCTAACCATAGCTCTGAGGTGACCTTCCAAAAGATGAGACAACATGTACATATAGAAGTGTGTGAATGAATAAATGAGTGAATACAGCATCAATTAAGCACTTACTCTGTACAAAGCACCGTACCAAATACTGAGAATACATATATGTGGCCCTGTTCTCAAGGAGCTGATTTGGGGAGGCAACCCATATGGAAGGCTTCCATTACAAGTCAGATGGAAAGGTCCCGTGGTCCTGATCCCAGCTCTTCTTTAATATCCTAGTATTTACCATGACTTTGACCTGCGGGTTACTTCTGTTCAGGCCATACAAAGAAGGGCTGGCAGCCAGTGGTTTCAAAAGGCAGTTGGCAAAGATCTTCAAAGAGAAGCCTGGATGTGGACTTCAAAATAAGAGCCTCACTCCTCAGTTTCTCCCTTACCCTGCCTGGAAGAGGCCGCCAACATCCAGCTCTCAGGTGAGCCGGAAACAGGTGATGCTTTAAATATCACATTTGGGGCCTCCTTTTACCAGGCTTGAACAACAGTTATTTTTTCTACCCCAAGCTTGTCATCGTTTAAAATGTGGTGCTAGTTAGCAGCAATTATGCAAATGTAAGCAGCCATTTCTAATTTTAAAAGGGAACCCCTTTTAGAATTTTCACATCCAGAAAGGTTTAAAATAGCTAGTCCACTGATGTTTTCATTTTATTCAAAATGTTTGTGTGGCTTTAAATACCGGTTGAGCTGCAACCAAAGTAAGTTAAACATTTACTTTCTATTAAACATCTAAATCAGAAGATTAAAAACCTGCCTTATATGTAACAGAAAGGAACAGTCCAATCAGCACAGCAGCAGCTTAACTGGTACTTAATGCCAAGCAGTGCCGGTGTTGAGAGGGAATCAATTTGGAAAGGGAGGGATTTCTTTAAACTCTTCAAAAAAGGAAAAATACATGTGAACAAATCTTTTAATTATAATATCTTCCAAAGAACCTACAAAGCCTTTTTTCTTTCCAAACTTAATGCTTTTTTTAAAGACAGCTCTTGCCTCTTAATTCCACATGAAAAATTTGGTGTGACATAATTAAGTTTTATTTCATGTTATTTTTAATGGCCTCACAGAAATGGATGAAAACAGCATCTTCCTACTTTGAAGATTCTGACGCGATCTAACTTTATGTCCATGGTCCGAGGACAGCATATTCCTCCATGTGCCCAGACGGCCTCCATTGTACACAGGCCAGATTCCAAGACAAGGATGATGGAGAAGGGATACTGGGCTTTTCCTATGGAGGAGCCTTTTGTTGGCCCTGGAATCACAGCAGCTGGGTTCCAATCCAAGCTCAGCCATTTTCTACTTCTGTGTCCTGGGGCAAGGTACACTCCGTCCCCTTTCTGAGCCTCGGTTTCCTCATCTTTAAAATGAGGGAATTGAACAAGATGATTTTAAGTCCCTTTCAGCTCTACAACTACGGTCCTATAACCTTGGACAAAGAACAGAAGCTCTCCAGACCACAGTTTCTTCATCTGTAATGTGAGAGGGTGGACCAATTAAGGTCTCCCCCAGCTCTATGTCTATAATCCTACAAAGAGGCATATTCAGTCACAAAAATACAGAAAGTTGGAGCTGAAAGAGATCCAGTAAAATAATCCAGTTGGACTAGGGTTCTTTTACAAAAGAGGAAACAGGAGGTCAATTAACTTACTCACTCATGGACGCAGCTTTAAAATGGCAGCAGGCTGGGGTTTGAGCCTACATCTGGCTTCAGAGCTCTTTCCACTAGAACATACTTCTTTCCCCACTTTCAAATTAGCAATGTCTATCCAACCATCCAAATCTTCCATCTCCACCATGCCCCATGAGACATAAATCATGATTTTTACATGTTTCAATATAAAATTCCCTCTTCCTCTCCCTCTCTCAATATCTGATAACAGAGAAAGGGGAAGAAGAAAAGAGAAGAGGTACAAAGACCAACTCTGGGGAAAGAATTTACTAATGATGGTCAGCATTAAATTGGTGGTTCCTTAAATAAGACAATCAATTCTTTGTAGCCCTCTCTAACCAGACTAAACATAGGAAAAATGTGTAGACATTTGAAGGATTCCTATCTTTGATCAATTTGCATTGCTGAATTCAACAAATACTTATTATCTGCAGGTGAAGCATATGAAAAGGAGGGGAAATCACTTAATCTACAAAAAAGGAAATTTTTTTATGTTTAAAATGAGGACATTGGATCTGAGATCATATGAACCTATGATAAGGTCTCCTCTAGTTCTAAATTTGTGACACTATTATACTAGAATTCATCTAGTCCTACTCTACTCTATACAGAAGAGCAATAGAAGGAAATGAGATACAGTGGAAAGAATACTGGATTTGTAGTCAAGAGGACTTGGGTCCAAAATGTAATTCCTGCCATTTAGCATCTAGGTGATCTGAGAAAAGTTATTTAGTCTCTATGAGCCTCAATTTCTTCATCTGTAAATAAGGATGAACCCCAAAGCCTCTTCCCACTCAAAATCTATGATTCCATGAAAGTTTAGTGACTAGAGAGCACAATAGATAGAGCACTGGCCTCGGACTCTGGAAAATGGGTTCAAATTCTACTTCTGACCCTTACTAGCTATGTGTCTCTTGTTCAGTCTCAATTTTTCCTCTGTAAAATAGAGGAAACTATCATATAATGGACCGGGTCATTGTGAGGATCAAATGAGGTAACAGATATCAAGTGCTCTGCAAACCTGAGAGCTACTCTATAAATACTGGCTACATATTGAGGGAACAAATCCATACAGGAAAATGCAGGACTTTTCTGAGGATCAATGTTGAATGAAGTTTTATCTAAGTTAAAAGAGACCCAGATATTTCCTAAAGGCATCCATTCATTTAATCAAAGGACATTTATAACTATGTTCCAGATTTTGGACTGGGCACTGAAAATCTGAAAACCAAGAAGACCCTCTTTCCAAATCCTTCAGTTAATAAGGGAAAACAAAATGTATAAAGATTTAAATACAAACATATATAAAGTAAATGGCAGAAGGGGAATGGAGAGCACTGAGATTGAGAGAATTCAATATAAGGTTCCTGAGCAGAAAGCTGATCCTAGAAGGGAGCTAGTTTCCAATACAAAGGTATAGTCCTAGTAGGAGAGACTAGAGACACAGGGTCCTATATTGGAAAACAGTTAAGACAGTTTGGCTGGAAGATTGAGTACTTGAGAGGAAGCAATGTGAATTATACTGGAAAGATAAGTTGGAGCCAGATTTTAAAGGGTTTTAAAGGTCAGATAGATGCATTTGTATATAATCCAAAGGAAATGGAGAGTGGTATATGATCAGACCTGGGATTTAAGAATAGTAATTTGGCATCTGTATGGAAGATGGATTGAGGAAGGGAGACACTAGAGGTAGGAAGACCAATTAGGTTACTGCAATAGTCTGAGCAAGAAATGATAAAGAGCTAAACTAAGCTAGTGGTCCCACGAGCAGAGAGGGGACTGATGCAAGATGTCTTAGGGATAAAAGTCAACAAGATTTGGCAACTGATGCATATGAAGGGTGAGAACAAGGGTGACTAGAAAGAATGATGATGGGCTTTTTGATGGAATAGTGGAATTGAGGAAGGGAGAAGGGCCCCATCCCATGCACAGAGATCAATAGCTCCAGTACCTAACTCCCGTGCATGTTGCCCAACCTTTCACATAGTCAAATTGCCCTTGGTTTTTGGTCATTTCAGCAACTAGCTAAAAGACATCTGACTTGAAGAGAGCAACCTAAAGGACGAATATTATGTAAAACATTCTATCAGTCGGCTCCCAGACTTTATCCAAATGTGTGACATTTGAAGATATTGTTTAAAAAAAAAACAGCATGCCCACCCATACTAACAAGATTATTAGCAGCACCTCTGGGGGATTTGTACTGGATACACTAGTATTATTGGTTGCCAGGCTCAAGAAAGATGTCTTCTTATCTAATGAGTGTAACATTTTACATAACTAAGAAAGCCATGGAACTTTTCTCAGCTTTCTTTTTTTAACTGATGGGGACCTCTAATGAGAATTACTGTACAGCTTTGAAAAACTAACAAGCACTCTGATTTATCTATTTTGGTTTTCAAGATATTCTGCATTTGTTTCTATTTTGTTCTCAATGCAGATAGTGAAACCTTTACTAAATAAATAAATAAAATTTAAAAGTATTTCTCAAAATTGAATAAACAATACCAGAATTACAATGATCTTTATCAGAAAACAGCCCCAACTATAGCAATAGCATTTGGGTTTTTTGTAAGTTTTTTTTTACTTTTTAAAGTTTTTTGCATCCTTACCTACAGTAGTTGAGTAGTTCAAGATTTGAAATCCCGGGCCCAAATCCAGTGTTTGACATTTATCAGCACCATGATCTTGGGCAAGTAACAAATTTAATCTCTATGTACCACAGTCATCTCCACTGGACCAGTATCACAGGTTTGGAAAATCACAGATCTGGAGCTAGAAAGGACTCATCACTTTTACAGAGGGGGGAAACTGAGGCCCCGGAAAGAAAAGGGACTTGCTCAAAGTCATACAGATAGCCAATTAATAGAGACTTGGAGTCAGGGTTACTACTCCCTGCTCTCTCAAGAAGTCTCAAGCTATAGACAGTTGGATCTGAGTTGGTGAAGGGAAATCCTCAAGCTGAGGAAATCCCAGGTAATTCATTTATTCGGGAGCCCCAAATCACAGCATTTAGTAGGTCCCTGATGTTTGCTGAATTGAAAAAAGTCTGTTTACTAAAAGGAAGATTCTGACTTTTAAAATAAATTAATGTTAGAGCAGTAAAACTTATCAGAAATTCAGCAAATTTGTATAAAAAAGATTTTGTTCCCAGTTTACTTGGAAAAAATGTAGAAAGCTCCATTCCTGTTTTCTGACAAAATCTGAATATCTAAATAAAACCTTTGCTTTCTATTTAACTTTTCTTCATGAAGATCAAGTGAGCCTTTTTCCCCTACAAATCATGTAAAAATTCTCATTCCAGGAAAGTTACTCAAACAGATGTGTGATAACCCAAATAACATCTGTACAATGTCTAGGTTTAGATTTGCTGTCAGGGTTCATCTGAAAAGCCAAGATCTCATGAAGTAGCTGTGGCCAGATAGAAGTGAATTCTGCAAGACTGTTTATAAAGAAAGAATACCCTGGTCTTATATACTCTACCCAAGAGAAGGTTTTAAAAAAGGCCCCACTCAGTCCTCTTTGTAGTGGCCAGAAACTGGAAACTGAGTGGATGCCCATCAGTTGGAGAATGGCTGAATAAATTGTGGTATATGAATGCTATGGAATATTATTATTCAGTAAGAAATGACCAACAGGATGATTTCAGAAAGGCCTGAAGAGACTTACACGAACTGATGCTGAGTGAAATGAGCAGGACCAGGAGATCATTAAATACTTCAACAACAATACTATATGATCAATTCTGATAGACGTGGCCATCTTCAGCAATGAGATGAATCAAATCAGTTCCAATGGAGCAGTAATGAACTGAACCAGCTACACCCAGCGAAAGAACTTTGGGAAATGACTAAGAACCATTACATTGAATTCCTAATCCCTATATTTTTGCCCGCCTGCATTTTTGATTTCCTTCACAGGCTAACTGTACAATATTTCAGAGTCTGATTCTTTTTGTACAGCAAAATGATGGTTTGGACATGTATACTTATTTTGTATTTAATTTATACTTTAATATAGTTAGCATGTATTGGTCATTTTGCCATCCAGGGGAGGGGGCAGGGGGAAGGAGGGGAAAAATTGGAACAAAAGGTTTGGCAATTGTCAATGCTGTAAAATTACCCATGCATATAACTTGTAAATAAAAAGCTATTAATTTTTTTTTAAATATGAGAAAAAAAGCCCCACTAAAATGGAAGAAGCACACAGTTAATCAATTGAAGCTACCTTTTGCACCCATAGTCAGAGTTCCTCAGGCCAACAGGGTGAAGTGACTGGCCCAGGATCACATGGCAAGGGTGTGTCTGAGGCTGCATATGAACTCAGGAAGAGGAATCTTCTGACCCCAGACTGGGTATTCTATCCACTGCGCCACCCACTATTTACTTAACCTATTTAAGGAAATCAGCAATTTCCAGGCATCTAAAGGCTTATCTGTAAATGCATCAATGATGTGTTCCTTACAAATTTACTGAACCTGAATCCTATATTCTACCACTTAGTAGCTATGAGACTCTGGACAAGTCACTTCTCTGGTCCTGTCCTTGCTAGCAAAATTAAGGCATTAGACTCCTGTTCAATCCTAAAATTTATGATCCTGTAAGGATCTGTCCCAAAACCCCTCAATAATTCTACAAATATTTATTAAGATATGTAAGTCACTATACTAGTGATGGGGAATATAAAGGGGGGAAAAAACATTCCTTCCCCCAAAGAGGGCATATGCTACTACAGAAATACAAGCTATACAAATAAATACAGCATTAGAAAACTGAGAATAGAAGGCCTCATGAAACCTAGTTTCTCAAATTGTGGCTGGTGACCCCAAATAGGGTAACCGAAGGTGAGGGCTATGAAATTATGACCCCCCTATAGGGTAACTGAAGGTGAGGGTCACAAAATTATAATCATCTATAGGGTAATCAAAGTTGAGGACCATGAAATTATGATTTATTATTAGTAAATTTTGTATTTGTATACCTATTTTACATACTTATATACCCAGGGTCATGTAAAAATTTCCCAGGTGAAAAGGGGTTGGGAATGGAAAAAATTTAAGAAATCTTGCACATGGAGTTTAAGTGTTGAGCCTTTAAGGAATACAGGGGACAATGTTATACAGGAGAAAGAATACTGGCTTTGGCAACAAGAGAACCAGGTTTAAATCCTGACTGTTAGAATATTGAACTCCTCCCAATGCCTTCCTTTATGGGACAGAAACTGGACTCGGCTCACTCCCTTTCCATCTGCCACTCTTTCTGATTGCAATTCTATGAACAAGATACTTCTGCCATTACTCTTGCTGTCCCTTCCCTTTCTCTCTCTTCTTCCCAGCTCCTGCCCTTTTTTTTATATATATGTTGACTTCTCTTTTAGAATGTAAGCTCCTTGATCATTATACACTTCGACAACGATACTGTATGAGAATGTATTCTGATGGAAGATGATTTCTATGACAAAGAGACCTAACTGAGGTTCAATGGATAAATGATGGGCAGAAACAGCTATACCCAAAGAAGGAACACTGGGAAACGAAGGTGAACTATTTGCATTTTTTATTTTCTTCCCGAGTTATTTTTATCTTCTGAATCCAATTCTCCCTGTGCAACAGGAGAACTGTTCGGTTCTGCAAATATGTATTGTATCTAGGATATACTGCAACATATTTAACATTTATAGGACTGCTTGCCATCTTGGGGGGGGTGGAAGGAGGGAGGGGAAAAAAATCGAAACATAAGCGAGTGCAAGGGATAATGTTGTAAAAAATTACCCTGGCATGGATTCTGTCAATACAAAGTTATTATTAAATTAAAAAAAATAGAATGTAAGCTCTTTGAGGGCAGGGTCTCTCTTTTATTAACTACATCCCCAATACTGAGCAGAATGCTTGGCACATAATAGGCATTTGACAGATGTTTATTGGGTTGTTCTACCTATTTAACTGTGGACAAGTTATTTAATGCCTCCAGGCCTCTTTGCTCCCCTGAAAACCAGGGTATTGGACCAAATTAACTCTGAAGAAATGATGCTCTGCTCTAAATCTGTAATCCTAAAACAAAGATCCAGAAAGGCAGAATGAGGAGGAAGTACATTTTCCTGACATGGGAATAGCTTTTGAAAATTCACATAAGTTTACAGAACCAGAAATGTGGTTTGGTTAAAACTCAGAGTGCAGCAGTCAATAAGCATCTGTTATGCATTTTGTGCCCAGCAGTGTGCTAAACATCAGATATGCAAAGAATTAAAAAAAAACTCCAAGAGGGAAAAAATAAACAGCCCTCGCCTTCAAGGAGGTTATATTCTGGGAACAACATATACACAGATAAAGAAATGTGGAAAACATATATATATATTTTATTTATTTATTTTTGCTGAGGCAATGGGGTTCAGTGACCTGCCCAGGGTCACACAGCGAGGAAGTGTTAAATATCTGAGGCCAGATTGGAACTCAGGTCCTCCTGACTTCAGGACTGGTGTCCAACCACTATGCAATCTAGCTGCCCCATAAAGTTAAACTCAAGATGATTTCAGGAGAACTTATCAAGAAAGGATTCATGTAGGAGACTGCACTTGAAGCAAGCCTTGAGAAAAGCTAGGGATCCTATGTAGTTGGAAAGGGAAGGCATTGCAGATATGGGAGACAGAGCCTGTATGAAGAAATGGAAGCTGGAGATGGATAGCTGTGAATGGAGAACAATTAGGCCAGTTTACCAACAAGAAGCCTTCATAAAAAGTAATGAGCAGTCAGCCTGACAAGGCAGACAGGAACCATATGGTGAAGAGCAGGGCCTTTGAGAAAACTAGCATTTCCAAGAGGTGGAAGTGGGAAGAGGGAGCAAAGTCTAATTAAAGGAGATTATAAAAAGGCACAAAGACAAGAAATGCATGTATCGTATGGGGAAAGTGAGGAGGGAATTTTGTCTAGAATGTGGAAAATATGAAGGGAAGAGGCATGGGATAGGTCTGAAAAGGAAGACAAGCATCCTATCATGGAAGGCATTCAAGGATGAATAGATGAGTTGGCATTTAATCTTGGAGGCAAGACTGAACCAGTGAGGCTTCTTAAGCAGGGGGTGTCATGGTCAGATCTGTGCTGTAGGAATAGTAGTCTGGCAGCTGGAAAAGGAAAAAGTAGGGGAAGGGATAGACTGAAGGCAGAACCTATTACAATTGTTCCATCGAAAAGTATTGAGAGCCTGGACTAAGGTGGTGACTAGGTAAATAGAGATGACTGTGACAGATGCTATGGAGAGACAGTCAACAAAACTTAGCAACAGACTGGAGACTGGGGCCAGGAGGTGTGACAGATGCAAAGAGTCAGGATGATTCTGAGCTTTTAAGGTTAGATGATGGAGGCACACTAGACAGCAATGGAAAATTTAGAGACCAGAAGAAAAACAACTTCTGATTTGAATGTATTGTCTCCTATGTCTATGGGACTTTGAGTTGAAAATGTCCAATTGGCAGTTGATGATCAGTAGTGAATTCAGAAGAGACTGGGGTTGGATATGTAGATTTGGAAGTCATGACACCGTAATGAGATCACCAAGAGGCAGGAGTAGAGAGGAAAGCAGAGGCCTGGGACATATGATGATTCAGCAAAGCTTCTTCTGACTCCCTCTAAACCCCTGCAGTTGCTAGGTATGGTAGAATTTCTTGCATATGAACCTTCCTTCTTCCCCACCCACACAGGCAGGAACCTAGTTCAAAGCCATCATTACCTCTTGCATGGACTATTAATAGCTTCCTCTTTGATCTTCCTAGCTGAAGTTTCTTTCCATTCAATCTATTCTCCATATAGCCACCAAAGTGATTTTACTAAAATGTAGATCCTCCATGTCATTCTTCTATTCAAAAAACTCATGTTATCCCATTATTTATAGGATATAAACTTTTAAATCTCATCACAACTTTGTCTTTTTTACTTTTCCATCATTTATTACTGACATCCATTTATTCTACAATTCAGCTAACTGGTTTTCTGATTATTCCTCCCCATAACATTCCATCTTCCGTGTTTTTACATTTGTTTCTCCCCTACTGTGCATAGTAATGAACTCCCCCTCTTGACTTCGACATGTTTGGTCCAAGTGTCAGCTTGTGTCACCTCCAGCATGAGGTGTCTCTTAATTAGAAAGTAAGCTCCTTGAGGGAATATTTCATTTCTATCTTTGTATTTTAGGACTCAGCATAGGACTTGGAACATAGTAGGTGTTTAATGAATATTTTACTGACTGCTAATGCCTGGAAGACAGAATCAGGAATCCCAATTAAGTTTTTGTGGCATTCTGTTCCCCTCTTTCTCTTCCCTAGCAGGCTGTTCCTTCAGTTTTCTTTACTAGATCTTCAACCAGGTTATTCACCTTCCATCCATGAGTGTTCCCTAGGATTCTGGGTTCTCTTCTTCCTCTATATTATTTCATATGATCTCATCAGCTCCCATGGATTCAATTATTTCTCTAAGCTGATGATTCTCAAATCTAGCTTTAACTCCTCTGCTAACCTCTAATCAGGAATCTTCATCTACCTACTGAACATTTCAAACTGATAATTTAAACTCAACAAGACCAAAATTGTATTCATCTTCTTTCTTTCCAAGTCTTTTACCCTTCTAGACTCCCTGTTACTGTGGAAATTCATTTGTGGCTTGCTCAATTTCTTCCCCTGAGTTTGTACTGTTTATATTCTGAGTATCTTGTTCTATTCATTTGGATATCATACTTTTTAAAAATATTTCTTTATGCCATTTAAGTTATGTTTTGTCATCATATAACTGGGCAAAAGTTTCTGATAACATCTTTTATAGTTTTTTTAAAAATTTTTGATAATAGCAATCTTTTTAATTAAATTAGCTAATGGTTTATCTACTTTGTTGGGATTCTTAAAACAAGTTCCTAGTTTTATATTAATTCAATGGTTTTTAATTTTATCCATCTCTTTCTTGATTTTTCAACCATTATATTAGTGTATAACTGTGTTTTTTTTTTATTTGTTAGTTTTTCTACTTTTTTAACTGTATTCCTAAGTCAATGATCTGGGTTTTTTTTTTTTTTCTTGATGGAAATGCTTAGAAGTTAAAAAAAAAAAATTTTCCCTATACATTACACTTCTAGAAGTTTGATGATGAAATGTGTTAAGACATATATAGCACAAAAGAATCAAGGAATATTTTCATTTTTTTAAGACAGATTAAATTTTAATGTGTTTAATATAAGGAGCAAGAATTATAAGCAATAAAACAAATAATGACAATGCAAAGATTGAGAAAATTGATGGAAAAAAAGTCCCCACATGTTCAGGAGGACAATTTCAAAAGTAAAAGCTGTAGGGTATCTGAATAAAGATGGCAGAGACAAGAAATTTAAAAAAAAAAAATGAGGTAAAGATAGTTTGAAAAAGATCACACTAGATGGTCCATCTGCAAGAAAAGGTTGTTGTGAGGAAATAGCATTGTCAAGTGCCATATAAATGAGTTATTAAGATTGTGTTGATCTAAGTAAAGTAGGCAATAAGATCATATGTTAAGATAGAGAGAAGCAGTTCAGGAGCTTGAAGAAAATGAAAGTTTAAAGAGATACTCTGGGGAATATTAATACTAAAGTCAATCTCAAGTAATTAAAATACTTCCACAAGTATTAAGGGCCAGGATAAGGTTGAAGCATTGTGGACTGAGTTAGCATGGTTCCATGACTTTCTCAAGTAACAGTTAAAAGAAGACGTAGACAGTACAAGTTTATCCAATACAAGGGATCAGTAAGACAGATATAGTAGAAGGAAAATGAAGAAAGACTCTGGGCTGACAATGAAAGAAAACTTGGAATCGCCAACTGTGGGGTCAAAGCTGAGTAGTAAGACAAGTGAAGACAAAAGCTAAGTGACAGACTGAGAAAATAAAGGGAGAACTAGAGGTTTTCATATAAATTTACTATGATGGAATTTAAAAAGCAAAGAGGAAGGAGGCTATGGTCAGGAAGGATTTTCCATACCTTCCCAAGTGATAAAAAGATCTTAGGTATGAACATACAAGTGGGGAAAGAAATAAGCATTTATATAGCACTTACTATGTGCCACACACTGTGCTAATCACTTCACAAAGATTATTTCATTTGATTCTTACAGGATCAAGTAAAATCAAATTAGCTCAGGTCTTCTTGACTAGAGGCCAGCACTCTCCTCACTACACTGCCTACCAGCCCAGTGACAGCAAAATGATCCAGACTAAAGAGGCCAAAAAATTGTGATTCTGGCTATTAAGAGGTCTATCCCACGTGGATGTACAAGTATAAAGTAACAGTCATTTAGCAGAGAGCATGGTAAGCTAGTAAACAATCTGCTACAGGAAGGTGGTGCAGTAGAAAGAGTGCTGGTCTGGGGTCAGGAAGATCTGACCTCCAATTCAGCCTCACTTACTAGCTGTGTAATCTTGGGCAAGACCCTTACTTAATCTTTGTGGCCTTTGGTTTCTTCTCTGAAAAACAGGGATAAAAATAGCACCTACCTCCAAAGGTGGTTTTGAGGATCTAATGTACCCAGCACCTAATAAGCACTCTATAAATGTTAGCTATTATTGACTTTTCACTCATTTCGACTCATCTTCCCCACCCTATCCCCGACTGGCCCACTCAAATTACTGAGATTGTAGTTATTTTTAGTTTCACTTTTTCACTGTGGTCATGTATCAACACACACACACACACAATTTTAACAATGTGACATGGCAGTCTAAGAAGCAAATGGGAGTTTAGGATTCGTTAAGAGAGAAACCATGTCCCAGAAGAAGAGATAGTGCCATTATACTCCACCAGAGCACTGTCCTGTCATGGGCAATATGTTCTACGTACATTAATAAGCTGGAGGGCATCCAGAGGAGTATGATAAAGATAACAGAGGACCTCAAGAATCTGCTGAATGGAATAAGAATATTTAACCTGGAGTCTTGGAGAAGGAGCCCAAAAGAAACATCTTAAAATATCTTTGGGGGGACAGGAAGGCAGGGAGGGAAGGAAAATGGTACAAAATGGTAACTAACCATTGGAAATCAGAGAGAAATTTTAGGAATGACAGAAGGAAAACTTCCTCCAGAGAGTAATTCTCAAGTGAAGGGAAGTGGTGAGTATGTTATGTCTCCCTTTCCATCACTACCACTACAGATCTGGAGCACAGATTGAACATCCTCTGATCTCTTCTGATATCCCTGGCCCAAAGAGACCACTCCCTCTCCCCATTTCCTGCACTGTTAGGAAGAGATATGATGGGGGAAGGAGGGAGAGTGAGGAGGGATCTAGACTTTGATTCCACAAACAGACTGGAAGCTATACTTGGTTTGCTATACTTCTACCTGGATGACAAATTGCTGAGGAGCCTTGGTTTTTTAACCTGGAAAATAAGAGGGTTGGAGCAGATAATCTCTAAGATCTCTTCTAACTCTCAATGCTATGAGTCAGATGAAGAAAGATGGAGGTTAGAACTTAATTCTGCAGAAAAAAGCAAAGAGAAAACAAAGGCTTACCTGTGATAGATCTTTGAAGGTCTTGGAAGCTTTACAAGCATGTCCTCCAAAACGATCAGAAAGCTATCCATTCAGTAACAACACATTACCGTCATTGAAGCTGAGCAAAATTGTAGGAGGACACTTAAAAATACATGTCCTGAGCCATCGTCATCTCTCGCACAGCTTGGCTTCCCCTCCATGCGTTAACCCACCAATTCTTTCAACCAAGATTTCCCTCAGCCTAATCAAATACAATGTTTTAGGTTTCACTCCAAACCAGTAAGAAAGATTGATATGGGGCTTTTATCTGGTAGGCCCCAAGATGGCTATACCTTAATGAAGAAACTAAGTGGGTATTAAAAGGCTCTAAGAGTCTTCAAGATGAGACCACTAGGCAAGTAAAAGAATGTAAAATTATAAATGGGTATAAACCAACCGCCATATAACTTTACAAAACCAACCTAAAAAAAAGCTGATTCTCAAAAAGAACCAATTATAAAAGAACAACTCTTTAGAAGAGCTATCTGAAGGCTAATGGGGAGAGTGGCTTTCATACTGATGCTATATATGTGCCACCAGAGGGCACTAATTCATGGAATAGCTCTTAAAACCTTATTTCATGCATTTTAAACTGCAGAAACAAGGAATCAAAAATAGTTTTGAAAGCATTAAAGTCCTGAATATATAATTTTGACAATCATTTTTAAGTACTGGCATAACTTTAATACAAGTTTCTTACCCAAGAATCTTAAAAGTAAACAAATGTTATGACAAGAAAAACCACTATGATCCTCCAGCATCAAACAGGTACATCTGAAATAAAGTTAAATACTGGGAAGCGAAAAACAAACAAACAAACAAAAACTTTGTTTTGGATAATTATTTATTTATAAAAGTATTTTGGTATTTAAAATCATCTGTTTAAATGTCTATAGGAGTATTTTTATACGTATGAGCATGCACCTATCTAAGCATAAAAGACATAAGAAATAGGCCCAGCTGAAATTATCTTTTTTAATTCCTCTTTTACTTACAAAAGAGCCGTTCTTCAATGAATTCCACATTTTACAGTAGAACCCCTTCAAAATTCTTATTTACATGATGCACATGGGAAATGGGGGAAAGGGAGAAAAGGCTGACTGATTAAACTTGGGATACCTACCAATCCTGATATTAATTAACACACACACACACACACACAGAGCACAGCACAGCACAGCACAAGAGAGCAAGAATGAGCATCAAGTACATTACTCTGGGTTTGCTGCGGTTGCTATTGATAATTTACTGCTAAAAACCCAATCTTCAGTTTCCTCCTATTTAGTATTTTCTACAGTTAAGCATTGAGTTCAGCGTCACACTTTTTAAACACACAGGGGAAAAGAATAGTACAAAACAGATTCATGTCACAGTGAATTTTCATTGTGTTCTGCTGTGGGAAAATTCCTTTTGTAATGTGTAAGTTCAGAATGAAAAACAATTTTTTAAAGTAGTTTGGGGGAGGAGGGTAAATTGCATTCCCCAGAGTTTTTATGGCATAGGGGACTCCAGTTTGCTTCTCTTGCGAAGCCCAGAAATGCACGTTACTTCTACCCATTAAAGAAAATGTATCTGGAACTTTTTTCTGGTTTTCACCAACTCATTTAATGTACAGAAAAGAACTGGACTTTATACAGAAATGAAAACTTAGTTATTAAAAGTGAGTTACTAAAGCGCTAGAGTTGACGGTCTTCAAATTTCTTTAAACTTACATATAATTCTGCTAGGACAGCCGACATCATAAGCAATGGACCAGTGTTGTTTTTTATTTTTAAAAAATTTTAAAACACAAAAACAGGAACTTCAAATATCTTTTTAAATCCTTCTGGTATTCCCAAACATAGCAATACACACAGAGTCGGGGATTGAAGTAATTATGCAGGTTAATTTGAACCAAAAGCAGCTTCAACCTGAAATCTGAAAATAAGTTTTTTTTGCTTGATTTATCTAGATAATTGGCCCAAACCTCTTATCTTCACTAGTGTAGCCCTGATCTCTGCATGAATTTTGTGAACAAATCCCAGTCACTTGATATTAAATTTAAAAACTAAACTATTCCAAAGACATGGCTCACATTTCTCTCACGTCTGCTTTTATCTCCAGTGAAATGGCTGTTTTTTATAGCCATGATAAAGCATCAGTCACTTCAAGAGACAGGGATATCATAACACTGAATAAGTTTGCACTTCATAATTCCAAAGTCCTGATAAACCCTGGCATCCCTCATCACCCCAGTCCAAAAAGGAGACTCTAGGTCGCCCCACTCCACCCCATTCTTCCTCAACTGACTGCTGACCATTTCAGACATCCGGAGGATTTTAACACTTACTCAAACTTCTTCACTATTTTATCACATGTTTGCTTAAGGTGCCACACATAAAGAACAAAGGAGAAGAGGGCTGATGTGGGAAAGAATAAAACATGGGTGACCTAATTAAGACTTAAATTCGCTACATGAATGTGGCTCAAGAGATTTTCTTTATATCAATTTGAAAGGAAAGGGGTGGGAGGGTCATTCTGGCCTATTTCTTTCTTGATAAAATTTGGTTTAAATCCATTTAGCTTTTTGAGTATTAGTAATTCACTAATAGAACTGTCTTGAGCCAGACACAGAGCTGGCAGGACTGTGAAGATCTCCCCACAAGCCCTGCCAACTTCAATCCCAATTTGCCACCCCCTCACTACTTACTCCAGCTCTAGATCTCTCTGTTCATGCTGAAACCGTGAACAATTGTGTGATAATAGCCTAAAATAAATAAATGTAAAATAGGTCAAGACTATCATATCTATTTCTGTTTGTAACTGAAGAAAATTTGCCCCATTTCCAGAGGCAGAGAGAGTCAGGGACATTTGAACCTCAAAGTGAACTGTAAGAAGAGATACCAAAAAACTGGCTTCAGTCCTCTCTTTGCCCTCTCGTTCCCACCTAGAATTTTGACTTAAAATTGAGTTTTGTTATTCACCCATTTTTCTACTTACAAAAAATGATTTCATGTTGCTTTCAATATTAGTTTTAGTTATTGGTTTATGGGAGGCCACAGACATATTAGAAAAAAAAATGTTAAAAGGATCAAACTGAAAAAGCTTTAATTTCAAAGAAAAGCAAGACACAGATTCAATGAGTATTAATTTTGGAAAGATTTTTACTTACTGTGCATATTCAGTAAACGACTTAAGTTTTTGTTTTGTTTTCTCTAACCCAGGGTCCCGGGAGAGTCATTATGAGCAATCATCTCTCTAATTCAGATTAACGTTTCTAAGTACATGTTGATATAATAGAGCACAATGCCTGCAGACGCTCCCCTGCTATGGCCCATTAGCTGAGGCAGGGGACTAGGAAGTGGACTTCCTGGGTCTAATTCACAGCTCTCTGTTAGATTCCCTGGGCTCAACTCTCCTATATTCAAGAAGTAGAAATGTGAAGGAAATACTAGGAGGTTTAATAATTAAAACTTATAAAAGAGAACATAGTGTTATTCTACATCTGGTATGTATAACAGAGCTCAAACATGTTACATGTAATTTAAGAAAAAAACAATTATAATTTATGTAAATGCTAAGTAGCTTCCTCACAGAGGTTGGAGGGAAGGGAGCATAGTGCTTTGAATGACTTTAATGGGGGAAGGAGAGAAGCCTGTGTACAAAGTGAAAAGTTTCCAAGTGATCTTTAAAAAATTTTTCTGACTTACGAAAGATATTCATCACTTTAATAACAGAGAAAGCCACTCACAACTCAAATGGATTCATGAAAAGACTGTTTTCATTCATGTATCCAGAGCTCATGAAGTTGACACTTCTAACAATATTAGTATCAGATAATGAAACAGGCCTTTTAGAATAGAAAACTGGAGCTTCGTGTTTAAATGAATACAAGGAAAAACCTAGTTTCATTCGAGGAAAAGTCCCCTAAACACATGCAGTATAATTCCCTAGTAGTTATTCGAAAATTGTTTAATCAATTAAGGAATAGGAACAACAAATGGAAGGTTTTGCAACTATTAAATTAAAATCACAACTTTCATTAAAAAAAAAAAAAGTGAAGGTCTCTGTAGGAATCAGCAGCTTCTGACTTGTAATCCATCGTGCTCTGCACATCTGCTTTCTGCTACCAAAATTCTAACACCTGTATAAACAAAAACATGGTTTATGAGGGAGGAAGGGAGGGAAAAGGGAAGGGAAGGAGGAAGGGAGGGAAAGGGGAAGGGAAGGAAGGAAGAAGGGAAGGAAGGAGGGAGGGATAGAGGGAAGGAGGGAGGGAGGGAGGGAGAAAAAGAAAAAAAACAGCTACTGAATTCTACCTTTTCTATGTAGAAACTGACTGAAGACCCAGCACCAATTTCCCTTTTTGCTAACCTAGACACCTGGACTTTACAATAGCAGGTCATTTCACCAACTATTTTATTTAAAGCAGGAGCAGATTTAGATCACCTCAGGGAAAAGACAATAGTCCAAGTCTCTATTTCATTTCACTGAAGGGGCTCTGCTATACTGGGGCACTAAGAGGAGGCAGGGGCTACCAGACTTTTCTATCAAGGCTTTGTCATGTCCATGTTCCTCTAGCTGTGCTGGTTAAAGTAGGAGAATTAATTTCAACTTTTTTTTTTAAAGAAGAAATTAAGATCTTATTAATGTAATTTTTATTTTGGGAGGTTTATAGGTTTATATGTCTATCACCAAATCATGTCTTTAAAAAAATGCAACATGCTAAAACTAGACTATTCTTCTAACTCCTTTTTAAACTAGATTAAATACAAATTTAAATTCAACATATTTAACAAACATTTATTAAATCCATAGTATATGTCAGGGAATACAAAGATTTCTTTTTTATACTCTTTCCCCTCAAGGATCTTACATTTTACTGGTGATTTAAGATTAACCACAAATTCCAAAGAGAGATTACAAATCATTTTTATTATCGAAACTAAGAGAGTAAAACATTCTATTTTTGATATACACTACACATGCAGAGTAAGAGTCACATGTACAACTCGATTATAAAATTGCTCTTCTGCTTTTCAGTCCATTAGTCATAAAGATTTACATGTAAAGAGTGACTTTCTAAGCCTAACTTCATTAAGGAGGGGAAAAAGTCTCAAAACAAATTGCAATAAAGCTATTAATGTCATTTTAATTTCTTGCTTAATTTTCAGTTTGTGTTACTCATATGCTTCCCATCAGATGAAAACATTTTAATTAGAATGAAGTGAGCTTAAGAAAACTTCTCTAATGAGTAAGCCTTCTTTATTATTAAATTTTGTTTATTGGGTTTTCTTTCATATGAATACAATGGTGCAAAAAAGCAAAACATTATATTTAAGCAGAATAATAAAGTTAAAACAAAGGCTCTCAGTAGTGAACTCTTAAGAGGCGATTAAAATTTTGGTGCTCACACATACAGCTGATTTATTTCTCCAGTCAGATCAGGCATTCCTCATAACACCAACTAATCCAAAATGAACAGCTAATTGCTCCATCTACATGGGAATAATACAAGAAAATGATCACAAACCTATTTAAATGGGCTCCTTCTAGATAATAGTACACACTTTGGGGGCAGGGAGGAGAAGACTAAAATGGATTTAAAATTAATATGCATTTTGCTGGGGTACAAAGTTAGAGGCTTAGAACAACTTTTTTTTTTAAATTCACATTTACATTTAAGAAAAATGATCTTGCAAGAGTAGAAAAACCTGGTCATTTGGAACTCAACTTCATAACCCTTATTAGTACTATAAAAAATAATAATAGTATTTGTGCTGACTGAAATTTCCATGTTCACCCTTTAATATATTTTATTTTTTTCATGGAATGGTTGGCTAAAAAAGCTTTTCCCAGTTCATTAGTTTTACTATTCTTTAAATACATGGTGTGAATAAAAGCCCCCCAAAATACCAATTCAAATACAATGTATGACCTAATACAGACCTCAGCTTTCCAATTTAAAGGTATGCCTTCTTCTTTAGCTAGTAATATATGCCACAGCTTTTTAATCTCTAAACCTGGGCTTTCAGGCTGGATTCAATCCAAAGAAACAATAGACACTTTGGTTACAAGATGGGATAGACCTTGGAGGCATTCCCATAGATGACAAAAAGACCCCAAGTATGATTTAAAAAAAAAAAAAAAAGATGCATTTTCCAAAAATAATTATACCTTACATATACAGGCACAACAATATTTTTGCTGTTTCTACATCAGTGAAACCCGAAGAAAGAACCCACTGTTCCTCAGCCTACCTTGATGAAGCTAAAAAATTTCAGGGGGAAGGGCTGGCATGCCTGAAAGGTCCCTTTTCAAATTGTCTTGTTGCTTGAGCAGTTTATGGTGGTTTGGCCAAGAGGACTTATGAAGAACACTTCGGGCACTTCAAATTCTCTTAGGCCAAGAGACCCTCAATACACCAACAAAATGTATTTAAACAGCCTAACAAAAATGTACATGGCACTTTTGTTAAGATGCTGTGGATAAAAAGGGAAAATTAAAACCAGTCTACCCTCAAGGAGCTTACATTTACATGGGGATGCAGCATTTAGAGATAAATAAATATAATATATAATGTACAGAAAGAGAGAACATTGAACAACCACAGGACCAGAAAAGACTTCCTCCTAAGTAGTATATGATCCTATAGGGAACAAGAAGGAAAAAAAGATTTCTTTCCTAAAACTTCTAAGATACAAATCTACAACATCCATTGCCTTTGAAGATCTTCTGTGCATTTATGGAAAAATTACTTAAGTACTTTTAATCATAAATATACAAACTCTGTGAACTCTTAGGGTTCCATATGCATGCTCATTTCTCTTGTGATAAACCTGGTTTTCACATAAGTCTTGCAACACCGTGATTGCCTATTGACAAAAAAAATATTATTATTTTAACAATTACGTTCTCCATGACGTAAGAGGAAAATCTCTTGGAATTCCAGGACAACGTTTATACTCAAACCTAACACTAACAGACTGCTACCATAAGTTAAACAATAATTGCAAATATTAAGCCCCACTCAAATGTTAACAATATGGGAGATAGAGCAAAGGGAGGGACTTGCATTAATTCTTGCCCAAACTTCTCTAAATACTTTAAACAATGATTCCAAACAAATTCTAGAGCAACAGAACCCTCAAAAACAAACAAACAAACAAAAAAAAAAAGAGTGAAACAATTTCCAGCCCAAGACAAGGTAGAAGGTTGGCAGGAAAAACTGTTTGCACTAGGTAAGAGAGAAGTACAATCCAGGACTAGTGCAAAATCAGGTCCCAGTAGCAGGTCAAGAGACAGTTGAATCAGGGGAAGCTTTCAGACTTCTCAGCCCACAGACATAAGAGGATCAGGTAATGGGCCAAAAGAAGAATTGCAGGAGTCCCTTTGCTGGCATCAGAGGCAAGACTCTTGCATTGCCTATACTTGGATCTGGGTGCAGTCTCAGAGTGAGGAAGAATAGCACAGCAGAGCTTGCAGCTGCAGGGGAACAGGGACCCTAGTCGCAATTCCAGAGTTGAAAATAGTACTTGTGGTCACTCATAAACTAGTGCACACTGCAGGAGAGTAATAAACATTTCTGCTTAGATCATGCCACTTTGAAGAGCCAAAAACTTACAGGTCCCCAAAATTGCCTCTGAAAACTGCTGCACAAAAAGTCTGAACTTTGGGGCAGTATCCCTATACTTGAGAAGCAGAGCCCCATTTTAGCATAGAGTTAAAAGTCAAGAAATATTCCTTCACAGGCGAATTGTACACTATTTCAAAGTCCAACTCTTTTTATACAGCAAATTAACTGTTTGGACATGTATACATAATATTGTATTTAACTTATACTTTAACATATTTAACATGTATTGGTCAACCTGCCATCTGGGGGAAGGGGTGGGGAGGAGGGAAAAAGTTGGAACAAAAGGATTTGCAACTATCTACGCTGAAAAATTACCTATGTATATATCTTGTAAATAAAAAGCTATAATAAAAAAAAAAAGAAAGAAACTAAAGGAGAGAGAAATGAAAAAAAAAAAGTCAAGAAATAAGCTAGAAAATGAGCAAATAAAAGGAAAAAATTCTGACCACAGAAAGTTACTGTGGTGACAAGGAAGATCAAAACACATGCTCAGAAGAAAACAACAAAGTAAAAATTCCTGCATTTAAAGCCTCAAAGAAAAACATGTATTGGTCTCAAGCTATGGAAGAGTTTTAAAAAAATTTTTTTAAATGAAGTAAAAGAGGTAGAGGAAAAATTAAAAAGAGAAATGAGAGTGGTGCAAGAAAATCATGAAAAAAAGAATCTACAGCCTGATAAAAGAGGCACCAAAAATAAATAAATAAATAAATACTGAAGAAAATAACACTTTAAAAAACAAAATAGGGCAAATAGAAAGAGTCCAAAAATCTAATGGTAAGAAGAATGCTTTGAAAAGCAGAGTTAACCAAATGGAAAAAGACATACAAAAATTCACTGAAGAACTTCCTAAAAAGTAGAATTGGTCAAATAGAAAAGGAGATACAAAAGTTTCACTGAAGAAAATAATTCTTTAAAAGTCAGAATTGGGAAAATAGAAGCTAATGCCTTTATAAGACATCAAGAAACAATCAAATAAAATCAAAATAATGGGGGGAGAAGGGGAATTAGAAGAAATAACTCACTAGAAAGAAAATAGACCCAAGAGAGATAATTTAAGAATCATTATACTACCTGAAAATCATGATTGAACAAAGAGTCTAGACATCATCTTGCAAGAAATTATCAGGGAAACCCACTCTGATATTTTAGAACCAGACAATAAAATAGAAATTCAAAGAATCTACCAATCACCTCCTAAAAGAGATCCCAAAATGAAAACTTCCAGGAATATTATAGCCAAATTCCAGACCTACCAGATCAACAAGAAAATACCACAAGCTGACAAAAAGAAAAAATTCAAATACTGTGAAAGCTCAGTCAGGATAATATAAGATTTAGAGGTTTCTAAATGAAAGGATTGGAAGGCTTGGAATATGATATTCCAGTGGGCAAAAGAATTAGTATTAAAACCAAGAATCACCCACCCAGCAAACTGATAATCCTTTGAAAGGAAAATGGACATTCAATGAAATAAAATACTTTCAAATATTTCTGATAAAAAGTCCAGAAATGAATAGAAAATGTGACTTTCAAATACAAGATGCAAAAAGCAGCATAAAAAGATAAATAATAAAGAGAAATCATAAGGAATTCAATAATATTAAACTGCTTATATTACCACATGGGAAAAATGAAATGGGAGAATTTATATCCCTACATGAGAGAACTCTTAGAGGGCAATTTGGGAAAGATAAAAGTCAGAAGCTATTAGAATTCTTAAAGGTGCTAAGTCAGTGGAATTAATAGAGACAATGGTTGTTTAGCAGGGTGCTTAACAGTTCTCTAGATGTACTTAGTACTTATTAGAATTCCACAAGAGTCACACCTTTAAGAGAGCATATATAAGGAGGAGCCCCAAAAAGCTGTACAAGCCCACTCTCTGAGGCAAAGTCAGATTCATTCCAACTTCTACCTTTGTGCTGGTTGGAGACATTCGGAGGAAGAGAGGCTGAAGCTGGCAGAGGCAAAGTTCTAGCAGCAAGAGCTCTTGGAATCAAGGAGAGAGATAGGCCTCTAAGAAAGCTAACCGGTTGCTTTTTCTTTCTTGTTGCTTTTTTTTCCTTTTGGTCCGATTTTTCGTACACAACATGACAAATATGGAAATATGTTTAAGAGGATCATATTTGTTTAACCTGTTTCACATTGCTTGCTGTCTTTGGGAAGGGGGAGGAAAGAAAAGTAGGGAGAAAAACTTGGAACACAAAATATTATAAAAATGAATGTTAAAAACTATGTATATTTGAAAAAGTAAAATGCTCTTGCAAAACAAAAAAAAAGAAAGAAAGAAAGAAAGCTAAGTGGGCCCAAGGAAGGAGACAATATTTTGAAGGAGAAAATAAAGAATCTGGACTTTAACACTCTGATTGCATTTGAGGTGATTATTATACAGAACTGAAACTAAGGCTGCTTCCAGAAGCCCCCCAAGAAACCTGCTCGCAGAGAAGATCACATTTCAGAGAATATTACAAGAAGCAAAACACTTTGAGAATAGATGGGGTTAAAGGAGAGAGTAGGATAAACACAGAGAAAATAGGATGGGGGAAAATATATAGTTGATATAATAATAATCATTGTGAAAAAAAAGTTTTTACAGTGAATTTCTCTAATAAAAGCTTCATTTCTCAAACACATTAAAAACTGAATCAAATTTATAAAAATTAGAGTATTTCCTCAATTGATAAATGGTCAAAAGAAAGGAACAGGTAATTTTCAGACAAAGTAACCAAAACTGTCTATAATTCTATGGAAAAAAAATGCCTTCACTATTGATAAAAGAAATGCAAATTAAAACAACTCTGAGATATTACCACATACCTATCATATTGGTTAATATGATAGAAAAGGAAAATGACAAATGGAGAGATGGGAAGGTGAGAAAATTAAAACACCAATGTGCTATCAGTGAAGTTGTAGACTGACTGAACCATTCTGGAGACTCTGCCCAAGGGGCTACAAGCAATACCAACATTAGGTCTGTATCCTAAAGAGATTTAAAAAAAAAAAAAAAAAAAAAAGGGCCTATGTGTACATAAATATTTATAGTAGTTCTTTTAATGGTGGCAAAGAATTGGAAACTGAGGGCATTATCCATCAATCTGAGAATGGATGAATAAGTTAATGTATATGACTGTGATGGAATACTATTTTGCTTTAAGAAATGAGGAACAGGATGCTTCAGAAAAATATTTAAGAACTTACATTAATTGATGCAAAGTGAAATGAGCAAAAAAGAACATTGTATACAGCAATAGCAATATTGTGTGATGATCTACTCTGAATTACTTAGCTATTTTCAGTAATATAATGATCCAAAATAATTCTGCAAGACTTATGGTGAAGGTGCTGTCCATTCCAGAGAGGGAATTGATAGAGCCTAAATGCAAATTAAAGATTCTTTTTCATTACTTTATTTTTCTTCAAGGCATATTTGTTGTTTTTGTTTTTGTTGTTGTTGTTGTTGTTTTGGTTTTTTTTTTTTGGGGGGGGGGGAAGAGATCTGCCCCCCCCCCCCACTGAATGACTTACATAGAAATATGATTTGCATGTCTACACATGTATAACCTATGTCAAATTGCTTGCCTCCTCAATGAGAAGGAGGGAATGTAGGGAGAAAATTTGGAACTCAAAATTCGGGATGGGGCAAAGAATGTTAGGATAATTTTTACATATAATAGGGAAATATAAAATTATTAGATGACTTTTTAAATGTAATAATACAAAATATCCAACAGCTTTTGATCAAATAAGACTTTTATGGTCTTCACCCTACAATTTTACTATTTTCTGGAGATAGCTTAAGAGATTGTTTATTGATCTCAGCTTAATTTAGAACTTACCTTTTCTAATATCAGAGTCCAGTACACCAAGGGTTCTCAGTATTCCCTAAGCCAAAAAATGAAATGTTTTTTTTTTTTCCATTTAGTTATTTTATCAACTGCATTCCTAATTCCCGTCAGTTTGGCACTTTCCTCTTTGCAGATTTCTCTTGGTTTTCCTTCCACGCTGACCCCTCAATTTTGATTTAACATTATTATCAGTGTAAAAAAAAGTGTGCTTATCTTCTGTCATCAGATAATGACACATAAGATGAAAATAATTATGCTTCCCAACAAGTAAACAAAATAAAATGCAATTTCTTCTCAGTGCAATTTTAAAACCCTGGCCCTCTTTTAACTTAAATGCATTGAGTTAGGCCGTATTTATTGAGCTGCTCCATAAAAGCAGACACTATTCTCCTATTACCATGAGTTAAAACATTTCACTTTAGAATAAGAAATCACCCAGCTCTCAATCTGAAGATAGGATAGAAGGATCCAAATAATCCAAACATTTTTTTCAACTAGTGTGTAGGTCTCATTTTTGAAAATGTTTGTCTGAACTGAATAACTAAAAATAGTCTACAGGCAGACAAATGCATGGTTGAATGGAAGGATAAGAAATTGTGAAGAAAATCCCAGGAGGCCAAAGTGAGCAACACTGGACCCCACAGAGAAGATCCATAGTTACTTTCTCTAGCTAAAATCCCAGGCTGCTATTGCTTTCTGCTCATGGTGGTAGAACTGGAGTGAATGGCTCTTGTTCGTGTTGAGGTCACTTAATTATTCATTTAAATAGATAGATAGATATATATATATATATATATATATATATATATATATATATATATATATATATATTATGATATATATATATCATAAATTAAATTATTCATTTAAATATATATATATATATATATATTATATATATATATATATATATATATATATATATTATGAGATCCAAGATGGAAATCTCTTTTTTCCTTGTTTTCTTTTCTATCCTATGCCTTTACTCCTTAAAGCTAGTGTATCAAGAAACACTAACTTCTTAGCCAAAGTTAAGGCATATCTTAATTTTGAATGCTATAATGACAACATCTGGAAATCCAGGCTGTTGTTATGTAAATCAATACTGTACTTAGCTAATGCTCCTAAATCACACTTTGCCAGTTCTTCTGATCTAGCACAAAATGACGTGTTTTAGGATATAATAGTTGGGCTACACTAATAACCTTGACCCAGCCTTCATTTGAAAGTTCACAAGGTATCTATACCCAGGGAGTATAGACTGATTCTCTCTTCAAAAATGACATCAACCAAAAAACTATAGTTGATTGCGAATAGTAATAATTTCAAATTACTAACGTACCTCATTTAATACCACCACCAAAAACCATGTTTATTGGGGAAAGTTAACAGAATCAGGGCTAATGAGTATGTGTTTATGAGGAAAAGCCTATCTGCTGGACTCATGTAGTTTTATATTCAGTGTTAGGGATGTATATATGCATAAACACATAAATATACTTTCTCATTCTTTGTTATTCATGCTAATGAAAACAAGTAACAGATACATCAGATAAAAGAAATCCACAAACAAAAAATTACATTTGCAGCTTCAAACCTCCTTTTCCACCAACCCATTGATCCATAGCACTAATAAATGGCCAGAGGGAATAGGGATGGGACTTTGGCTTTCCCTTTATCAAAGTATGGATACTCAAAAAGAAACCAACAGAAATGCAAGGGGAGATTGGGGGGATGGGGAGGGAAGAAAGTCAGGAAATGGATAATCAGTTCAGGCAATGATTGTAAAACACATGAATGCTTTATTTAAAAAATGATAACTGCATAGTACATTGAACACATTCAAAGATTTCCACAAAAAAATTGGTGGCCAAGTCTACATCCTAAGATTCTCAGATGTGCCATATCAATGCAGTGTAACAGAAGACACCGTTTCCCAGGGAAACAACAGCAATCACAAGCAAGAACACATAACGCTGGCTGTTCGTCCTGATCGTGCAACAACTCTGCTCTTATCGCCACTGTGTCATCTCCTCAGGAGTATCTGTTCACTTGGTCAGGTCGGATACTTGCATTTATAAAATCATTTTAAGCATTCTATCTTCTGTACCTATCTCCCTTGTATCTTAAGGGCTTCAGAATGCCTCAGAAAATGTCCGTGCACTCAGAACTGATGTGTGTAGCAGGCTCTACTCATCACCTGGACCTGAAAAACATGTCAAAGGCTTTGTGAAAAGCCTTCCCAACTGCAAAGTATGACATTAAAACACGGTCTTTTGCAAATTTCAGTGATCTTTTCTCCCTCAAATTTTTTTTGTTTGATTTCCACTCCCCCCCTCCCTTGTTTAAACATCTGTAGCTTATGCTTTGGGAGGGGAGGTGCGATCTAACATCTACAATTCAGGACTTAATCCAGAACCACGATACAATTGTGTGTCACTTTATTTATGAAACTCTATGCTATCCAACCTTCTTGTTTTTTCATATTTCCAGGTGACCCTGGTTCCCCAAGGAACAAAGATTAGTTGCTAGTTTCCATATTGATATAAAGTCTTTTTAAAGAGAAAAGTTTCTCTAAGATAATGAAGTAAGGGACAAGGCTGAAGAAAAACCTAAAAGGAAGGTATAAAGAAGACTGTGAGCACAGAAAAGAAGAGGAGAGCAGGAGAGGGCAAGTAAGCAAGCCTGGCCACTACTCCCTTTGGCTTTGGGTAAACAGGGCAGCCCTCTCTTTGGGTACTGCTGACACCACCAAGGGATCACGCTTGATGTCTATTAAGCACCTGCTGTGTGCCAGGCACTCTGTTGAGTACTGGGAATATGGGGAAAGGCCCATGGAAGAAATGGTCCCTATGCTCTAGGAGCTCATGGTCTCATGGCAGAGACAACAAGTTACAGATGGAGCAAAATGGAGATAACCTAAGACAATGGGCACTAGGGAGAGCTTCCCACACAAAGTAGGATGGGAGCTAAGCCCGGAAGGCTGCTGAGAGGCAGGGACGTGGGAGGAGAACATTCTGGCATGGCAGACACCAGGAAGAAGGCCTGGAGCTAGAGACAGTCAGGGGACCAGGTCCGTTTAACCTGCACCCCAATGGGATTCTGGCCCTAGCACAATCTCCATCCTGGAGGCAGGGAGCCTGGTGGCAGCAACAGCAGAACAGGACTCCTGGGCTCCCAGGGGGCTGGAGGCTACAATAGCTTCCAAGCCCACTTGGCCACTTTCTTCTTCTCTGTCACAGCCCAAAAAGGCTCCACCAACTTCCCTCCTCCCAACAAAGTCTGGCCTACTCTAAATCTGTCTCATTGCTGGTTCTTTCTTTATAAACTAATGCTTAGGTGCTTTACACAAAAAGCTTTTCCTGACCTGGCTTTCCCTTATGAGCATTCACAGGTTTGCTAAGAGCTCAAGACAGTGTTTAGGGACAGGAATAAAAGCCAGAAGCTCAGACAGTCCCAGGCCCTCAAGAACTTTGCCAGGGAGGGCATTGTGGTCAGTCAGGAGAAGAAAAGGAACACTGAAAATGACAGAGTTGATTTGGCCCCATTCATGATAAAAGAACTGGAAAGGGGAGATCCCAAGGAAGGAGAGGGTGCAGACAGGTCAAGCTGCAAAGGCGTTCCTAGCCGGCCTCTGAGAACGGCAATCGTGCAGCAACCAGCCAAACTCCAGAGTACGGAGGATGAGGAAACCCGCAGAGGACAGCAGCTCACCCGCAGAGGACACAAGCCCTCTCCTGCACTCCTTGGACACCAAGAGAGCTGAAAGCCAGCTCCCTTGCTCAGGACTTTCTGCATCTGCCAATACTGAACCCTGTCACGCCTTCTCTGCTCTTGGTCTCTGTGATTCTGCTTTCCTGGCCTTCCTTATACATGGCTAGCACATCTCAATCTTTCTTGGCCCTTTTCTCTTGCAGCCAGTTAGCTAGAGCAATGGGCACTGCTGCCTTTAGGAGTCAGGATGACCTGAGTTCAAATCTGACCTCAAACACTCACTTTGTAACCCTGGGCCAGTCATTCACCACTCTCTACCCAGTATAAAGATAAAAAAAATTACCTATGGAGGTACTCTGGAAAGCTCAAAACCTCTTTCTTCCCTCTGTCTTCCTTTGTGGTCTCTTTCTGTTCTTCACACCACCCTCAGTCTCCCCTTCGCCAGTTATCTCTACAAAGAACTCCACTCACAGGCAAACCAGCAACTAAACTCTGATCCTAGGGAAGCCCAAGTCGCCTAGAAAGTAGAGCTCAAACTCTTACCTCAAAGGGTCTCCATGAACTAGGAGAGCCATTCCACCACTTTTGATCACAAGTGCTTCTGCAAAGCTCAACGTACTTTATAAATGCTCTCTATTCTCTTCTCCAGTCCACTAGATATGAGTGCCCTCCAATCCAGCATCCTCAGACTTCCCTCCTCCACAACTGTCTTGCCCTCCACGTCATCTGCTTTCACGACTCCATCATTATCTCTAAGCAAATGACCATCACATCTACCCATTCACCAAACTCCCCTTAAGTCTGAATATGAGCTTGTTGGAAGTCTTCACCTGGATGAAGAGGCATCAGCTCACTGTAACTAAAATGGGGCTATTCCTTTCCAACCCAAAAGCTCTCCCTCTCCCCTCCCAACTCTCCATCTAAAGCAATGGCATCAACATTCTCCCAGTCTCTCCAGACTTAAAGTCACCCTTCCTTTATCTCTTCCTTCTCTCTGAAGCAGGTAACACAACCTAAAGACCAGACCTTCACAATCTCTCTCAATCAGTGCTCTGGTCACCTGTATTAGTGTCCACCACCTTCCTAGTTCAATCTCTTCACTGTCTCACCTGGCCTTCAAATGACCTCTTCTAAGCCACCCTTCATAACCAAGTTTTCCTTATGTAAATATCTATACACCTTTCTACTCCTTAAAAAAAACCTTGACTACATTTCCATGGTTACTGAAAGAAAATATAAAAGCCACCACCTTATACAGACTTCTGGGCCTCCCGCCAGATCAGAACTTCCATCTCCTTACTCTTTCAATCTAAGTTCCAGCCAAGTCATTCTCCCCTTTCACCTTTCCTCCTTTCTCCCCATTCACTCACACAGTTTTAGTTCAACAAACATCTATTAAGGTGCTGGCCTAGATGTTGGAGTTACAAGAAAAAAGAAAAAAAAAATGGTTCCCACCATCACAGAGCTTCCATTTTTCTAAAACTAAATAACATTTAAAAGTGAAGCAAGAGAAAAATAATAACTACAGGAAACAGGCAAGGCTTCCCACAAGGCATCCAAACTCAACCTTTTCAGGAAGTTAAGAATTGTAAGAGGCTGAGGGGAGTCAAATGGGCATTTTAGTCACAAGAAGCAGCTTATGCAAAGACAGAAGGCAGAGATGAATTGCTGAAATTGGGGAACATCTAAGAGGCCAGTCAGGCTGGTATCGAGAGCGAGTGAAGAGGAATAAATAGGAAATAAGTTTGGAGAGGGCAGCTGGACCCAGACTGAGAAGGACTTTAGGGGCTGAGGCAATCTGTATTTTACCTAAGAAATAAGGAATCACTGAGGATTCTAAAACAGCTGAGATCATGCACTGACCTATACTTTATGAAAACTATTTTAAAAGCTGGGTCAGGAATGGATTGCAAAAGGAAGACCCAGAAAGCAGGGGACAGAATTAGAAGGTCATTCAAACAGCCCAAGCAAAAGGTGATAGGAGCCTGAACCAGATTGGTAGTTATGTGAGTGGGAAAAGCATGGACCTGTTTCATAAAAGTTTACTGAACTGAATTCACAAGTTAATGCAAAGATTTCCATGACATAGAGGGGAATGGGTCAGGAGAGGAGGTTTCAAGGGACAAGAAAGAGGCAGCTGTGATTATCAATGGGTCATCTGCAAATGGAGAATTGCTTGTATAGTGAATTTGATAACTATAAGTTAGAGGTGATTAAAAGTGTTCCAAGTACTTTTTTCAGTTTATTTATGAAACTAATATTGCAGACCTGTTTCTTCATAGTAGTTTAGGAAAATGATTTGAAGACTAATTGGGTTTGTTTAAAATAAAACTTTCTATCAAAAGCTAAATCAAAAACTAGACAGTCTAATTCAATGAAGACCAAATTGTTGGAAAATAAGGGAGACAAAGCAAATGCAAAAAGACCCTGAGAAGTACATCTTTTTTCTCCCTATACAAAGAGAAGGGGAGAAGGGGGGAGGAGAAGGGAAACCATCAATAAAGGCTTAAGTAGCCTGACCTGAATGATTTGAAGACCCATAATTTAATTTTAAACAATTGGACTAGCAGGCTTACTTAGTTCTTAAAATCATTCCTTAGAAGGTCTTTGAAATTTATTTTTCCCTTTAAATTACAACTAATTTATCCCAGTTCAGATGCAACTTTTGGTTATCATTTTTGTAATAACTCAGGGTATGGGTAAACCAAAGGAAAAATGCTACTAATAATAAAGGTTAAGGAAACAATAAGCACACTCTGACTGCCCAAAGCAGCTTTCTTTAAAGGTGTTTTCAGAGCTTCGTTTATTCTCATAATGCCTCTAAGAAAGAAGAGAAAATATACATGACTAAGCACACTTTAAACAAGGAAGAACTAAGACCTCATCAATGAACTATTTAATCAGCTTCTTGTTTAGTCCACATTATGCCAAACAACTTCAGGGGGCTGGTTTCAAGGGAGGGGGGGGGGGGGGAAGGAAGGGGGTTTTATACTTAAGAGAACTTTTTAAAAAACTAAACTAAATGATTCAGCTAGTTGTTTTGGATCTGTGCAGACCATTAAGATATTTAAAATACTTTATCAAAGTAACCCAGATAATCAGTGGCACAGGCAGAAGAGAACTTAAACCTCAGGCCTTTTAGGTCACTGCTCCTTGCACAGGGCTGTGTTCAAATAAATGATGTCTGTATAAGCTGTCCCTACTCTAATTCTTCAAATATACTAAGCAGGAAGAGGAAGTGTGCCTTGAAATTTAATCAGAAATGTTTCCATGTATTGGCTCCCTTGGAACATGTAGCTATTATCTTAGAACCAAACAGAAAATTTTGCTTTCAAAAATCAAATGTTCAAAATAAAATATTGCTATTAAATTATTTTCTATAATACCTCATTAATGTTTCCAACCTTTGATTAAAAACACAGAACAGGGGAAAGGCGTATTTGAGATATCATCTCAAAAATACTCCAATCTAAAGGGCAAGAATATGCTGAGTCCCCCAGTCCCACAGGCTCTCATTTCAATCAACGTTCCTGAGAGACACTGTCATATCTCCTTTCCTTCAGCTTTTCAGACAGTACATCTTTCTGGAATAGAATGAGTACAGGATACACCTGGGACAGAGAAATGCACTAGATAGCCACTGAGGATCCCTTCCAGCCCTTTAATTCTATCAATAAATTCTCCACCTGAGCTTTGTGCATCCCTCTTCTGCAGCTGCTGAAAAGATGATAGCTCTGCTGTAGAATCAGAGGACATGGAGGAAGAAGGTGAGGACTACGGAGGAAGAAATGTCCTTTGGGACTTGGTCAATATTTCTGCTTTGCCTCTGATCCCTAAGCTGTGATTCAGAAAAATTGCTTTAAACAAAGAAAAAAAAAGTCACATTAAGATTGAACGTCAACACCTTTGTCATTTGATTCTGAACCCATGTATTTCAAACTCTTTCTGGCTCCAAAAGCCATCTATATTCTGGGCTATGATCTCTGCAGTTGTGTGAGCAGAAAGAACACTAACTAGGAGCTCAAAGGCAGCCTCTCAGGTCTCCATGCTTCATGGACAAAAACAACAAGCTGGTGAGCTCTGAGAAGCTTCTTCGCCAGAGTTCAAATCTCTGATGAACAGCTCACTACAACTCTAATTTTAATTTGTGGTTCTAATGAATGATATAAACTTTTATAGGTATCAACAAAGCTCAGAGAGGACCTAAATCCATTTCAGTGCTCATTTAGCAGCTTCAGCTGTGTGCAATTAAAACATCAGCATTAAATGCTAGAGAATAAAATAATGAGACACTTAAAAAATAATCTGTGCTTCACTGGGCCAAGCTCAACAGAGTTTCATATGATCATTTATAAGAATACAGATTTCTACCAATATCTACAGTTTGTTCCCAGAATTAATACCATTAATTCTCACATTCACTTGAAAAATAAGAATTTTTTTAAAAAGAGCATATAACAAAATTTTACATCTGTAATGTTCATGAAATATCAGAGAACACAAATCAATTCCTGAATTAATCGACTCATGATATCTGGGCAGCCTAACTGATTAAAAAGACAGCATTGACTGAACAAGGGCCCTACTTCAGCTGTCATCATATAACAATGAAAAAAGGAAGGGAAATTTCAGTCATCTCATAGTGGTACCTAAGCTAGTCCTACAACTTAAATAAAATAGAAATAAAGCGGGGAGGGGAACAAACGGGGAGGGGGCACAAAAGGAGGGGAAGAAAGGAAAACAAACTTTAAAAATGGTATGAGCATTTTATTATCACATATCCCTTAAAATGGAACACAGTGCCCGAGCGTTTGCTCCCAATGGTATTTGAAACTCAAAAAATGTAACATGAGAATGCAACAAGTGGCAGCTAAAGGGATAAATTATTACTGCTACCATTACAGACAAAGTAAGCTAAACCTCACGGAGAAGTCCACTCAAGGAGGCATGTGAGGTTGGGACTGTTTGCTTACTTGTTTTTTGAATACCAAGTTAGTTCATCTTTCTAAAACAAAGAGAAAAAAAGAAGTGTGCTTATGGGAACATGCACTCTGTTAAATTTAAATTTGAAAAGGATGAAAACACAGATTATACTTTATTTTTAAAATTTAAATGAATTTTAATACAGAAAATGAAGACAGCATTTTATAAATTTATAGCTCAAAAGGGACATTTCTATTTGGGAAAAGTTCAAAAGAGTGTTACATTTTAAGAGAGATGAAATGTTACAGCTTGTACACCAAAATTAAAAAATGAAATTAAATTAAAAAATGAAATGGTTACCAAGGTAATGCAGGTCAAGGGATCAAAGGTGAAGGGTCACACATTATTAAAAAGAAATCCAAAAGGACGTCTGCATCATGATCTCTGCAAAACAAAGGAGCTACAGTAAGTAAAACTAATACCTTTATGAATTTAAAAGCAAGTTTCTTGAAAAGAATCCATTCTGATTGAATACAGTACATTTTCCCTAATTTTTTGTGTAGAGCCATTTTAGGTATAAAATTTCATTTCGATCACTTGGCACTGGTGAGATTTTTGTTATTTACTTGCTCTATAATGTTTTCAATCAAAATATCTTTAATTTGAAATGACTGAAAAGGGTTAACCTTTTGGGTGGACCCTTCTCTCCTCAATTCCACCACACCCTTCTCTGTAAATGGAAGTGTCTGCTATATCAGACATTGCCAATATATTAGAAATTGAATTTGGCCAAAGAGTGGTGGGGTTTTTTTCTTCTCCTCATGGAATGGGTTCCAAAACTGAGGATTTGTTTGAAGAAGATGCATGAAGTACCCAATCTTGAAACATTTAACCCAACAATGTTTTAAAAGTCAGCAATAAAATGATAAATGCCAAAATAAATTTTATCAATTAAGAGCAGTGATCTCATACTCAATTTTCAATGCATGAAGGAAAAAGATGTTTCTCAAGTAAAATGATTTTTCAATTCTCTTGAAATTATACAGCATTAATAAAATTTTTAAAATTATCTACAAAGAAAAAATCTTTTAAAAGGTTACATCTTCTTCAAAAACTTCATAAATTAACATCACATTAACAAACTTTTATTTCTTATCATTACTATTAGAAAGATAAAAATTGCAATGTGCCAAATCAATCATAAATCTATAACTAGACAACAGCAATAACAGTAGAAAATGAAATATGTTATTAAAAGTTAACTACTTATTTCACTAAATAATAATTAAATAATTTAAATTAACCATACAGCAAATAACATTGTTAATTTTAAAAAAAAATCTTTGTCACCTTTTGATCAAATATGTTCAAGTATTTTTTTTTAATTTCCAAGTTCAGTTTCATTAGACACATATATATAACTTTTAAAAAGACAGAATCTAAATACATTCTTGAAATAAAGTCCAACTTTTTCTGTGCCCAACTTTCCAAGTTTAGGGTCTATCTCACAGATTCTTTGTTCAGAAATATTTCACATTTGAGGTTATTCATTTAGAATGAACTTTCAAAAGAACTTATACATTAAAATACAGACAAATGTCAAAATATATTTTACTAAATGGTCTAAAAGGAGATCTGGTAGCTTAGAGCAATCAATAAAGGAACAAACTCTATAAAAGTCAAAACAGATTTTTTCCTGAGATTAGATTTTGTTAAAAATAACTTGCAGAATTTCATGCATTGGATACAAGTATGTTAGTGCCTTGAAGCTACATTTCTAAAAACATGACTTTTTGTTTTGCATAGCTACTGAAAAGTAAACTAGCATTTCATTGCTCTGGAGTGCTCATCTCACATTGGAGCTGTCACACATGTATTCATGGCTGGGAGGCATGCAAGCAATTTTGAACACCATAGAAGGAATCGATACCCCATCAAAAGCAAAACATACACTCTTTTAGAAGAAACATTATTTATTCTATTTCAGTGTATTTGTAACAAGAGGCAAGAAATCGGTGATGTAAGCCTAGTGAAGTTTCTGATTTCAGTAAAATATTTGTTACTGACGGAAAAAAACTAAAATTCATTTCAAATGAAGCCATCTGAAATGTACATTTCCCCACCAAAAATGAAATTATTTTGCATTTATTCTTTGTATTTTATGCTTCCTAAGGCAATGACGATTTCCTTTGGTCTTTCTATCCCCAACACTTAGTACCCAGTGTGGCCAGTCCTCAGTAAACAAGTAAGAAGCATTTGCTGATTAAGTGATTTACAGATTGATCATAACCTTAGGCTTATCAAACACAAAGCTGCTTTACTGATTAATTATATAAATTGGGGGGAGCTTCAATTTCTCTTGGACAATAAAATTATAGATAGTAGTCTTTCTTAAAAGTGATTTTTAAAAATACTCACACCAGCCCATAAAAATGTGTACTAGCCCACATTCTTCAGCAGCCTAGCTCTGCTTTGTTCCAAAGATAGACAAGGCTTACTATATATACCTTTCAACCCATCTGCAGCCTACAAAGAAGGATTTGTTCTATCAACGGCTTAAAGACATTACTAAACAAATCCCCACACCATATAGTCTATGGAAATAAGGATTTATTTTATTTTTTAAAAAATTAAAAAAATCACCTTTCTAGCTATGCAAATTATGGGGGTTTTTTGTTATAGATTTTTATTTACAAGATATATGCATGAGTAATTTTTCAGCATTGACCCTTGCAAAAAACCTTCTGTTCCAACTTTTCCCCTCCTTCCCCTCACCCTATCCACTAGGTAGAGATTAACTTTATGTTTACAAAGCCCCTATTTTCTTTGAGGCATCTAAGTCTATCTCCCCCAGAAGATTCTAAGCTGCTTGAGGTCAAGGGCTGACTTGTCTTTGATTTCATTTTGTGCCTCTGATATATCCAACAATACCTATTATATATCCATTTGTCTAATGAATGTTTAATTTAATTCAGTTCAAACCAAAAGACCTAGAAGAACCCAGGAGCTAATTTAAATTAGGAAGAAGTTACTAAGAGGATCTGGACCACCATTTATTCATTTATCTAGGAAAGATAGCAATGGAAGAGTAGAGTCAGAAGACCACTATGAGCTGAGGTTCCATTTTGATTTGGAGATGAAAGGAGGCACTCATGGCTCATTCAGCAGTTAACAAAAGGAGGTATGCTAGACCATCCAGAAAAAGTACTCTCACAAGATCATTCCAGTATTTAGCTTGACCAAATGTGCATCCCCCACCCCACCCCATCTCCACAAAGAAATAGTCTGTCCAGCAAGGCAAGATAGAATAGCTTTGCAGGTCTTGGAACCTACCAGACACAAGTAAGCCCACAGCTGACCGAGAAGCCACATACGTCTGAAGCTATAAGAAAGCTGCTTCAAGAGAGGTACAACTTGAGACTTTTTTCTTTCCCCGCTAATCATGCTCTGGGATAACTTTGTATCCTGTAGGCTTTCAGGGAAATGTTAGTCTAATCTATGGAGGGGAAAGGAGAGAAACTAAAGAGAATCCCTGATGGACACTGGTCCGATCACAACCTACTTCATAGGGCTAATGTAAGAATCAAACGAGATAATTATACATGGAAAGCCCTTCATCAATCTTAAAGTGCATTAATAATGTCACTATGCACATATACATGCATCCATACACATCTATATACACATACTAGGCCTGTGTGTGTGTAAAATGCCATGTGTGTGACATAGTACATGTGACCGCACACATATATGGGCATAACAAGAATTCTTTAAAAAGCATTGTATGAATAAAGGGTAGAATAATATTCCTCCACTGAATTCCTACTTCAATGCCATGTAATGAAGGTGATTTTAGGTTTTTGCAGACTAGGGCACAAGCATGAATTGGCACTACTAAGCCAGAAAAGCCTGATGCACAGGACAGGTGCTAACAAACTCTATGTCAAGAATATGGAAATATCTTTAGAAGAATTGCATGTTTAGCCTATATCAGGTTGCTTGCTGTTTCAGGGCAAGGGGTGGAGGGAAAGGGGAAAAAATTTGGAACACAAGATTTTGCAAAGATTAATGTTGAAAACTATTTTTGCATGTATTTGGAAAAATAAAACAATTTTTTTTTAAACTACATCAATAATCAGCGGAGCAAAACGGGCAAAATGGCAGAGGGTGAGAAGTATATGCAGCCACAGCAGCTCTCCAGGCCATGGACCAAGCCATAGTATTAGCCATAGGCTCAAGGGCTTGGAAGAGGGGGAATTCTGTTCAGTCATTTCAATCATGTCCAATTCTTTGCTTTCTTGGGGTTTTCTTGGCAGAGACACCAGGTGGTCTGCCATGTCCTCTAGCTCATTCAGAACAGGAAATCCCAAGGTCAACAGAGGGAAGTGATTTGCCCAGAATGACACAGCTACTAAGTGTTCAAGGCCAGATCTGAGCTCAAGAAGAGGACTTCTGCCTTCAGAGCTGGTGACCTATCCACTGTGCCACCACAGCCCAGAAACAGGGACCCAGAAAAATCACCTGAGACTGAAGTTGTAAAATGAGAGAGAGGTGTGTGTGTGTGTGTGTGTGTGTGTGTGTGTGTGTGTGTGTGTATGAGAGAGAGACAGAGAACAGAGAACAGAGACACGGAGCGGGGGTGGAGCCAGAGAGAGAGAGAGAGAGAGTGAGAGAGAGAGAGAGAGAGACAAAGAGAGAGAGACAGAGAGAGAGAGAGAGAGAGAGAGAGAGAGAGAGAGAGAGAGAGAGAGAGAGAGAGAGAGAGAGAGAGAGAGAGAGACAGAGACAGAGACAAAGACACAGACACACAGAGACAAAGAGAGAAAGAAGTCCATAAGACCACAGGGCAGCTCAGTGGCGCAGCAGATAGAGCTAGACCTGGTGTCAGAAAAACTTATCTTTCATCTCAACACAGCTGTGTGACCCTGGGCAAATCACTTCACCTGGTTTGCCTCAATTTCCTCATCTATCAAATGAGCAGGACAAGGAAATGACAAACCTTCCAGTATCTCTGTGAAGAAATTCCCCAAATAAGGAGACAATGATTTGGATTTGACTGAAAAGCAACTGGGTAACATATACACACATAGATAGAGAGACAGACAGATATCATATTTGCTAATAAGTCAGTTGCTTATAATAAAAATATGATCTTTTATAGCTATTTTGTGGATGAAAAATTTAATCCTTATAGGCAATGCTTATATAATTTTACTTTAAAACTATAACTAGTTCAACCAAAAGGAAATGTTCAAAAGGGACTTTAAAAAACCACCCAGATTTAAATTCATCATTCATTCTCTTTAATTCCAGGAAGGGGGAAAAAAAAAAAAAACACAAGTCAACATGAATTTACTGATGAAATAGCCAATAAAACCAAGATTTGCACAACAACAAAAAATTTTCATGAAATCCTTCTATGCATATATGCTTGAAAAGCTTTCCTATTCTAAAGTTCTGTCTTGATATTTCATTGCAGGACAGATAATCCAAGGCTCTGTGTGCTAGGAAGATACAGATTTTGGCAGGTCTGGTCGGGCTAAAAAGGTTTTAAATACAGATCTGTAGATGAGCTGTCTATCTGTTATCAGAAGACCTAAGAGAGCTAAGCTCAGAAAAGTTCATCAACAGATGGCCACCAGACGATAAATTATTTTGCCACAAAACTAAGGGAAATCACTTACTAAAGAATGAAAAAGGAAGTGATCTGCATTGGAGGGCATGCCCATGCAAATAAAATTAGAAATCACTTTCTGGTACCAAAATACATTTTACAAATATGTTTCTAATTAATTCAATCTGCTAAAGTTCAGTGTATCATTTGGGTCACTTGTTCAATCTACAGACAACAAACAGAACACAAGGAAATTTCTGAGAAATCCGAATCACGATAGAAGTACTGTTGTTTAAATTTCAAGTGAAGTACTTCCAAAACTAAATATTTCCCATGTCTAGGATAGGCCAGGGAGAAGGACTAGACTTGTGATTTTTTTTTTGACACAAGAGGAGAGAAATTTGCACGAGAGGAAATTTCCTCTTCTAATTCAGGCCAAAACCTTCTCCTAGTTTTAGTCTTAAGAATGTCATCCAGAGAGCCAAGAGTTCAAATGGTGCTCAGGGTCACAGAGCCAAGGCTTGAATCCTACTCTTTCTGCTTCCAAGGCTAGATAACTCTCCTTTACATTGTTACTGATCTTATATGAAACAAATAAGAAAAATCTAAAATTAAAATTTTAAGAGAAATAAGAGAGATCATTTTTTGCTAACTCGTTATAAAATGGTTCTGTCATCACCATTATTTCTGCTATATGACAGGAAAACTTTATATCTGAAAGCTACTACAGGGGTAGCTACTTTCTAAATACAATTAGCCTTTGTTTACCAATTTTTCTAACATTAAGTTTTGATCTTGACTTTTGAAAAACCATTACAAGAAAATTCAGAATCTAAAAGCAAAAATGTCAAGTCAAAGTTCATTGCAATGACAAGTATAAACAATTTCAGTTTTAATTGCTAAAAGCACTTTGCATCTATATAGCATCAAAAACTGCATTTCACTAAATAAAAAGTACATGTTGACTGTACTTTATTTATTAGAGATTCTATTTTCAAGCAAGTCAAAAAGATGAAATGAAATGTTAATGTACAGATTGTGAGGTATCAAATTAAACTAAGTTTAGCTAAAAGGAAAGATATTTATTAACCACTTTATGCTGAACCTAAACCCTGGGGATTCAACAAGAAAACAAAGACTTTGCCTGGCCTCAAGAAGCTCCTGTTCTAATTTGGGGAGAAAACACACCCAAGGAGTATTCCTATTTATGTTCAATTCAGGGCAAATAGAAGGGCTCCTGACAGAAAGGATCCTGGAGAGTTTCTCCAATATAACTGAGAAGATGAAGGGCAGCACCCATAGACACCTGAGTTTCCAGGAGAACCTCAATTTCCAAACTATATGTAAGATAGAACAATGGCATATCAATAGAGCACTGGACTATGAGTCAAGAAGAACTGAATTCAAATCCTACTCTGAACACTTATTAGCTATGTAACCCTGACATTTGTTTACTATACATTTTTTAACTTTGTTCTAGTTTATATTGTGATTTCTTCAGCAGGGAGAAGTCCCAGTGAGGTAACTATTGGTTAGTATCTAATCAGTGCCTCAGACACTAGTGGTCTTAGGAGAATTGACTGGGGTACTAAGAGGGTAAGTGTCCAAGCTAACTCAGCCAGCAAGATATCTGAGGGACCCTAAGTCTCTTTGACTGCAAAGCTAATTCTCTATCCATTAGGTCACACTAATTCTCATGGTGAAAACTTAAGTTTTCAAATATTAAAAACTTATTAAAAATGCCAAGCATTCTGCTAAATAACTCTAGAAGCAGCTCAGTCATTACCTTTATTTCTGCCATATGACAGGGAAACTTCATATCTGAAAGCTACTGCCTCCTAAATATAATTAGCCTTTTGTTTTCCAACATTACTAATTTTCCTAACATTAAGAACATTTTCCAGATAATCAAGAAAACTACCATTAGATTACCATATGAAACAATGGTTATAAGGACTACAGAAAAGCCTAAGAAGAGACTCAAAAGTGAAAATCAGAAAAAAATATACACAACAATGACTCCAACAATGTACATGGAAAAGAAGGACAACAAAAATGATGTGCTATCTCATCACAAGAACCAAATGTGTCCCTGAAGAAGATAAAAGGTCCTTGGAGGAGAGAGACTGACAGACTTGATTGGGGGACTGGCAAGTTGTGTTAAACCTGCTCTTAATTTTCTCTTTTGGGGCTTTTTTTTTAATCATAAGAGATGATTCTCTGAGGAAGTGATAGGGTATTTATACATTTGGAAATGAAGGTGATATAAAAATGAAAGCTATCAATTTTTAAAACATATTCATATTCACAAAACTATCTCATGGTAAGTGTTTTACAGAACCAGACTTACTTTCAAAGGTATACTCTGACATATTCCTTTCAAAACTTGTTCAAATTTGAGAACATAAAATATTATGTACCCTAGTAATTGGATTACTAATTGTCAATATTTCTTGTGTATTTCCTATCAAATGTGTAAAAGAAATCTCATATCAGAAAGCAAATGCTATTAAGTCAGAGGGCCTTCTATTAAGTCACTGAGAATCAATTCTCACTTGAACATGAGACTTCCTTTAAAAAGAATTTGTATTCAAGTTTGAAATTGATGACTGCATTATAAAATTGATCTAATTTTATTTCACTGTAATGATACCAATATCACCCAAGACAAAAATCAATCAACAAATATTTACTAAACTTCTACTAGATTTCTAACCCTATGCTATGCTGGGCAAAATACAAAAACATCCTTCACCATAAGGTAGCCTGCCCTCTAGTAAAAGAGTAAGTGCTAGGCTGTATAGGAGAGACTAAAAGGGCAAGCCAAATTCATAGAAGAATAACATCTACCTGGGACAGAATTTATACTCCTGCTAAGTAAAATGCACTGCAAAATATGCAAATCAATCTCAAAGATTTAGGAAACCTCTACTCTGTTCCAAGCAGACCTTGTGTGAAGTCCTAGGGATACAATGATAAAATAAACAGTCCTCAGGAACTGACCTCCTTCTATAGGGGAAAATAAATCTGTACATCTAGCAGTATATACAGAATAGGTAAGGGCAGGGGGTCACTGGCAGCTGGAAGAACAGAGGAGATCAACAAAGGTTTCCTGGAGAAGATGGCATCTGAGCTGAGGCTTGAAGACGAATCAATGGGGATCCCAAAAGGTGGAGATAAACCGGGACTGCATCCCAAGCATGCAGGTGAGCTGATGCAAAGAATGGAGCAGGGAGAGGAGTGAAGAACTCTAAGATAATCAAATAGGCTTTATCATTGATATTAGAGGAACAAGAGCCACAGAAATTTCACTGAGTAGTGGGATATATCTGAGTTGCATGAAGATCACATTAGCAACTGTAGGGAAGGAAGGTGAACTATGTGGATAATAAATAGGAGGCTACTTCAAATGTCTAAATGAGAAACAATCAAGGCCAGAACATGGGTGGGTGGCCATTTAATAGACAAGAGAAAAATGAGTATGAGGAGACAAATGAAATTGATGTTGTAGAGAGAGAAACAAGAAACTGGCAAACAAATGGGTATGTGGGAATAGCAGAGATGGAAGAACTGAAGATTACAAACCAGAGTGACCAGTGGTGCCTTTGACAGAAAGAGACACAGAGAAGGTCTTAAAGAAAGGGGATGATTAGTTCTGCTTTAAACATAATGACTCTGAGATGCCTACAGGACAGCTAATTCAAAATATCTAATAGGCAGTTCAAAATGTGAACCTGGAGCTCAACAGAGAAACGAAAGCTACTTATAGAGATCTGCAAATTCTCTGCACGTAGATGATAAATGGATTCATGGAAGCCAAGAGAAAGCAAAAAGAAAAGAAGGCCCAAGAAGAATAAAACCCAAGACTAAACCTAGAATCAATGGGCAAGACAGGATGAGAAAGAGAAACAACAAAGTCTGGGACAAGGGAAAGTAGGGCATCTGCCCTTACTACCATTATGATCTTGGGCAAATAATTCTTCTGAGGCTTCCTCTATACATCTAGAAGAGTTTAAATCCAGCTTTAATCTCTACCTAGTTGGGTACAAGTCATTTAACTCTGCCTCAGTGTCCTCATCTATAATAAAAGCACCCACCTTCAAAGTTATTGTAAGAGTAAATGGAGATATTTGTCCAGCTCTTTGCAAACTTTAAAGTACTATGTAAATGCTAGCTATCATAGGCTCTGAAATCCCTGCTAGTTCTAAATCTATGATCCATCACTGTAATCTGTCAATAAGAGGAAGTGCTTAAAGTTTGAGCACAAAATGACACATCAGTCTCCTCCCCAGCCCTATCTAATCCCCACAATGAGGCTTACCTTCTAGAGTACAAGAGATAAGACATAAGACTAATATTTGAAAATAGGACATGAAAATACAGGGTTTTTTCTTTTCTTTTCTTTTCTTTTTAACTCAGAAGAGGGAGTACTATGTTATGTTAGCTCAGAGAGAAAGAAATCTTTGACTTCATGAATATAATGGAACTTGACCTGGGTCTTGGAAGCTCAAAGCAGTGGTGGAAATATAATGAAAACAACATCAAAACAATGAAGGAGCTGAATTAGAAATGAAGGAGGAGTAAAACAGAAACAATGACGAGACAAACCAGGCTGGAGCAAGAGCACTTTTGTTGACTAAGCAAGAGAAGATAATTATTATTTCAGTTCTGTCATAGATAGATGGAGGACCCTAATTAAGTTGTTTGATTTCTCTAGACTTCATCTGTGGAATTGAAGAGTCTATTCCATTCTAAAACTTTATGAACTTGGACGGATATGGTAAAGGAGACACCTAGGTAGAACAGTAGGAAAAGCTCTAGCCTGGACTCAGGGAGACCAGAGTTCAAGTTTGATTCCAAACTCATACCAGCTGTCTGACTCTAGACCACTCAGTAACCTCTTTCTGACTCAATTTCCTCAAACATAAAATGATAATAATAATAGTACCAACCACAGAGAGTTTTTATGAGGACAGAATGAGGTAAATATTTGTAAAGCCTTTATAGCAAAGTGCCTGGCACACATAGTAGGTGCTTAATAAAAGCTTTGTTTTTGTTTTTTAAAGGAAAATAAAAAGACAAAGACTGTGGACTACCTTGAATACTGAACCAGTAGGGTTTTTGAATAGGGAAGTAACATGAAGAAAGGAACATTTAAAGAAAATTAATCTGACAACCATCATTGTATAAGAGGTACAGACTAGAGGCATGTACTTCTACAAATAAGTATTGAATATATGCATGTAATTTTTTAACATATAAAACAAACTTAAATGAAAGTATATCTCCTGGCTACGTACACTTCAGTGAAATAGAACTACGTGCCAACAAATTGAGGAAAAATGCATTCAACATCTCAGCTAAAGACGGCATAAAAATTCAAAATTTCTTGCAAATTATTTCTTCTATTTTCTAGCTTTCGTACATTTGCCTGAAGAACACAGCTATAAACAGGGAAAACCTTGTAAAATGTATTTATAAATCCTTCAACACATAAAAATACTTCAGTCAAAAAAACTCCCACAAAATACAAAAACACCCATTACCCTCATTTTTATATAAAAGTTACAAAATTTGTTTATAAAGGTTTGACTATATTTATGTCGAAATTTTATATATGTATATTTTAAAAATACCAAGAGCAACTCAAGAAAATTGATGAAAGACATTCAGATATCATGGTTCTGTTAACTTGCCAAAGAAAATTCATGGGACATGTAGACCTGGTCTAAGAAAAGAGCACTGGTTTTTATATTTTTAAAGTATAGAAGGAATTTGCAAACTTATTTAGAATAAAGCACTTATTCCTACTTTGGCTAGACCTCTTAGAATATACCATTCTCAAATCTTCAAAGTGGGAAATCCAAAAGTATCAGCCAAAAGATGAAGAATCAATCGGTTACTCATTAAATTGTGAGCTCCTTGAAAGCAGGGGCTGTGTTCTGCCTTTTTTATTATCTTCAGGAATGTACAGTGCTGGCACGTAGCAGATGCTTAATACATGTTTAGTGAAAGACAATCTAATCATACAAATATATACCAAAGTAGAAAGACTGAAGAAAGAAATTACTAGATCTGTTTTTCCTCACATCATTTCCACTCAGAAAACCTTCAAGATTAATCAATACAATTTATCAAACACCTATAAGGTATCTATAATTCCTGTCCTTATAGCATATAAGTTGGATAAAATACCAATAAAGAAAGCTGTATTTCACAATAGTGCATAATAAAGTATACTGATAAGATTTAAAAGTACTAATGTGTGGTCTAAGGGGAAATAATGATGTATATTAAATCCCACGAGATAATAGTGATAATTATTTGAAACCAGCGCTTTCAAAATTAAGAATGGAAGAATTGAAAGCTTTGAAGAAATAATCCTGGTACATAAACAGAGTTACTTTTTAGGGAGTAGAACAACTACTAAAGGTAAAACCATATAGGTGTTTGAAAAATTATAGCAAATAGAGCAGCTACCTGGTGCAGTGAATAGAGTACTAGCCCTGAAGTCAGGAGAACCTGAGTTCTGACCTCAGACACTTAACACTTCCTAGCTGTATGATCCTGGGCAAGTCACTTAACCCTAATAAGAGAGAGAGAGAGAGAGAGAGAGAGAGAGAGAGAGAGAGAGAGAGAGAGAGAGAGAAGAAAAGGAAGGAAAGAAAGGGAAGGAAAGAAGAAAGGGAAGGAAGGAGGGAAGGAAGGAAGGAAGGAAGGAGGGGAAGAAGGAAGGAAGAAAGAAAGGGAGGGAGGGAGGGAGGGAGGAAGGAAGGAAGGAAGGAGGGAGGAAGGAAGGAAGGAAGGAAGGAAGGAAGGAAGGGAGGAAGGAAGGAAGAAAGGAAAAAAGGAAGAAAGGAAGGGAGGGAGGAAGGAAGAAAGGAAGAAAGGAAGAAAGGAAAAAAGAAGGAAAGAAAGAAAGAAGGAAGGAAAGAAAGGAAGAAAAAGAAAAGTTATACCAAAACTTTAACTTTGGAACACTCTGTGTATAAAATTTGAGAACCAAGGGAGACAAGTTATCATATTTGTATTTTTTACAAGTTACATTGCTAGAAAGTTTTTATAAATAAGCTCTATCCCTGTTTTACAATACTATTTCCCTAAGTATTTTATCATCAATTTTGATTTATTTCCAACTGCGCATGGCTCCTATCACTTTATTTTCAAGACTCTTTGTTGTTCAAAACCAGTTTCATGGAATTATTTAAATAAAGTACTAGAGAATCCTTTGTACTGTGAATAATCTCCAAATTTTCTATTTTGTAAGAGTCAGGTATCATAAATATAGCCATTTTTTTGTTTTCAGTTTTGTCCAAACTGATACAGATAAAACTAAGATAATTTTCATGAATTATGACAAAACTGTTTTACTAAAACTGATAAGAGTAACTTGGTGTAATGTCCATTAATAAAACATTTTTATTTAGTAAAAAATTTTCAAACTAAACTTATGTTTTTGACTTTTAAAGTAAATTAGTAAAAAATGCAAAGAAAAAAAGAAATTACAGGCTGCCTTTTCTTAACCTGCATCCCTTTAAAAGATATCGTTTACATATTAATTTAGTTCTGATTATCAATTGTCATAAAGATGAATCAAGCTAAGGACTTATTTATATACTTGCTAAATCAAGAAGAGTGATTTGTTCCTCTTCTGCGGCTCAGCATTCATATTAAATTCAAATTTAAAAAAAGACTAAATGACTTTCCTTCTCAGAAAATTAAGCATAAAAAAAAAGTCAGATTATGAGGGCCTATCACAAAGGTTAAAGTAGTCGAGGCTCTCTAGCTTGGTGAAATGAAGGTTAAGGGTTTACTTCATAATTGTCTTCAATTATAATAAGAACTACTTTGATTAGTTTTTTTCCATCTCCATTCAAAGTCTGAAAAGATTAAATGTGAACTCAGCTTGTAACAAGAGAGTTTAGTCAGACATAAAGAAGAATTTTTCTATTAAAAAGCAGGATATTCTCCATTCTTGGAGATTTCTTTAAAAACTGAAGAAAGAAGTTTCATTTTAGTCAGGTTGGGTTATAACAGGGCAAGACTGAACCAGATGACCTCTTGTGGTCCTTTACTGCTTTAACACATTCAGATCTCCAAATACCAAGATAACTCCCAGTTCTATGATTTTATGAACTGACATTTAAACCAGCTCTTCTAGTTGGCAGACAGAAATCAAGAATGAGGTGGCTTTCCCTTTCTTAATGATGTAAGTAGACTAAATTAAAGAGGCACAATGACAACACCAGAACTTGTGAATAATTAGTTGTAGACATAAGGTGAAGAACAGTCTTTCCCTATGATAGTGAGAAGGGAATCATAGTATATAGAATTTATATTTATCACATAACTATTTTAGCTAGAACTTTGCTAACTCAGGCTTTTTTATTTATGTATACTTAAAATACTAATATTCAAGCAGATATGTAATTTCATCAAATTAGATGTTCCTTCTGGCAATAAAGCCCATCAGTCATTATCCACTATGTGCAACTTTTGTCTATTACTTCCTAGGAGGTTACCACAAGGGGCCCAATGAACATGATGGAAACCTTCCTCTTTTGCTCCTGACGTTGCAAGAATACTCATAAAACACTGGATCTGTACACATGATATACCTCATCATGCTTTTCTTTGCATGTCCAGCATTTATCATACTGTTTACCTTAATAAATACTTGTTTAACTGACCAGTTCATTTTCTCTTTCTATCCTACATTTCCCAAAAAAAAAAAAAAAAAAAAAGAGAGATATCTTTTACTCCAGTCCTTCTTCCATTTGTTATATGTTGCTACCTGCTCCTTCTATATGAAAATAATTTTCAATCTTGCATATCTTGAATCTATATCTTGCATATTCCATATCTTGCAGCTATATAACTCCAAAAAGGGGGGGGGGGGGGAGGGGGGAGAGAGGGAGGCTTTAAAGAGACAATAATGTCAGCAGTGTTACAGTTGAAAAGGATCTAGCCATGGGGTCACACTGACCTGGATTCTAGTCCAGCCTCTGACACATCCTCATATGTGACCTTGGCAAGTTATTCAACTTCTCAGGGCCCCAGGCCAATTCATTGATGCTCTAAATTGCACCTCTGCACCTGATTTCAAAAAGGGACTTTTCTTACTCACACAAACAAAACAAAAAAGTTGGACCTTTTTTCCAAAAGTTTGGAGTCAATCAACATGTCAACAAGCATTTATTAAGTTTTCACTGTCAATCAATAAATATTAATTAAGAGCCTATTATGTGTGAGACAGCATGCTAAGTACTGGGGATACAAAAAAAAAAAAAGCAGCTTTCAAGTCTAATGGAAGAAACAACATGCAAACAAATATATATAAAGCAAGGAAATAATAAGCAAAGACAAGGCCTTATAATTAAGAAGTGATGGGGAAGACTTCCTACAGAAGATGAAATTTTATTTGGGACGTTAAGGAAACCAGGAAGGTCAACAATTGGGGGAGGGGCATAGAGCATTCCAAGCATGGGAGACAAAGCAAATGCCCAAAGTGGAGATATGAAAAGTCTTCTTCATGGTATACCAAGAGACCAATGTCATGAAGTGGAAGAGTGCATGGAAAGGAGTAAGGTATAAGAAGACTGGAAAGGTAGGAAGGGACTAGATTATGAAGGGTTTTGAATGCCAACAGAGTATATGGTATTTGATAATGAAGGTAAGGTAAGAGGGAGCCATTAGAACTTACTGAGGGAGAAAGAAGGAAGTATGACATGGTTAGACCTGCCCTGTAGGAAAATCACTTTAAGAGTTGAATAAAAGATGAATTGTAATGGGGAGGGTAGGAGCAGTGGGTATGCCTGGCTCCACTCTAGAGACCCAGTCTAAACTCCAAGCGGCCTTCAGCCCCAAGCAACCTGAAGAAGTTGATCTCAGAGAAAAGAATACAACAAGAAAAAGGTAGAGGAGAAGCCAGTGGACGTGGAGGTAAGGAAAGAGTAATTAAGTGACTTGCCCAGGCCCCAAAGCTAATTAAGGGGTGAAGTGATTCTCTTCATTAGAGAATGGACACTGTCAGGGGAGAAGAAACCATTTTCAAGACATCTTGCAAAGATGAACTAATAGTCTTTGACAACTGTGTGCTAAATGCTAGGTACACACACACACACACACACACACACACACACACACACACACACACACACAAGCTAGGTAAAGGTGTTTTGAAATTTCCTGGAGGCAATCTAATCAACTCTTCTAGTTAATATGAATCCAGGAGCTATCCTTTTGTGCTAGGCAGATAAAGTGAGGAAGGGAGGGAGAGAGAGAAGGAGAGTGCAAGTGCACATAAGATGTAATTATAGACTCCCTTAATATATGAATATAATATATGTAAATGGACACGTCCTATTTATTGTCCATCAAAATACATCTTATAATCTGGGAGATTTTCTTTTGTCCACTTATATTTTTTTGTGCAAATGGTCAAGCCAAACTCCCTTAAATAGTTACAAATCTCTTTTGGGAGGTTCTACAATATCCTGGGTCTTGAAATCACCAGGAGAAGGCTATCTGCTAATATAAGCAGAATCTTGGCATTCATAAGAAATAGTTCTTCAACTATTACACCAAATCTCCACTATAGTAGCAAAAAAAATAACTCCTCATTTTATGCCTGATCAGATTTTATTTATTCTGTTTATTAATTTATATAAAACAGTTAATGCTGAATAATACTCTCATATAACTTTTAGCATCATCAATTACAAATATACCCACTAAATTTGTAAATAAAAAAATCAATCCTTTGAGTGGGGTGATACCCCAAAACCAGCTGTCCTCCAACCTCCTTCAGACACAGAAAGTAGTCTGAAAATGTTACCTTTCAACAACTTTTGATTTATTGCACCTAAGACAGATCACAAGCTCTCTGACCTGACAACTAGCACCTTCCACAATCAGACTTCCTCCAAGCCTCTGAATTCCCACATTTTATTCCTTTCACAAATAGGCCACTCTGATATATTCTGTAGGATCTGTCCCCAGTGCCACAAAGGGTCTTTCTTTTCATTTGAGAGTCTTCCAATTCTTCACCTCCACTCAGATCCCATCTCCTAAAGCAAAAGTAGTTTTTCTGAAACCCAGACATTGGTGTATTCTCCTCCTTTCTGTGTAACTCTTATATTCTTCAGTAAAGTGTAAACTCCTGGAGAGCAATGACTGTTGTATTTTCTATCATTATATACGCCATCACTTAGCATAAGGCTCTGAACATTTACTAAATGCTGGGCTTGAATTAAAGACTGTCATCTGAGATTTTCCACTTCTCTAATTCCTTCATACCCATTCACCATTAGCAATAACCATCTCTCTAAGAAATATTTATCACTAAGAAAGAAGATGCAGTCAAAAGAGGGAAAACGGAGGGGGAGGGAAGCAATTCAATTACTAGCTTCCCTTTTCTCCCTTAACTTCCCCTCCTAGTAACAAAAAGTGGAGAAGTGGCAGTTCATAAGTAGAGCACCAGTCCTGAAATTAGAAGCACCTAAGTTCAAATCCAACCTCAGACATTTAACAATTTCTAGCTGTGTAACTCTGGATAAGTCACTTAACCCCAACAGTGAGAGGGAAGAAAGGAGGGAAGGAAGGAGGGAGGGAGGAGGAAGAGGGGAAGGGAAGAGAGAGAGAAAGGGAGGGAGGGAGGGGAGGAAGAAGGGAAGGAGAGAGAAAAAAAACAAAAGCAAAGATTTACCATGTTCCAATATATGTGTTTCATTCTCTCTCTTGTTCTATTTTATCACTGGTCCTCAGGAGACACATCTGTTCATCATATGAATCAGTTCAGCTTTCAAAGATGGCTGTCATTTCAATGTTATTGTTATTATATCAATTGTTCTTCTGGTTCTGACTACTTCATTCTGAATCAGGTCATACAATACTTCCAAAGTTTCTATGAAACTTTCATCCTTTTTTATAGTGCTTTTTTATATTTTATTATCTTTTTTTATATATTTTCTATCAAATTCAAAAACCATACTTTGGTCAGCCATTTCTCAACTTGCATTCCCTTTGTTCTAACAATATAAACCTTGCTGCACCAAGGACTAGGACCAGGCGCTGAAGTCAGATTTTAGGATCAGACCAGGAACTGGACAGAGGTACTCAATATCAAATCATGTACTCTTCAAGTACAGCAAAAAGGCTTTTTTAATACAAGAAATTTCAAAATGAACCAAAATGAAGGTTCTGACACAAATAAACAATTAGTTTAGATAGAGATAGACAGATACACACACATAAGTGTGTGTGTGTATGTACATATAAATGTTTGTAGCTTTGTTAAGATTTTGAGAACATATCTAACAAACAATTCATATGCAAAAAAAAAATTATGATTTTCTCCCTTCAGGAGTTACAAGAACTCAAAATTCTATAAACACAGAAACTGAATGCTTAGGTTACACTACTCTGTCAACAAAATTTAATTATATCCAAATGGCAGAAACTACCATTTGTTTTTTAAATTTGGTACAAACTTCTATTTTCAAGCTATTTCCAAACTATGGTATAACTACAGCTATAAGCAGGAAAGCCTTCATTTCTCACTATATTTGGACAACTGTTTCTGTCAAGCTGTGATGTTCCTTTCTCTCATTATGAATAGTAAAAAGTGCCAAAAAAAAAAAAATTTCAAATGGAATGTAGATACTTGCACATGGAAAGTTGATGACATCTTTTCCAGAAAATTTTAGATGATCAAACTGTTTTGAGATTCTACAAGCATCATGGATTTGCCACCAAAGTTTTCGAGAGAAGAGTCAGTTTATAATATGAAATGCTTTGCATGACTGCACATATGTATAACCTATATCAAATTGTTTAACTATCTCAAAGAGGGGAGGAAGGGAGGAAGAGGATTTGCAACTCAAGGTTTTTAAAAGTGAATATTGAAAATTGTTTTTACATAAAATTAGGGAGGGATGAAATATTACTCAAAAAAAGCCTAAGAAATAACTACCTTTCTTTAAAAATAAAACATGCATAAAAATGACATATATACTTTATTACATAAAAATTAATTTTCACTAATCCAATTAAAACTCCTTTCTTTATCAATATTCTTTGATCAGTTACTTTATGTCAGTTAACAGTTTAAATGAAAGAAGGTAATAATTCTTATTAAAATCCTAAGAATAAATTGCTACAAAATGATTAGTTAACATCTTCCTAAACAAGCATAGTATTTTATACTCAGAAGATGTTGAATCATTACTGAGATAAGAGAGAACCCAGTTGTGATGTACATAATTTGTATTAGGAATTAAAGTCTGAAACTATTAGCAATAACACTTGATCTTTATAATATGGTAAACTTTTAAAGGGAAGGCTGAGAGTACAATGGAAAAGGCACAAGAAAAGGCAAAAACAATCAGCAAACAGTCTTAGGAACTATTTAACATTCAGAGCTAACATTCTGTCCCCCATTACCTTTTTCCAGTTTTTCAATAACCAATTCAGTATATAGGCCATTTCTAGGCTAAAGTTACAGAGATTAAGACAGTTATCTGAATAAAGATTGTCAAACTTTGTTTTTAAAGGCATTAATGATTCTCCTTGGTCTCAAAAGACAAAAACAATAGTAAATGTCACAGAAAAAAAAAAAGATTTTTGAATGGTCATATATCTAAACTGCAAAGCCAAAGAATTATTCAACCATTTACAAAGAAATTTGTAATTATATCAGGCCTAAACTCTCACATGACTATTAGCTTGAAGAAAAATATAAAGTAATAGTCAATGGAAGGAAGAAATATGCAAAAAATAAAAATTTTAAAATACTGGACAAGATAAACAATGAGAAGAGTAAATTTTTAATTGAGTTTATTGTAAATACTTCTTGTTCAGTACTGTCATGTCAAACTGAAACCCCATTTGGAGTTTCCTTGGCAAAGATACTGGAGTTGTTTGCCATTTCCTTCTCCAACTGAATTGACAGATGAGGAAACTGAGTCAGAGTAAAACAATTTGCCTAGGATCACACAGGTAGTAAGTTTCTGATGACCTGAATTTAGATGATGAGTGATTTCCTGACTCCTCACCTAGTATTCTATCTGCTATACTACCTAGCTGCCATAACGGAAATATTACTTGATTTAGCTTTTTTCAAATTCAAAAAAAGCTAAATCAAGTCAATGATCATTTATAAATTACCTAATATGTATCAAAAGAAGACCAATTAGGATCACAAAGAGTCAGATTCAATGACTTAAATAACTAAAAAGAACAACAATGTGCCATGCAATGGGAGTTAAGGATACAAAGAATCAATCCCCTGCCCTCAAGAAGCTCCCAATCTAATGGGGCAGACAACATGTAAATAACTATGCCTAAACAAGAGAGAGAATAAATCTGGGACAATCTCAGAAGAAAAGCAATGTTAAACTGAATCACTGCCAAGAGATAGAATTAAGGGATAAAATAAAGGAGAACTGAAAAATGTCTAGAAGGTGGGAACTTAGCTGAGAACTGAAGAAATTGGTGAGAAAGGAGAGGGTTTCAGGCACCAAGGACAGCCAGTCAAAGTGTCCTAATTTGGGAGATGGAGTATTTTATCCAAGATATCACAGTAAGGAGGCCACTGTAACTGGATCACAAAGTATAGGGAGAGGAGTCAGATTAGGACAGATTAGGAAAGGCTTCAGAACTTGCAAAACTTATACTTGATTCTGGAGCAGGAGAGATCCAGGGGGTTGACTGAAAAAAGGGAAAATCCGAAGACTCTCCCTTTGGGAGACCATTCTGACAGCTAAGTGCAGGGAGACCAATCAGAAACTGAGTTGGGGAGTAGTATGTCAAACAAGAAAAGGGGGTTGTCAGGAAGGCAGAAACAACAAGAGCTAGCAACTGACTGGATATGGAGGAGTAAGAGAGCAAAGAGCTAAGGATGACACCCAGAATGCAAGCCTAGTGAGCATGGTAATGCCCTTGACATTTAGAGAAAAATTAGAATGAAGTCAGGATGTGGGGGAAACATCATAATTTCAATTTTAGGTAAGTTTAATATGTCTGTGAGATATCCAGATCAATTATGTCTGTGGACAAATGTTTAAATTTGGAAATTAGCAAATTTCAAGCTGGGAAGACGTGAATTCAAATTTTACCTCAGAAACTTATTACATGTAACTTAGCAAGTCACTTAGCCTCAGAGAGGGCTGGAGCGACTTAAAAGAACTGGGGCTAAGTGAAGTGAGTAGAACCAAGAGAACCCTGTATACAGCAATAAGATTATGTGATGATCAACTGTGATGGACTTGGCTCTTTTCAACAATATTGAGATTCAAGCCAATAGACTTGTGATGGAGAGAGCCATCTGCACCCAGAGAGAGAACTATGGGGACTGAATGTGGAGCACAACATAGAATTTTCACCTTTTTTGTTGTTTGCTTGCTTTTTTTCCCCTCTCATCTTTTTTCCTTTTTGATCTGTTTTTTTCTTGTGCAGCATGATAAATGTGGAAATAGGTTTAGAAGAACTGCACATGTTTAACGTATATTAGATTACTTGCTATCTAGGGGAGGAGGCAGGTAAGGAAAGAGGGGAAAAAATTTGGAATACAAGGTTTGCAAGGGTGAAATGTTGAAAACTATCTTTGCATATATTTTGAAAAGAAGCTATTATTTTAAAAATTTTAAAGAAAAAAAAGTATATTTTTACTCCCCAGTGAATACAATGATAGAGTAGCTCCCCTTCATGATTGTATACCTACTTAACAGACAATGAAAATAGAAATTTTCTCTTTCACCTTTACAGGGATCCCCTCCAAAAGCAGCTTCTAATTTGCATCTCTTACTCTCAAACTTCTACTATTCTAACAGAGGTTAGCTATTTAAACCAATCTCAATCTTCCAACCCCAATGGCTAGCTTATTTGTTCAATCAACCAGCTGTTCTCTCCTTGATTCCATCATAAAGTTATCAGTATTTTATAAATGGGTTGGGGCAAAGATAAAACTTTATAATTAAGTATCTCATTGACTCCTATTGATTATATCTGGGACCTTCTGTGACTACATTGGTTGGAGGCTGGGATTGAGCAACAAATAATATTTTGTTATCTCTCAAAGAAACACTAAAAACCGTGCCTAATTTAACCTATTAAGAAGGGGAGAGGGGAGAATGAATCATCTCCTAACAATCAGAAATTTGGGGGGGAAAAAAAAACTAAGAAAATATCAAGTGAGTCTCAACATAATAAATTACTTTGTCTTTCTTTAAAAACACTCGGATGAATTTGTGATCACATCAGTGAGTCAGTTTCCTCCAGAGAGAGATGAGTCCAACCCCTCCTGCCCATCCTGTGCAACTTTTGTCCAGTTCCATTATAAATTTATCAGAAGGAATGTGTCCAAGTATACTGAAGGCTTTTTTCCATTCTTCCTAGCACTGCACTCTGGCTGACCACCTGGCTTACTCTATTCTTGCCCCAAGATCAGCCAACCTTCTCTTCTTAGCCTACAGTTTTTGGGTGCCATCTTTTACTCCTACCTGAAGTTCCTCATTGATTACATGGTGCAGCCTATTCATATTCACCATAAACATCTTCCTTTCCACTGCCTTCTGTGTGATACAAAATTTTAATTCTTGGGAAGTAGCTGTATTTACTGAGAGTCACCTGATATTAATTTTAAAACTATGAATGATTTACGTAATTTATATGTTCACAAGAACTTTGATATTTCTGACAAAAATGCAGCATGAACTAATAACCGCACATGGCTATGAGAGCTATAATTCTACCTCTGCTCTTGAATCACTGTAATTTCAAATCATTTAACCTCTTTATGTCTCAGTATCTTCATTTATAAAATTGAAAATAGATAGTCTACCACACAGCTGGGGTTCTGTAGACTGCTTTAGAAATGACTATTAAAAATTATTGGAAACCACTTAAAATATAACAAGTTATGTGATTACTAATAATGACCACAGCATTAACCAAAAACGACTATGACTATTTAAAATAATTAAAGTAAGAAATCTATATTTGATAAATTAGTATAAAAATTAAACTAAATTAACTTTTAAAGGGGGGAGGCATTTACAAGTCTTTCATCAACTAGTAAAACGTTATATAAGTGAAATTAGGAAATAGGTATGCTGACCTTGACTTTACTGGTCCTATTGCTGTTTTTCAAAAGGAGGGAAAGCACTCCCCATTTTATTCATTTTAGTGATTGTTCTAAATTATAAATATTTTTAGAGCTTTTTCTTCTTTATGTTTAAAAATATTGGCCATTTTTTGTCTTTACTTATCTTGCCACTGGACTTTGATGATTCCAGAAGATAAACTGAAAACTCTGCACAGTGCCTCATTTAAATCCAATTCCTGCACAAGTTTAGACATCATCCCATAATGTCACCGCTTCTCTTTGGAAATGGAAGGATAAATAACTGAAAACTCTTTGATCAAATTAAGTCCCCAGTAGGCAATCCCTAATGGATCCCTAGGCTTCTTCACTACCCTCTTCCACCAACTAAAGATAATAAAGGGAAATACAATCATAATCATAATAACAAGTGCTAGCATTCTTATTGCACTTTGAACTTTATCATAAAGTGCTTTACAGTTATCTCATCCTATCCTCACAATAACTCTGAAAGATAAGTGTTATTATTATTCTTATTTTATAAATGAGAAAACAGATTGAGAAAGGATTAAGTGACTTGTCCAGGCCCCAAAACTAGCAAATGTCTGAGACTAGATTTGAACTCCACTCTCCCTGAGTTCAGGTCCTTCAATTTACTTACTATTGACACTGAGTTGCCAACTTTTTTAAAACCCACTTCCTCCCAGATGTCCCTTTCACCTCCCCTTCCATAGAAAAATACTACAGACACTAATGTTTAAGGCCACAGAATTTGGAGAATATGAACAGCAAGGTATACCCATTCCACATCCTTACCCTTACCCATACTTCTGTTCCAACAAGCCTTTATTATATCTACAACAGGTGCCTCAACTTTCTTTGCTCTCCCTCTCTACTTAAAACTCTCTAATACAGCTTCTGATTTCATCATTCAACTAAGAGTATTCTCTTTCGAGGTACCAATGATTTCTTAAATGTCAAGTTTAATGGCCTTTTCTCAATCCTCATTCTTCCTGACCTTTTTGCCATTTCTGACACCATCAATCTCCCTCTTCTTCTTATATGCTTTTTTCTGTCAATCCTGGCTTTCCTCCTACCTATCTATCAACCTCCTTTGCATAGATCTTCCTGGTCACAACCATTAACCCTGGGGTTAAGGCTCTTTCCTTCATCCTTTTCCCTTCCCCATCTACCCTGCTTTTCACTTGATCATCTTATCAATTATCATCTTTATGCTGATGATTTGCAAATCTACTTATTCAGGCTAAATCTCTCAGCTGACCTCCAGTATTTTATCTCTATTATTAAACACTGCTTTAATTAAATTATATATTATGCATGTATTATGTCATTGATATTATATTATATATAAATTATATACATATTAAATTAAAATAAATTTAAAGTTGTTATCATGTAAACATTTTAAACGGAACATAGCCAAAACTGAGTTTATTATCATTTCTTAAAAAACCACCCTATCCTGTCCCTTCCAGTATAGGCTGACAACCTAGATGTCCTTCTCAACTTCACTCTCTGGTCTCTTCGCTTCCAATCTGTTGCCAAAAAAAAAAAAAAAAAAAAAAAAGACTTGACTTCATTTTTGCAGTATCTCTTCTATTCATTGTCCCTCTCCTAACACTGGCACCAATTCTAGGTCGGGTCTGCATCACTCCTACTGGTGGATCTGTTGCCACAAATCTCTCCTCATGACAATCAAACCTCCATTTGGTCACTGGTCACCAAAGTAATTTTCCTAAAGTACAGGCCCAATCATGTCACACTCCTGTTCAACAAGTCTTTCTTTCACTCCAGGATCAAATCCTCTGGTGAACATGCCTTTCCCCCTCTCCAGTCCCACACATGTGTGCCACCACCCTTCTAGTTTCTTCACACCTTTTACCACTATCACCTCCCCCAGTACTTTTTGACCCAGTGGCCCGGGCTACCCTTCAAATGAGACATTCCCACATCTTCTGGCTAGGCATCTTTGATGGCTGTCCCCCACATCTCATTTGTACATCAGACACTTCTTTTGTCATTTAACCAGTTACAATCACTTCTTACATGAAGCTTTTCCCAATCCCTCTTAACTCTGGTGCATTCCCTGTGTTTAATTTTTTCCTATTAATCCTAAACACAATTTGTTGCTTGTGGTTTCCCCTTGAAAACAAGGACTGTCTAGACTTCCTTTGTATTTCTGGGCCTGACATATAATGATCCCCCAAATGATTAGTGACTATCTCAGCTACCCCTATATTTTAAGTTAAAAGCTCAACATTGACTAATCTCCTTCCTATTAACAAAAGGAATATGTTACACTTCAATCCCATAATCAACAGGTTTCTGTGCTTCATGAGTTCCATATATGTTAAGCAGTCATTGAAGAAAAAGTGCCTACTACATACCAGGTATTGTATTAAGTGCTGGGGATATTAATATTAAAAGTCCCTGCTCTCAAGGAAGTTACACTCTAACAGGGAACTACAGTATACAAAAACAATCTGAAAAAGGAGAGGGAAGGAGGGAAAAGAGGAAGAAAGAAGTATGGACGAGAAGTCCGAAGGAATAGAAGAGATGGCTGGCCCAAGCATTTCTTGTTCAAGAGATGTTATTCAAAGGAGGAGCTCTACTTTTTCTGCCCTCCAATCCAATGGGTCCTGAATATGGCCTCTAAGGAAAGGTGGTGTCCTCCACTAATCAGATTTGCCCCCATAATAAAGAAAATGCTATGGTTTGGAGTCATGATAATGTGGGTCCATCAAAGATTATCATTTTCTCTCTAAGGAATAAGGACAGTTGAAAAACTGTTTACAGTATTGTCTTCCCTTTAAGAAGGATCAGAAGCATGGATTCTAAGGACACATTTTAACCATTTTAATTTAATAACTACTTACTGAATACCTACTATGCATCTGAAAATATTTTGGGCCCTTTGAGGATATAAAGAAAAATATATAGCATGGTTAATTTAATCTTACTTCTTTGTGTTTGACAGGGCTGAGAGAACAGCAAACAGGCAGACTGGAGCCCACGCCCATCCAGATTTTAGCAAATCATTGACAAAAAGTCTTTCATGCTAGACTTAGAGACAATTTGAAGGGTGTGGACTAGATGACAGACAATTTGTACTGAGGATCTAGGGGGCAGTAATAAATAATTGTCCAACATCCGCCACGTAGGAGATCTCTAGAGGAGTGACCCTGTGTTTGACTTGTGCTGTGGAACATTTTCATCCAATACTTGGAACAGTGCATCCATAGCATACCTATCAAATCGGGAAAGACACAGAACAGAAAGACAGCTAACACAGTGGACATGTTGGATTTAAGATGTGGTTCAACAGGGTCAAAGACTGCAGAAAAGCTTCTGAATCAGCCATTAGAATTAATTAAGAGAGCAATGGTGACTTTTGGAGAGTCTGACAAAGCCAAGATCCAAAATGACACTGACAGATCAGAACATGAAATAAATCCAAAGACATGAAAATGTAACATAAATGAAAGTAAAATCATATATTTAAGATTCAAAAAGTCAACTGCCCAAATACAAGATTAGTGAGCCTGTTAGATAGCAGTTTATCTTTAAAAGATCTGGAAACTTAAGTGATTACAAGCTCATTGAGTGAAAAGTACAGTGTGGCAGCACAATCTTGATTAACCTAAAGAGACACACATGATCCTGGCATAAGGAGGCAAAGTCATATGGGGCTGTACTCAGACGTCATATCACATGTTCCTGTATTGTTTGGGTTCCCATAGTTTAGATGAACCAAAAACACTCTCCAAAATGATCAATGATGTCTTAAATGCTAAATCTAAAGATTCAAAAGCTTCTTTGTAGTTTGTTTTTTAAGAGAAAAGGGAATCTTAAGAAGACAGAAAAGATAATAAGTTCTGTTCTGGAAATATTACATTGAAGATAACTTGTTGGGAATGTCCAAAAGGAAACATCATGACCCCTTGTTGGGGATATCTACTAAGCAGTTGATCACCTTTAACTGGACTTCAGGAAAGACACCTATACTAGCTACATATATGGATGGTGATTTAGCAAAAAAAAAAAACTGTACAAGAATCAGGAGAGATTAGTATCATAAAAATCTAGGGGAAAGAGTGTGAGGGCTGTAGAAGACCATTACCCAAAATGACACTTAGAGATCACTCAGTAGAAAGCAGAAAGGTTGTTTATTAAAACCTCTGGAGGATGAGCCATCCCATCACAAGATAAGAAAGAGAAAGCTCGTGGTAGGAGGGCTAAGGAAGTAATAAAAGATACCTAGCTTTTATACGAGAGATTATATCACAAGTAAGAGAGCATTGAGAAGGAGAGGGGGAGGCATCTAATTGGTTGTTGCTATTCGGAGAGATTGGAATGGAAGGTTTCTGTTTCCCTGAAATCACCTGATTTCTAGGAAACAGAAAATCAGGCCTTCTGGCTTAATCAAGCAGATAATGGTCAAGCTAATAGACTAAATATTGATAAATGTCAAATACTGATAAATGTCATCAGCTCAGGTTAAGTAAATATGTTTATAACGGGCAAAGGCTCAAGTAAATATGGGCCTGCACATATTATACAGGTCATAGGGGAAACACAGAAAAAAATGAAAATAAAATACAGAAAAAGAATTCACCTTATCTCTCTATTCTACACAAGAATTTGTATGAGGAAGGGGTAATCAAAAATGTCATATTACAGATAGGGAAATAAGGATAAAAACAAGTGATCTAGTTTGGGGATTAAGGAATAAATGCTAAATTTGAAGAGAGAAGTTTTCAAAACTGTTGCATGATAATAGGTTAGTCACTTAACTCAGTTTCCTCATCTTTCAAGGAGGGATAAGAACATTCTGTACATATCATTCACAAGTAAAGTTCTTCACTAACCTTAAAGTACTATGTGTCAGTTATTTTAAATGAAAACACTAGATCTGAGATCCAGAAATCTGGGATCAAATTACCTCCTAATTGCCCTTGACAGTCTCAAGTTCCTATTTGTAAACTGAAGGGGTCAGACTAAGTGTCTTTTAATGCTCCCTCCAGTTCTTGGTCCTGTGATTCTAAGTGCCTATATGTACACTCTTGCACTTTGGCTAAATTAGCCCCATCCAAGTCCTGAGGACCATCTTCAGCATGACAAAAGAGTGGACAGGAAGCTGAGTCCACACCTGAAAAAAATCCCCTCTCCAGCCTTCCAACCAAGACAACAACCCCCTAACTTCCCAAGCACCCCTCTCTCCTTCCATACAGCTCCATCAAGAACTTGTTGGGTTTTTTGAATCCAGCTTAAAGATGCTTTTCTGCATCTCCCATCCTCCATTCATCATCATCATCATCATCATCATGATTTTTATCATAACATTGCCCACAAAATCAGCATTTTTCAAAGATGATGCCACACAAGAGAGTTCTTCTATCTCCAACCTACATGCAATGAAAAGGTTTTAAAAGACAAAATCACATGGCAACAGGGAGAGAAGTCACTATTTTCCTCACTGACCCGCATGCTACTGAAAATTTTGTGGAGATATTTCCATTCAGCAAAGATACAAAAGTGAGCTTGCATCCTAATACTTTTATTAATTAATAAAAGGCTATTATTTTATCCATGTGTCTGTGGAGCATTAACTATAAAAGAATATGAAGTTAGGTTATTTCTACCTGATTAACTTTATTAAAGAGAGAAAGAGAGAGAGAGAAAGAGACAGAGAGAGAGAGAGAGAGAGAGAGAGAGAGAACACTAGCTGATAGTTGTTTAGCACTTTCTAGTCTGCAAAACACTTTACATGTTATCTGATATTAATTTCACAATAATCCTGGTAGCAACGACAGAGATAATTCCCATTTTATTGACGAAGAAACTAAGAGTCCAAAAGATTAAGTGATTAGTCACTACACACAGAACTAGTAACCATCAAAGGCTGTGTCTGAAACCAGTTCTCTGGCACCAGGCCCAGGACCCACCCTTCCCACTACGGCAAGGCTGCAGGGCATTCACATCAGTAAGCATTAGCTTAAGGGGGTGCAAACAGAGCAACAGAACGCCTCCCCAGGTAGGAACCCATTTATCTGCCTTTCAAAGTCATTCAAGAAGAATTCTTCTATCTCACTGCTTGCACAAAGGCTTCAAAAGTTCATCATTTTGGAAGCCCAAGAAATACTTCTGCATCTTGACATCTAATTTTTTTTCAAAGAATACTGAGAGGATGTTTTGTTTTATCTAACCTGTGCCTGTTTTCCAAGAGAAAGAAGGTTTCAACACAATCCTTTAATGTATATATTGTATAAGAATTCTGCTAGCTATTGAGGAAAAGTTATGGGAGTGGCCTGTATCAACCTACACTCTACATAAGCCAGAGGAAAAAATTTAAGTACACAAAAACCCTCTTTCTTCACTGTCAGTAACATATAGAAACAATAAAAATTCTTCTCAGATGAACTTTTTTGTTGTTAAAGCTACATAATTCATTCTTTCTGTCTTTGAACAAACATTAACTGAGTGTGTCTCCTTTGAAGCAAATACTTCAATAAAAAAGTTAACAGGTTTTAAAGTTCCATTTCTTATATTGAATATAATGAGTTAAACCAAATCTATCTTTCTAGCAGTCTGCATCCATAACGGTAATTTTCCCTCAGGTAAAATGGGCATTTCTCAAAGTTTTCTTAATATCCTCAATACAATAGAACCTTATCACAATCAATAGCTAAACTGTTACCATAATCATGGATCATTTTTCACATGACTTTTAAAAAATTAAACACTAAGGAAAAGAGCTGGAATTATTCCTACAAGAAGCCTTTGAAGCAATTTTTCTATTGGTCAGCAGAAGCAAAAGGAAAAAATGCCACTGGTATCTGTTTCTTCAAGAGAAACCTTTTAGCAGAAAAAACAATCACAAAATAAGAAATATTAAACACTTCAAAAATAGTAGCACTAAAAAGTGATCTGAAGATGTCTGGGGAAAACAATTTCATTATGAAAGGTTTATGCTTCTACATTAGTCTGGCTTTGGGAGAATACTGTATGTGTGGAGAGGGGGTAAAAGGGGTTGCGTGCTGCAGATGTAGGGAGGCCTTCTATCAATATGGAGACTGAGAAATGCAATAGCTATGTTGTAAGTAAAGTAGCCAAAGTTAATTAATGTCTAAACAAAAAGAATTTTAGTCTGGACACCATACATGAACTACTAATAAGTATAATTATGAACTAGTCATTTGTGCAATCAAAAAGTTGCATTAGCATAATTATTTCTGGCTTTGGGCCTCAAAAATATTAACTTAAAAATGCAGAAACCTTATAATAGTTCAACTAATGAAGATGTGAACACCAAGCTGATTATGAAATAGAGTTGGCTTTTTAACTAATGTACTCTACAGAGACAACCCAGTACATTTGCTCTCCCTTGCCCTAGAAATAAAAATTAAGCCTCATACTTCAGTAATGCATAAGATGCTAACATAGTTATAATTTTATAAAACTTCCACTTGTAGTACTTTAAGATAGCATTCTCTTTTTAAAAATATACCAAATCTTATGTAGTGCTTATGTTCTTCCTTTTATATTACACATCAAAAACACTTATCTAAAAAACAAGCCTTTCCTTTTTTGAGTTACACTCACTGCCAAGTCACTGAGCACAAAGCATATAAATTTAGACCTGAAACTCAAAAGAATGCAAAGGTAGAATTCTGTCAACTTAACCCAACAAAAACGATGCTCTTAGGTCTCCCTGGGGGTCAGCAAACAGGGTTTAGCCCGCTTTTAAGTAGTTGTGTCTTTGGGCAAAAAGTTTCACATCTCAGATCCTCAAATCCTCATCTTCCAAAAGAGGGGAGAATGGGGGGGGGGGAGAAAAGAAGGGGGGAGAGGGAGAAGGGAATGGATGTAACACAACTAGACAAGATAATCTCTAAAGTCTCTCCAAACTCTTAAATGACAAATTCTAAGCATTTCCGGTCTCTATCAAACTTCTGAAAGGCACCTTGAACATAATAAAGAGAAGGGTGGCTTAAGATTCAGAAGCCCTAGATGCAAATTCAGCTTCTGTAACCCATTGGTATCTTGCCATGATATGCAAAGTCACTCTGCTTGATTCCTACTAATTCCTTCTAATCTGCATTAATTGATGGAAATTCCACACTGAGACTTCACAACTTTAATGAAATAACACACATGAAGCCATTACTGAGCACAGAAATAAAACCCATAGCAAATCTATAACCAAAAAGTAACATGTGAATACTAATAAAAATCTAAGCCTAAGATCCAAAATATCAATCTAAAAACTAAGTAACACCAGCTAGATTTATAAGGGTTTTTACAACACTCTTTAATATAAAAACCAAAAGAAAATGGAAGTTACAAAAATATCACAACATCTTTTCCACTGAAATGTCTTAAAGTAAGGTTTTCTAAAAAGCCTACTTGATGGACAGAGATTTTCCTTAGAGTACATTTTCTTTAGTATCAACACAAAGAGCAGCTGTATTAAATACTTAAGGCTGCCAAGACTCAGTAAAATCATCAAAAACTACATCACATGTGAAATAACAAGATACTAAGAAATCACAGATAGATGATAATCACCTCCATCAAACCACACAAAACAGACAAGTGTCCATCGAAGGACATCTTTTAAGATCACTTTTGTAAATGTTTCCTATATGAAGAAGTCCCAGGGTACTTAAACAAAAATGTTCCAATCTTAGAATTCATCCCCATCATTAGAGCTGTCACTACTGGTCTGATGAGTAATTCAGTGTAACAGAAAGAGGAACACCAAGACCCTGTTAGACAAATGACACTTCTTGATGCTTCACCACACATTAGTGGCACATATATTTTGGGTTATTAATTTTTTTTAACTATCAATGATGGTTTATAAAAAGTCATTCACATTCTCCTTCCTAGTTTTCCCTTGACCAAATGGCACATTTATGGAGGGATGGAGAGAAGGGTCACAGATTATGATTCATCTGGTCCAGGAAAGGCCTGCAATATGAAGAGGGATTTTCCTTACAGAGAAGGTAACAAACCTAAACAGGTATCACAAATCCAATACTAGTTTCATTAGATTCATGATCTATATACAAACTGGCCTTGAGAATAGCTATTTTAAAATGTCCTCCGAATTCCTAGTGGAATTTACTATTATTTTAAAATACCAATTCTTTAAAATCATTATTTTCATAATCTACTGAGTGATACCAGGTACAGAATATTAAAATCATACTGCCTAATAAAATATAACACTGAATTTTTAAATACACAAATGGTATATTTATGTATTTAAAGAATTATTCCAATGCTTTGTCATAGTGTGGAGGCGACTCTAATTTCTCAAAGGCTTTGCCAAGAAAGTAAAAATTCTGGATAGATTCTAGCATGCTGGAAAGAATTATAACAGGGACTAATACAAAAAAGAACTTGACAAAATTCTCCAAATAAGAAGTATAACAGGCTATAGCATAAAGAATATTACTAGATTTCAAGCTGGAGACCTGTGGTTCATATCCTGAATCAGGTCATTTATCAGGTATGGCCTTGAGGAAGCCTCTTAATATCTTTGGGTCTCATTTTCTTTATTTATAAATAAATAAATAAATAAATAGTAGATAATCCCAATATCTCTTCCAGCGTTCAATCTATAATCTTATGATCCAAATTTAACATATACTTTAACAGCTGATGAATTTGCCTGCACTAGCAATGCAATGTACTTGAGTAACATTCAGTTGCTACACCAATTTGGGGGGAGGAAAGTATTGCAAATAAACAATCAATTAGACCCAAAAGTTAAATGAGAAGAAAGAAACAGGTTGAATTATATTTGGGAAATTACGCATAGCTCTTAAGTATTATGAAAAAGCTTAATAATCCCCTCCTAACTTACACATACAAAGACCCATCTGCAGCACATTTCTAACAATGGCCCATGCTAAAAAAGATGACAGATTACTGAGGAAACACGATTGGAAAAGATGAGCTAGTCATGTGATGAGACTGCATGATGATATACCAAGATATACCTATGAAATGAAAAAGAGATCAAGGGAAAAGGCCTCCAGCATATTAGGTAGATCCTTTATGGAGAACTAAATAGAACAACAAGAAAATTAACTGCACAGGATGAGAAAGCATGGATGGGCTGCCCAACTGAAGGGAGTTTCACAATCATATAAGATTACTATCCATTCAAGTAATGAAATAAAGAAATAAAACATTTGACTGTAACAACAAATAAGCTAGAAATGATTTGTGATATTTCACAAATAAGAATTTTAATAAAAATAGAAAAAGGAACTTAGTTCTGAGGAAAGAACACCAAATATGGTAAAAGACTTCATTTCTCACCAGGGCTCCACTAATGACTCCCTGTAAGACCCTAACATCATAAATTCAGAATTAAAAGGTACTTTCATTTAGACCAGAGCTTTTTAAATTGTGGGTTGAGACCTCACATTGGCCTTGTAATTGAATGTAGGAATCACAAAATTTTGATTTACTATCAATAAATGTTTGATTTGTATACCTATTTTAGATACCCACAGGGAGGGGATCCTGTAAGAATTTCTCAAGTGAAATGGGATTACAAGTAGAAAAAGTTTAAGAAGCCTTGATGGAGACCAACTTTCTCTTTTACAGATGAGGAATGAGACCTAGAGATGTTAAGTGACTTGTTCAAGATCATAAGGGTATTGGAACATAGACTCTGATTCCTGGGGTTGCCAGGTGGAGTCAGAGCACACACAGAACAAACTGTCAGAAACACCTGGGCTCAGATCTGGCCTCAGACGCTGATGAGCCACGTGTTTCTGGGCAAGTCACTCCACACTGTTTGCCTTGGTTTCCTCATCTGTAACTTGCACTGGAAGTCTGCCATGCAGACCTCTCCAGTATCCCTTTCAAGCAAACTTCAAATAGCATCGCCAACAGCAAGACACAACTGAAATGACTACAACAATAGTAGCACTCTGACTTCATTTCCACTTAACTTCTCTACTTCCAGTTTATTCATCTGTAAAATGGCTATTCAATAAGATAATTTCTTAAGGTCCTTTCTGATTCAAAATGAGTGTTTTTAATGGCTCACAATCTAGTTATATGAACTAAGCTAGATCAGTAGTTGCCAAAGGACATTTATTTGGGGGGAAGGAATTCAAACACTGGTTATTCAGAATAACTTTTAGTGCATTTTAATTTCATTTTCATATTTAGAAATGAGAAGATTAAATTGATTCTCTATCATCCTTTAGAGATTCCATTTACAATTAATTGCTTCTGTTCCGTAATGCCTAATTCTTAGTTCTTTGTCTCTGAACTTAGTGCAGAAATTCAGCTGGCCTGAAACAAATGAAAGTTCAGAAATCCAGCTCTACTGCTAAACATAGTTTTATTCTTGCCTCAAAGGACTCTGCTGTCCCTGAAAGACATAGGTGCCAGGGAACGTGGTCTAGTTAACCTTTATATCACCAGGCTATTCTTCAAGGATATCTGGTTTGCTTTCCAAAAAAGTCTGAGCCACTATCTTTTAACCTTGCAGGTGAATTCAAACAATGAACACTTCTTAGTTACAAGAGGAAAGAAAGTTGTTAGTGCTTTACATTCCTAACTTCCAACTCAGCTATATAACCAATCATGTGTCTTCAACCCCATGATGTCATCTACCCTGATCTGTCTGTCCTTTGTTCTAATCTTATAAAATTGAGTTAAGACTTCATTTCATAGTCTTTGGTTTAAAACTAAGACAGAGCAACTGAACCATTCTTATTGGCAGGCTTGAGCTTATTATCTTGAATGAAGCACAATCAGAACAGAACTTGTTAAATAGTTTGTAACTGATTGTAATGAAATGGCTTTCTGTAATGTTTCTGTAACTAATTCCATTTGTGTAAGAAGGCATAATCTCTAAATAACTAAAAATTTTCTCTTCCCCCTTTCAAAGATACTGAAAATGAAGTAGTTATAATGGATGCTGAAATAAACATGCACAACTTTTCATGTATGTAATCACATTTAGCAATGTAAGAGAAAGTCTACCTTAGGAAAGCAAGAGTAAAGGGATTCTTAGAAAAGTGACAGTGGGAAAGCAGCATTATTTTCCCAATACAATTATTAAATATTATACAGTACCCAATAAGAAGGTTGGTGTTATGTGACCATTGACTTAAACGGTGAGCAATCTCCTAAGATTAGCTTTAGACAAATCCTGACAGAAGTGATAGGTTTGCATCAACTAAGTATTAAGAAAAGAATCTTGCGATGATATATTTGCCTCCCACTTCTTTCATACCCACTCAAGCAGTGTTATTCTTAAGATCCTAATACCCAGATTTCTAAGTTGAAAAGGATGACTCAGGTTCTGGGACATTCACAATATTAAGACCCAGAATCCAACCTTTCCCTAAGGAGATCAAGAATTGTCATTTCAAAAGACAAGCTTTTATTAATCAACTTTAGAATTGCATATCAAATTTTAAAGACCTCACCACTAAAAATAGTGAGCACCCACTATTTTTCATTTTTAAAATGCTTTTTAATTAAACTAAATTTATTGATTCTTCTATAGAAAATTTTTTCATCAAAAAGGCTTACATATGTTTTAGTTAATAAGTACTCTATCATTAATGTTTTTAATAGTGACTTTATATTGGCAAGACCCTGCACTGTTTCCTATTACATAGAAGTTTTTTCTTCATTAATTCATGACAACAATAAGACCTAATGTGTAACTCAAATACATGCACTTTAAACCACACCTTTGAGACACCAAAATACAAGAAAATACAAATAAAGGCTCATGCTATGTTAGTCAGTCAGTATACACATTTTGTCTTTCCCCAAACAAACCAAGCATATAAAAAAGAACAATTTTGATTTAAGTAACAAACTCCAGAAACATTTTGGCTTCTATGGAATCCAAGGGTAATGTTCTTTTTCAATCCCATTTTCAATTTCAACATTCTGATTTTCAAGTCCTCACAAAATAGGAATCTAAATCAAGACCTAAAAATTACATCCTAAAAAATGGTACTGTATCTACCTCATTAGTGTTCCAGCGGTGCCTCTCTTTGGGTAAACTTGAACATTTCGGTAGACATTCAAGCAGCTTTTTCGGTAAAAAGATTTTTACATGACTGCCATTGCTGTTCCCATGATCATCTAGAGAGAAGACAGAAGAACATTCAGAGGCAGAGAACATGGAGGCTTTACTGTGAAGAGCTCTGGCTGAAGCCAAAACATTTATAATATTTTTCTACCTGCATTTAGCTGTCTCCCACCCATTACATCACCCCCCCCACAAGGGACCCTGCCTACCTCAGAACCCTGCCCTGGAGTATTGGGGGGGAGGGGGAGTAAGAGGAGAGGGAGGGGAGAAGGGAGGAGTGCCTTCCTCCTCTAGGGCAGACTTCCACCCAGATGGCAAGAATCTCCATTTTGGGGGTAAAAATTGTACCACAAAGCAGGAACCCCAGTGATAGGCTTATCACATCTACTCTTTGGCAACAGACTCACACTAAGTCACCAGGACCATACTGCAAGGTTTCTCAACCTACGAACATTTGACAGCACTCACACTCTCTATGCCCAGCCTTTGAGAACAAATGATATGTGCAGGGACAACCAAAGCCAGGGATTCCAATTACATCTTTGAACTTATAAAGAACAAGGAGAATGGTCTGGTTAAAAGGGTAAGAATGAAGGCCTTTAAAAAAAAAAAAAACACCCTTCAATAATTTTTCTGGCCTCATGATACTCATTTCACTCCTACTAAACATACTGGCAGCTTTGATCTCATCAGGAGTCCCCATAACAGAAAAGGCAAGCATCTCCCCCATGTTAAGAAACTGAAGACAATAGTTTATGAATAGAGATCTGGATAGGGAATCAGTAAGTCCTCAAAATTCAGTTTGTCCTTCACAAAATAAAGATAGCTTTAAAAAATCTATGATTCCTATGATTCTAAGATAAAAAGACAAATTGACCTTCATTACCTACCCCCCAAAAAAACTTATAAATGCAGAAATATTTTATTATTTGAAAAAATATTTTATATCACAACATGGTTTTATTTCTAGACTGTACAAAGCTTAAAATACCAGAACAATGAGCTCTTCAGCTAAGGATGAAGTATATCTCAAAAAAAAAACTGGAAAGATCCTATCTGGCCACAGGCTTGTGGATTTGATCAAGAGGGCTTTTAAACCAAAACTGGAGTGGGAAAGAGTAAAAAAAAAAAAAAAAAAAAAAACAAATAAAACTATAAATTCTGATAATATGGAAGACATCAACTACAATACACAAGGAACAAAAGTAGAGGAAATGCCCAATAATTCACAGGACAAAATAAGTGAGAAGGGTAGCAACAATACATATGTACTCAGATGTCCATATACCAATGTTCAACGAACAGTAAACAAAGTGAATTTAAGATTTTAACACTAAAAGATAAAACTCATTGGTTACTACCAAGGTCTAGTGGGATGAAATTCACAACTGAAATAAAGCAATAGAAGGGTATATCTTGTTCAAAAGAAAAGGAACTAAGAGAAAACACAGTGGAATAGTACTATAAGTCAAAATAACCATAATATATATTACATGCTACAGGAAAATCCACAAATCTGGGAGGAGTAGACAGAAAAGCCCAGCTGAGCATGAGTAAGGTTAAAAGGAAAGGAAAAAAAAACACAAGTGGCATTATTGTGGGAGCATTTAAAATGCTCAGGGAGATCTTTTTTTTTTTTTTTTTTTTTAAATAGGAGATTAACCCTTGGCATACCTCAGAAGTTGGTACAGAGAGGAAACACAGCAATAGTTAGGGAGAACTCCAACCACCTGTACACCAGTATATCTGCTGGAAGACTCATTGTGTTAACAAATTCTTGATTTGATTTGCTGACAATTTTCTCCCTTCTAGTAAAGAAGGAAACCACTCCTCTTAACCTAATTCTGACCAACACAGAAGACAAAGCGGTTAAAGTAGAAACAACAGGCACTATGAGAGAAAATGATCCTGTCAGATAGGCAAGGATGGGAATAAGCAAATCTGACTATACACAGTCCTAGACTTTAAAAAAGGACATCTCAGGAAATCCAAACAACAATCTCATTCCTATCAATGATTCGTGAAAAGGGAGGCAGCTCGAAAAGGGTGAGAGGCTACAAATGGTCCCCATAAGGAAGAGGAAAGGGAAGCATTGAAAGGGACTGAATGTGATACACCCAGCTCTGATGAGCTAATTATAAATGGGCATATAACCAAGGCAGACTATAAGAGACTGGTGTCTGTCAAAATAATCTTAGGAAAGCCAAAATTAAATAAAATCTGCTTAAAATCCTAAGGACAACAAAAAGAGCTTTGACAGCTACATCCAAAAGAGGACTGAGAAAAGGAGAAGCACAGTATGAAAGAGGTTGCCATCATGATCACCAAAGCTGTTGGATGATCCCTGGATACTTGGGAAGATAAAACAGTGTGACCACTAGAAGTAAACACTAGCTTACTAAAACATACATATTTCTAAATAGATTAACTTCACTTTTTAAAAACAAAATTACTAGACTGGTAGATGGGAAGAATGACAGAGACCTCGTCTATCTGGATTTCAGAAATGCATCTAACTCTCTATTATAATGTTCTCATGGAAAAGACACAGATAACAAGACAGACGACAGTACAATCAATCAATCAATCAATCAATCAATAAACATTTATCAAGCGCCTACTACATGCCAGGCACTGTGCTAAGCACAGATAAGTAGGATTTATAGACAATTAAGTAACCATAATTACAGTAAAAGAGAAAGTCCCAAAAGTCTTAGTGAAGTTTTAAGCTATGAAAGCTTAAAACCATATTAAGACTACCAGGACACCCTATATAATGTTTTAAAGCATTTTACATGCATTATCTTACTGAAGTCTCACAACAACCCACTGAAGTAGGACTACAGTTCTACTGTAATTATTATCCCCATTTTACAGATGAGGAAACTGAAATGTAGAGAAGTTAAATGATTTTCCCAAGGATTAATTAAATTCTATCAGAGATAGAATTTAAATCCAAGTCTTCCTGACTCTAAACAGCAAACTCTATCCACTAAGCCATGCTCCTCTCCCAAAGATTGTTGATTATCATAGATTGACACCAACCTGAGGGTGGGTCTTTAGTGGCCAGCTCAGGTGAGCTCTCTGTCTTTGACACTGTTCTCTTCAACAATTTGATCAATAACTCGGATGAAGGCATCCTTGGCATATCTGAGAATATGAGAATAAAAGAGCTAAACCCAAAAAGACAGTCTGGAACAATTGGCGGTTTCTAACAAGATGGAATTCAGTAATGATGAAAATAAAGTCCTGCATTAAAGAGTTCAGAAATCAAAAGCACATAGACAAGAATCAGTTTAACAAATGGGAATTAAGTATCCACTGGGTATAAGGCACTGTGCTGACACTGGGATTGCTAAGAAAAATGGCATAATTTCTGCCTTCAAGGACCTTAAAATCTAATAAGGACACAAGAAATATGTACAAATAACTTTTAGACAAGGTATAAGATAATTAGACAATATCCAAATAGTTTAAGAAATTCAAGGAGAGAAAAATCATCCCTAGCAGATCAGAAAAAACAAAAAATTTATATTCAAAGAGGAAAAACCAAGCTGGGCCTTCAAGAAAAATTTCAATAGCTAGAGCTAGATGAGAAACCCATTCCAGACAAGTGTACAGCATACAGACTCTGAAGTAGATGAGGGAAGGATGAAACTGAAGAACAGGTTGTGTGTCCCATTTGGCTAGTCCACTGAGTAGCAGAAAATAAGGTTGTAAAGGAAGTAGACATCTGACTATGTACAGCCCTGCCTAAAAGGTAAGGACTTTATCCTTGGACAGCAATGGGGAACCACGGATGCTTTTTGAGGGCAGGAATAATATAATCAAATAAATGCATTTAAAATATTCCCAAGGGCAGACCATGGAAAAGAATAACTAAATATTAAAAAAAAAAAAAAAAAAACACCAACACACACACACACACACAAAAAACAAAACAAAACAAAAAAAAAAAAAAAAAACACTAGTTAGCCACATTATTCTAATAAATCAAAAAGTGAAATGTAATCAACCAACAAGCATTTACTAAATGCCTACTATGTTCCAGGCAGCATGATGACTAGAATGGTGCCAATGTGAATGTCAAGGAGAGACCAGATGTGAAGACAGTCAACAGGTCGGTCCTCAGCAACTGATAGGATGTAGAGAGAGGAGGCTGGGTCAGGAAAAACATGGCCACTGTATAACAATCAAGTGAGAAAGATTTGGCAGCATTAGTTAACTACAATTTCAATATGAGTCAACAATATGATGTGGTTGCCAAAAAGAAGTTAATGCAATATTAGGTTGCATTATTAATAAACGTATAGAGTCGAGAATAAGAGACCTCATTTAAGTTCCTTTACTGCTCTTTATTAAGTAGATCCACTCTGCATACAGTGTTTAATTCTAGACATCACATATTAAGAGAAACTGACAAACTAAAACACACATTCAGAATAAAGTAAGCAAAACCATGAGGAAATTCAATTGTTACATCTGAGAATCGGAAAGAACTGTGGACATTCAGTTTAGAGAAGATTGGGAGAATAAGAAAAATGTATCTTTCTTCAAATAGCTACAGAGCAGTGAATACAGAAGAACTGATGCAATATTATAGATCTCAGGTGAAAAGAATAAGAATTAATACATGAAAATTATAATTATATAATTACATAGAAATTATAAAGAGGCAAATTTCAGCTTTAAAAAATGCCAAACAACTAAAGCTGTTCATCAATGAAAATAGATTTCTCAAAATTCAAGAAAAGAGAAAAAATATTTTATAAAAATCAAATTTGCTTTCTTTTTATTTTATATTTTTCGAAACTGTAAAACTGTGTTCTATTAATCATGTACTCAAATTATCCTGCAATTAAGTAACTAATAATTAGGTATTCATTGTTCACATGTAAAGGCCTCAAATAAAATTATCCTTTTATTTTCATTGCATAAAGCTAATAGATGGCAACCAATGAATATTTAACTTTAAAATGTTTTAAAGTACTGAGCAAAGTGATCCTCAGGGATACAAAGAAAGGCAAAAATAACACCTACCCTCCAGGTGCTCACAATCAGAGAGAGAAAACATAAAATAAGAGTGTAGAAACAAGATATGGCTAAGATAAAAGTGGGAGCTAACCTCACAGGGAAGTCATTGACATTAAAGAGGATAGGAAAGAGTTCTTATAGAAGACAGGATTTTAATTGAGAATTTGAAGGAATCCAGCAAAGCTCAGAGGCAGAGAACTGCAGAATAAGGGACACAGCCAGTGAAATAACAGCAAGGATGTGAGTCATGGGATAGTAGAGTACACAGAAAGGAAAAAAGGGATAAGGAAGATTAGAAAGGCAAGAACAGGTCAGGATGTGAAGGTCTTTAAAAGTCAAACAGAAGAGTCTATATTTAGTTCTGCAGGCAATATCAAACTAGAGTTGATCAAATTGTTGGGGGGAGGGGAGTAATGAATTAGCAAGAGGAGAATGATATGGTCAAATCATCACTTATAAGATCACTTTGGGTACTGAGTGGAAAAGAAAAAAACCTAATTCTCAATAGTTCCTAAAGGGGCTAAGACAACCACCAAGACTTTTTCAAAGCATCCGTTCTAAAAAAATGTTTTCCTTCTTAATAATAATTATATAATAGTTCTTAATTGTATTTACAAATTTATTAATTATTTAATTATATATTTATTCTTAAATTTAATCATTTGTTAATTATATATTTCTTAATAAAATGATTAATAGAAAAATGGTTAAATTCTAAAAATATAAATGCATCCAATGGAATATTTTACAGTTACACAGAGTAAATTTTTTTGCTCTATGAGCAACAAAACTATCCTGAGCCTTAGTCACTTTTTTCCCTACATACATGCTCAATGATCTCTTTGAGTACAGCTAGTCTTTTTTGCAGGTAGCTCTTAGATTTCTATATCCAGATCTAGTCTCTCTCCTAAGATCTGGGCTATTTTGTCACTTGACTACTGGACATTTTCAGATGAATGTCCTATTGACATTGGAATGTCCAAAACAAAATTCATTCTCTATACCTGCTACTTAACTCCCTGTTTCTCAGCCCTGCTATTCTTCATCCCAAATTTGGAATAATTCTTGACTCATATCTATTCTTCATCACCTCCCCAGTCAGAGGCCAAGCCTTATAAATCCTACCTTTACCTCTTCTCTTCCACCCTTTCCTTTTCATGTGACTACACCCCTAAATCAGGCCCCCACTATCTTTGCCTGGACTATTACAATAGTCTCCTCATTTGTCTCTCTGCCCCTAGACTTTTCCCTCTACAAGCCATAGTTCACACAGCTGACAAATTGATCTTCCTAAAGCAAAGATCTGATCGCATCATTCCTCTGCTCAATAACTTTCCAGGAGCTTCCAACTGCCTTTGGAATCACATTTTGTTTAATTATTTTTCAGTCATGTCTCACTCTCTGTGACCCCTTCTGGGGTTTCTTGGCAAAGATACTGGAGGGGCTTGCCATTCCCTTCTCTAGCTCATTTTACAGATGAGAAAACTGAAGTAAACAGAGGGAAATGACTTCCCTGGGATCACCCAGATAGGAAGTGTCTGAGGCCAGATTTGAACTCAAGAAGATGAGCCTTCCTGATTCCAGACCCTAGCTGCCCCGGAATCAAATAATTCACAATCTATAGCCTTTCTAAAGTCTGTGTTTTTCTAGAATAATGGGACATTACTCCTCTGTACATAACCTAGGCACTAGCCAAAGTGGCCAACTTGCTCTTCCCCAGTCAATCAACAAGTAATAAACAAATATTAAGTATCTACTGCATGCCAGATACCACACTAAGCAGTGGGGATCCAAAGACACTTTTTGCCCTCAAAAGGCCTCATAATCAAGCGCCACTTTGCCTGGCTGGTCGTTAATCTTTGTCTCTCCATGTCTGTAATTTAGTCCCCAAATCTCTCTTGTCATCAGAATCCCTATCTTCCTTCAAGCCAGAGATCACAATACCTTCTGCAGGCCTGTCTTTAATATCCCCACTCATCAGTTGTCAGAGCCCTTTACAAAAAATTATTTAGTATTTTTACTTATTCCCCCAACAGATTATTAGTTCCTTATATGTAAGACATATTCTATTTTTGTCTTTGTGTTCTAGAACACAGTTGGGTACTTAATAGGCATTTAATAAATGTTGTTGTACGAGTGAGTGAACAAACAAACAATCCCACCATTTCCTAAGGTAGTCATTTGCCAACTAAATAAGGTAATAGGCTCAAACATATGGGAGATAGGTTAGACTAAAAAGCAAAACACATACACACACACACACACACACTCACACACATACTCCTCTCCTTTTAGAAAAGGAATAAATACAAATTGTGTTAGAATACATTAAAGAACTATAATATATGGCACAAACCCTTTGACCCAGAAATGCCACTACTAGGTCTGTATCCCAAAGAAATCAAAGAGGAGAGAAAAGGACTTTTGTGTACAAAAATTTTATAGCAGCATTTTTCATGTTGGCAAAGACTTAGAAAATTGAGGGAATGCCCATCAGGTAGGGAATGGCTGAACAAATCATGATATATGAGTATAATGGAATACTATTGTGCCATAAGAAATGATGAACACAATTAGTTTCAGAAAAAGTCTTCCTGGGAAGACTTACATAAACTGTGAAGTAAACAGAACCAAGAGAAAATTGTATACAATAACAAGATTTTGTGTTGATCAACTGTGATGGACTTGGCTTTTTTTTTTTTTTAACAATGAAGTGATTCGAGGGAATTCCAATAGAGTTGGATGGAAAAAACCATTAGCATTCAGAAAGAGAACTATGGAGACTGAATGTGAATTGAAGCATAGAATTTTCACCTTTATTTTTGTTTGTTTGTTTCTCATGGTTTTTTTTCTTTTTTGGTCTTATTTTTCTTACACAACATGACAAACATGGAAGTATGTTTAAAGGAACTGCACATATTTAACTTAGATAACTTGCTGTCTTGGAGAGAGGGGATGTAACGGAAGCAAAGAGAAAAATTTGGAAAACCAAGTCTTACAAAAATGAATGCTGAAAATTATCTTTACATGTATTTGGAAAAATAAAATACTACTATAAAAAAAATTTTTTTTTAAGATTATCACTCTTTGGGAAAGGGCAAGGTCTGGATGGAGACAAGGGTCTAGATGGATAAGCCTCTGAAGGGACTTTCTAATCTGACTATTCTGTGAGAGTCTGAGACCATCCAACCAAGCCTGCTTTAGTAGCAGTCCCATCTGATCTCTGACCCAAAATTTTAAGACTAGAAAAACAGGGGAAAGAAAAAACGGGGTGTTAATACTAGAAACAGCCTCAAGGGTTTTAGTGAACCACAAGCTCAATAGATATTCATGACATAATATGGCAAGCACGAAATGAATATATTAGGTTGCAGAAATAGCCATCCAATAATATCCAAGTAAGGGTGATGTGAAACCCACTGTATGTATCCTATCCTAGTCTGACCATTATCAGCAATACATGGTTAATAATAACAAGTTAGTTATATATATACAGTGCTTTAAGGTTTTCAAAGCCTCACAACCTTGACAGATGCTTTTTTTATAGATGAGAATCCTCAGACAGAGGTTAAGTGATTTACCCAATGTCACATGGCTAATAAGTGTCTGAGGTCAAAGTTGAACTCAGGTTTTTCTGACTCCTAGTCAAGCATTCTATCTAATGAGCCACAGGTTTAGCTCCAGAAAGGAGACAGATTTTGACAAAATGGGGCAAATCTGAATAAGGTTTCTTAGGAGAGGTTGGAGGAGACCATAATAAAATTCTTATTCAAGCATGGGGTAGCCAGCCTCCAGGGTCCCTTCCAAATCCCATTCTCTGATTCTAATCTTTTGGAAGTTTCCCCCAACACCCATTTCAAATTTGCCTCTTTGAAATATCCATGCCCTGGGTATCAAAGAGAACAAGTTGAAGTCTTCCATTCTGTGACAGAATGGTGTCCCCTCACTCTACTCTTGCCCTGGCTAAACATCCCAATTCATTCAATGAGTTTTCAGAGGGCAGCACCCAGCATCACAGGCCCTCACCAGACTTCTCCAGCTAATATTCTGTATGTGCTTTTCTGGATCCGTGCTGTTTCCTACTCCTCCTGGGAAGAATTTTTGTTCTTATATCCCCAAAGCCTCACATAGTGTCTGGCACTGCTCAGCAAATGCTTGCTCAATGAATAAACAGATCTATGAAATTTTAGAACTAAAAAACTCAGAGATTAGCTGTCCAATCTCCTATAGAAAAGCACCATTTTAGAATTAGAATAATCTTGTCTTCCTCTAAAGACCTTCATTGACAGAAAACTCAAAGACATCAAGATCTTCCCTCCTCACCTTTCCCCTCATTTGGGAGCATCTGTAATTGTTATTAAGTTTTTCTCAGACTGAGCCAAAAAGATCCCTCTGTGATTTTCACCATTTGCCCTAGATCTGCCCTCAGGACTAAGCAGAACAAACCGAACCCTTCTCCAACATAACAATCCTTTGGATGCCATGCCTCACCTTCCATTCACCAAACTGTCTTTCATCTTAGCTAAATATCCCGAGGTTCATCCTGAGGTATCATATCCTGATAAAGGATGGTTTTTACTCATTTCATCCTGGTGGCCCATTTCTGACCTTAACACGTTTATCAGAATTACTAATAAAATATGGCAAGAGAAACTTAAAAGCACAATCATAATTCATATATGATCTGACCCTAGTAGTGTACAATGGGATTTCCAACTTCACTCCAAACACTATATTAAATTAAAATCTAAAGTTAAATTTAAATTTCATAGGATTTAAAGCAGGAAGGAGACTTAGAGATTATATAATATATGCCCCACCCCAAAATATACCTAGAGCTGAGAAAAGTGAGTCCAAAAAGTAAAGTGACTTACCCAAGGCCATAGAAAGCCAGGAGCAAAGCCAAGAATTATGACTCCAAATTCATTTCCCTTTTTCTGATACCACATAAGGATTTCAAAAACCAAAATAAATTATATGTTAAACTCTGCTTGGGCTAAATAACACAACTTAGAACAGCTTCTTATTATTTAAGGGGGATTTGTCAAGCCTGAAAACCTGTTAGCATAATTCAAAAATGAAACTGTAATTTTAACTTTATAAGAAAGTTGCATAGATGAGACTTGGAAGCTATTCACCTGCCTTTTTCTGTTCTCCTGTCCCCCACACCCTTAAAAACTCACTTGGAGCCATAGCAAAAGTTAAAGGGAAAAGTTTAACTGATAGAAAGTTCAGAGAAAGTTCTGTATTAATTATATACTATAAACCCTTTTTAATTTTATGTGCTTGTTCATGCTCCTTGCACTTCATCCTCCCAGGGGAGGCAACATGGGCCATAAAACTTTAAAACCTAGAATACCAAATCACATGAGCCTTTACCTCCTTTATCCCTTATTCTAAAGGATTTTTTCTTTTTTTTTTTAATTAAAAAAAAATTTGCCTGTGAGATCAAGGTAGAGATGAAACACTAAATTCCCTATATAACAGCAATCATGATTTTTACTGAGCCATATTCAACAATAGTTCTCTCTCTAAGCAATTTGTCTACGGGTATAATTCTGAAAAATGAGAAGTAACATGAAAGTAACAGTTTAAGAGATGATTTATTTCCATTTTTGCTATCACAACCAAAATTTTAATTTCCTGACCTTTTAAATTCCTTGTGGAAGCCAGCGGCTGTATGGCACCATATAGAACCTGTACACATTGCTTTTTCAATAGCACAACAATGTAGTGCTATTGAAAATGCTTCAATCTTCCACACTGATACCAAAGCAAGGAAGTGGTGAATCTGCCTGAAAGGCTTTTAAAAAAGGAAAAGTGGAATGGCTGTGTAAGCACTGCCTCAATAAAGTTTCTAAATATAGAGTTTTATTGGGGATGTGCAGCCATGGGCTCAAAAGGAATGAGAGTATGACAGGCCAGTGGGTTCCCCTTAATCAGTTTTTAACTGTGCCATTTCTAGAGTTTTATGTTTATGCAGAAAATAAATTAAACATTTTTTTAAAACACAACAATGACTTATGTTTCCTCCTGTGCATTATGAAGATGGCATACTCAAAAATAAATAAGTGGGAAATATTGAGAATTCAGGTCAGCAAAAGCCTATACACCCCTCACTTTCAATGTTAAAGTTTTCCTATTAGTTTAAACTTGGCAAATAATCACTTCTCTTCTAGAAGAACTTTTTTTTTTCATACTATTAAGCTTTGGAAAAATCTCATTTTTTTCTAAATTGTCACATATAAAAGATTTATTTTAAAAATTTGTAATTGAAAGAGTTCTTTAAAATTATTAATTACTTAAATAATAACATTATTCATAATTTAATGATATTCAATATAATAAATAAAAATAAAACTTGATAGATGCTGGGCCAGTTTTAAAAATCTTCATGTAACAACAACTAAAAAATAAGGTACATATTCGTTTCTAAACTGTACCTTAGCATTTAATTCTAGTAGTTAAATTTTGACACTGCAAAAAAGAGCAATTTCAACTAAATTGTAGTTGTATCTTTAATTATCATTATCTGGGGAAATGTGAATATGATGTATATCTTTACAAAATAATTATCTACAATATTTCAAAATAAAAATAAATGGTAAAGCCTTTGAAATACATGATTTGCACAGCTGACAGCTATAATTCCAAGAAATAAGTTATCCTTTCTAGTCAACCTTCAAATATTTGCCAAATTATTTTAAGCATGAGTATAAATGAGGTTAAAAAAATTCTAAAATGTCAGATAAATTTTTATTCACTTAAAGTTAATTATGCAAACCCATATCTCATATTAATGCTTTTTAAACTGAAATTCATGTGTCAATTCACTTATTTAAACCCCAAAAATTTTATCAAACATTCCCTGAAACAGTCTACTACATTCTGACTTCTCTAAAGGAAGATGTAACACTAAATTAACTAAATTCTAACCTGGAAATAACTAATGTATTTTACTTTGACTCATAATTAATCAAAAATTAAAATAACTTTAGTTCTTTGAATAATTATGAACACTGCTATTCAATCAAGTTGATTATGATTAATTTCTCAACTTCCAGACTGAACTCTTCAAAACAAGCTGGTATAACAGTGTATCAAATTGCAAAATCTTATTGGTACCAGATTTGATCAAGAACTGGCAGCAGTAAAATTAAAAGGACACTCTACAACTTTCTGCTTAGCTACTTTAATTGTGGGCTTAAATTTAATTAGGAACATACAAAACGAGTTAGGAAAACAAACTAAAAAATGGTTGCATACAAACAATAGTCACAGTAGCATGGTTTTTTATCGTTTTAGAAAATCTTCTACAGGAATTAAGCCCCAACTATAATTTGGAAAAGCAAAATATTCAAAAACAAAAAGTAAAAAGAAAACTCACCATCTAGTTTTGCTAATCAATAATCCCTAAAATTACTTTTCTTGTTTTACATTTGATTTTTAAAATTCCAAAGCTTTTCCCCTACATTTTAATTCACATCTAGTCAGTCAATAAACATTTATTAAATGCCTATTATGTCCCAGACACTATTCTAATTACTAAGGATACAAACAAAGTAAAAAAAGAAAGTACCTGCCTTCAAAGAGCTTATAATCTAATGGGAGAGACAATATAGAGACAATTATGTACAAACAAGTTTATGTGAGTTGGAAATAATCAATAAAGGGAAGGCATAAAGTGGGATCATTAAAGGAGGGATTTAAAGGAAGCCAGGAGGGATAGCAAGTGAATACATCTGGAATAAGAAGATGGAAGATTTTATTGGAAGAACAGCAAAAACACCAAGGTCACTAGATCCCTATATTGGCGGTGGGGAAGAGTTTATAAAGCTCTGTAACACCAAAAAAAGAATTTTATATTTGATCCTGTGACTGATAGAACCCACTGGAGTTCAGTGAACAGGGAGAGGATGAAACACTCAAATTTAACTCTAGGAAGATCACTTTGACAGCTGAATGGAAGACAGACTGGAGTAGGAAGACCTGTGATAAAGGGACCAACTAGAAAACTACTGAGAGAGTCCAGGAGAAGGTAAAATCCCCAGGCCTTGGCAACATATTAAATATGGGAGGTATGAGAGCATAAAGAGCTGAAGCTGACCTCTAGGTTGCCAACTTGGATGAACCAAAGGATGGTAATATCTTCTACAGTAATAGGGAAATCTGGAAGGGAGAGCAGTTTTAGGGAAAGATATTGAATTCAGTTGTGGACATTTTAATTTGGGGGGTATCCACAGGATATATAGTTTGAGATGTCTAATAGGCAGTTGGAGATACAAGAAAAGTCAGCAAAGAGATTGGTAGATTCGAAAACAATCCACAGAAAAATGATAACTGAGTCCACAGGAACTGATGAAATCACATATGAAAAATAGTAGAGAGGAAGAAGGTAAGAGGACCCAAAATCAAATTTTGAGGGATACCCATGGTTAAGAGTATGATCAGATTATAAACAAATTAGAAGAACATAGGATAGTTTATCTCTCCCATCTGAGGAGGAGGAATTTGCGACCAAAGAACTAAAAATCATTATTGATCATACAAAAAAAGATAATTTTGATTATATTAAGTTTAAAAGTTTTTGTACAAATAAAACTAATGCAGACAAGATTAGAAAGGAAGCATTAAAATGGGAAAACATTTTTACATTCAAAGGTTCTGATAAAGACCTCATTTTTAAAATATATAGAGAATTGACTCAAATTTATAATAGTTCAAGCCATTCTCCAATTGATAAATACTTAAAGGATAAAAACAATTTTCAGATGAAGAAATTGAAACTATTTGTAGTCATATGAAAAATACTCCAAATCACTACTGATCAGAGAAATGCAAATTAAAACAACTCTGAGATACCACTATACACCTGTTAGGTCAGGAAAAGATAATGAAGAATGTTGGAGGGGATGTGGGAAAACTAGAATACACTATTGGTGAAACTGTGAACGGATCCAATCATTCTGGAGAGCAATTTGGAACTATGCTCAAAGAGTTATCAAACTGTACATAGCCTTTCACCCAGCAGTATTTCCACTGGGATTGTATCCCAAAGAGATCTTAAAGGAGGGAAAGGGACCCATATGAGCAAAAATGTTTGTAGCAGCCCTTTTGTAGTGGCTAGAAACTGGAAATTGAGTGGATGTCCATCTATTGGAGAATGGCTGAATAAATTATGGTATATGAATGTCATAGAATATTACTGTTCAGTAAGAAATGACCAACAAGATAATTTCAGAGAGGCCTGGTGAGGCTTACATGAACTGATGCTAAGTGAAATGAACAGAACCAGGAGATCATTATACATGGCAACAACAAGACTATACAACAATCAATTCTGAGGGACGCAGCTCTCTTCAACAATGACATGATTCAAACCAGTTCCAAATCAATGATGAAGAAAGCCATCTAGACCCAGAGAAAAGACTATGGGAACTGAATGTGGTTCACAACACAGCATTCTCACCCTTTCTGTTGTTATTTGCTTACATTTTGTTTTCTTAGGTTTTTTTTTCTTCCTTCTTGATCTGATTTTTCTTGTGCAGCAAAATAATTGTATAAATATGTCTATATATATTGGATTTAACATATATTTTAACATATTTAACATGTATTGGACAACTGCCATCTAGGGGAGAGGGTGGGGAAGGAGGAGAAAAGTTGGAACAGAAGGTTTGGAACTGTCGATGCTGAAAAATTACCTATGCATAAGTTTTGTAAATAAAAAGCTTTAATTAAAAAAACAAAAGTGTGATCAGGATAAAGATCCATCAAAGGAAAACTGAGAAAGAACAATCATACAAATAGGAAATACTGAAGACAGCTGATATGAAAACCAAGAGAAAAGCAAAAATAAAATGAGAGTGTCAAAGACTGCAATCAAGGTATTATTGATAACTTCCGAGAGAAGAGGTTCAGCTTAATGATAAGGTTGTAACCCAGACTATAAAGTTAAGGAAAGCGTATGAGAGTGCATACACTTGGATCCAGCAAATGTTATTACTGGGTCTGTATCCCAAAAAAATCATAAAAGAGGGAAAAGGATCCACAAGTACAAAAATGTTTGTGGCAGCTCTTTTTGTACTGTCAAGAAATTAGAAATTGAGTGATGCCCATCAGTGGGGAATGGCTGAATAAAATATGGTACATGAATGTTATGGAACATTATTGTTCTATAAGAAATGATCAGCAGGATATCAGAGAGGTCTGAGGAGAGATACATGAACTGATAACAGCTAAGTGAAATAGGCAGAACCAATAGAGCATTGCACAGTAACAACGAGATTATGTGATGATCAACTGTGATGAACTTGTTTCTTTTCTATTATGAGGTGATTCAAGCCAATTGCTGTAGAGGGTGGCAGATAGTGGGGGAACTCTGGGTGAGGTATAAGACCCTTCAGCCCAGAGGGAACCTGCTGACAATGCCTGGTTTGGCTCCCCATCTCCCTAAGGACTCTCAGCCTTCCTGAGAAATCAGGGGGCAGTGACAATCTGTGTTGAGATTGAAGCAGAGTGATAGGAGGTGGAAAAGAGTGATATTAGGTGGCAAACTACATACAGTAGCAAGTTGTTTATGTGGTCCCACAGGGCAGTATATACTTGGCACATGCTCAGTGTTGTTTTGGTTACATAAGGGTATTAGGGTATAAAAAAGGGGAAAACCTTAGAGTAAATGGACTTCATATTTCCACTATCCTCAAGGAGTCTTGTCTTATCACTCCTCCATTAAGACAGTATGTTTTAACCACCCCGGCAGGGGGCTCTAGAAAGCACAGTACATTTTGTCACCCCAACTTGGGTGCTCTAGAAAGCAGGACACAACAAATTCCAATAGACTTGTGATAGAAAGTATCGTCTACAGTCAGGGAGAGAACTATGGAAACAGAATGTGGATCAAAGCATAATATTTTCACTTTTTTGGGGGGAGGAGGGGTTGCTTTTATCTTTCTTGTGGTGTTTTCGTTTTTGGTCTAATTTTTCTTTCATAACATAACAAATATGGAAATATGTTTAAAAGAATTGTACATGTTTAAACAATATCAGATTGTCTTGGAGAAGGGGGAGACAAGGGAGGGAGAAAAATTTGGAACATAAAATCTTACAAATGAATGTTGAAAACTAATTTTACATGTATTTGGATAAATAAAATAGTATTGAGAAAAAAATTTAAAACAAAAATTAATTTTTTTAAAAAGAAAGAAAGGATTAAGAGAAAAAGAACTGAAGGCATCCAATGAAAACAGCCTACTTCCAAGTGTTTTTTTGAGGTCAGTTCGTGATTCCTTTCTTCTTATTCCTTATCCACCTTCTCACCAATAAGCCAAAAGATCTGATTTTTAATGTAGGTGCTCTTTTCAGCAACGTACATCACAATCTACCCATGTCCATCTATCCTCCATTTCTCATCCACATTCTCTTGCAATTTCACCAGAAGGCCCATCTAATGTTCTGGGAGCCCTTATTTGAATTACCTAGAAAGTGCCCAAAGTACAAGCAAACTTATCATGGGTTATCTTTCACTCTTGCCATGTGACTAATCCAACAGATTTTTCAATCTTATCTTTGATATCTTTTATGTGTCCTCCCTTCCTCTTGCATAATGCCTTGCTTATACTGTATCAAATGCTGCTCAAACTCAACAAGTCTCTTTCCATTGCTCTTTGGGTGAGCCTCACTTGAATTCTTTGGACACTATGGCATTCCGTAGTAACATCATTAAACAAATATTGGCATTAAATAAAGCTAGATCTTTGTTTCATGGAGAGGCTTGAATAAAAAGCAATGCAAAATCTTCACATAAACAAGATCTTTGGAGGGGTAGAGTCAAGATGGCAAATTCTCCTCCAAACAATTTTAAATAATGCCTCAAGATGAATTCTGGAGTGGCAGAATCCATAAGACAAGGTGAAACAATTTTTCTGTTGAAGACAAGACAATTTAGAAGTTCTACAGAAAAGGCCTGTCTCACTGAGGTGAGAGTGGAACATAGCCCAGTACATGCAATGCCCTAGTCTAGGCCAGCAAGCAATAGGCCTGGGGCAACTGAATCAACAGCAACAGTTATTGGAGCTCCAGGCCACAGATGGTAAGGGGGATTTAACTGGTCAGAAGGAGAAAACTGAGGGGCCCTTTGCTGGCACTAGGTACAGAACACTCCTTCACAGCCTAATCCAGATTATAGTACTGGGCAGTCCCAGAGCAAGTAAGAGCACTAGCATTACAGAGCTTGTACCTGCAAAGGAAGAGAGACCCTGATCATAGCACCAACATAGAAAAGAATGCTTATGGTCACTCACAGACTAAAAGCACAGTCCAGGAAAGTAATAAATACACCTTTCCTTAAATTATACCATCTTGGAAGAACTGAAAACTTAAGACTAGCTTCCAGGACTAGCCCTGAAAGCAGCTGCACAAAACTTGAAGCTTAGGATAAAGCCCCCTCCAATCCCAGGATTAGGAATCAACTTTAACATAAAGTTTAAGATCAAGAAATATGCTAGAAAAGTAAGTAAATAACAAGAAAATAACCTGACTATAGAAAGTTACTCTGATGACAGGGAAGATCAAAATGCAAACTAAGAAGAAGGCAATAAAGTCAAATGCCACATGCAAAGCTTCAAAAAAAAATGTGAATTTATCTTAGGCTCAAAAAGAATTTCTGAAAGAGCTCCAAAAAACACAAACAAACAAAACCACTAAATGTTAAAAACAAATAAGAGAGGTAAAGGAAAAACTAAAGAAAAAAATAAGAGGTTAATGCAAGAAAATCATGAAAAATGCATCAATAGCTTGGTAAATGAGTAACAGAACACAATAACATCTTTAAAAAAACAGAATAGGCTAAATAGTTAAAGAGGCACAGAAATCCAAAGAAGAGAAGAACTACTTAAAAAACAAAATTGTCCAAAAGGAAAAAAGATAAACAAAAAAAATCACTGAAGAGACGACTCTTTAAAAACCAGAAAAAAGCTCACTAAAGAAAATAATTCTTTAAAAATCAGAATTAGGCAAGTAGATGTTAATGATTACATGAGGCAACAGGAAACAACAAAACAAAGCCAAAAGAGTGGGGAAAAAAAAAAAGATCAAGGACAGAGAATTTCAGGAATTATGTGGTCTACACCTGAAAGCCATGATTTTAAAAAGATTTTAGACATCATCTTCCAAGAAATTAACAAAGAAAACTGTCCTGATATTCTAGAAAGCGGGAAGAGGAGAGAGGTTCACAAGGAAAGGCAACAAAATAAAAATTTAAAGAATCTACCAATCATGTCCTAAAAGAAATCCCAAAATGAAAATTCTCAGAAATATTATAGTCAAATTCTTTGTTGCAAAACCTGAACCTAATAGAAAATTTAACATACAAGACACAATGAGAAATATAAGGTAAACACCAATGACTAATTTCAGGAGATAAACTATATTTTAATTGTGGAAATATAAACTTTTAAGTCTAAGATTATCATTAGTAATTGGGTAGTTCAAAAGAAAAACTGGGTGTGATGCAAAAAAACAATCCATGTAAGAAAAGATAAAAACAGCAATTAGGTTAATCAAATGAGCAAGAATGTTATGCAAGAGCAAGAACTGAGTCTTGAATTAAATGAGGGAGGAAGGCTGGTAATTCTGAGATCCTACTCACACTGGGAATGGTTTAAAGAGAGAATATAAAAAGGGATAAAGGGGAGAAAACATCAGAATGTATAAAAAAATAAAAGGGGGAAGGAATAAGATAAGATGGGGTATGGAAGGTTATGTAGATTAATGGGAATGGAATAAGGTATAGTTTAATGGGAATAAAATAAAGAGGGAGAGAAAGCTTGGGGAAAGAGGACAAGGAGATCCTTAGAGAGCAGGGAGATTAAGTAATAGCAAGACAAGCTAGAGGGTAGAATTAAAGTAGAAGAGTCAACAGGGATAGGAAACAAGAGATACATACAAACATAATAATGATGATCATGAATAGAATTTATTTTTAAAAAAAAGCATTGATTTTATCAATCAAAAGGAAAAATTGGGAAACTGCATTATAAGTCAGTCATATTAACATTGTTTTAGGCCATTCAAAACAACTAGATAATATAAATTGGAACATTGCTATGGCATAGAAAAAGATGAGTTGGTAAATTTGAAAATAAGGAGAGGCTTGGACTTAAAAAGGAAATTATCATCCATATTCAGAGAAAAAAGGACAAACAAGCAAAGTACAACCTTACTAGATGTATGTGAATATATATGTGTATATAATTATAGGTATGTGTGTACATGTATGTGCATAAATACATACATGCTTAACTGTAACTTGTGGGGAAAAGGGAAAAAATAAATTAAAAGCACACGGTCGAAAACAAAAGAAATCTTATAAGAGGGCAAAGAAAAGATGAACAGGTCTAAATACAATGTGCTCTATTATTACATATGCTTTCTTGAAATGGAAATTTATTGTTACACATTTTGAATCTCTCATATTCTTCTGTGCACCTGACTTTTTTTTCTATTTTTTTTTCTATTTGTATTTAAACAAATACTTTCTTGTTTTAAAAATAATATTTATTAAAGAAATGCAAATCAAAACTGAGTTCCCACTTACAAGATTGGTTAATGTGACAGAAAATATTAGAGGGGATGTACAAAAATTGGGACAATAATATACTCTAGGAGAGTTGTGAAATGATCTAACCATTCTGGAGAGCAATAAAGCTCAAAGCAAAGCCAAAGGATTAATAAAATTGTACATAACCTTTGACCTACTACTAGGTCTGTATTCCAAAGAAATACAACACAAGAAAAAAGAAACAGGACCTATATGGACAAAACTATTTAGAGCAGCTCTTTTTTTTGTGGGCGGCAAAAAAAAAAAAAAAATGAAATTGAGGGGCTATCTAACAATGGGGAATGGCTGAAAAAGCTGTGTTATATGATTAGGAGGATGCTTTCAGAAAAATCCAGAAAGATTTATATCAACTGATGCAAAGTAAAATGAGCAGAACCAGAATACTGTCAGGAGTCCTCAAACTTTTTAAATAGGGGGCCAGTTCACTGCCTCTCAGACTGTTGGAGGGTCGGACTATGGTAAAAACAAAATCTTTGTTTTGTGGGCCTTTAAATAAAGAAACTTCATAGCCCTGGGTGAAGGAGATAATCGTCCTCAGCTGCCACATCTGGCCTGCAGGCCATAGTTTGGGGACCTCTGCCATAGTAACAGCAATATTGTGCAATGATCAACTATGAATGACTTGGCTATTCTCACAATACAGTGATCTAGAACAATTGCAAAGGACTCAGGATGAAAAATGCTATCCATCTCTGGAGAGTCGGAATGCAGATCGAAGCATATTTCTTTTTTAACTTTATTTTTTGTTTTTTGTTTTTTTTAAAAGGAGTTTTCACAACATGGCTACTATAGGAACTGTTCTGCATGACTGCACATATAAAATCTATGGAAAACTGCTTGCTTTATCAGTGAGGAGAAATGAAAGAAAAGAATTTGGAAATCAAAATTTTTTAAAATTAATGTTAAAAGTTTTTATATGTCAATGAAAACTAAAATAAAATATTTGGAAAAAAAAAAAAAAGACTACATTTACCAAATAGTCAATCAATCAACAACCATCTATTAAATGCCCAATGTTAAGTTCAAGCCACTGTACTTGATTTCAGGGATACAAAGACAAAGATAAAACTACTCCTGGCCTCAACATTACCTTTATTTGAATAGCAAATAAATTTTTCAGTGACTTCACAGCCATTAATGTTTTTGATCCTCACAGTAATCTCAAAAGTTAGAGTTGACAGGCATTATCTCTACTTTACAGAAGAGGAAGAACTGAGGCTCAAGAATGCTCAAGGAACACAGCAAGAAAACAGAATCAAACCTATAGTCAAATCTAGTACTGTTTTCACTAAATTGTGTTCTCTTAATTTGTCTGCTGATAGCTTTGGGAGGGAAAGTGAGGCAGGTATCTTGCACAGCTCTCCCTCACTCAAATCCAATTCTTTGCATGTCATGGCATCACCTCCCTGATGTCATGGCATCACTCCCTGATGTCATGGTCCTCTTCCAGAATGAAAGACAAACAACCATAATCATGGTTCTTCAATGCTACCTAATATAGGTGACAAAATATTAACGACTTAGGAGATAAATGATAAATATTTTCTCTGGTTAATGCCAAGAAGCTTTCCAAGTTTTGAAAGTTGATTTTAAAAGTTTTCTTTAAAGTTGTCAAATAAATTCCCATTCCCATGAAATTCACTCTGAGGTACAAGGAAATTTTTTAAATGCAGATACATAACAAAAATACAAATTAAAATATGAAAATAAACTTTGAAAGCAATCAGGCAAAAATTAGGTTTAGATCGAAATCTTACACCACACTCCACAATATATCCTAAGAATGTAAGAACATAAAGATGTGACTTTACTAGTAATGATTATACTATTAAAAAATTGGAAGAGAAATAAATCATGTCTCTCAAAGCTAGATTTTAGGAATCAAATAAGAGATAGAGGCAATTACAAAAGAAAAAATAGATAACTGATTACTCAAAACAAAAAAACTTATACACAGATACTTGAAACTGAAAAGCTTCTATACAGACATTAATGCATCCAAGATAAGAAGGGAAGGGGTCAAATACGAAAAAAAAAAAAACCTTTGTATCAAATTTCTCTGATAAGGTTTTGGTGCCCAACATCTATGAACAAACAACAAATATATGTAAAACTAACAGCCATTCCCCAACAGATAAATGGCCAAATAGTTTTCAAAAGAATTGTCCGGTATTCACAAACATAAAATAATTCTCCAAGTCAATGTAAAACAAAATTATACTGAGCTTTCTTTTACACACTACAAATTGCAAAAGAAAAATAGTCAATGTTGGAAAACAGGTACACTAGCACTGCTGCTTAAGTTAAGAAATGGTACAACCATTTTGGAAAGCAATTTGAAATTTGGAAATAGAGTAACTAAAATATCCTTACTTTGTGAAGCAAAAACTCCATTACTGAGTTAAAACTCTTAGGAGGACAGCAATAAAAGAAAAATTCCTATATGCTCCAAAATATTCATAGCAGCACTTTTTTGTGATAAAATAAAAATTGGAAACAAAACATATATACATCAATTAGGGAATGGCTAAACAAATTGTAGCACATGAATGCCATGATACAGTACTGTATTGTAAGAAATTATGTACAACAATTACAAAGAAATATGAAAAGATCTCACTGAACCGACAGTGAAATAAGTGTCTCAAGAAAACTATATAACTATGAAATGAAAAGAACAACATATCAAAAAACCAAAAGTAAACTTTAAAAAATTATAACAATCAAACAGAATTCAAAATAAAAGATATGAGAAGACATCCCCAGTATTGGACTTTCTATATAGCAATCAGCTGCACTAACTTTTTTTCTCACTCTCTAAAAACCATTACTCATGATATGAGATGGCTTGCTGGAAGAGGGAAGGATGCATGGGATAATATGATTATGTAAGAATCAAAAAATATCAATAAAAATTTCATTTTAAAAAGTCACATGTTTCTGAAGCTGTTATATACTTTAAAGGAAAAGAAAAATAGTACTTAAAAGAAATATAAGATTTTGTATAAAATTCCCTTTCTACATCCTTCTTTAGAATATGTTAATTTGTATGTTGCTATAATTGTGATTTATATCAGAATTTTAAATGCAAATTTCTTTTGATGCCTGGGACTTAAATCTTATGTTTTTTCTGTGCAATAACTCATGAGCATGTTTAATGTAGAATACAATATTAAAAACAATATTCCTAGAAATACAAGGAACTAATTTAAATTTATAAGAATAAGAGTCATTTCCCAACTCATAAATGGTCAAAGGATATATAAAAAGGCAGTTTTCAAAGAAGCTCAAGATATCAATAATTATTTGAAAAAAATGCTCCAAATCACTAATGATCAGAGAAATTAAAATTAAAGTAACTCTACTTCATACCCATCAGGTTGACAAAAAAGGAAAATGACAAATATTGATGAGCCAAGAGAAAATAGGCACATTAATGCACTGTTGGTGGAGCTATAAATTATTCTACTCATTCTGGAAAATATTTTGGAACTATGCCCAATAAGTTAAAGAATTGTGCCCACATACCAAAGACATCCAAAAAAGAGGAAAAGGACCCACGTGTACAAAACTATTTATAGCAGCTCTTTTTGTAGGGGCAAAGAACTAGAAACCAAAAGGGTACCCATCAATTAGGGAATAGCTGAACAAATTATGCTACATAAATGTAATGGAATACTATTTTGCCAAAACAATAGAAGGGACTGCTTCAGAAAAACCTAGAAAAGACTTGCATAAACTGATGCAAAGTCAACTAAAGAGAATCAGAAGAAAAACTTATGTTATAATCAACCTAGTCCATCCTCTCCACTCAGCTATAAATATGATCTTCCTAGAATACAGGTCTAATTATGTTACAATCCTAAATCAATAAAGTTCTGTGACTTATCTGCCAACACAATGACGCCTTCAAAACCCTTCTTTACCTGCCTTACCACCACCATCAAACACACACACAGTGTATTTTCCCCAGTATTCCCCACACCAAACACATAGTTCGTGTGTGACACTGTCCTCCTTTCCTGTTCCTAGAACAAGAAACTGCATCTTCCAACTCCAGACATTTTCACTGATTGTTCCCCATATCTCTTTTTCCTCATCCCTATCTTCTGGTTTCCCTGGCTTCCTTCAAGTCCCCCAAAAAATTCCCCCCTCTTATAAGAACCTTTTCTGATTCTCTTAAATTCTGCAGCCTTCCCTCTGCAGAATATTTCCAATTTATCCTGCATAAAGCTTGTCTGTATATAGTTGTTTTTTTTTTTCATGTTGTCTCTCCTATTAAACTGAATTCCTTGAGAAGAAATTATCTTTTACCTTTCTTTGTATCTGAAACGCTTAGCACAGTGCCTCCCACATAGTTGGCATTTAATAATTTATTTACTTTGGAAGAATTCTAATTAAACATGATTCCAGAGAACTAAATACAAATTTTACTACCCACATGTACTGAGATATAAGTATAGAAGTAACAGACTCCAGGTACAGAATGACATATATATTTTTATATTTGTATAATATGTAGGACATTGCCAATTTGGTCATTTGTTTTTCTTGACTAGACAAATTTATTACATGGCTTCACTTTTCTTTTTTTCCTCAATAGAGAAGAAATAAAACAGCAAGAAAATACTTTTGTTCCTTGAAGAAAACAAACTTTTAAAAATCTCTTTTAAATTAAAAAAAAAAATAGAAACAATACTCCTGATGCTGGGATAGAAAGGAAATTTTGAAGGTTCTTTATACACATAACCATAAACCTATTACCTCCATCAAAAATATTTCATAAGCATTCTAAGATAGTAGTAGGCATTTTGGAAGTTAGAAATACAAAACCTCTTCTCCCAAGTTGTCTAATGTTGATTCTGAAATTTAGTTACCCATTAAATTTCATTTAAATGAAATTAAACATTCACAAATTCCCATGGAAACCTAACAAAATAATAACAGAAAAAATACAGAAATTATCACATGTCTTTGAGACTTGTAGTCTGATTACCTTTAAGTCCTAAGAATAAGCTAATTAGCTTTGGTTAACTTATTCTAATATATGAATAAAATGTTAGGGTTTTTCTCAATAGCTCATCTTCTTCATAAAGCACACTTTTAAACCAGTTCCCGTATTCAAGTTCAAGCCCACTAATTTAAATTCTTACTGCTTATGAATTTAATATTTTCTTAAATGTATCTTAACAATTTTTAAGAAGTAACCAAATGGCTACCAAACATGACTAAACTCCATAGACCTCCCCTTTCATTTCTTTCCTTAAGTATACCAACTAAATGTTTTACAAGTTTTAAAACAGTAACTGGGCACAACCAATAACTTCCCCACCTTAATGATATGCTTGTTACTATAATGACTACTAGCTCTTCTAATCAACTTATCCCCTTTTCCTACTCCTTGAAGCTCCTCCATTTCATTTTTGTCCTATAATCTAATACCATTTTCTGGGCCTGAGAGAATGGTATTATCAACTAAGGAACATTCTTCAGGAAGCTCTGTTTTATTAAATACCTACTATGTACCAGGAATCATGCTAACTAACTCACAAGGTAATATTTAATCTTTAACAACAATTCTGAAAGGTAAGTGCTGTCGTTATTTTGCAGTTGAGGAAAATGAAGACAGTCAGAATTTAAGTGATTGCTTAGAATTATACAGCTGGGTAAGGCTTAGAGCAAGAACTGAACTCAGGTCTTCTCAACTAAAGGCCCAATCCTATCCACTTGCCCACTTAAGAGTAAAGAGAGAAATATGTAATGAACTGAAAAAGAAGCATGGGTCAAGTTGTGAAGAGATTTAAACACTAAAAAGGAATTTATATTTGATCCTAGAGATAAGTGGGAACCCCTGGATTTTTACCATATAGGGGAGTGACATATACAGACATAAACTTTAGGAAAATCACTTTGAGAGTTACAAGATGAATTGCAGTGGGAAGAGAGTAAAAGTTTTGTTCAATCTTTTTTTTTTTCCTAGTCATATCTAAATTTTCATGACTCCATTTGGGATTTTCTTGGCAAAGATACTGGAGTGGTCTGTCAGCATTTTCCTTCTCCAACTCATTTTACATGAGAAACTGAGGCAAACAAGGTTAACTGACTATTGTCATTTCCAACTCTAAGCCCAGCACTCTATCCATTGCACAACACAGCTGCTGGAAACTAAAGGGAAAGAAACCAATTAGAAAGCTCTTTAATAATATAAGTGAGAGGTGATGTGAGACTTAAGTATAGGGATGACCATTTGAGTGAATTGGTAAGTAATGTGTTCTTTCTTATAGATGCTCCCAAAGGAAACTTCTCAGAAAGGAAAGGGTTATTCCCTTCATGGAGAGAAATAAATACGCTTTATTTGATGTCCTAACATCAAGTACTTCTATCATTATCTTTTGAACAATGTATTTCAATGGCCAAGCCAAAAAAAAAAAAAAAAAAAAGCTATTATTTTAGCTTTTTCAAGCAATAGTCTAAGTTGCAAATATGGGGTCTCCCAAGTCTTAGAACTAGAATTATATACAAAAAGTGGTTGAAATAAAGTCAGCAATATTCTGACTTCTTATAAATTAGTGATAGTTGCCAGCACAACAATCTACTTACATACTACATTAATACAGCATCTTAATGTAATGTGGTTTCTGAATTGAAACCTGAAATTTTATGATGCAAAAGAGTTGCACATATTCAAGGCTTAACAGTTTCTAGCTATCGTCCTGAACCCACAAGACCAAAGTTTATCCCTCTCACATCACTTGGATGCCTTCTGCCTCTCATCTCTTTATTCCAAGCTCATATAATGAAATGGACTTTTTCCTTGGCCAAAGCCAACTTCCTCTCTACATACACAAATGATCCCGCTCCATCCTGTCTCCTCTAGTAGAATGCCCCCTCTGCTTCTCTCTCTGTCTATTAGCCCCTTCCCTACCACCTATACACATACCCATGTCTCCTCCATCTTCAAAAACTCTCACTTGATCCTTCTATTCCCCAACTATTATCCAGCAATTTTTCTGCCTTTTGTGGCTGAGGTCATCTAAAATAGGTGCCTCCCAGAAATTAGGCATGGACCCACACTTAACACCATATACCAAGATAAGATTAAAATGGGTCCATGACCTAGGCATAAAGAATGAGTTTATAAATAAATTAGAGGAACATAGGATAGTTTATCTCTCAGACTTGTGGAGGAGAAAGAAATTTGTGACCAAAGATGAACTAGAGACCATTACTGATCACAAAATAGAAAATTTTGATTATATCAAATTTAAAAGCCTTTGTACAAACAAAACTAATACAAACAAGATTAGAAGGGAAGCAACAAACTGGGAAAATATCTTCACAGTCAAAGCTTCTGATAAAGGCCTCATTTCCAAAATATATAGAGAATTGACTCTAATTTATAAGAAATCAAGCCATTCTCCAATTGATAAATGGTCAAAGGATATGAACAGACAATTTTCAGATGATGAAATTGAAACTATTACCACTCATAGGAAAGAGTGTTCCAAATCACTATTGATCAGAGAAATGCAAATTAAGACAACTCTGAGATACCACTAAACACCTGTCAGATTGGCTAAGATGACAGGAGAAAATAATGATGAATGTTGGAGGGGATGCGGGAAAACGGGGACACTGATGCCTTGTTGGTGGAGTTGTGAACGAATCCAACCATTCTGGAGAGCAATCTGGAATTATGCCCAAAAAGTTATCAAACTGTGCATACCCTTTGATCCAGCAGTGTTACTTCTGGGCTTATATACCAAAGAGATACTAAAGAAGGGGAAAGGACCTGTATGTGCCAAAATGTTTGTGGCAGCCCTGTTTGTAGTGGCTAGAAACTGGAAACTGAGTGGATGCCCATCAATTGGCGAATGGCTAAATAAGTTATGGTATATGAATGTTATGGAATATTATTGTTCTGTAAGAAATGACTAGCAGGATGATTTCAGAGAGGCCTGGAGAGACTTATGTGAACTGATGCTGAGTGAAATGAGCAGAACCGGGAGATCATTATACACTTCAACAACGATACTGTATGAGGATGTATTCTGATGGAAGTGACAAAGAGACCTAACTCAGTTTCAATTGATAAATGATGGACAGAAGCAGCTACATCCAAAGAAAGAACACTGGGAAATGAATGTGAACTATTTGCATTTTTGTTTTTCTTCCCGGGTTATTTTTACCTTCTGAATCCAATTCTCCCTGTGCAACAAGAGAACTGTTCGGTTCTGCAAGCATATATTGTATCTAGGATATACTGCAACATATCTAACATATATAGGACTGCTTGCCATCTAGGGGAGGGGGTGGAGAGAGGGAGGGGAAAAATCGGAACAAAAGCGAATGCAAGGGATAATGTTGTAAAAAAAAATTATCCTGGCATGGATTCTGTCAATATAATGTTATTATAAAATAAAATAAAATATATTTTAAAAAATAAAATAAAATAAAATAGGTGCCTCCACTTTCCATCCTGACTTTAAGACTTTATGGTTCAATTTCTCTCCTCATCCTTCAACCAAAACTGCATTCTCTAGTTAACAACAATCTTTTCAATGCCAGTCCAACAGCCTTTTCTCTATCCTCATTCTTTTTGACCTCTCTGCAGTCTATGACACTGTCAATTACCCTTCTCTCCTTGACACTATTCTCCCTAGATTTTCAGGATACAACTCTCTCCTAGTTCACTTCCTAGTTTCAGTCTCCTTGGCTGGGTCTTCATCCTGTTACACTCAACAACCAGAAGAGTCTTACAAAGGCCCTGTACTGGGCCCTCTTCTCTTTCCATATTACTACACTTGGTGATCTTATCAGTTCCCATAGATTCAATTATCATCATCATTTTTGCTAATGATTCTCAAATCTATTTATCCAGCCCTAACCTTTCTGCTGACCTCATGTCTCTTTATCTTCAACCATTCATTAGACATCTCAAACTGGATGTCTTGGAGACATCTTAAAATTCACTAGGTCCCAAACTGAGCTCACCTTCTTTCTCCCCTAAGTCCTCCCCCACTTCTAAACTCTTCTATTACTGTCAAGACCATCACCATTCCCCTAATTTACCCCCCCACCCAACCCCCAGCTTGGAAACTCGGGGTCATCCTTCACTCCTCACTCTCTCATCTCCAACAAAATTTGTTTCCCAAGGCCAATCGATTTTACCTTTCTAACATCTCTTATATATACTTTCCTTGTCTTCTCTGATACTGCCAACCTCCCCAAAGTAGATTCTTATTTCCATGGCTGAACTATTACAAGAGCCTGATGGTTGATCTTCTTTTCACATGTTTCGGCCATCAGCTGCTTATGTGATTTTTCTAAAGCAAAGATCTATCCAATCATCCCCTTGACTCAAAATCACATATAAAATCCTCTATCTGGCATTCAAAGCCTCTCAACCCTAGCCCACTTCTTTTCCACTCTTCTTACACCTTGTAACCCAATACACACTCTTTGAGCCTCCTGGCTATTCCTCAAACAAGACAGTCCATCTCTTGACCTCACAAATTTTCATTGGCTGCATCTCATGCACATAATGCTCTCCCTTTTCATCATTATCTCCCAGCTTCCCTGACTTCCTTCAAATCTCAGCTAAAATCTTTCTGATCCTCCTTAATTCCAGTGTCTTCCTTCTGTTGATTATGTCCTGCTTGTCCTTTACATAGTTTCTTTATACTTTGCTGTTTGTTACTGTCTCTTCACTAGACTGTAAACTCCTTTGAGGACAGGACTGTCTTTTGCCTTTCTCTGAATCCCCAGAATTCAGCATAGTGCCTGGCACATAGCAGGTGCTTAATTCATGTTTATAGACTGACTTACCTCACAGTGGTATATATCAGAAGCTTTACCAGTCACAACTATACAATGGAAGAATTTTGGTCTGTGAATGACTAAAAGAAACTTTAAAATTTCTCCTTTGAAGTGTGATTAACTTGGTAATATAAAAGTGAAAGATCCAGGTATCAAAACTGAAAATCTAAAGCTACCATAGCATATTGGCAGTACTCCTCCAACATTTTTTTCTCCTACTACGGAATCTGAGAACTGAATGGCAAAAGAAATTATACAAGTTTTTTAGCCCATGGAAACAAAAAACTTCAATGACTGTGTAATACATAAAATTCTTCACAGATTCAGCTAGTAAAGAGCCCATTTGAAATACTTCCAAAACGATTCCTCAGCATGAGTTTGTCACTATCTAGCAAAAATAAAATAAAATTCTCATAGCACTCATCATAAGTAATTCAATAATGTCTACCACATCATCATATTTTAAAAATATATCCATATTGATTTTAGAGAGGTCTGGAGAGACTTATATGAACTGATGCTAAGTGAAATGAGCAGAACCAGGAGATCATTATACATGGCAATAACAAGATTATACGATGATCAATTCTGATGAACATGACTTTTTCCAGTCAATGACATGATTGAGGCTAATTCCAATGATCTTGTGATGAAAAGAGCCATCTACACCCAGAAAGATGATTGTAGGAACTGAGTATAGATCATAACATAGCATTTTCACTCTTTTTGGGTTTGCTTGCATTTTGTTTTCTTTCTCATTTTTTTTCCTTTTTGTTCTGATTTTTCTTGTGCAGCAAGATTATTGTATAATTACATATACATATATTGGATTTAACATATATTTTAACATGTTTAACATATTTTGGATTACTTGTTATCTAGGAGAGAGGGTGGGGAGGGTAGGAAGGAAAAATTTGGAAAACAAGGTTTTGTAAGGATCAATGTTGAAAAATTATCCATGCACATGTTTTGAAAATAAAAGGCTTTAATAAAAAAAAAATTATGTATCCCTAACCATCAACCTAATATTCAAGTTAAATTCTAAAAGTGATCTGGATAAATTTACCGCATTTGTGCTCAGACAGTGGGTGATAAAAGAAGTTTGGGCCAAAAAGAATTCTTTGAGTTCTAGTGTTAGCAATGATACTTCCAAAGCACAGGGACTGGGGTCATTCACTTCTCTCCAAAGCTCAAGATTTTTCATGTAATAAATGAATAAAATTAGATGAGATGGCTTCTAACATCTGTTCTTGCTCAAAATCCTATGAATTTGTGATTCTATGAATAGACTGGTTCATCTAAATAAGTTTTTCATCTAAAACATACATTTTCCCCCAAAACTAATCAGGAAAGCCAGTTACAGGGAAACACAATCAAGATATTTATTAAGCATCAACTATAAGAAAGTGATTGTTCTGAATTCAGACAAAATACTTCAGGAATATCTGAAAAGAAAAAAAATACTGGGTTTTTTTCTCTTTTGGGAGGGAAGAGAGGGCATGTGATAAGACTCACTAAAAATCAATTGATCAGTCATTTACTAAACACTTGAATGTACCCAACAGTGTGTTGGAAAACAGTGGACTAAATGAAATAGTAATATAAAGATTTTCAAGGCTAACAGTAGCTGGAAAGACAAAAAAAAAAAAAAAACCAATCCATAAAGCAATTAGTAAAGAGCAAAAAATAAAGTCTCAACTTGCATATCACATGTTCCATATTAAAGAAATTTTTTAACAGTGTAAAATGGAATAACCCAAGAATTCATGGAAGAGACAGACCTCAGGTTGGCCCCTGGAGGATGTGCCAACAAACCATTTAATAAAAAGAAGTAATAAAATAAAATAATAAGAATAAAAAAAAAAGTAATAAAAGATCACTTGATCTTTACTAAATAAGAAGATTACATAAAAGGATTTTCTAGCTTACTTTCATATTCCCTTAACTTTTAGAAGTGTCATATCACAACCTAAGAGGGCCAATCTACCAGGTGGAGAGCATGGTGTTGAAAATATGCATGAGATCCAGATGCAATTACCAAAGTCATCTGGCAGACAAGCATACTTACAATGGAAATAGCCCCAGGAAAGTGGCATGAGTGGATCAGGTCAGATGGGAAAGAACCTCAAAGGCCAATCTCACTCATACCCGTGCTCTAAGTATGGGCCCATTTCAAGCATGAACATCTTTTAGATTTCTTTTGCATTTTCCCCCACCTACTCCATGAAGCCTTTCCTCAAACTCCCAATCTAAGGAGCTCTCCTCTCTGAATTCCCACAGTTCTTTTCAAATCCTTACATTACTAATCAGATTCTACTTCATATTTGAGTTACTTGTGGACTTGTTTACCTTCCCCAACCAGAATGTAAACACTGAGGACAGAGGCAGCTAAGTTCATCACAGTATACAGAGCATTGAGCCTGAAGTCAGAAAGACTCATCTTCTTAGTTCAACTCTAGCCTCACTCACTTACTGTGTGACCCTAGGCAAGTCATTTGATTCTGTGTGCCTCTGTTTTCTCCTCTATAAAATGAGCTGGAGAAGGAAATGGCAAAGCACTCCAGTATCTTTGCCAAGAAAACCCCAAAGGGGGTTTCAGTTAGACAACACTGAAAGAAAGACAAGATGATGAAGCACTCCAAGGTTAAGTGACCTGTCTGGGGCCATGAAACCAGTATGTCAGAGACTAGATTTGAATCCAGTTCTCTCTAGCCAGAGCTAGACAACTGTGGCTGGCTGTGTGCCAGACAAAACAGTTAAAATTATTATCCCCTTCAAGGGGAAAAGACATCCAAAAAGACAGCATAAAGAAGGAAGAATGGTCCCACACATTTGCCTTGGTCTAAATAGTAGGATTGACAAGATGAATTTCAATTTTTTTTTTTTAAACACCAGCTAACAAAGCCTCCTCCCCCTTCTCCAACTCCTGCTGCTTCTCTGAGTCACTGCACAGCCTCCCGGTCCAAATCATGAGCAGCAGCAGTATTTGTCCTCTAGGGATGGCTTGGCCCACATCAGAAACAGAGAGCTAAAGTCTAAACAGGAGGACAAAATAGAAAAGTCGATAACAGCAACTTTCAGAACAGTTTTGTGAGAAAGGAGAGAAAAGTTCTCCATTCAAATTTCAAACAATAAAGCAAGAGCTACTACATACCCATGAAGAAGTGCTGAGATGAGAATGCAGTGAGTATTTTTCCAATGGCAACACCAGATCTAACATTCCAATCTTCCACTAGAACCCATACCCATGGGGCAGACAGACAGCACAGGGCTTGTTCTGGGCTGTGCTGCAGGAACACACCTGGCAAAGGAGGAGTATTAGGAGCACTCCAAAAAGAATTATCCTAAACATAGCTCTCTATTCTTTTTTAAGTACACAAACTGTCAACCAAAATAATGCAAAAAGGTGCACTAGAAATAAAAACAGTGTTTTCACAAAGTGTTTCTTTAATTTAAGAAACTTAAATGTTACTCCAATAACACTGAAAAACATACAAAATTAACGCATCTACACCAAGTCAAAGAAAACGAGGTATGCACCTGAATGCTTCAGATCCAATTAGGCTACACCAAAGAGGGAAATGGTAACCTTTAGGATAACTGGGGCACAAATAACATTGCCAGTCAGATGGAATTTGGCCTGCTTGGCAGTATTTTATCTTAAAAGCCAGGTGCTTTTTATTGATGTCATGCTATGACCAATTGTTTCTTTTGGTTGTGGTAACCCTAGGCACATACTATTTGAGGCTTACAGATTAAGTTCAACACCTGGAATTAAACTCAGAAGTCAAAAAGTAGCCAGTGAAGAACACAAAACAGCTTATACATGTTCTAAAATGCCTACATAGAACATAATACACACTTATTACCTAGGAAGTAATTTTAATTAATTCACCAAGGGAGTACTCTAAAGTGAATTTAAAATGATTTGTTTTAATGATGAAAAATACTACCCTTTCTAAATATTAATCACAATATCATCAATGGTCTGGCACATTAGCACATTTATAACAAAGATTCATAATTCAATAACTATTTACAAAGTGTCTATATTTGCAGCAAGGATAGACAAGAGCTAGCTGGGTCTTAGTCTGTTAGGAAATATAAACATTTCACATTTAACATCTTAGTTCAATATTTCAGGGCCTAGTCATTTTATAACTGTTCACCAACATGTATTTCAATTCCTCTAACACATAATAGATCAAATTCAAGAGCTAGTAAGGCTGAAAGCTTCATCACCCCAAGATAGGTTGGTAGTAAGTTAAGAACCTTAAGTAAAAAAAAAGAACTTCTCTTCTCCAGGAAGGGACATGCTAACAAATTTCTTCAAGTATTTGAAGGGTTATTGCATGGGAGACTTGCTCAACATGTTCTCAAAAGACAGCACTAGAAATATTGGATATTACCTTCAGAAAGGAAGATTTAGGTTCAAATTAAGGAACAATGTAATTAGTAATTCAAAGTAGGATGGCCTGCTACAAAAGAAAGCAAGCCCCCAGTCACCGGTTGCTTTCCATGACAGGCTAGAAGACTCCTGGCTTGAACATAATCTCAACATTACCTTTTAATTCTGAGATTCTGTGACTATTACTGCTTAATATAACTATGCACACACCCCGCCCAACATTAAATAACCCCAGAACACCAAGCTTTTATAATTCTTTTAACTGTGCTTTATAGTGGTCTCCTTCAACTATTGACAGCCATCACTTTCCAGTTCTAACTACTGCTACAAGTGCTTGATCTTCAATCCCGAGAGCAATGTTGGTCTCTAGTAAATGTTTGCTGAATGACTAAATCTCTCGAGAGGAATTACTGATAAAATAAAAATGAAGTCAAAATAGTATCTTGTTTTCTATAACTAGAATTTTTTCAGTCTTAAATTCAACATAAAAAAAATCATACCAAGGTCAGGTTGATGGTGCATCTAGAGGATTTCCCTCCCCACTAGTCACTATTTCAAAACATATTTTAAAATATACTTGAGTGATGATGAAATTCTTCACTAAGACTGGAATCCAATACGTGTGAGGTAGGGAGGGGGGGGAGGGAGGAATAACAACAATCACCTTGTCACCTCAGAAAAGAAGAAGCTCTGACAGGTCCAGCCCAAGTAGAAAGGAACCTCAATTAGAGTAAGAGACTGTATGTCCACATATTTAAATTAAAAAACACTCATCACAAGGTTAGCTACCATATAAGGTGATGAAGTTTTTGACCAAAGCATTTCAGAGGTCAACTTATTCATTCATAAAGCACTTAAAATCAAGCATAGGCAGAAATAATCTATACCAATGAAAAGAACTACTGAAATATTGTGGTTAAATGATAATTCTTTTTAAAACTGATGTTGATAATAACAATTGTCCATTTATGTAGCACTTGACTGTTTTACCAAGGGCTTTCCTTACAACTATCAGTATTCTCTTTTATAGGGACCAATCATTACCATAGAAAGGCCTAGCTGCCCTTTACCTGCAAAGTATCCTAACTTCTCTTTGTAACCCATTAAGAATCCCAAGCTCTGCTAAATGAATGTGTCAAAATATCTAAAAAGCATGCCAAAATATTTACAGTATTAAAAAAAAAGTTTTATAATTCACTAGCATAAATTTTTAAATATGCTTTGAATTACTTTATCTTTACATATTCACATATACACTATATTCCTTCTGAAAAGAATGTAAGCTCCCCAAAGATAAAAACAGAGCTTTTGTCTTTGTATCTACCATACTCAGCACAGTGCAGCTAGCATGGTTATCTACTTATATTACTTAGTCCTCTAAAAAGAAGATAGAGTATTTGATAAAATCAAGTATTCACTTCTGGCCCTTTTACCCATTGCTTTCTTTTGAAATTACTTTATATTTCCTTATGTAGGTATAAGTACAATTCCCTCCTCCCAGCAGAATGTAATTTCCTAGAGGGCAAGAAATGTTTCAATTTTTACTTTTCTATCCCCAGGGCTTTATATATTATATTGTAGGCACTTAGTAAATACTGGGTGAATTTTAAATACAATCACTTCCATCAACATAAATAAATGAAGGAAAAATCTCTATCAGAAGTCTTGTGGAATTCTGCCAAGCTCCCTGGCACTGGCAGTGACCACAAAGCCATATAAGAGACAATGAATTGAAAGAGGACCTATTGTACCAACTTACTCCTCAGCACCACTCAGAACATAAATTTGCAACACCTGGTGAGTTATACAAAGGCTTCCCCTGACCAAAGGAGAGCCGAGAAGGGAGAGTTTTGACGCAAAGATAGAACTCCCTAAACTCAAAAGAAGAATGTCATAGAATACCAGGAAGGAGTTAATATCTGGTATGTACTTGGCATTATAAGGTTTGCAAAGCTCTTTAACATGCTATGTCCTCTGCAACTCGAAACAACCCTGTGAGGTAGGTACCACAAATTATTATAGCCATTTTATAGTTAAAGAAAAACTCAGAGAGGTTAAGTGAGTTGAGTGAAGGCAATTCAAAAAAAGCAACAGAGGCAATATTCAAATCCAAGATTTTTTGCCTTGAAGTTCAGGATTCTATCTATTACGAATCACCTTTAAACCTAAAAGTTTAGCTCACTAGACCCAGATAATTTCTCCAATATATTTCCAAATAAGAAAAGCATTTCTTATGAACTACCTAAAATCAATACATTTTAATAATTATTATGCTAATCAATCCAAAATAGTTCAACTATATGAATCTTAAAAAAAAAAAAAAACCTTCATTTTGGAAAGGAGGATGCTTGATGTGCCCCCTAAAATCATTTCTTTTTCTATGTTTACCTCAAGTTTTTCAGGCTTTTCTAATTTACCCAGATTTACCAAATGTTAAGAACTTTCTTTGTTCAAATGAATCAGAGCAAACAACCAAGCAAAAAGAATGCTTGCTCGCTTTTGTTTCCTTTAACATTATTTAAGGAGTTGAAGTTATAAAAAAAAAAAAAACTAAACTAAATTAATTTAGCACTAAGGAATGATGATTAAACCAACAAATCAGGAAAAATTAAGCCTTCTGTTTATCACTTAGAATAGAGACACAATTGCATCAATAGTTCAAGTTCTTCTTACAGAATCCTAGCCAGCATTTTTTAATCCTGACCTGAAGTAAAAAAAATCTCTAAAAAGAAATAATAAAGTTATTCAGGATAGCTATATTTTAGTTAAGCTGGCTATGAAGTAAAAATATATACATTAAGTCCCATTTTCCCACTGGCTTTTAAGATGGAGGAGAAGTTCTAGAAAGAACAAGGTCAGAAGGTCAGAGGAATATTTTGAGAACAATTGAGAAAGGAGAGGAAAAGCCAAAGGAGAAAGCAGCTAGCTACTAGCAGGCATTTTGGCAAAATGGATTAAAGGCCTACTATGTGCAAAGCAATGTACTATGTAACAAAGCTCTAGGGCAGCAAGAAAAAAATTGGCTCCCTATCCCTGGTGTACTTTCCTATCACATCAACCAATTCTGAAATAAAACAACCCTTGATAAAAGGCCTTGCATTCTCTGTCTAGAAATGCCCACAAAAAGTTCAACAAATAGTTCTTAAGGGCTTCTTATGTACTGTACATTGCTAGATGTCTTCAATCAAGTCATGGACTACCTTCTCATCATTACAACACAGCACCAAGTCACAAGGTCAAAAGGATACTGTTCGTACTCGCTTTCACAGATCTGGTATTGAGCCAGATTTTTTTTTAATTTTTAGTTTTTCTAAGTCCTAGTCTAGTATACACTTTTTAAATACGTACAGCTTTTCCAAAGGAAAGGCCTCTCCTCTAATCAGCATTATTACTAACACCACTTCGCTAGTGACTGAGGAAATGGCTTACTTCTGGAAAGAAATTGTTTTTAAAATTTTAAATTTTAATATGTCAATTTCAAATTCTCAAGTAATGAAATTTTTATGCCATAACTCCTTTTAAAATTTTGTAAATAAGGAAATAGATTGACTTAATGAACTTCATGAAGTATAAGTGTTTTTCAGCTTTCTGAACCACATAATCAGTTGAAATAAAATCAACAGAAATCTTAATGTGGCATTAATTGCAAAATAAATAAATAAATACATGCTTGAAACCAGTCATATTATATATGAGATTGTCTATTAGAAATCCTATGGATTTATATGGATAGGAATTGAATTGTAAAAACTTTATTAAAGCAAACACACAAAACAGTCATCACAAGAACAAAAGTGGGCATGAGTCAACATGGCTATACCATGAATCATCATCTATATAAGCAGAAATAAAGTTCTCACTAAATTACTTAATTTTCTTCTTACTTAAATTACTTAAACTTCTGATTTCTAAATATTTTTACAAGGTTAAATAAATATCTGGAAAGCCAACAGATCCCAAAAAAAGGCAGAGAAAAGGAAGTTTGAGAAAGCGCACTACCATCCATCAGCTACAGAAGGCCCACAAGACGCTGTACACCAGAGACTTAACCTCAAATTTGGCTCAGCAGAGGGAAACTCCAAGGGCAAATTCTTCTAGGGTAGGGGCTATTTCCACAGTCTAAATTACAAGAAGCAATGACCTCACTGGAAGAGAGATTTGAGGCAATAGCTGCTTGGGTGAACAAATCTGAGAGATATAAAACCAGAAGCAAACACAAGAGATCATACTAGAAAATTCCCAAATTTTGAAATAAAAAGCTATGAAACACTGTCACTGAAATTATCTTAAAAACTGGTAGAATACCTTAAAAAAAAAAAACCTCTGATTTATTCCAAAAACATATTACCTACCTAAGTCTAATCTCTTTTAAATAAAGTTGTACCATCCAGCTTAATAGAATGTAAGAAGCCAGTTTCTACGGAAAAAGAACTGCCACAGAGCACAGTGATGCACTGCAGAGAATTTAGTAGTAAAATAGTCACAACACAGCTCAATCCCTGGAATAAGGAGAGCAGCAGCAACAACAATTTCCATTTATTGAGTGCTTTGCGCTTCCTTCACAACTACCTTGGGAGGAAGGTATTACAGCCAGGATGTCCGTTTTCCAGACAGAGAAATTGAAGTTCTGAAAACTTAAAATGGTTTACCCGACTCACCTCGAACATGTTGATCATGGCCAGGATGCAACCAACCCCAGGCTTCTGGACTTCAGAACCCTCTTCTACTCTATAAGAATTTCTAAAGTAATTAAGCAATTCACTTTCTTAAAACTATAAGCTCTTTGAACAGGAATCATATCAAAACTATACCTATGCAAACTGCCATGTACAATCACAGTCCTAAATCAAAATCTCAAGATCTTACCTTTTGTTTTACCTTTTATCATTAATGTATGTATGAGCTTACTGATGTTCAAATGAGGCATTCAAACGCCAAATCTTAGTTCAAGAATATAAGATTAAAAAGAGATTTAGGAATATCAAACAAGAATTCATGAATGAAAGAGCTGACGTCATGGTCCTGCTCCCAACAGAGCTCAGAGGAGTCTATAAGAAAAACAGTCTATCTTCTGGGATATTAAATCACTGAAGTCATTTACTAAAGGAGATGAAAGAGAAGAGCTTTGCCTAAGAATAAGGAAGTGGGGGGGGGGGGGGAACGCGCGCTCAAGGTTTCTGCTGCATTTGCTTCCTTACCCCCCATGGAAGGACTGACCAGTACACAGAATATAATTTTCTGTCTAACTCCCCCCCACCCAAGCAACTGAACTTGTAATTCAAGCTGTTTAACTATTAACATGATTTCCTAATAACATAAAATACAGTCATGATTAGTTCCTCTAAATAAGCAAGACATTTGTTCCCTAAAAATGTATTCTACATTTCCCCACCCCAAAAAACAATCAAGGGCTAGACTAACCTCAGTTACTTCCTGCAGGCTTGGCTTATTCCACAACTGCAGCCATAACTGCCAGCATAGTCTCCACCCTTTCCTCTCAAAAAAAACAGGCTTTCTTGTTAGATACATATACTTAAATAATTCGGAAGCTATATACATATAAATAGATGAGACCCTAGTGACCATGGAAATCTGTAGGGGAAACAATACCTTTAATAAATCATGTAACTAAAGAAAAAATTGTAAAAATGTGATTGGCTAATTAGTCTTCTGGGGAGCAGGTCAATCTGTATTTCTTGGTTGAAATGATAACTTCTGCCAAGTCCAGATAAAATTTCCTAAAACCCAGGAAGCTTCTGCTCAATCTGTGAATCCAAACGTTTTGTCTTGAAAATCTTTAAATATTTCATTTCCAGAAAAAAAAAAATCAAAACACATATCCTCAATGATGTGATGTCCTGTTAAGTCACTAATATCTCAATTGCACAAAACTGTGAGGATGCTTTTTCTTCTTCACCACACCAACAGGAAAAATGGCTATTTACTCAAAATGAGGGGCAAAGGAGAGGAGGGGGAAAGACCTGAGAGAAGAGTTAAGATATAAACAATTTTGTCAACTAACATTTTTAAAAGATCTTATTAAGTTAAAATGCAAATATGCCAGTTTTATCTGTAAATCTAAAGTGTTTAAAAGAGATCATCTAACCCTTCCACCACAAACATCTTTGATAGTACATCACTACCCCCTTGTGGATTTGCAATAAAAATTCCTATCTTGAATCTTCAGTTTTTTAAAGAATGGCTTGGACTGTGGACCTCTCATCAAACTTTGCACTAACCTTGCTCAAAAAGTTATTTTATAAAAATTACTTTTAAAATAATTAAACATAGTAAAAATAATAATCCTGTTAATTTTAAATTACCTTCCTCAAACCACTACCAATACCACCTTTTGGGAGTATTCTTTATGAGAAAAAAAAAAAAAACTAAAAGCAAAAATAAAGCTTTTGAAAGGAGCAAAAGTCTTAAAATCCCTTTGACATTTCCACTTTTCTTTAGAATGATTTTATTTTATGCTTTCTAGCACTACATTATTAAACAATTTTTCCCATTGGGGAAAAAAAATTAACTTCACAATAGCCTGAGATCACAAGAAGCTCCAAAATACCAACAGGGCATCTTCTTGGTAAATCTGCAGAGGTAAATCCTGCAAGTCAGGATTTCCTTGGTGTGGAAATTCCCTCCATCAAGGCAGATGCAACCCATCTCTAACTTAATAGATGAGCCTAAAACAGTCAATAGATTCTCAAAGCAGCTAAGTCACTAACTTGCCTATGGTCACACACCTAATCCTTCTCAGAAAGGGATTGCCGGCAGGCATTTGGATTCCAGACCAATGCCCCACCCATCATCACATCCCATTTTTCAATGTACATACATACATCAAGGTTTCATTTCAAAAGTAGCTTTCAGAGTTTTAAAAAAAAAATTGCATTTTAAGCCTGTATTAAGGCTTTTATTAAAAACAATTGATGATACTGATGTCACTTTAACACTGTTCACAGCAATTTTAATTTGCACTGGAAAAGGAATGGAGATAGCATCTTTTACAAAACAGGAAGGAATTTACCTTTTTTGAGCTGAAAATTACCCTACTCCTATATCTGTTGATTTTTTTTGGTCTTATGATGTGTACATATCTTGTTATTCATGAACTTTAGAAGGTAAAATGAATTTGCAAACCTGGCTTCTAATGACTATACAAACTAGATTTGGTTAAAGATATAAATCCACTCTCACTAACTTGTATGCTGTACCAAAGAATGCTACTTTCATGACTCATAATGGAATCATCTTAGGGATATGATATCTGATTCTCCAATCTCATATATCCTCTTTAGGAATATCGTAAGGTTAGACTAAATGACCTCCAAGGACCCTTCCCAGCTTCCAAGGTACTAAGTTTGAGGGTGGGTCCATATCTCTTCACTATTATTTGCTACAAGAAGAGAAGATAGATAAAATGTTATACTGAGGTATGAAGAAAGGAGGGAAAGGGATACATTTAAGTTTTATCGATACATTTTTAAATAACTAATACAGTATCATCTTGTGTCAGGGTGCATAGGAAAATGTGGTAAAAATATATCTCTCAACATTGGCCTTTTGCCCATATCAACTAAAATGAAAGAATATGTGCCCAACAAGTAAAGAATGCCCAAGGAGTCTATCTGACTACCTCCCTTGTACTCTGAACTGATAGGCAAAGAGCAGAAATATCTCTTAACCAAGTGTTTTCTAAGAAGGCTTTGCAGGTTTTTGTTTTGTTTTCTTTTTTTAGTTTATGGTTTAGAATGGAGATGGGTAAAAGGGTCAACAGCACTTGAACCCTCTCTCATCAGACACCTAATAAATCGGAGAAAGGTGTCTTTGCAAACATCTTCCAAGGCAAAAAGAGATATACACTCGTGCATATGTACACATGCATAAGCACATATGCACAATGTGTGTGTACACATGTTCTTACATTATGCTGCATATGTGCTTATGCATGCTCAGGCAAATACACATTTATCTTTATATAGAACTAAAAATGGCACAGTGTTAAGAATATTGAGCTTGGAGTCTGACAACCCGTGTACATATGCTGGGCTCTAGCCCTCACTACTGAGTAAGCTTGGGGAAGCAGTTTAATCTCTGTGGGCCTCTATTTCCTCATCTGTAAAATAAGAGTAGAATGTGAAGATTGGTCTCTACCTCTCCTTTTATGATCCTATAAACTGTACCCCAGAAACCAAGGTAACTAATAAGCACATTTACTTCAGGACCAGGTATAAGAACATTGTGGGACTGCCTTCATTGTTCCAGGTTTCTTTAGAAAGGGCCAAGTCTTTCCAAACCATGTAGTGAACTTCAAAAAGGGTTATCATCTTTTTCCTACTGAGCAACAGATCAAAGATTGTCACAACATGCAAATGCATCTAATCACTGGCATGAACACATGGGTTAAAACAGATGTGAAAGCTACAAGCTCCTTTCACGGTAGGGCATATACGATTGGTTGAAAGTGGGCAGTCCTTAAAATGGATAGTTAAACGAGACAGAATTTGGACATCCCTTGATCTCTCACTGCAGTGGGGTGCATAATCTATTTTAGCTCAGGAAAATTAACTTAAAAAAAAAAAAAGGGCCAGGATGTGCAATAGCTCAGTAGTGAGGGAAAAAACACATATACTGACAACCTTTCCCTAAGAAGAACCACAGCTTCTTTCTATAAACAATGGAGTTTGAGGATAGGGATGCAGGAAAGAATACTTTTGGCTGGCATACAGACAACAGAGACAATTCTCCACCCAGCTCATCATGTACAAGAATTTGGGGGTTGTTTGTCCATTGTCAGGAAGAAATATTTAGTTTGTCTTTCCTTGGCAAATGTCACAATAGGGGAGACAGCACCTGTATTTTATACCGTCTTCTAGTAACGGATATGGAGGGAGAGAAGTTTCTGACACATTCCTGATGAGCATTACTTGCTCTCAGTCTAGCAGCTGGGTTAAACATGGATTCAGAAAAGTGCCCATGGCTATGGTAAACCTATGTCCTGAGCTCTGAATACGTGAGAAAAAAGATAAGTGTTGGCTACACAATGAATAATTTGGAATGGGAAAACAGAAGACCACATACTTCGTAACCACTTCTTACAGTGGTCACACAAGGACAACCATACTCTTGTCCCTTGCCCTTCCTCTTCATCCTCAAACCTCCAAAATTAACCCACTTACCCAAAGTCTTGAAGAGCACTGAACTCTACAGTGTTAAAGTTCAGAAAGAATCCATACTCTCACATGAATGACAACAGAAGGTAAATCAAAGAGGGTTTGTGAACTGAGCAGGGGAGATAGATTGGATTTCTAAAATACTTTCCAATTTTGTGATTCTAAGTAATCTGTGCCCTATGATTAATAAGTATCATCAGTGTCCACTGTCTACCTTCATCAAGACAGCAAGACAAGAGTAGGTTACTTAAACTGCAGTGAATAAATTTCCTAGGTCCCAATCAAAGAGCTCCAGTGATCAGGACACAAATTCTATCTTATCCCCTATGCCTGATAAGTTGATGGAAAAAGATGTAAACTATCTTTAGGAACAGAAGAAAAATAACATTGTCCCGCACAGCAGTAGCAATGAATGGCAGAAAGGCTATGATAAAAGCAAAGACTCAATAGTTTCTAACAATAATTATGATGAGGAAGAGCAACAACGTGAATCCTTTTTGTGCTTTCTGAAATCTTTCATATGTCCTTTTGAGACATACAAAAAGTGGAAAGTCGCTTTCTCACTCCTGGTAGCAACAGAAAGCACAGGAGTAGAGAAAAACTAAGAAAAGATGAAGGTGAGTTCACTCAGGAAATAAAGAGTGGAGGTGAATGGAAATTTCACTACTCGGTAACACAAAGGCAAGTTGCCCTGAAAGGGGAATGACAGAATTATCTATGTGATAAGAAGATGAAATGAAAAGCATATCACTATCTACCACTTTAAAAAGAAAAATGGTCAACTAACACATTACATGGAGAAAGGACACAGTCTCACTTCACCAAGGAAACGGCTAAGTGTGAGGAAAATCCTACTACTATCCTAAAGCAACCACAGCAAGAGTTACTCTTAGGAGAGAAGAAGAAATGAAGGAAATTATTTCCTACCTTCTGGAGGAAAATGCCAACAAAAAAAAAGGCAAAGAGATATCCACCATGGCTAGTTTTGTGTTCTATATAATACTTTGCATGTTGCTGAGACTCAGGTGGTTAACTATAACTTCCAGATGGGCACTTGCATAAATGATCCAAAATGTGTGACCAAGCAATTATAAAAATTGTTCACTTTAGTTTTTTCTTTCTTTCTATACATTCCACACAATAGAAAACAACAAAATCCCAGCACATTTTCTGCATAATTTTACAAGACTCTATGATATAATATTAAAATAAATTAGGAGAAATCAGTCCTAATAAGAAGTGGAAAAGGCCAAGGCTCAGTGATGCCATATGCATACCAAAAAAAAACAGCAAGCTCCAATCAGATCTCTGACCAAAACCACATGACTCCAGGAATGGGAGCATGAAGGGCAAGTGCATTGCACTCTGTATAAAAAGACCTACTCTCAAAGAAGGGAACTCAAAAACAATTTGGGGAAAGTCAAAAGTCAGGAAGGGGATAGATGAACCAAAAAAAAAAAAAAAAGTCGTATTATCTTTTTCAATCAATCAATAAACATTTATTAAGTGCCTGATATGAATCAGGCTACTAGACCCGAAAAGACCATACACACAGAAGGAAATTTCCAGGGACACAGGAAGAATATCTAGACATAAAGTGGCGTAAGAAATAGCTTTCCCATCACTCCTGGGGTATTAGGGAATAAACTAAGTCTGTGAAACTAGAATTAGGCCATTCTCTCCTAATCCAACAGAAAAGAAGGTTCTGGTAGAACAATTTCAGCCCTACTTTGGGCAGCTAAAAACTGCAACACAACATAAGAAAAGGTTTAACCCCCACTAGAGCAAGTAATGAGTTTATACACAACTGAAAAATTAATGACCAAAATTCTACTTGGTCCAAAAGTTTAGGATTTTAAAAGAGTAAGCTGGACGAGACCTAAGAAATCAACTGATCCAAATGCTTCATTTTACTAGTGAAAATTAAAAATCTAAAGATTCCACAGTTACTTAAAAGTCATAAACCAAAGTGACAGGCAGAAAGAGGTCTAAGAACTTGGGTTTCCTGGCATACCAATTGTCATAGCAAAAAAGAATAAACAGTTTCTATAACCTAAAAGCTAAAGGAGCAGAAAACTCTTGAGAAGATTATCGCCTGGGCCATAGACAAGAAGTACAGAGTTGACAAATATATCTCAAAGATGGTACACATAAGAAGGCCACTACACTCATTCTGTAAATGAAAACTTGATCCCATCTGACCTTGAGAAGAGGTTTCTGTATGTAAATGAACCATCTCCTCGACTGAGCAGTGGAGTGGGGATTCATTATCTCCCAGAAGTGGGGAAAAATAGGTTCATCAAGCAGAAGAGGGAAGGGATGTCCTTTAGATCAGTAGCCCACCCCTCAAAAAAAAAAAAATAAAAAATAAAAGTTACAAAAGGAAAGGAGAGTGGAGAGCAAGGAATCTTCCACCAAAAAACAAAATACATTAATGAATAGAGAACTCTATGCTGTCTTTGGAGAAGAGGTCTACCATATCTGGGGTGTGAGAGAAAACAAGTTAATGCCCTATTATTATCTGTGGTAATGGGCAACAGACAAAGTACAATTACATGAACCCCACACCAAAACCATAACTTTAGATCAATACCTTCAACTTACTAGTCTTATTAACCTTTTATCAAGAACACAAAGTAGTAAAATTTACTGATTTAGTTTCAAATCTGTTCCCTTTCCTTTCCCACCCTCTGGTGGATATGTTAATAAGCAATAAATTAGCCAAAGGAAATCTTTGAAATGGGTAATTAAAGGATCTGTATAATCCACCAATGGAAATGTATGTACTTTTGAGACATAAGCTCCATCTAATACATTGAGAGTTCCAAGAATTATAACACCATATCTTAAGGGGGGGAAAAGGTAACTCCATTCCATAGATTCTAGATACAAAGTGGACAATGCAACATTGTTGTCCAAAAGGGAAAAGCAATTCAGTTCTAATCTTTCTGGCAAGTAAATGTGATTGACTAAACATCAATGGTAAGATAAGACTCCAAAACCCAAGGTCTAATGTTAACCAAACATCCAACTCAGACCATCCCTCACTGACATTTCAAGGCAGAAGAGTTCATTTGCTGGAGAAGTGCCAAGAGGCCCAAGCTCAGAGTCTGCCCAGCAGGTGCTTGTGAAGTGTATGAATCTGGTCAACACAACTGGTCAAAAGAGAAAGGCCTTCCCACTGAGTAACAGCTGATGGAATCCACATCAGCTTTTGTGGCTACAATTGGAGAGAGAGACAAGTAAGACAAAATATCCAAACGGGACAAAGTTATGGTTCATTCACCTTATTTTGCCCAAGAGCAGATGTAGGTACCTTTCTCATGACATTACAGGGAACAGTCGATGCAAAGAAGTGGGTCCTGGTAGACAATACTGACTCCACAGCTTCCTAGAGTTACAGGTGTCTCCAGATACCCAAGGGCATTGGAGAAAAGCACAATAACAGCAATTTTGAGGGCTCAATTATCCAAACAGGTGGGACTGTCAAATTTTTCTGAGGTCAGTCAGTACTTGTTCACTAGTAAATTAATCCTACTGACCTTCCACCTGGAAAACACAAGAATATTTCCCACCTGGATCATAGCAGGTAAAGACATCAAGGTAGGACAGTTTCTCCCTATATGACATCAAAGAGAGAAAGCCAACCCCCATATCCAGAATGCACCAAAGAGAAAGGTAGCACAAGGGAATAACTGAGACTGGGGAGATTCAGGACTGTGTGCTTTGTGGAATATTCACCTCTCTGCAGGCTCAACACAACCCAATGCCAGAATTCAAGAATGGAAAAAATTACAGACAAGTTAAATAGCTCTTTGGCTAAGAGGTATAGATGATTCTACTATTGATAAGATACAATGCATACACATGAGCCTATGTCCAAATTTATGATTCCACACACATCTATATTGTCACTTCGCACCTCTAACTTACATTACCTAAGTGCATGTGTATGTATGTAGTACTTACATACAAATGCAAACTTTCCTGGCCTAGATGCCCAATATGACTGCAAAGGATCACAGTATTGTCCTTATCCCAAATATGGGATAATGGGATATAGGGAGGATTCAGCGTTCCCACTGACTGACAGCTACAGAATCAAAAGTGGAGACTCAAGGCCCAAGGAGAGAGATGCAGACAAGGGCTGGTAAAAAGGAAGCCCCTTTCCCTAGAGGTAACACGGAAGTGTACATTCCATTTCCTAGCAGAAGGCAGACATAAGGCCTCCTTTCACCCAAGTCGACATAAAGGCAATTCTGATGTAGATCAGAAAAAGTCTGGGGAATGGAGGGATTCACAAGACATGGCTGAGAAGGGGGCAGACATCCTAAGAAGCCTGGAGGAGCCTCCTTCCACAAGAAAAAAAAAGTTACTAGTGTCATGGCCCGGGGCTTCGTGGTTCCCAGAGGTGAGGGGTGCTTCCTGGGTGGAGGAGCCCAAGGAGAGTCGAGTCGGTCGGTGGAGGCTGCCCCTGGCCAGGATTCAAGGGTAAACAGGAAGAGCGTATGTCCCTTTTTGCTTCAGACATCAAAGTAATGATGTGGTCCCTTGTTGCTCAAGTAGTAGGCACAATGGAGGAGGGCACTGGCCAAGCCCGAAGGGAGGGAGCGGGCATGGGCAGGCGAGAGAAGACGGGGACACGGCAAGACCTAGAGTAGCTGTCGTTTAAAAATAAAACCAGACCACGCGAACCCAAAGGACTGTCCGCCACAGGGCTCACCTTCACCCAGGGGGTGGTGGAGGGCAGGAGCGTCTCCGCGGCCAGGCAGGAAAGTGTCGGTTTCCCCTCCGAGAAAAGACTTGGGGGGCGCCCAGGCCCCCGGGGTCCGCGGCGGGGGGCGGGAGGCCGCTCCGGTGCCCCTGTCCTGGCAAGGAGGGCCGGTCACTCGAGAGTTGTGCCCGGGGCCCAGCGGGGGGAGGCTCGCGATCGGGGTCACGGCGGGGAGAGGAGGCGAAGGAGGGGGCGAGGCTCCGGCTCGTCCCTCGCCATGGAAACCGGAACCCCACCCTGCTGCCCGAGGGGGGCCGGGGCCGCTGCCCGGGGGCGGGGAGGCGGGAGGCGGAGCCCGCCGGGCCCTGCTGGGGACGGGGCCGGGGCCGGGGGGGCCCCCCGGGGCGGGCGCGGTGGGGGGCCTCGCGCACATAAACTTTCCGCCCGCGGGCCCCCACCCCCGAGCCGGGCCGGGGCAGGGGCCGGGGCCCGCGCCGGAGGGAGTGAGGGGGGAGGGGGGAATACCCGGGCGGGAGCCGGGGCCCTGGGCCGGCCCCCGCCCCGCGCACCCCGCTCCGGCTCGGGCTCCGGCCCCGGCTCCGGCCCCTGCCCGCCCCCGGCGGAGGAGGAGGAGGGGTGTCGCTGTCGCGGCTGCTATCGCGGTCGCGGTCCGTGTCGCCGGCCCCGGGGTCCCCTCAGGACTCGGCCCCGCTCCTCCTCCCCCCCGCCCCCGGGCCGGGGGCGCCCGCCTGCCGCGCCCCCGCGCTGCCTCCCGTGCCCGCCGTCGCTGCCCGGGATGCCCGGCGGGGCCGGGGGCCGACCGCCCCACGCGCCGCCTCCCGCTCCCTCCGCCGGCCCCCCTCACGCTCCGGCTCTTACCTTCCGGCTTGTTTTCGGCAGCCATTTCCCCTCCGCGCGCCACATCCTCCTCCTCCTCCTCGCGACCGGGACCCCGAGCGCGCGCCTCGTACCGCCGCCGCCGGCCCAGCCACCCCGCCGCCGCCGCGCACCCGGCCTGGCCCCGCCCCGCGGCCCACGCACCTTTTCCATTGGCGTACCGGCCCGCCAGTCATCGCTGCTGCCGCCAATCGCCCGGCACCAGGGGCCTCACTACTCTCCGGGAGGAGCGGCCTATCCTCCCAGCCCATTGGTTGCTCTTAGCCCGACGGCATGGAGGGATTGGCCGAGATTCGACGCCCCCTCCCCACCCACTCTCAGGAAAGCCCGCCTTCCCGACCTAAACAAAGCTTTTCAGTGGCTAGAGCCCGAGAGAGCTGACCAATAGATGAGGCGCCGACACGGAATATTTCCTCGAGGCCGGGACGTAGCTTTTGGATTGGGCGTTGCTACAGTGTTTCCCAAGCCGCCCAGGCCAATCAAAGGGGGTTCCCGGAGCTCGGGAACGGAGAAGGGAAACCCCGCCCCTCAGCGTGACCGTCACGGGGAAGACGCATGTTCATTGGCTGGTCGGGGCTTTTCCCGCGTGCTCCCGGGGCTGAAGGACGTTCCCGGGGAAACCACTCTGGGCGCGTGGGGGTCCCGACGGTGGCGGCAGCGCCGCACCGGGGCGGGGTTCTTCGGGATCCCACGGCATCCCACGGCGTGTCGGAGCCGGGCTGCTGAGGGCGCAGGCGCGGGTGCAGCTGGGGCCCGAGCTCCGGTCTCCACCCAGCGGGAACATCGTGGGCCCGTGGGCCTGTGGGCTGGTGGATTTCGGCCAGCCGCCAGGAGGCGCTGCGGCGCTACGCTCCTCCGTCCCCTCCTCACGTCCCTCGGGGGCACTCGTGCCCTCGGCTTGCCCGAGTATAAGTTGCTCGAGGGCAGACTGCTGAGTCCGGATTTTCGGCACGCGGCAGGAACCCTAGCCCCGGTTAAAGACCCGGGCGTCCAAAACCCTAGTCACAGCTAGCCATTGAGGTGGCGCCTTAATCAAAGTCTACAAAGAGGTTTTTAAAAGTCTGATTGTGCTCCACGCTGGCCACCACGCCGAGAGGTTTATTGTGCCCATTTTACAGATGAGACTTGGTGGGAAGTGACTGAGGCTGGACTTGAACTAGGATCTTCCTGACTCCCAAGCCGAGGTTCTCTCCTCTTTACAATCTGCTATGTGGCCCCAGGCATCAGTTTCCTCTTCCGTAAAATGATGGACCAGATGGCCTCCGAAGATCCATCCAGCAGCTTGCTTTGTTCCCTTTTCAGTTCCTTAGTTTTTCGGAGGGTCCCTCCGCACCCTCCTCTGCTCCCCCAATACACACCAGCCATCCTATGATCTCAGCATCCTCTGCAGCCTTCTTTCTTGGGGTCACCCTGGACCCTCTGCATCCTCCTCCACTCCCTAGGCTTGCAATCTTCACCGACCTTCCCCTCTACCCAACCCCCCTCTCTCCAGCACCCTCTTTTTTTGTGGTCCCTTCTGTTCCAACAGTTTCACTCCTCACTTCCTCCTTACCTTGAACCACATTCTTTCACCTGGTGTCATTCTGGCCCTCTCAGTGGTCCCATAAATGCACCCAGAGCAGTTTGTGGTACTTTCCCCAGCTCCTCCCCCAGTGCACATCCTATCTCTTTCCACCTTACACCCAAAGATTGGCCAGTCTTTTCCAAAGCAATTAGCATACTCCCAACTTCATTTTATTCAGGCTCTCCATAAGACCCAAGTTACAGGTGACTCATAAGCTCCTAACTTAAAATGAGGCATGAGAATAAATATGTGGAAAAAAATTAAATATGTTACACTTAATTTTAAGAGTGAGTCAAGCAGAATGTCATTTACTTTTAAAAAAGAAAAACCTCAAAATTTTCAAAGGCTATAGTGTCCACCTGATCCGTTGAAAATGCATTCCTCAAAAATGAATTGCCAAACTATATTGGGAGCCTTAATTGTTTTTTCTTTATTGCAAGGGAGGGCTCAGTCAGAGAATTGAGGGAAGCCTCTTTCCAGAAGTGATTGTAATATAAAGACTAAAGGCATCAATAAAGCATTTTTTTAAATGAAGTAGCAAGCTGGAAAGGTTAACATCAATTGCACAGAAGAATTCTTGGAAATAAAGCTTAAGATGGCAAGTCTCATCATCCAGCATGAGGGGAAGAAATGAAAAGTCAGAAACCCTCTCTGAAAATTCTTGCCACCTCAAGTAAAACAGTAAACACAGCAAATGTAGAGAATCCTAACAGCAAGGTGAGATGCCAACATATGGCACTTAAAATCAAAACACCAACCACCTTCAGAGCCACTCAAACATAATGCAGGTGGGCAGGTAATAGAGGGAAGAGAAATGAGGCTGCTGACTCTGATAGTTAGAAAAGGAGGGGAAATTGAATTGAAGCAGTTTTCCATCCCCAAGTATGTGGATGTATTTCTTCTCTTGTAACAATGAGAGCAGCTCTTTGTACTGCATATATTTGTTCCCTCCCAGCCGTTAGTGGGAGTTAGCTGAATCAGTGAAAGAAAAGTCCCCTTCTAGACATTTTGGTGCTTGGGCTATACTGTCAATGTGTATTTAACTTGAAACGATAAAAACAGCCTCCTTTCTAACAGCAGATCATCTTTTTTTTCCCCCTAGTCTCCACAAGTAGAAATTTCTCAAGTTTTCCAGAAATAAAGATGTTCCCCAAAATACTACATAAACTGCCACCCACAAAGCTCTTGTTTTTAGCCTTACTGTTCTTTGAAGAATGAAAGAGATCGTCCAGCATCCATCACATGGAGGTGAATAGTAGTAATGGTTGGATGATATAACATTACATTTATCCTCTAAAAAGATTTTTTTAGTTCTCATCCAGTGATCTCTGCAGTAACATTATCATTATTGATGAGGATCGTGATAAAGTTGTCATTGGATTTATTGTCATAAATTGCGAGTTGTCTAAATCATTCTAACTGGATGGGAAGAAGAGGAAAATGCAATTTCAAGCACAAGGAATCCCCCAAAAAAGAGGATTGTGATGAATTTTAACTATTTATGGCCGATTGTTCCTATACTGTTATCATGGCTGAGGACAAAGTAGATCCTATTAGTGTTTGGTTTGAGTTTTGTTTTCTGGGCTAGAATGGACTGCCCTGAAAAAAGATAATGGCCCTCAAATAGGTTCAGGCACTATGCTAGGTGCTTAAGGGACTGACAAAGAAAAGGATGAACTCCCCTCCATGCACTGACAGAGCAAACTTTATAATAGAAGAGATAATAGTTAACATTTCTATAATACATTAAGCTTTTCAGAGTGCTTTACAAATATCTCGTTTGATCCTTACAACCACCCTGGGAGATAGATGCTATTATTGTCCCCATTTTGCAGATGAGGAAACAGAGGGGTTCACTCACTTGCTCAGAGACAAATGTGGTAGAAAAAGCATTTAAATTCAGGTGACTTAAATTCAGCTCCCTGCTCATCGCTCTGTACACTATGGCGCCCCCTAGCTGCCTGTAACTGGTAGAATACAGATACAACATACTGTATCCTAAATTAACAATACCTAGTCTAGGCCTGGGAGGTAATGTATGTGATCAGATTTTGTCCAAATAAAATCACCATTTTGTTTCACAGATATCGAGCTGAAAAGAACTTTGGAGACAAAACCCCCTCGTTTTGATAGAGTAGGAAACTAGAGGCCAAAGAGAATTAATAACTTAAGTCCAAGATCACATAGGTAGTAAAAAACTGATGGAGATTGATCCCCAGTCAAGTGGGGCAGTGAATAGAGCACAGGGACCAAAGTCAGGAAGATGAGTCTTCCCAAGGTTGAATCTGACTTTGTGACCCTGGCTTAGTCACCTCATCTTGCTTGCCTCAGTTCCCCATCTGTAAAATGAGCTGGAGAAGGGAATGGGAAAATACTTCAGGATGGCTGCTAAGAAAACCTCAAGTGGGGTCACAAAGACCGAACAATGATTTCTGACTCCAAATCCAAATCATTTTCCGCTGTCTTACTTGATAGCCAAACTTTAGGTGATAACTATCTGAATTTAGAGATTTAGGGCTTTAGACAACAGTTACTGTTTCTTTCCTACCTAACCTGGTTTCTGAATGGCAGAGTTTAAAAAGTCTTCAGAAGGCAACTAGGATAGTGAAGGACCCTGAATCCATGTTGTCCAAGAAGATGTTGGAAATGTTGAGCCTGGAGAAGAGATGACACAAGGAGAGTCAGGGAGGCCATCTTCTTATATTCAAAGAGCTGCCATGAGGAAGAAGGATTAGATTTGTTCAGATAAGTCTCAAAGTACAATGAGTAGAAGTTGCAAGGAAATTAATCTAGACTTGACATCAGGAAAAATATCCTATTAAAAGCTGTCCAAAGGTAGATGGTCCCTCCCTACTGAAGGTCTTCCAGCAGGACCTAGAACCAATTCCCGACTATATCAGAGAATTCCTTTCAGGTATAGGTTGGACTTGTAACCATTGAGGTTTGTGATTTTGTGGCCTAGAAAAATCTTCAACAATCTAGAGTCATTTAAATGACCTAATCTAAGGTCATCTGAGTAAGAGGAAGAAAAATATAAAACATGAAATAGCAATAAAAATAATTGTTAATTATTTTATTTATCTCCCTTACTTGTTTTCCTTTTTTTACAAGGGAGGGTTCAAGAATTGGGAAGGTAAAAATGAGGAAGAGGAACCTGAGAGACCAAAGGAAGAGAATGAATAAAAACTTAGAAGTGAAAATGCTTAGAGAACAGTCCAAGTCAGAGTCAGTTTACAAAAAGAGTATTGTAACAGAAAGTAAGGGTTTTTTTTTAAGTCTCCCAGTATCAGACCATGGAAAACCACTTGGGATTCTTTTCCAGGCTGCACTTCTGGCTTTTCTCCATAGGACTTTCTCTACCATGTCACAGAAGCCTCTCTACCCTGGAAGTTCACTCCATCCCTGGACTCCCAACTATCCATGCCTGTGACCTATCCTTCCGACTGGTTGTCCATTTTAAGGAGCAGGCTGGGCCAACCATATCTTCCTTCCAGATTTCTTTGGCTGAGACTCAGCCAAACACACACACCCATACACACACATACACACACACACACACACACACACACACACACACACACACACCTTTATTTCTTGCCTTCCCCCATTAGAATTTGACCTTCTTGAGGTCAGGGACTATATTTGTGCTTGTAATTATATACAAAAATATAGTAAGCTTGTTGGCTTGACTGATTTTTAAAATCACATTCTAGACCTCTACCTGCCTCAGTGTTTTAGTTTTGTGATGTTGGAGGCTATAAGGTAGGAAGCAGAGAGGAAAAATATTTCCAACTTTCTTAAAACAAACCATTATGAACCTTCTCTCTTTGTTTTATTAGCATTTGCTAGATATTCTTTGTTATTTCTATCATTGCCTCTTACAAACCTTAATTCACCATCTAATCTACCCTCCTCTCGCCTCCCTCCATTTACCACTTCACTTGAGCATAATGTTATAACTACTCTTGGCAAGAGACTGTCTTTAATTTTGTAAAGACCTATCAGGTCAAGGTAAATATAAACTGAAGATATTTGGTCTAATGTCCTTGCTCAGCTCATTTGGAATAGAATTCATTCCATTGCAGAAGCCTAAATTTTCTGAGCCAGGAAATTGTTGATGAAAAGAAGTCAGTCAACAGCTCTGTTTGCCGAGCACTCACCTCACCTGTTCCTCTAGTAAAATAGGTCTAAAGACAGTGTCTTTTCCATCCCTCTTAGTTGTGTCAACAAACTCAGCACTGTCTCCCTAATAGAAGTTGCAGGGGTTGTTGTTTAAATCATAGTTAGAATCTTTTTTTAAAAAACCTTTTGTGGTACTCTAACAGTTGCCTAAAATGTAATAAAGTGCATTTGTTCTCTAGGGAGTGTAGCCAGATGCTCCACATATAAACTTACTCCAATCATTTCTTGACTTTCCCTTTAAAATTAGCTTCTTTCTCCTTCAAGATGTTGTTCCTCTAAACAGAGGCAGCTAGGTAGATAAGCTGGGCCTGGAGTAAAGAACACCTGAATTCAAAACCAGCCTCAATTCCTTATTAACTGTGTGACTCTGGATAAGTCAGCACCTCCATCATCCTCAGTTTCCTCAACTGTAAAATGGGGATCATAATAATATCTACCCTAAAGGGTTGTTGTAAGGATCAATAAAATAATATTTTCAAAGTATTTAGCATAACACTTGGTATATAGTAGGCACTTAACAAATGTTTGTTCCTTTATCTGTAACTAGGGGTGCTAGAGCAAATTGGCTTTCAAAATTAGGTTATTAATTTTCAATATAAACATTTATACTTCAGACATTGGCAAACTACAAATCAAGGCTTGATTTATTATTCTGTTCATTGTCTAGACTTGAGAAAGTGATGGAGAAAATATTAACAATGCAAGATTGTGTCAAAAAATGTGTCTTATGGGTCAATAAACATTTATTAAAGGCCTACTAAGTGTCAGGCAACGTGTTAAACACAAGACAATTAGTTTTTTGTTTGGGGGGAGCTGATGGAGGAGCTAGATGTTAAAGATTTACCAGCACACAACTATCTATGACTCAGAGTATTCATTGCCTACAAAAATGAGATGTTAGATAGCTTATCCAGGGTCAGCTTTTGTCCAGGACTTGGACCTACCTCTCCCAGATTTCCATGCTAAATTACTCATGGGCAAAATACCTGAATCCAGTATAAACTGCCTGCTATATTTTCAACCACACTGGTTTGTGGGGGAAGGTGGAGGCTAAAGACATCTAGATTCAGTCAACTGTAAAGGAAGGACAAGGGTAGCTTCCGAACCATTCCATTGTACCTCTTCCCAAAATTGGTTGGATGATTTCTTTTTCAAATCCAAATTCAAGCACAATTTGAATTGTAAAATGGAGCAAAACAGTTTGTTTTCATGCCTCTTACACGTTCTTTGCCGTGCACATTGTGGACGCTGTATAAATGTTAAGTCATAAGAATAATGTTAACAATAATCATTTTCCCCCTTTGGGAACCAAGCTTGGCCCTCCCTTCTTATTAGAGAAAAGCCCATCTACCTCCATGTTTCACCCTGAGGGAGTTATATTGGGTGCATGACCACACTTAGAATAAGAATTCATTTTTAGAAGTAAATAGTATAATCAAATATGGAGTTTCTGAAAGGGATTTCCCTCATTTATTAGACGCTTAGCCATTAAAAGGCCTGGAGTTCTTGTTAAAGGTCTTATTACTTACTTTTTTAAATTATTGCTTTGCTTTTATTATTCCTGTTTATTACTGCTATCGTTTTATTATTCCTACTTAATAAATGCTTGAAAATAAAGCTTTACTGAGTGCCTACCCTTTCTGGATTCTTCATTCATTTAAGTTCCTCCTCTGAAAAGTTGAACCTGAAATAAGACTAGCTCAAAGATTTCTCAAAGGGCAGTCTTCTTCAGTGACAGTGGAATTCTTTCTTTTTCATCTTGTCAAACATAATCACTCACAGATAAAGTCAATTTACTCTTTTGCCTTACTACTGGGCTATTTCCTTTTGCTGGCTGACTAACGTTTTCTAGGGCAGGTTGAAATTAATCATTCAGCACCCTGAGATTTTTCAGGCGAGCGAAAAACTGAAGCTTGGAAGCAACAAAATCCACAGTTCAAGCTGTAACTATGAAGTCCTCACATTTGAAAAGAATCATGTAACTAACTTAGAAAGAATAATTTTGGGATTTTCTTTGAATAGCCCAAGATCACAAGTGTTTTCATGGCAGAAATTAGGAGGTTTAGTTCATTTGTTACCTAAGTAGAAACTCTGGGTATTAATTATTCCTGAACTCGTGGTAGGTTAGATCCAATGAGTGCTACTCAATGTCGAGGAAATTCACCATCCATCTTTTCTCTCGGTTCTCCCTAATCCCCGTGCAGACCCCCAAAGAAATTCTCCAGGCCTTCTATTTGAATTTTCTGTCTAGGTAGTTCTAAGAGCCTTAAAGCTCTTCCTTTATTTTGGTGTCTGATTTTTTATTCTCCTGGACAAGGTTTTACAGCCCATCATTTAAGCTTAAAAACCCAAGTACTCTTCCCTCCAGAGTCTGGCGTCATAAATTCTTAATTAGTCAGACGCTTCCCCTTCTCCAAAGAGAATCCCATTCTGGATCCTCAAGATCAGAGAGCAGGACTGGCTTTTCCTATGCACAGGAATATATACTGGACTCCTTCAGAGGAGCAGAGTGGGCCAAGGCCCAGTGCCTGGGCCAGCCAGCCAGCATACAAGAACAGATGTCAAGGGATATTGGCTGCAAAGAGTATCCAGAAATAAAGTAAAATTGCCCTGTCCTTTTAAAAATGGAAAATGCCTTGGCAGGGTGATATATTATTTGCCTGGCTGCATTTTCTCTCTGTCTCCGTCAAGGCTTGAAAAGTACTGGCACTTCTGCCTTCTCAAGCGGAGCTCGGTGTAACTGGACCACATCTAATGCCTGCACGATGCAAATGAAGATTGAGACTGTTGTTTCCTTTGATGTGTGTGACTAAATGCTCAGAGGGGATATTTTCCTTTGGAGCCTCCAGAGGATGAAGCTTCTTTAAAAATACCTGTTGGCTTCCTGTTTTCATTGACAATTGAAGTCATTCCTGAGCTAGAGACTAAAGCTGGAACAGTCATGATGGATGTCTTCCTCTGAAAAAAAGAACAGAGAAGAATACTTTAGCTGTGTTTGCAATGATTGTTAGAGTTCTTCAGGGAATCAAGAAACACAGAGGGCACATTAATGGTGGGCATTTTGCAATGGCTATCTCAGTCCGGGAACCACATCTGAGGGGTGTGTGTGTGTGTGTGTGTGTGTGTGTGTGTGTGTCCCATTAGTAAAATGCATTGGGGGGGGTCAGAATTGGGATTTACTTCCTCGGAACCAAGAAGAGTTCTGAGCTCAGGAAACTGGTGGAGTTCACCTATTGTAGGTGAAGGCTAGAAGGATAGAGATGGAAGTTGTATTGATTGGCACAAGAAAGCAGCCTACTTATCTGTTGACCATTCAGTTCCTACATCTAGTCTTTCCTGCCAAGAACTCATGAGATTTTAACGTTGGCAGAGAATTGCCCATCTACACCGGTGCTACTAGAATCTGAGATCCTCTCTGTATCAAGAATGCCTCTGAAGCCAGGATACCAAATAGCCCAGCTAAGAGCAGCCGAAAGTCTTTTAGCGCCTCCAGATAATGGTTATTTATGGTGGTTGCTTTATAATGATGATCAAGATAATTATAATCATCCTCAGTTAATATTTCTTGAATGCCCAGATTAAGTTAGGTATTATCTAAAATGAGACGGGAAAGTACGGCAAAAACAGCATTTCTATAGTACTTAGGGTCAACTTCATTTATTTTTAATTACTTTAAGAGATCTGTGATTGAATACATGCATGAGCGTGGTACAGATTGTAACCCAGTCTCGTCTTCTCATCCTGTGTGACTTTTGTCTATGTCCTCTAGAAAAACTTCCACAATGGGCCCACCCAATATTCTGGTGATTTTCACTTAGATCACATGATCCACACATAGGATCAATCATTCATCAATTACCCTTCATTCACCACAACCAATATAAATCCTTTTTATCTTCAATGATATTCTTTATGCCATTTCTTTTGCACAATTCTTCCCTGGTAGTATACTATTCATGTTCAACATGTGTCTTTCTATGGCCTTTTAGGTGATCTAAAATTTTAAATATTTCTTGTTTGAAAAGAATATTTGGGCATGGTAGATCATTCTATTTCTAGAGATGTTTAACAGATGATCATTACAAAGAGTCAATATGCTATAATTGAAAGAGAAGTAGATTGGGAATCAGAGGTCCAGATAATTAATAATAATAATATTAAATTTATAACTAATAATAATAACAACTTTGCAAATATTATATCTCATTTGATCCTTACAACATTGGAAGGTGAGTGCTTTTGTACAGAGAACAAAGCTGAAGCAAACAGAGGTTAAGTGACTTGCCTAAAGTCACATAACTGATTAGTGTCTAAGGCCGAATTAAAACTCATGTCTTCCTAACTCCAGTCTGGCTGAATAATTCATTCTAACTTACCTTTCTTTCTTCATCTTCCAGTAATACTTTGTATATGACAGCTAAGTAGCGCAGTGGCCACGGCAAAGATGCTGGAATGGTTGGTCATTTCCTTCTCCAGCTCATTTTACAGATGAGGAAATTGAGGTAAACAGAATAAAGTGAGCTATTGAAGGTCATTCAGCTAGAAAGTGTCTGGGGCCAAACCCAAAAAGCAGAGTCCTTCTAACTCCAGATTCAGCACTCTGTACACTATGGGGCCCCTTAGCTGCCCATAATCCCTCTGTGACTATCTCCACTTTATCCTGTATATATCTTCCTCGTATATGGTTGTTTATATATTGTCTCCCCATTCAGTTATGAGCTCCTTGAGGGCAGAGATTGCTTTTGCTTTTCTTAGAATTCCCAGTATTTGAAACAGTGACTGGCATATAATAGTTCCCTAAAAATACTTATTAAAAAATAAATAAGTAAAATTTTAAAACTTAAAAAAATTGCTTCTTGACTTGATAATCCTACAAATACCTTAAAAAGCAATGATTTTATAAGTATGTAAGTCTTCCCCAGGGCAGCTAGATGGCACAATGGATGGAGGAGTGCCCTACCTGGAATCAGGAAGACCTGAGTTTAAGTCTGACTTCAAAAAAATTACCATCTGAGTAAAACCTAATTTTAAACATTATATAAACTCTATACCAACATGATGTCACGGCAAATCAGCCTAATAAGATATAGTCACACTTTACTGTGCCTCTATTTTCAAATGGATACTTTGCTTTATTTTTCCAAATAGAGTCCTGTAGATCTGATTACAGATAGAGAAATGATATGCATTAACTTTTAATTCAAATCAACAAACATTCAAAGCAACAAGAGTTGTTATTTTGTGCTGAACACAAAGGCAATAATTAGAAAAAACAGCTCCTTCCTGAGGAGATACTATGGATATAGATAGCTAGATTTATACACACATATATACATACGCATATATATACATATATCCTTATATATACATATGTGTATACATGTATGTCTACATCTACACAGATGACATAAACACATGTAGATGTAAGTAAAAAATAATTTAAGGACAGAGTAAGTACAAAAAACTAAGATGAGAAGATTCCTTGGGAAATAGCATCTGAAATGTCCTTGAAATTAAGTTAAGGGTAACTTAGTTTACCAATTCCAATGTAATTTAATCTGGGATCTAGGATCCCTAATGAGTCCATGGGTAGATTTCAAAAGATCTTTGAATTAGATTTTTTTTAATAGTTTGAAACTATGTTCTAACATAATTGGTTTTCTTTATAATCCTACATCTTTTATTTTGTGTCTTTAGAAACAGTAGTCTACAAAGGGGTTCATAGTTTTCCTGAAACTGCCAAAGGAGTCCATGACATAAAAAGGCTTAGAGGAAGGATGCTGGGGAGAGGGGGAGAAGTCACAAATTCAGAGCTAGATTTAGATTTTAATTCAACTCTTTCAGAGAGATTTGTCCAGAGGCACAGTGCTACTGACATCTAAGACAGGATTGGAACTTGGCTCCTTCTGAGTCCCAATACCAGAGTGCCCTCATTTTATAGCTTTTCAAGACCAATGAATTCTGCCTCCATAGTGTTTCTTACAATCACCACCTCCTTTTCTTCCATTTCTCCCTCCACTCTAGCTTATTGCTTCTCATCTTTTCTAACAGTGTCCCTATTTCCTTCCTAACTTCCCCACCCCCAACCATCACCACTCTATATAATTAAGTTAATCTTCCTAAACCAAGATTCCACCCATTTGATACAATTCAAAAACTCTCTCCCTATTGCCTGCTGAATTGAGTCCAGATTCCTTAACTCAGATTCAAGGCCCTTTGTGATTTTATCCCAACCTAATTCTCTGTTTTTATGTTCTAATCCTTTATATAGGCAGCTAGGTGGTGCACTGGTCTGGAATCAGGAAAACCTTAGTTAAAATCCAGCCTCAGAAATTCCTAGCTGTGTGACTCTGGAAAAGTCACATAACCCTATGTGCCTCAGTTTTCCTCATCTATAAAATGAGCTAGAGAAGGAAATGGCAAACCACTCCAGTATCTCTGCCAAGAAAATCCCAAATAGGGATACAAGGAATCGGATGTGACTGAACAACAATACCTCATACAGATCTTAAGCTGTAACCAAACTAAATAAGATGTGCCTTTGAAAATACTTTTTCTTCAGCCTGGAATGCCTCCTCTTCCATCTCCACCTGTCCAATTTCCACCCATCTATCAGGGCTGAGCAAAGATGCTGTCTGCTTCATGAATCTTTCTCCTTGCCCTTCAATCACTTGTTTTTACCTCTCATGGCAGTTATATTCAGTCTTATATTCCCTCTGTGTATGTCCATCTTGCCTCTTTTACTACTAATAATGACTGACATTTACATAGCACTTTTAGTTTTGCAAAGCACTTTACAGACTCTCATTTGATTCTCACAACAACCATGTGAAGTGGGTGCTACAAATGTTATAATCTCCATTTTACAGATCATAGCTTTAGAGGCGAAAGGGACCTCAGAGGCCATCAATCCAGCCTCTCACTTTACAGATGAGGAAACTCAGGCGCTGAGAAGTTCAATGACTCGATCATTCTCTAATAAAGAAGCAATGCAAAGATATGAACAAATAGTTGTCTAAAGAAGAATTGTAAACTTTTGACAACCACTGGAAAGAATGCTCCAAAGCATCAACAATAAGGAAAACAGGAATCAAAATGATACAGAGGTTTCACTTTGCCCTTAACAAAAAAGACAATAACAAGAGGTTAGAATATTCAATATTGGAGGGGTTTTGAAAATACGGCCAACTTATATATTGTTAGTGAATCTTGAATAATTCACACCCTCGTGGAAAGCAACTTGGAATTGTACAAATGAAGTGACTGAAATGTCCAATAATTCCATTCCTAGGCGTATACCCTGAAGAAGTCATTGACAAAAAAAGAAGCTCTCTATATATATTTAAATATTTACAATGGTACTTTTTATGGTAACAAAGAACTAGAGACAAAGTAAATGTCTCTTGTTGGGGAAGGGCTTAACAAAATTTGGTATAAGAATATGATTTTTTCACATGTATGGTGAATAAAGAGAATCATGAAAAACTTACATGAACTGAAGCAAAGTAAAATAAAAAGAATCAAGGAAACAATATATTCAATGATTACAACAATATAGAAAGAACAACCACTACAAAACAAGGAAAAATCAATGTTACAAAATTACAATGAATAAGCATGGCCCCCCAAAAAGAGAGAAAAGATACTCCTTTGTTGTTGTCGTTCTACTTCTTTGTGACCTCTTTAGAGATTTTCTTGGTTTGGTATTCCCTTCTTCAGATGATTTTACAGATGAGGAAACTGAGGCAGCCAGGGCAAGATGATTTGCCCAGGATCAAATGTAGGATTTAAAGCAGGGCTCTCCTGGCTGTACCACTGGTTCTATTTCCACTAAGCCTCTCTACTTTTTCTTTATTAGACTTATAAGCTACCTGAGGGCAAAGACTGTATTTCATTTAACTTTGTACCACCACCCCCCATAGTGATTGGCACATAATAAGAATTCAAATTTTGTCCTTTTCTCATCCTACCAGCCCCATTCACAAAGGCAGGTCAATTCTTAAAAGCATGGCTGGCTAATGGTCTCTTCAGGATTCTCAGGGTAGCCCTGGGGAATTAAGGATTTCTCTCTAATATTCTCATGAGTTCCCGTTTACATATTTTTCCCACTCTATCATTTAATCAGTTAACATCTCCTCAGCATCAATTAACTAGCTATTGATTAGCTTTTACAAAGAAATATTTATTGAGAAGGTATAGCAAGAACTGAAAAATAATCATATCCCAAACGAGAGTACCCTCTTCCCTCTACACATTTTGGTCAGTGGAGAGCAAGAGTAGGTTTAAACATCCCCTTCCAGTTTAATTTTGGCTGTGGTACTGATGATAAATGAGCCACTCTTTTGCTTGAAATCCCCTGGTAGAACATAGTTTTTCAGCTAGTGCTATGGGTCAAACAGGTTGCTTCTCAAGGCTAGCTCCTCACAAGATTGGGCTACTGCTGTTAGCAGTATTTGTTGCTGAGGGGACTCCTAAAAGTACTCACAATCCTTTTGTGATGGGTTCATAAACCCATCCCCAGTGTCTCTAGAACTCATTCACCTAATATCAGAAAATAATAAACATGACGAAGAGAGGTGCCATGTGTCCAAGTGGCTTGAGTTGGGATAGGTCCCACAGCATCAAACAGCTCTCTAAACAGTTCTTTCTCCTTGAAAACCATCAGGGTAAAGATAGAAAATGTTCATCCTATTTAAGTCTTTTGTATACATCCTTAGTTTCAGCTCAGCAGCCGATTAAAAGGCTTTTTATCAATCATCATACAGTGAGCTGATAAAAAATAGATTATACCTGTACATGCTCTGAAGTGAGTAAGGAAAGAGTTTCCCATCTCACATTTGTGAAGCAAGTTTGCCAAACCTTTATGTGGATTGGCACTTAACTGGTTATAGTATGATACTCTAAGTAATGGGTATTCATTGGCCAGTCCCCCATTATATTTGTAAAATGAATGAGTTATTAAATAATAAGTCATTATTTGGGATTTTTTTTAATCAGGAGAGCTAAATAAAAATTTAGTAGAGAAAATTGTTCCTAATTTTTTATCACATCGTAGATATTTTGTCATTTGGAGCTTTTTTAAAAATGTGTTCATTTTCTATTCTTATTTAATATTATTATATGACTATTATAAATAATATCTAACATTTACATAGCGCTTTAAGATTTACAAAACTCTTACCCTACAACACCCCAATGATACAGGCAATACAAGTATGATGATTCCATTTTGCAGTTAAACTAATTGAGGCTCAGAAAATTAAAGTTTTCTCAAGGTCATACAGCTAGTAATATCAAAACTGTAACTAGAAGTAGGTCTTCTCTTCCTAAACCACACTTCTCTCAAATAAATAATTGTCTTGGATCCTTAGGTCCTATGACATATGACCTGGACTCAATACAATTTATAATTGTATGTTTCTTGCCTCTGGATTATGATGATCTTTCTACACTACACTATCCTTACCATAGACTGGCTGTCCTGGCTTCCAGACTCTTGAATGATCCTTGATAAAAGCCTACTTGTTCTTTATCCCTTTTCTGCACCACCCCCAAGGGACGTCTCTTCCTTAGATAGCCAAAATTCCCATATTCCCTTTTGATTCCTTGAAAAACTTCCTTTCAGAAAAAGAGCTGACAAACGCATACTTTACCTTTTTTCTCCATCAAGATATACTTCCTAAGAAGAATATGTAGTCACCTGGAACCAAGTTTCTCTCTAGGGCAGCTTATTCCCTCTCTAAAACTGGCTCTCCCTTCCATTGGTGCTGTCTAACTGGAACCTTTCCATCATGGCACCAGCAAACTGTCATCACACTATCTAGTGTTTACTTTTAATTTGCTCTGAAACTAGTAGAGATGAGAACAGCTACCAGATGAATTTTAATAATTTGGTAGCCAGTGACTTTTATCAAAGAACTGGAAACCAGCCAAATGACTGTCTTATTATTTCTTGATTATCACAATCTTATTCGGTGCATGTGCTGGAGGGAGAAAGGGAAGGGTTGATTTAGGTTTTTCTTTACTGTACGTGGGCAGTCCTACCTACAGCTGCTGAGTATTCAGAACACAGATGTGTCAGAAGCTGGAACTGTCACTAAGTGAGTAATACAAACCCTTTTGTGGTGGAAGATATTGCTGGATAATCCATTTGCCTTCTAATTTCCAGTCAAGGTTGGGATAGAGGAAGAGGGGAAGGAGAGGAAGTTTACTAGAAAGTTCAAGGTGAAAACTTTCTTCATTGTTTTTTCCCTTGTAAGCATCCTAAAGAGCTTCACAAATGTGATGATTTGCCCTGCTTAGTTAATTTGTACAAATGTAAGCTGTGCCCAATGCATCCAGTTATTCTGTCATGAGTAGCCAACAATTACATATATACAGTTGCCATGGCAAACATCAGAAAGCCCGTTGAAATAATGTAATTCTGAAGGACTATTATGGCAACGTTGGATCCCCCTCATTTTTATGTCAGCTGCAAAGTTTCATGGCAGACAAAACAGGAGTGAAGATGCCAAGTGGTGGTTGGGGATGGTGAGGGGTTAATATGTAGCCAGAGGAGAAGTATTATCTTGTTACAGGTTGAGTATATTATGTATTTGAAAAGAAAAACAAGAGCTGTGCAAAATAGAGACCTGCGAGTTCTTGTACAATCCTCTCTGATCTACCATGTATATAGGAATATCCACTCTATTTTGTATCTGTTAAGTTCAGAATTAAAAGAATTTTTTCTTACTTAAAGGGGTCTCGGGATGTTTCTATGGCTAGTATCATTTTCAGTACATAGGAGGTGCTTAATAAATGCTTGCTGATTGAGTGCTTATAACAACAACAAAAGCCCATAGTGAAAAGAAGTCATTTGGAGTCAAAGATCTGAGTTCAATCTTAGCTCTATACCATTTCCTAGGTGCACAATTCTAGTTTTATTTTCTTAAGCTTTAAAATGGGAGAGGGGGAGAAAATAAAACCTACCTCCCAAGTCAATCTAAAAGCATTTATTAAACAACAGCTATGTGCTTCCTGTAGAAGGCGGGATTTTAGCTGAGACTTGAAGGAAGCCACAAGGCAGAGATGAGAAGGGGGAGCATCACAGGGATAAGGGACAGACAGAGAAAATACCCCAGAGCCTAGAAACAAGAAACAGCAAGGAAGCAACTGTCAATAGATTGCTCAGTACATGGTAGGGGGTAAGGTAGGAAAGGTAGGAGAGGGTTAAGTTATGAAGGACTGTGAAGAACAAAGAATATTTGATATTTGATCCTGAAAATGATAGGGAGCCACTAGAATTTATTGGAGGGAGAACCATGGTCAGACCCAAGCTGGAGGAATGATTAATTTGACATCTGAGTTGAAGATGGACCAGAGAGAGAGTTTTGAGACAGGAAGACCAATCAGAAGATTGTGCAATGATCCAGATATGAAGTGACGGGGACCTACATCAATATGGCGGCCATGTCAAAATGGGATGCTCAGATGAGACTGTTTACCTTGATAAAAATCTCTGAAAACTTTAATATACTACATAAATATCAGCTATTATTACAATGCTAAATGCCCTTTTGGCTTTGTGACCCTTAATGTCTCGGTAAGGGTTCTTTCTGCTGGGGACTAAGAAAATCCTCCAAGCAATTAGCCCAATTTACAATTTCAAATGCATAATTACATGATAACTTTTTTGTTCAATGAAAGTTAGCAATAAAATCCAATAAGCTTAAAGGAAAGTGTCCCTTCAAAGGTGATCAAATGTATCAGACATGACCATTTGTTCAGACCGACACAGAGGTTCTTTCAGGGGTCATAATCTCCTTCTCCCTGCCCCCCCGTCCTGCCAATCCAAATAGCTTGAATACACCACAGCTTGGAAGATACGTTCTTAGAATTTAAAGAAAAGCAGGGATGGTCTGGAATTTTAACTAGGCTGTGGGTGCTGAGTCAGCATTTATGTAACAGATCATATTTTCTTCATATCAGCCCTCAGAGGCAAGCCACAGTGCTGTTCTCCTCCAGGTACAGAGAGGGAAATAATTTGCCCAGGATAACCCAGTGAGTCAGCAACAGAGACACTAATAGAATTCCTTCCATTTCCACTCCATTGCTCAGGCCCTACTTTCTGCAGGTAAAAATCACTTCCGGTTACAATGAGACTGGGGAAGGCTTGTGCCTTTCTTCTGAGAGAACTCTGGATGTAAACGAAGCAGTGATAAGACCCCATTCTGCATTCTGGTGGGGACTGCCTGAATTCCAATAAATGTCAGACAAGGGACTCTGAGAAACAGCACATTGTCTATAACGCCAATATTCTTCCCCTACTGCACCATCACCTAGGCTTCTGTGACAATCCAGTATCCAGTTGACAATTAAGTTGCAAAGGGGAATATGTAACAAAGATCCACCGTAAGCAGGGAAGGGTGAGATTTTGATCAGGGTCACTCTTGATTCTTGCAGGGAGGTCCTACAAACAGCAGATTGTGAGTACGGGGCATGAGCCTTTGCGTGGAGATATCTGAGGGGCATTTTCCCACAGAGTGTGGATGTGTCCATTGGCACCTGGCTGAACAGATCCAGAACTCCAGGTTGACTTCTTGTGACTCAAGAAAATTGCCTGACTGGGGCTCAGGAGGACAACGTCCTGGGGGGTGGGGAAGGACTTTTCCATACAAGCTGATGGACCATTATGTGAACCCTTTTTTAAACTCTTTTTATTCAAAAGCTAAATTTGCCCAAAACAGAGTAGAACAGATATGTGTGTGTGTGTGTGTGTGTGTGTGTGTATCTGTGTGTGTTTTAAAGAGTGACACAAAGGAAGAAAGAGAAAATCCATTCAATTATGCACTCTTCTCTACTCAAGGAACTGAAAATGGATAGTTAAGGTAGAAGCATGTGGGTGTCTCCTTGCAGGTAAACTGAGAGGAGAAATCCTGAGAATCCACTTTGCCCCTCACAGAGATACCAGCAGCTGGGGCCCTAGCAGATGTCCCACAGAAACGTTCCATGGCAGAGGCAGGGAAGTGTGTGCCCACTTAACCTGAAAGAAGTTTTTAGATGATGTTCAAGAACCCCAGAAGAGGGCAGATTATATTTCCCCAAGTAATGCCCTTCTAGCCAGAAAAGGAAGTTTTTTCCCAGGCAGTGCCAGCTTTGGGGGATGGCTCAAAAGTAACCCCAAATTTGAGAGCTCCTGAATTTGAGTGTTAGGGGAATGGATTTCTAGAGAAAGGAGAGAAATGTGTTGATGCAACATGCTCCTTAAAGAAAGAAAAGGATTGCCTGTTTATTTTTGAAACGTGTCCTACTTTGAATATTCAATGAAATAAATAAAAATATAATACAATATAAATTTTAAAAGAAAAAAAGAAAAGCATCCTACTTGAAAAGCAAAAACAATGAGTTATTTAGTCCAGATGGGTCCAATGGAAAAGGGATTGCTTCTTTGGTAGGCCCAAAACACATGTTTGCCTTCTGAGGGCAATCCAAAGCACAGAGAATTGCTATATGTGAAGGTGAAGTGTAGGATCCTATGGAAGGGACTGGAATCCACAAGACTATCAAAGGGATACCCAGATGGCAAGCCCACATCCAGTTCCCTTAGATGATAGGTGGATGGGAGATAATGGGAGATTTTTATGTGTTTCTTACCTATACACTAGCCATACTAGCTGTATGGTCATACTAGCTGTAGGACCCTGGGCAAGTCACTTAACCCTGCTTGCCTGAATTTCCTCATCGTTATATGAACTGGAGAAGGCATCAGCAAACCAATCTTCAACTAACTACAAGTCAGGGCAGAGCCAAAGAAGAAGAATGGTCTTCATTCTTCAAAGAGCCTTAGGAAGAAGGAAAAGACATTAAGCACCTTCTATATGTTAAGTACTTTACAAATTCTATCTCATTTGATCTGTATAATAACTCAGAGATAGATAGTATTATAATTCCCATTTTATGGGAAACTGAGGCAGACCCAGGTCAAATGATTTTCCCAGGATCACTTAGCTAGAACATGTCTGAGATTAGATTTGAAATTAGCTCATTCTGACTCCAGTTCTAGGGCTCTGTGCACTACTTACCCTGGACCATAGGTTATACCACTAGTGGGATGATGCTACAGCCTTCCTTTGAGAGAAAAGGACAATTCTTGGGCATCCCATCATGGGCAACATCAGCAGCCCATCCATATCTTGGTTGCAAATAGTTGGGCTAAAGCATGAAGTTACGTAGATGGAATCAGAAAACACCAAATGGTTTTTCCTGTTCTTTGTTCTTTTCCTCTTAAAGCATTTGGTAAATGATTTTTATTTCCTTCCTCACTTGTGGGACAATTACCATCTGTCTTCCTCCCTCTCGGTATCATGAGCCTTTTCAATCCCAGGTAGCCTAACGGACAAATGCCCGGTCACCCCTTCGCATGTTCGTAGGACCTGCCACAGCTGGTCTTTCTTTCCCTGGCGTAATCTCTGATTAGTCCAGGTCATCTTGTGATCAGACACCTAGTAATACTTGGAGGTTTGATATTAGAAGCTAACCAAAGCAATTAGACTGTGGGAGAAGCACTGCACAATTTCTCATTAGTAATGGCAGGATGCTAAAGCAAAGTACAGGCCAATCTGGACCTCCAAGTAAGCACTTAGAAACCACCACATGTACCAACCTCTCTGAAGGCCCCTCGAACCAGCCCCTCCCAACAGGAGCCCCTGCTGCTGCTACCTTGGGAACCATCACAAAACAAAGAAACAAAAACGTGGGAGTTTTGAGAGAATCTTTGAAGGTCTCCTGAGGCTGGAAAAAAGCAGGGAAAGAAGAAGGGAGAGAAAGATGGAAAGGAGGGAGGGAAGGAGGGAAAAAAGGGAGGGAAGAAGGGGAAAGGGGGATGAAAAGAGGGAAAAGGGAAGGAAAGAAGGAAGGGAGAGGAAGGAAAGAGGGAAAGAGGAAAGGAGATAGGGAGGGAAAGAGGAAGGGAAGGAGTGAGGAAGGGGAAAATGTGCCAAGTATTGTGCTAAACACTAGATATAGTTAATACTATTAACATACTAATATATTAATAAATTTAATAATATAATAAAAGATTGTCCCTGTCTTCAAAAAGCTTACATTCTAAAGGGGGGAAACAATACATTAAAAAGGGACTGAAAAACAAGTCAGGAGGAGGGGTGGGATAGAAAAGGCTGGCCTTCATAGAAATTCTTCTATCAAAAAATAGCCCCAATTTCCATTTTGCTGCCCAAAATTTTAGCTATTCCATGTTCATTTGAGTTAATAATCATTCTCTTTTAAAAATGCAAATGCCTGTGGGAGGGATGTCGGACCATTCATCATTTACACCTTAATATGAATTAGTTTAATCAGCTTGCTCTACCACCTGAGAACTGTAGGGAAAGGCTTCTTAGGGCAGCATAACATGGGGGCTGGGTACTTGACATCCTCAAGAGGAAGAAAAGGGATGTGGAAAGGGAAGTGGTAGGAGGCCAAAGGTAAAATCACCTAGTTCAAAACTCCGAAGACTAGACTCTGAAGGGGTGAGAGGAGGCAGATTAGGGGAAAGAAAGTCCTTTTCACCCTTTTCCTCCATATTACTTGACACCTTGCTCCCAGGACGAGCTTGTTCTTTCATTACTATAGTTTACCTACATTTGTAAGTTAAGTACATTTTTATGATCTGGGCTGAGAAACTAAGCACTACTTGTAAAATTATTTCAATGGACAAAAAGCTTCCAAACAATAAACTTTAGGCACACAACAAGCAGACTGCTTGCTCGTCCTCTAGGTCAAAATTGCTGCTTCTTTTTTTGAGGCAATTGGGGTTAAGTGACTTGCCCAGAGGATTAAATGTCTGAGGCTAGATTCGAACTCAGGTCCCCCTGATGTCAGGGCTGGTGCTCTATCCACTACACCACCTAGCTGCCTCCTGGGCAAAAGCTTCTTAAACTGTGGTTCTCAACCCTATATGGGGGTTTCATAATTGAAATGTGAGGGTTACAAGATTGTGATTTATTATCAGTAAATATTTGATTTGTATACATTTTTATATACCAATATACCCAAGATCATATAAAAATCTCTCAAGTAAAAAGAGGTCTCCAGTGGGAAAAGTTTAAGTAGCCTTGTTTTAGGTCATACAGCTACTTAGGAGGGTTGTGAGAATCAAATGAAATAATGTGTTATAAAGCATTTAGAACAGTGTTTGTATATAGTAGGTGCTTAATAAATGTATGTTTCCTTTCACACACACACACACACACACACACACACACACACACACACACACACACATCCCCATGATAGGAATTAGTTTCCTAAACATTAAACAGGATTTTCTAAATTCCACTTCTTTAAGGGAATATAAGACTTCTTATTTCTGTCAAATAACTGTCAACAATGCCCACAATCCATTGTAAAGATTTCCTTAGCTAAGTTTCCAAGTAGGGAACTCCACCTTCAAAGATGGGAATAGTCCTAGAAACTACCTGGATTTTTCTTCTCTGTTTCTGAGTAAGAGAATCAGAGTTAACCCTCCCCTCCCTCTACTCCCACCCCCAGCAAGTTCTCAGTCACCAAGTGAAAATGAACAGGTAACATAAAAAGTTAAGAAGGTGAGAGAACATTATTGCTCTTGTCAACAATAAAATCTCCTGCTGATCTTCAGTTGTGAAGACAGGCACATCAATTATTTATAGAATACAGATTGTTAAATATTAAATACTTGAGCCTGGGACAGTGTGAGGGTAAAACTCGGAGTGTGAACTTGTCAAAATCGTAAAAATGGTATCTCTGCACAAGGGTGGAATGCACCTACATTTATTGCTTCTTTTATTGCACTATAAATTAAGGGGAAAACTTATGGTGTGTCATTTTCAAGTTTTAAGTGATATGCATTATCTTAGTGACAGCATCTGTCTATATTTAACTCCGCTTAGCAAATAGCTACTGGCCCACTCATCTAGAACTATTAACTATTTATGCTGGGCAAGTAGCGAAATATAATGAATTCATTTATTTTACTCCCCATGTACCACTTAGGGAATAGGTGGGCTAGTTTTAAAATATATATGTATGTATGTACATATATATGTGTACATATATATATTTATGGGCTAGTAAATTTTTGTAGTTATTTGCAAGTCTGGTTTAACCTTTATCTAAAGATTTATTTTTATGATAGCAACAATGCTTCTTAAAGACTCCTAAAAGTCTCATTTAGCAGCAACTGATTTTAATATTTACATGATACTGACGTCTTTCAGCTTATCCTTTTTTGCCACCGGGCTAAATTTTTCATGCAAATTTTAGCCAGTTCATGCTCCATCACATAACTCTAGAAACCAGAATACCCAAGCATCCATTCAATCTGTCCCTGAAGGCTCATAGCCTCGGGAACCTGGTTTACCTCCCATAATAAAAGAAGGTGTCTTTTATTTCTCTTCTTACACATCATATTTATTCATCCGATGCTATTTCTCTCTCAAAAATGAAAAAGCAAATTCTTGAACTAGGACCACAAGTCCTTGCTACAAATACAGACTCTGTGGGCTAAAGTAGGAGGTCCTCTGCTCAATTTATGGGCTTAAGGATATAAATTATACATGAAATTAGCTTTTTTCCCCAAATGGCTGCTAGAATTATGAATGTTTGCATTAGCTTCTGAATTTTGGAATGAATTCTGCAAAAATCTCCACTTTGCTTAGAAGGCAAACTTGCCACTTTATCTTATAACAATTTAAACTTTGATTACGTCCTTTACTACTCAGGCCCTCCACAGAGATAGTAAACACAGTTTATCTGACCTGTAGGGTGAATAATTAGTCAAAATCATGGAAAAGCCATTGGAACATAGCAATGAAATCAATATATTGTTTTTATAGTGCATTTTCCCTCTGGGCAGTTCATAGTATTTTTACCAACTTGTATTCATTGCTTTGCCTGTCAGGCCTTGCTGAAATTGAATTCTGGTTGGAATTATTCTATTCATTTTAAAGATAGGAAAAACTGAGGTCATAAGATCATTGATTTAGAGTTACAAGTCTAATTCTCTCAATTTCTTTTTAACAGATGAGGAAACCAAGGCAAAGAGAAGTGTCTTACCCGTGATCACACAGCTAATAGCATATAAACTTCAAGTCCAAGGTTCTGGCCACCATTGCTCACAGGAGCCCGGTTTAGAAAAGAAGAAAAAAAAATTTAAAAGGAAAGGCAATACTGAGATGGGGGAAAGCAAGGGAACAGAAAAATGGCATCCCAAGAAGCATTTAAAAGAAGACAATTTGCTGGGGTGATGATAAAGAGAATGATGGTGGTGGTGGTGACAGCTAGCATTTATATAGCACCTCTTGTGGGCCAGACACTGTTTGCTAAACACTTTACAAATATTATTTCACTTGATCCTTAAACCTGAGAGGAATTGCTATTATGGTTATATCCACTTTACAGATGAGGAAACTGAGGTAAACAGAGATTATTTCCCTTGTTCCTTAAACAATTGCTATTATTGTTATGTCCATTTTACCAATGAGGAAACTGAGGTAAACAGAGAAATTTTCTGTTTACCTCAGAGATTGACTTATTCAAGATCACCCAGCTAGGAAGTATTTGAGAATATACCCAAGAAGGGTGGAGTTGGTGGAGTTAGCTACAGAAAGGGGAAAAACCAAGAAAGTTAAGGATGGGGAACATTGAGCCTCAATTATTTTTTTAACTGAATTTGCAGGGCCCTTCCCTTGGTGCCTTCATGGAAAGCTGTCTCTATTTCTTAGTTGCTGCAATGACTACTGTTGCCACCTGATCGCCTATTTATTGGCCGGAATGGTGGCTACTTGGATTCTCTTGGACCAGTCAAGAAAGAAAAGAATGTTTTGTTGTAATTGGAATGGGAAAAGAAATTACTTTGAAAATGATTTTTTTCATCATATTTTACACAACTATTTATGAACAGCCTTTTGTTCCCCAAGGCAGAGAGCACTCTTGGGAGCAGAGTGGGAAAATGCATAGAAAATGTAAGAGAACATTTGGGACTGAGGCTCAAATATCCAGCATGAATAACCCTCACCTACTTCTCTAAAGCCTTCCAAGAAAGGAAGAAAGGGAAGGAAAGCAGAAAGGAGAAAGAAAGAAGGAGGAAGGAAGGAAGAAAACACGTAGGGTAATTTTGTCCCAGATCTTTCCCTCCAAGAATGAACATAATAGATTTGACTTTTTACGTCGTGTGCCCCCCTAAGAAGCATAAAAGAAAGGTTACACTGGCATGCAGCTAAAAAAGAGTTTAATTAATCCCAAAGTGTGTGCTTCATTTGGAAAGTGCATCACAAAAGAATCCTGTGTTTACTGAACTAGATTCTTAAGGCCATTATGTCTCCACCAGTGACAAGATTTTTCTGAGGGAACGTCCTCCCTTGTGGTCAGGAAGGCACTGCCATTAAAAATAAGATCTACACAGGGAACAATGATGAAAGATGCTGAAGAGGCAGCCAGTCTCCCCTTGGCAGAAGTAATTGGTGCCCTGGCATTTGTGGAAAGATGCCTAAGTTTTCATCGTGCAGACTTCTAAGTTCTCCTATGCTGCCTTTGCCAAGCCTGGTGTTCCCCGGACAACTAACAAGAAGGGACCAGGGGATGGTCAGAGTCTGGCAGTTTCAGGATTCAGTGGCTGAGTAACAGCACTTCAGCTATCCTTGGGTTGAAGGCAACTCCTGCCCCATTCCCCCGTGTCAACAGACATGAATCTTGGCCACTCAGAAATTGGCTTTCTCCCATAATGACAGTTAGACTTAAACTGAATTGTACTTTTATAAATTAAGTATCTGATGAACTCAATCAATCATTAATCATTTGATTGATCCATTAAGCAGTTGTTAAGTATCTACCAGGTGGGAGACCCGGTATATGTCCAAGTTGTTGAGAAACAAAGACAGAAATCTCACCATCTCTCCCCTCAAACGGGTTTACAATCTATTAAAGGGAAACAACATGAATACAGAAAAGTAAACAAAATAAATCAAAATGCTTTTTTTTAATGGAAGAACAGTAGGAGAAAGGAACTAGGGTTCTTATAAGGTGACAAGGGAGAAGAGTACAAGAATGGAAAATACTGTAAATGTGTAAAGACCTCGAGGTGGGAGATAAAACCAGATATTGATCACAATTTCAAGTCGCTTGTTGAATTGGATTGACTGGTGGACTGGTGTTTCTGTTGGTCATACTAGGACACATTAGGATTTCAATCTCATTGACATCAACTTTATTCTAGCTATACATAAACAGTTTAGAAGCCTAGAGCAAGAGTTCATTCATGGACATTTGAGGACAAGCCCCCAGTTTTCCTAGTGACTATCCCTGCTCATGAGCAATGACTGTGAGTTTCTGGCCAGCACCAAAGAAGAAAGCACTAAAAATATTTAGTGGTCACCCTGCCAAAGCTCTACTGTGCTCAGAATGTACCAGACCAACATGGTACAGAATCTACTGAGAGTAAGAGAAATTTGATTAAATTAAGATATAAGTCCTTCACTCCTTCAGTTTCTTTTTCACTGGGGTATGAAGAGAAAAGAAATGGAGCACACAGTGCTACAAGAAATAGTGCTCTAGCTCTTCTCTATATCCCATCCCATGTTCCCCCCTAACCCCCTGCAATTAGGATGGTAGTATGATAAAGCAGTGAGATGGGAACCCTCAGAAGCGACAGACTGATTGTCCAATGTGGAGGTTCCTCTACCCTGCCCCTATTTTCCCACTTCAGCCTTAGGATTTGGTCCATTCTCCTGCAAACTTGTGGAAACTAAGACATAGGAAGAGTCATGTCCTTGATACTTCTTCCTAAACTATAGGAGCTAAATTTCAAGACACAAGAAAGTGATGGAGCAGAATGAGAAAGAGAAGAGAAAGGGAAAATAGATGAAATGGGGTACTCTGCACAAATGAAAAGACACAAAGTAGGCAACCTAGCAAGCCAGAAGATGTGTGATAGAGACACTTTGGCACAGATAGGGGCTGTTTGCTTTCTAGCAAAAAGAAATTCAGTGAATTGGGTGGTGGTATGGAGGTAGGAACTATCTATAAAGGACATATAACAGATTGATTTTATAACCATATTTTGCACAGGATTCTTATATCTCTTCAATATTTCCCATGGCTCCTTTTTTTTTTTGTTTTTTTGGCTGAGGCCTTTGGAGTTAAATGACTTTCCCAGGGTCACACAGCTAGGAAGTATTTAGTATCTGAGGTCAAATTTGAACTCAGGTCCTCCTGAGTTTAGGGCTGGTTCTCTATCCACTGCACCACCTAGCTGCCCGCCTCCCCTTTTAAGGTAATCAGAATTCATTGATTTGGCCAGGATCACACATTTAATGTCTAAGACTGAACTTGAACTCAGGTCCTTTTGATTCTAGAGCCAGTGCTCTGTATATTACACTAGCTGCCCCACCCATAGATCCTTGTTGGCATTTGCAGGATGGGTAGTAAGTACGACACTGATATCCATGACTTTTTCCTGTTCTCTATATGACAATAGAAACAAAAAGTCCCCCAGACACTGAATAATGAGACAAATGTCCCTTGGACACTTCAACAATGAACTATGAATCTCCCTGTTCTTGGAAACTAAATTCTGATACTAAAAGGGGCAGGAGGTTCTACTTGGTCGGAGATGGTCTGAAGAAAGGTATACATTCGTGCAATAAATAAAATTGTGTCTGTGATGTGCGCCCACATTATTCCTGCTGGAATTTCACTAGTACTCTATTGGTACTCTATTTCCCTGAAAATTAAAATTACTGAATTCACTTAAAAAAGCTTTAAACCTCAGTGATAACCTAATGGATTTATGCCAGATTGTTAGAATGGGAGGAGGAGAGTAGGAGGGAGGAAGCATCAAAGCTAGCTAACATGTATCCATAGTTTCCTGTGGAGACAAGATGCAAGACAAATCATCGGCCCCCCAAATAAGGGCTGATAATAGAAACTGTTGCCAACTCAATCTTAACTATGGCTGTAATCTCAGCTCCACTATTATCAAATCTGGAATGGTGCCAGTGCATAATGTATTATAACTATACAGTAAGTTATTCAAATTATGATCATTTCAGTAACCATTTTTTATGAGAAAATAAATTTTAAATAATAGCATTTTAAACTTTTTATGGTTACATTTGTCATGTGACCTGGGACAAGGTATATTTTTGCACTAAAATGGGGCACGTTAATTATCTCCAAAGTAACACTCAGTAACTTAACATAACCGGGATGAAAGGACAGGATGTATAGCACAGGTACTTTTTCTGCCATAAATGCATAGAGATTAACAGGCAGAGACAAAAATATAAAGATAAAATAGTCCTAAGAGTCAAAAATTGGTCCCCCAGGAGACCAAGTAGTGAACTACCTGTGTGACCTTGGCCAAGCAGTTTAGCCTCCCTGGGTCTCAGTTTATTTATCTGTAGAACAAAGGAATGGATTAGATTTTTTTGAGGTCCCTTCCAGGCTTGGATCTAATTTGTCTTACACCCTGAGGTTTCATCCTATAGTCCTCTCAAGAGCAAATAGAATATTTTAAGATGTAATCCATATTTACCCCTTTGACCTTTGCAAAAGAAAGAAAGAAAGAGAGAGAGAGAAAGAGAAAGAGAAAGGAAGGAAGGAAGGAAAGAAGGAAGGAAGGAAAGAAGGAAGGAAGGAAGGAAGGAAGGAAGGAAGGAAGGAAGGAAGGAAGGAAGGAAGGAAGGAAGGAAGGAAGGAGTTGGCATTATTTTATTGGAATGAAGCCTCTATATTTTGGACTAGCTCTTCCATATTATAGTGCAGAGTACTTCAAAAACTGGTCAGAACTAATTTCAGAGACACCTGGAAAAACTTGTATGAACTGATGCAAAGCAAAGTGAACAGACCCAGAAGAATAACTTATAGAATAACATTGTAAAGATAAACAACTTTGAAAGACTTAAGAACTCTGATCAACACAATACTTTAGTACAATTCCAAAGGACTCATGAGAAGAATTCTAACCACCTCCTGACAGTTGATAGACTTCAAAGGGGAGATTGAAAAATGTATTTTGAGTCCTGGCTAATGCAGGAGCTTATCTGCTTGCCTGTGGTTATTTGTTATTTTCTTTCTTTTTCAATGAGAAAGATTGGGGTGGGAAAAGTTAGAGAAAATCTAGTGTTTTTTTTCTTATTCCCTATATGATAACAGTAACAAAAAATCCTCTATATGCTGAATAATGGGACAAATGTTCCTTGGACATTTCAATAATGAATCACGAATTTTCCTCTTCTCTAAAACTAAGGGTTGGTTTGATACCAAAAAGGTCAGGAAGTTCCACTTGGTCAGAGGTGATCCGAATTAAGGTATGCAATAAATAAAATATATCTGTGACATGTGCCAGACTAGATTTTTGTAATAAAAAATGTTAGTTTAATTTTTTAGAGGAAGAAAACATTTGGTCATTAGTACAATATCACATACATAGAAGTGTAGCTTAGAATTCAGGGTTTCTTCTAGCAGAATTAGCATAGCCCGCTATCCCAGAGAAACTAGATGTCCAAAAGACTAGAACTATAGCACTAGTTAGCTACATGACCCTTTTTTACACCTGCTTAGGGGGAAAGAGAAAAATAGATTTCACAATTTAGCACACACTCATCTACCAGAATTAAGAATTTGAAGTTTGGAGAATCTTAAACAATCATTTTTGCAACCCAGCATGGGAAAAGATATATGAGAAGAGACCACACTAAGGAAACAATGAAAAATCACCAATACCTGGAACCCCAGAGGGGAATATCTCCAGTGCCTATAACCAGCTAAAGTTCATGCTTTGTGTAAAGATCAAATGTAATTGTTGTTTAATGAGTACGGGGTATATTTATTACACTTCACCTCCCTCCAGCCTCTTCTTTCATCCATTTCTTCCTCCTCTCACCAAGAAAAGGTTTATGCTGACTAATTTAATGGGGGGGAAATCCAAAGTGTAGTTATTACACACTGAGAATTATAATAGCAAAAGAAATATCTATGACAACTGATCAAAAACATAGGAAATCTATAGAGAATCTTTGATGAAACATAGTCACTGAAATAGATGATACTGGGCTTATGAAAGAAGATATGGAAGGAGTCGCATATGAAGCAGAATTATACATACTGAAAGAATAAGGAAGTTTATATCTTAGCTCAAAGCTCATCTCTGGCAGGATAAATGAGTCCACCTTAATTCCAGAATAATACTTGCTTGTTTTTCTAAGAAGATTCAAAGATCTAAGATCCAGAAAGGAAAGGATGGGAAAGAAAAGACTTGGCTCTGGAGAGCCTTTAGCATCAAATATCTAGAAGAATTCTCTGAATGTCTACCAGTTTCCTGTAATGAGTATAATGAAACACTGCCTTCCTTCCCATGACCTCTTGCTAGACACTGTACTCTTTACAAAAGAATAAAGCTGGAGAAGATGGGGTTGGAGGAGGTATGGAGAGGTATGCAAAAGAGACCTAGAGAGACCAGATAGCAGACTGTACCAGTAACTGAACTGTGATCTTGGAGTAATAAAAATGGAAAGAAGCAGAGAGATGCAAGTTATATTCAAGTAATGAGTATAATGAGACACTCCCTTTCTTCCCATGACTTCTTGCTAAAGATTGCACTCTTTACAAAAGAATAATTAAAACTAGAGGAGATGGGGATAAGGGAGGCATGCAAAGGAGAGTCAGAGAGACCAGATAGCAGTAACTGAAGTATGTTCTTGGGGTAGTAGGAATGGAAAGAAGCAAAGGGATGTAAGTTTTACTCAAGTATAAACAACAGAACCCAGAAAATGATTGGATGCAAGGAATAAGTTGAAAGGGAGGATTGAAGGAGACTGATTGGAATAATAATGTCATTAGCAGATATTGGGAAGTTAGTGGGTTTAGAGGAAAGTTGATGGGTCCGATTGGGACATATTGAGTTAAAGGAGTTGGCCAGTAGAGATGTACAAGAGATAGCTGGCAGTTTGGAACTAGAGCTCTAGGTAGAAGTTGACTAGGGACAAACTTCTGCATGTCATCTTCATAGAGATAAGAGTTGACATATGGAAATGGATGGGATTGTCAAGGGAGAGTGTGTATAGGGAAGAGACAATGAAGGACAGAGGTTTTAGGAAAACAGTGCATTTAGGCAGCAGGAGGAAGAAGTGGAAGGAAGCAAGGGAAGTTAAAAAAAAAAACCAATCCAGTGATCAGAATCAGAGATATGACATTACTATTATAACAAAGAGAATGACTGAGAGAATAGTTTTCAGTGCAGCAGAAAGGAGCTGGAAATGATTTCTTGATAAATTCATTGATTTCAAAATTCCTGACCAGATCTAAGATGGCAAGTGTCCATATCTGTATCACATATGAAAACAAAATAAAGTTCCTTTGTACTTAGAAGAGAAATAAATAATGCAACAAGAAACTTTACAGAAGCATTGTAAGAGCTGCCTCTGATGAATTGGGAGATGCAGTATATGTATATATTACATTTTAGAAGTCTTAGTTTTTAAAATTGAGTTTATTCTTGGGAATTATCACTGTTCTAGGAAACAGATAAAATTAACACAAGGTTTGTTTACCCAGCTATTTCTTGAACAAAGACATTTCATTTTTCTTTAGTTTTTAGACATTTCAAAAAAGTTAGTAGTTTTCCATTCTGAGATGTCATTCTTGCTGACATAACTAACAGCTATCCAGTAGAGTAAGAATTCTTTTTCCCCAATTTTTAAACATTTTTATTTAGAGTTTTGAGTTCCAAATTCTATCTTTTGCTCCCTCCCTCCTTCTCTTCCCCTCGCTGAGATGGTAAGCAATCAAATATAGGTTATATATGTGCACTTATAGAAAACATTTCCATAGTAGTCGCTTTGAACAAAAAAACTCAAACAAAAAAGAAAAAATGAAAGAAAGAGAGTGAAAAATAGCATGCTTCAATCTGCATTCAATAAATATCAATTCTTTCTTTGGAGGTGGATAGTATGCTTCATCATTAGTCCTTCAGAATTGACTCTGGATCATCATATTGCCGAGAATAGCTAAGTCGTTCACAATTCATCATCAAACGGTATTGCTAATACTGTGTATAATGTACTCCTGGTTCTGTTCACTTCACCATGGAACATTTCATGTAGGTGTTCCCAGGTTTTTCCAAAATCATCCTACTTGTCATTTCTTATAGCATCTTAATATTCCATTATATAAACCACAGCTTATTTAGCCATTCCCCAAATAATGGGCCTCTCTTTGCTTTCCAATTCTTTGCCATCACAAAGAGAGCCACTATAAATATTTTTGTATAGAGAGATTCTTTTCTTGGGTATCTTTGGAATATAGACCTAATAGTGTTATCCCTGGATTAAAGAATATGCAGTTTTATAGTCCTTTAGGTATAGTTCTAAATTGCTCTCCAGAATGGTTGGATCAGTTCACAACTCCACCAACTATACACTAGTAATCCAGTTTTCCCATATCCCCTCCAACATCTAATATTTTACTTCTTTGTCACATGAGTCACTCTGATAGGTGTAAATGGTACCTCAGAGTTGTTTTAATGTATAATTCTTTTATTAATAGTGGTTTAGAGCTTTTTATATAACTATAGAGAGTTTTGATTTCTTTGTTGAAAACTGCTTGTTCATATTCTTTGACCATTTGTCAATTGGTGAATGACTTGTATTTTTATAAATTTGACTCAGTTCTCTATAAATTTAAAAAATGAGGCCTTTATCAGAGATACTTGGTTTTTTTTTTCCCCCTGAGGCAATTGGGGTTAAGTGACTTGCCCGGGGTCACACAGCTAGGAAGTGTTAAATGTCTGAGACTAGATTTGAACTCAGGTCCTCCTGACATCAAGGCTGGTGCTCTATTCACTGCACCACCTAGTTGTCCCTATCAGAGATAATTGTTACAAAAATTTCCCCAGTTTTCTGTTTCCTTATAATTTTGGTTGCATTGTTTATCTTTGTGCAAAAAACTTTTTAATTTTATATAATCGAAATGATCTATTTTATATTTTGTAATACTCTCTATATTTTTTGATTCAAAATTCTTCCCTTATCTATAAATCTGACAGATAAACTATTCCATGCTCTCTTAAGTTACTTATGGTATTATCCTTTATATGTAAATCATGTGCCCATTTTGACTTTATCTTGTCATACAGTGTAAGATTTTCAGAGTAAAAATTCTTAACCTTGCTTTCTGGCACACTTTAATATAGTCTGAGTTTTAAAATGTATAACTCTCCTCCCAAAAAACCCAGCTTAGATTATAAAAGAAATTAATTATATTGAAATAAAGATGTCATTTTTCTCCCCATGCATCCCTGAAAATCTATCCATAGATGCCTTGAGCTAAAGAGCATGAAAATCTTTTTCCCTCAGTAACCAGAATTTTAGCAAGATCTGTGAAAGTTAAAACATGAGCTGAGCTTTGAAGGACAGATAGTCCATAAATAGGTGAAGAATGGAAGTACATTTGCAGAATTATAGACGTTAAGAACTGGAAGTGACTCCAGAGGCTATCCTGGAGTCACCTAACAATCTCTCCACCAACATCTCTGAAAAGTCACCATCTAGCCTCCATTTGAAAATCCATAGTGAGGAGTTTCTACTACTTCCCAAGGTGATTTGTTTTCCTTTTGGCAGTCCTCCTGGTGGGATTTTCCTACCCTTTTGTGGCAAGGGTCCCCACCCCATTCTACTAGTACAGACCATTCCCATTGAGAAAGCTCAAAGTAAATGAAGATGGCAGCAATGCTATAACTTAATCTCTGCAATGAGTAGTATTTGAGAGTTACCTGGGCAGAGGTGACTTGACCAAGGTCACAAATTCAGATGCATTGAATACAACTCTTTTCAACTCAGAAACTAGCCCTTTACTACATCATGCTGCTTCTCTACTTTTCCTTTATGCTTAATGAAAATATGCCTCTTAGTAATGTCTGCCCACTGTTCCAATTTCTGCCCTTTGGGGCTAAACAGAATGAAACTGAAGTCAGCTATCATTCCTCCTCCATGAGGAGCCTTCTTTTCGCCACTTCCTAGGCATCTCCAAGCTACCACCTCTATCCCTCTTTTCAATTCTAAATCCTTTATGTGTGTGTTGTCTTATATTATTACAGTATCCTATGAGGAGAAGGACTTATATGCTTGTATTTGTATCTTCAGTATATTATGTCCTCTGATAGAATATAAGCTCCTTGAGGGCAAGACTATTTCATTTTTGTCATTGTATCATCAGGACCCCACACGGTGCCTTACACATAATGAGGGCTTATTAAATGCTTTTTTCTTCTTTCATTCACCATGCTAAAGATCCCCATTTTCTTCAACAGCATGAGCAAAAGACTAGTATCAAGGTATACAAGGCATGTATACAGGATTTGAAAGGTGGGTTAGAGTCACATTGAGCAGGGATTTGAATGTCTAGTTAAGAAATTTGGAATTTATCCCATAGACAATGGAGATTTGGGGGTCGGGTATGGGAGGAAGCACGGGGTAATGAAAGCTGCATTTTATAAAGACCAGCCTGCTTGATATATGGGCTAAAATGGGGAAAATCTAGGGATAGGAAGACACATTTGGAAGTTATTATAAATCATCTAATTAGGAAGACAAGGCTAATAAACATCTGGCAACTAGAAAACAATGTAAAACATTACATAGTTATTGTTGTTCCTGTAACCCTTCATTCTCCAAGAAGAACAAAATGGCATCACTATGTTAGCGTCAACTTACAATGTGTCCAGCTGTGGCTGGTCAATATGAGCTTAGAATGCTTTGTCATACATCAGGCACAAATAGTCCATTTGAATATTTAGGATTCTCGAACTCTGGGCATCTTATGTTTGTTTTGAGTTATTTCAGTTCTGGTTTGCCATCTCTTCACATCATCTCTTCAAGCAAAATACTTGCATTCAACAAATGCAACATCCCCAAGGCAAAAAAAAAAAAAAAAGATTAGTAGAAGAATTAATATCAACAAATTAGAGTGCTTCTTTGACAGAAAAGCATATTGCTAACTTGCAGGGTACATGAGCCAACACACAGTTGGCAACAGTGGGGCAGAAAAGGAGTGGGTAACTTTCAGAGATTCGATGGACTACACTATTCATTCATATAAGTCAGAACACTTGTGAACATCAAGACTGGTTTGATGAAAATGATGGCGAAATTCAGAAGCTGCTAAATGAAAAATGAGAACTCCACAGGATGTACCAGCAGTTTAGTTCATCTATTTCTAAGAAAGTAGCATTCAATTCCATCAAAAGTAAAGTGCAAATGAAACTTAGATAGATGCAGGATTCTTGGTTCAATAAGAAGGCAGTTGAAATTCACTTATATGCTGATAGTAACAATCCAAAGTACTTTTATAATGCATTGAGACTATTTATGGACCAAAGACCTATGGAGCAGGAAGAGAAGGGAAAAAGGTTGGAGCTTATGAATTGTAAAGAATTTTTAAAATTAGAGGAGTTTAATTCTAAAAGAAATAGTGAATCACTGGAGGAAAGTCATTGAGTAGGGAAGTCATAAATGAATAGAGTGTCTTTTAGGCAAATCACTTTTATTGCTGTACAAAGGATTGAATGAAGTGGGGGAAAATTTGAGGCAGAGAAACCAATTAGAAGAGGGACAAGATGAGAGGTGTTGAAGGCCAAAAATAGGATGATGGCTGTTCGAATGGAGAGGAAGGAACAGATGCAAGAGAAGCACAGATGGCAAGATCTGGAAACTGATTGGATGTATGGAGCGAGGGAGAAAATGTTAATGTTGAAAACCAGGGTGACTGGAAGGATGGTTGTATCCTTGACAGAAAAAGTAAAGTTCAGAGGAATGGTGGATTTGGAGGGGAAAGTAATTATTTTTGTTTTGGCAATGTTGAGTTTAAAATATCTACAACACATCCTATTTGAAATATCCAAAAGACAGAAATGCATGATTAGTTTTCCCCCCAAGACAGTGCCAAAGAATGTAGTTGCCCCAAGACAGAAGCCAAGTCAAGACCTTGAAGGCTAAGAAAGAAGAGTTAAAAAGCTACCAAAAAAAAGTGGGGTGGGAGGGAAAAGAAAATCTGAAGATCTTCCACCTTTTATCTACCCAAGTCATTTCAACTTCCCAAACATCTCAAGTATCCTTAAAAAGTGCATTGGGAGAAATAAGATCAATCACCATACCATGAAGTTTCTTTTCAGTCTGCCCACCAAGAAGATTTTGGACACTAGCACTGTGGTCTTCGTTGTGTATATCAAGGCCAACAAACATCAGAACCAATAAGCTGGCAGGAAGTTGTATGAAATCCAAAGCTGACATACTGATCAGGCTTGAGAGAGGAACAATGTCTACTATTCCTGCTTTGGACATTGCCAATAAGACTAGGATTATCTAACATGTCTGACTAGTTACTCTCTATGCAATAACATTTTGCAATATACCTGTAAAAAAAATTTAGACATGTATGACTAGAGCTCAGGAGGGAGATTAGAGATAAATGTATAGTTTTGGAAATTGTTTGCATAGAGATAATAATTGAACCTCAATGGGGTTTTGCATATCTCATCCAATATGGAGAACATCCATGTGGAAGATCCCAGGGACCTGATTCTTGAAGAAGATATTCTATGTTGACTTACCACTTGATTGGAGAATTGCCTCTATCCATTGACTGTACAGCTGAAGCTGTGTGCATCTTTAAATCTATCTGAACAAGGAACCATCATCTCTCTTTCCAGTGGCATCCAACGATAAAGGACTATTTGTGGGTTCTTGATAGACATATCATACAATAAGCTGGCTAAGGAAGGAGTATATTCCCTTCCTCTTAGGTCCTTTGGCCCCAAGAAATGGCCTTAGAGTTATGGTCTTATTTTGTTTGTCTTTTGAGTTATAGGTTCATGAAGCAGAATCTAAGACCTGTGAACTCAAATTAAGGCTGGAAGGAGTTACCTGGAACTTAGTGGGACTAATATTACATAGAAACTGAGCTAACTTGCAAACTTAATCCCCCTCTCTCCTAAGGGTCTAAGGTGATTACAGAAGATATCATGCCCCATGAGGTGTTGGGGACAGAGAAATGTTTGTTTATTCTTGCTTTGAAGTAAAAATTATTTATCATAAACTAATTTGATTGTGAAATAGTTAAATGGAACTTGGGTATGTATTCCCATGAAATTGGGGGAACACAATTCATAAGGGTCTGAGTCAAGGACTTGTCAAAACAGTTAAATTACTATTTGATAAAACTTCAGGTTTTCAGTGATCATAGATATCAATACAAAAAGCAAGGGAGAGAGGAATAAGTTCATAAGTGACTGCCTGCTTGGATATGGTAACACTTCTAATGGAGAATTACCTAGAGGCTCTTTGGCCCTTCCACAACCTCTCAGAACACTGGAGACTTCTGAGAAAGAAACAGAAGTGGCCAGACAGTGGGAGTCAAATGCAGAGTTGAAGAAATTACCAAGTGAGAGAGAATTGAGAGAAGACATGGGAACAGGAGGAAAAGGGAAGGTAATGATGTCCAAAGCAGAAGAAGGTAGACCTTAAATGTTAAGAAGAATGTAGTTATGAGCAGGATTGGGAAAACAACAGTCACAAACCTCGGGAGCCAGAACAATTCATTCCTAGACAAAAATCCCCACTACAACATATGTGACAAATGGCCTTTGCTTGAATACCTCTGATGAGAGGAACTTTGCCTTCTCCCAAAGCAGTGTCCATCCTCTCCATTTTTGGAGAAGTCTAATTTTTTTTTCCTTCATGTCAAGTCTCTATCGCTTTAGCCCTTGCACTGGCTACTCCTAATTCCACTTGAGAAGGCATATATTTATTGGGAAACAAAACCACTAAAGCTGGGAAACCCAAGGCGAGTCCCCAAAAGTGAGTTTCATAAAGGAGTGCATTCACTGCTGAGTTCCTCTTTAGCAAAACCTAAGAACTTGGATAACAACTCCATCAGCAGTGTTATCTTTGAATAGGGCAGATTGAACTACAAATAAATTGATCCTGAAGAACTGCCCAAACAGAATGCTGAGAAACCAAAATGGCACGGAGCACATTTCTGATGATTAACCTTGGTGAGCAGGGACTTGTTCTTTGCATCTCATGCCTGTGGCAACAAGGACATCTAGTTGAACAGCCTCTGAGTGTCTCTAACATGCTTCTGTGAACTTATTCTTCATTATTTCCAGTCACTCACCTATCTAGGGAAAATAAAGGGAAAGCTCAGGGCTGGAGTAGCAAAAGAAAATGATATCTTCTGTCACACAAATAACAGTGTGTTTTAATATTCCAGATATTTAAGACTTTTCATTGTTAGATGAACCCAAATAACAATCCAGGAAACCCAGACACTGCAGAATAATGGAAAAATGTAAAAAGCCAAATAAAAAAATACTAGCATTCAAAGCAAGGATGAACATGAAAAATCAATCTACTCCCACAGATTACACAGGAAATTCCCAAGGGGACTGGCAGATTTTGGAAGAGAAAAAGAGATTATATTTTATGGAAGTAGATACAATAACCATTCTCTTCCCATAAAGCAAGTGATGGAAGATTGTCTCTGCTCCATAGACACACACTGCACATTTTCGGGATAATGGTAACAGGAAATCAATAGGATCTTTTATATGTGGAAAGACATTATCTGTATGGACTCCCAGAACTAACAAATAGGGCCACAGAAGACCTTTACTAAAAAGTGCCACTCACCATTAATCTTGGTGCAAGGACAGAAGGTAGCCTTTATGTCCAGATCTTTGCTTACTTTTCAATTATCATCAATATTTTATTTATTTAGAGAGATAACCTTGTTCAAATCTTCACTTCCCGTTAGGGCCAAAGAGGCTCTAGGTAATGCTCCATTAGAAATGTCACCACGTCCAAGCAGTCAGTCATTTATGAACTTATTCCTCTCTCCCTTGCTTTTTTGGTTGATATCTATGATCACTGAAAACCTGAAATCTTATCAAAGAGTAATTTAACTGTTTTGACAAACTCACTGAGATTGGTGAGTTTCTTGGTTTTTCTGCCCAGTGATTTGGAGTAGAAACAAAATTAAGATTAGCAAAATAACAAAAACAGAAACAAAATGTTTATGCTACATAATTTTCCCATAAAGAGCATCGGTGTCCTGTGGCTTCAAAAATTAATTAGATAAGGGCTCTTGGCAGTATCCATTCTCTCCACTTTCAGAGAACTCAATTTTCTTTTCTTTATGTTAAGGAGATATCCTTCTTTAACACTTCCACTGGCTACTCCTAATTCTACTTGACAACATCCTTGTATTCCAACCATACTCTGCTTATTTAACAGAAGGAAGGTTGTTAGAATGAAAAGAAAAAGGAGGTGAAGCTTTCTTAATTTGTATAGAAATGGAACTATTTTAAAGAGCCTACCATCAAGTATTGGGTCTACATAGGACTGTAGTAGGAACAGTTTGTCATGGATAAGCTAGATATTGATAGGATTAGTGAGAATAAAAGATCTTAGATTTCTTAGTTGAAAAAGACTTCTGGGTCATCTAGTTCAACATCCTATGAGTAGAGAGTAGAGAATAAGTAATTCTACTAGAGAATGAGTAATATCTAGCATGAAGGGAAAAACAGTATAGTTAGCGTGGAACATATGTAGTTTTAGGGTCTAATATTCAATCAAGTAAAATTTCTTTAGAAGGGCAATAGTTTGTAGCATCTTTTTTTGTAGTGAATACTACAAAACTAGAATGATATTAATTCTTGCTTTCTCCAGGGCTTATATTCCTGCTGCTTCATAGTTGTTTCCTAACCCTGTTGTCTCTTTCCATGCATGGAACTGTATGCACCTTACCTGATTTATAAGCTAGAAACTAGAAATTGAGTAGATGCCCATCAGTTGGGGAATGACTGAATAAGGTATGGTTATATAAATGTTATGGAATATTATTGTTCTATAAGAAATGATCAGCAAGATGATTTCAGAGAGACTTATATGAACTGATGCTAAGTGAAATGAATAGAACCAAGAGAACATTGCACAGAAACAAGATTATGTAATGATCAACTGTGATGGACTTAGCTCTTCTTAACAATGAGATGATCCAAGACAATTCCAATAGACTTGTGATGTAAAGAGCCATCCACAACCAGAGAGAGAAATATGAAGACTGAATATGGATCAAAGCATAGTGTTTTCACTTTGTTGTTGTTAATTTGTTTGCTTGCTTTTTCTTTTTTGTGTTTTTTCCCTTTTGGTCAGATTTTTCTTGTGCAGCATGACAAATAATGGAAATATGTTTAACCTATATCAGCTTGCTTGCTTTCTTGGGAAGTGGAAAGGAAGGGATAGAGAGAGAGAGACAAATTTGGAATACAAGGTTTTGCAAAGCCGAATGTTTAAAACTATCTTTGCATGTATTTGGAAAAATAAATACTATTTTTTAAAAAAAGTTCTCTAATAGACCTTTACAGGACTGGATAATCCACATTTTTATATTTAAAAGCTGAAAAAACAAATCTGAAATGAAACCTGATTTTGGATAATTCAGTGACATCTATAAGATAATAATTTTAAAAATCATAACTGAGACTACTCTCTTCCTAACATGGCATTCTTTCCCATGACAGTGTCCTTGAAATTAGCAGGGAACACACTTAGAATCTCTAAGCTCACTTTTCACAATGAAATGGGGATGAGAGGGCAGCCTTGGGCCTATTCTCAACATGGATCCTTTCAAGTGAGCTGATAAACTAAGCCAATGATTGATTCAGACTGATAAAGTCTCTGGATGTGATGTTTCCCACTGGAAGTTCCTTCCCACCCACAGTCCTACCCCGTGGGTGCCATCTGCTTATTTACAGCAAATCTCACCTCACCTGTTGACATTTACAAGCTTATGCCAAAACCCAGAAGGAACCTGGAGAGTGAGGGAAGTGAAGACCTAAGGAATTTTCAAATCACTCAAACCTTCATTAGCTGAGGCTGCAGAAAGGAAGTAGAAAATTGATCACAGTGTCTTGCACATATGGCATTCTATAAATATTTGTTGAATTGGATGGAATTGAAGTTGGGGAGCCATGTGTAGACATACGAGTATAGGGATAACCACTGCCATCTGCCCCCTTTCTCCCTCCAAAGCCTTTGCTGTGGGTAAAACTCCATGGCAGACTAGCAATAGTATTCTTTTAATTATAAAGTTGACATGCATTTTACGAACTGGCCCCAGAAGAGGCAAGCCTCTCATTTCCATGGAAACCTGCTGTGATGCTACAAAGAATTTTGACCCAGGTGAGGTTGGAGTAGTAGCTGCAGCCAATGAATATGGAGAAGTGATCTGACTTTCAAAGTAAGCTCCTCTAGGTGTAGAGAAAGATGGGGAACGACAGCAAAGAGAGCTAGCTTTCTCAAAGAGTTATTGCTAGACAGAGGGGTCCTTGGTGAGATCTGTGAAAATCCTGGGCTTATAAATCAGGTAAAGTGTATACAGTTCCATGCATGGAAAGAGACAACAGGGTTAGGAAACAACTATGAAGCAGCGGGAATATAGGCCCTGGAGAAAGCAAGAATTAATATCATAAGCATTTCATGGACAACCCTGTGGCTCTGTGGCTTTGGCCAACTTAAGAAGCATGACATGACCGTTACTATCACTACAAGACCAGGCATAGTGGGGAATCTGGGGCGTTGCCATGGCAATTCCAAACCTTGAAACTTTCATCCTTTTGTATTTTTTGCAAAGAGCCAGTCTCTCTAACAACACAGGGGAAAAAATGAGCCCAATAGGTGGGCTGATTCGGGAGACAGAGGTTGCTCAGAAGTGATACCATTTCTCTTCTCCACTGAAGGAATGGAATTAATCCCATTCTTTGAGGTTTTCTCCAACTTCCTCTACACTAGATATAGCTGCTCCATCCATTCTAGTGCCTTTCTGGTCAGGGCAGGTGATAAAAGTGGAAGAGGGGAGGGAAAGGAAATCTCTACTATGTTCTTCTGTCTTCCTGAACCAGCCCTGACTAAAGTCTTCGGAGGGAGGGAGAAGAACCTTTCAAGATATTTTTATCATAATTAATTTCCTGTCTTTTACAACATTTCAGCTATAGTGAACTAGAAAGAAAGCTGACCAAGGTCTCTTTCTCTGGGTGACTAAATGAACTTAAAGTTCTTTCTGCCTTTGTTTTCCTTTCTTAAGATCCCTGCGTGTGGAAACTTGTGAAAGTGACAGTTTGGCGGGAGCAGCTAGATGGTAAAGTGGATAGAGCAGGGAGACCTGAGTTCAAAATCAGCCTCCAATTGCCTCAGCTTAAAAAAAATTAAGTGAGAGTTTCTTGTTGTTCAGTCACTGCAGTCATGTATGACTCTTCATAATCCCATTTGGGGTTTCTTGGCAGAGATACTGAAAGGGTTGGCCATTTCCTTCTCTAGATCATTTTACAGATGAGGAAACTGAGGTAAACAAGACAAAGTGACTTTCCCAGAGTCACATGGCTAGGAAGTATCTGAGGGTGGATTTAAATTCAAGTCTTCTGGACTCCAGGACCAGCCCTCTATCCAGAATTTCGACTCAGGACTAGATTTCACTTCAGATGAAAATTTGCTTGATATTTTTCATTCATCATACAATAAATAACTATGAAACATTTCTCTTATTAATGAGATTCACTGCTTCTAAGATTCAGTATGATACCTCATGTAACATAATGAATCTTTTCATTAGTGCCTGGATATTCTATATGACTTTATAGTTGCTGTATTAAATGTTTATGTGATCCTAAAAATCATTTTTAAAAAAGGATCTAAAAGAACACTGTTTTCCTATTGTATATGACAGCAGAGGCCTCCTTCCCCTGATATTGCTTAGAAATGAGAAGCATTATGGGGAATGGGATACAAAAAAGCCAAACCCACCCAGCAAACATTTCCTATTCAACTTGTGCTTTTTATGGAAGGAAACTGTCACACATGTTACTTCAAATAAACAATCAAATTAATTTTAGCATCTGTAAGGAACCACTTATTGCTGAATGGGTGAGACAGGAACCATATTTATGAAGCTTTTACACCTATGTATTCCACATCTTGAAGTTTTCTTTGTCCATTTCTCTGTTGGTTGGGACCACATGCCTGCCCTCTGCTGGCTAATGGACAATCTGAACATTGTGTTTGCTGTTTATGGGTCTCCAATACTGTGACCACTTAACCAGCTCACCTCTTCCCTGTGGATGAGCTACTTATCTGTTCTCCACCTCATCAAGATTGTTTCACGCTGTGAAAGCTTTTGGCCAGACGGTATAACATTTTGAGCTCCCACGGGCCCTTGAAATTACCTTTGCAAACCACACATCCAAAAGAAGAAGCCAGGAATATCATACTCAGATTGTTGAAGAGAAAAACCATCATAAGTGTAAGTTCAATATCCCAATATTATAAAGGCCATGTTATCTCATCAATGGGAGTCTCTCCTCCCAACGATTGCAAGTGATCGTCGAATAGGATAATAAAATTAATTGTTGGTAACTTGAATGCTGCCACTTGTCATTGATTTATCAGATGTCTATCTTATGCATGGAAGGCTCTGTTTAAAGATCTCTGAGTAGTATAAGTTGCTTACAGTCCGGTGGAGGCTGGGCAAGACAGCATGATTATGTAAGATAAGTAGCACATGGGAAAAATCATTATTGGCCTATGATAGGGAAAGCAGACAATGAAGGGGGCCCAATGTGGGGAACTCAGTGGATAGTTGAGGGCTAGAAGAATTCTAGAGTGCCATGGGGGTCAGTCTTGAAATGGACAGCTAAGGGTCCATTCCTTGGGGATGGTTCTGGGGACCTTCCAATGGACCTCCCCAACAGTAGGGATAGCAAATGAAGGCTGAAAAAGTCCAAAGCTTCAAAGGCTGAAAAGGGGTTAAGATTTTCAGATTCAGGGGGAAAGATAGACGTGAAAGAATGAGAAAATTAGATGGGCAGAAGATTGTGCTCAGAGAAAGTTCCCCTAAAACGTTGGAAGTGGAGGCATCTCAAGTGACAAAAAGACTTAAGGTGAACCTGTACTTGTGACTGAAATGAAACAGAGAGAAAGATCAAAGAAGTTGATGTTGAAGAACTCTGAGTCAGACCTGGGACAGTTAGATGATGCAGTGGCTAGAGCACCCATCCCGAGTTCAAATGTGATCTCAGACACTTGATACTTCCTAGTTTTGTGACTCTGGGCAGAGTCCCTTAATCCCAATTACTTTGCAAAAAAACAACAACAACAAAACAAGACAAAATTAGTAAACCTAAGGAGGAAGTGGAAGGATATGATAAGGGTTAGTAGGATGAGGGAGGGGTTTATTGGTGTTCTGCTGTTTCTTTGTGACCCTATTTTGGATTTTCTTGGCAAACATACTAGAGCGGTTGGCCATCTTCCTTTCTGGTTCATTTTACAGATGAGGAAATTTAAATCAACAGAGTTAGTGAGTGTCTAGTGAATGTCTGAGACCCTATTCCAGCTCAGATCTTCCTGAATCCAGGCTTGGCATTCTATCCATAGTTAGTTGCCCTAAGGAAAAGAAAATATATTCCTTTTTTTTTTAATCCTCCAAAAGTTCCAGCAGAGTTGGTTTATTCCCCATAAAATCAGGGTGCGACAATAATTGCTATTGTTTGTAAACCAGCATCCCATAGATCATCAAAACGTGAGGCTGCTAGGAAACATTTACCAAGGACAGATCTTGATTTGTCAGAAACCACTTCCAAACTGTAAAAGCAGTTTTAGCACTCCACCTGACCCCAAATTAAGTAGAAGTTCTCCATATATATGAGGTCACAGAGAATTGCCTCTTCCTCTGAAAAATCAAGCCTTGAGCACCAGTGAATCTTGAGAATTCCTGACAAAAATCATATAAAAAAAACAAAAACAAAAACAAAAATCTCCTCAGGAAATGGAGAACTGAGGGAACGATCCCCTATATATTTATAGAATTTATAGCAGCTCGTGTATATGTGTGTGTGTGTGTGTGTGTGTGTGAGACCACAGTTTCTCTCCATATCCCTTTCCTCCCCAGAAGCTATTCCATAAAAGATAGTATTTTTTAGAAACAAAGAAAAAAAGGGAGGGATCAGCACAATTGATCAGTTATGAGCAGCCCTGTGAACCTCCATCTCAGCAAAAGGGGCTGAACAGGAAATAGATGCCCTTTCATGGAAGAATTACAAAAAAGGTTTTAGTGAATTAATTTATTGCCTCAGCTACCTCAGGACAGTGGGCCCATCTTCCCTAGATCCTCCATTTTGAGGGGAAGAGCCTGGACCAACCAGATTTAGTCACTAAATCCCCCGGTAAGTACCTCTTTCTACCCCTTTCAGCTCCCTTTTGTATCACCTTCCCCATTAGAATATAAGCTCTTTGAGGACAGGGACTGTCTTACTTTTTTGTTTGTGTTTCTATCTCCAGAGCTTTACCCAGAATCTAATCTGTAGGAAGAGCTTAATAATTGCCTTTTGGCTAACTGGTTCAAACACTATGCATGAACAGCTCAAAGGAATTTGATGCAAAAAGAAGTGCTCAGAATCAAGAACACAGTTTGCTCCACAAGAACAATTATATAAAGGCAAACAATAGCAGAAGGCATTAGGTCCCATTTTGACTTTAGATATCTGCTGATGAATCTGATCTCTCCCCTCCTCTTGGAGAGGTGGTGGACAATGGAGGTGGAATGAAATTTCTGTTGCCAGCCATGGTCTGTGTCTCAGGCTGCTGTGTCCAACTCTATTTCTTTGTTTCAAGAGAGGGTTCATTCTGTGAAGGCGGAGGGTGGTATTAGGAAATGACAGCAATGTAGATAAAAGCATCAATAAAACATTAAAAAAAAAAAACACTACGGTCTGAGAAATGCATGGCTGTTTATAAACCACATATATCCTCTGGCTTATTTTCCGTCTGAATCAGCCTTAGATAATGCTGTTGTCATCTGGGTTAAACTTGCTAAAGATATGAAGCCAAAAAGCCAAGAACAACCCCGAAATTTTAAAGGTTCAGATAAGTTAAGACAGAATTTAACACCAGGGTACCTATAACTAAGGATTTCTTTTTCCCCTGAACCTTTCTTTAAAGGGTTATCGTAGCTCATGAGGGGATGGAAGAAGACCAGGCAGTGAATGGCAAGCGAGTACTAAATCCCATTCTGGACTCAGTGACAAGAGAATAATAAAAAGATTATAGGTAATTTCTCCTCCTGAATTATAGAGGAAGTGCAGGGATTCAGTACTGACATAGAAGTGGCTTGGACGGGCTGCTCACCTCTTCTCTCAGTATTGCCGCTATCACTCAGATGAAGGGGATGAAATGAATGACCCCCACTGTACTTGCTGAGGGCATCAGAGCCGTCATTAACGGCTGGCAGCTTCCTGAGCTACTGAACACAGTGGCTGTCCTGGGAGACCAAATGTTTGGGGGTCATTTTGAATATGAACACTGAAGATAAATTTTGTTATATATGCCATTTAAAGATAAGCGAATTCCATAATAGATTTTTTTTTTTTTTAGATATAGCTTTACTGCTCTGTACAAATGACTTTTGTGGCTTCATCCAATGGGAAGACAGCAATCCTCAGGGCAGGAAGTTAAAATATACAGCTGAATTCTGTCAGCAGCTCTGTTGTGAGAGGTTTGTTGGCGCTGCGTGAGTGTGTGTGTGTACTTAACTTACGTATTGTATTTCTCTTTTCATTTTTTTCTCATATAGAATAAAGTTTTTAGGAATATAGAACCAAAGAGCAAAGTACATAAAAAACATATTTCAGGTCTGTGATGTATCTGTCTTGCTTTCCATTTGCCACAACTATAATCCAAGTAGCCATAATAAAAAAACATCACGGGTCCAAGAGAGGACAAATGCAGAGAACCCTCGAGCTACTATTCTCTTTATTCCAGTGACAATAAAAAACAGATCATTCTCAATCACAGAAATTTAGTCCTAGGCTTACGGAAATAGGCTATTTATTTAGGCAATAATACCTTATGTTTGTACAGCACTTTAATTTAAAAAGTATTTTCACACACATTATTTCATTTGATTCACTTGAGGGAAACATTACTTCAATTTTACTGATAAGTAAACCAAAGTTGCAATTTGACCAAGGTCACAAAGTATAGGTAAGACTAGAATCCAAGTCTTTCTGTCTCCATTCAGCAATTCCCAAAGTCAGCTTGGTTCAAAATAGAGAGACAGACTATCACTCCTTCATAAGAGCAGGCTGTTATGCTGCGGCTGACTTTTTGTGACTTTTTGGACCATACCCATCTGGCAAAGATACTGGAGGGACTTGCCATTTCTTTCTCTAGTAGATCAAAGCAAACAGGATTAAGTGACTTGCCCAGCATCACACAATTAGGATGTGACTGAGGTAAAATTTTAACTCAGTTCTTCCTGATTCCAGCCCCAGTAGGCCGTCCACTGAGACACCTAAACTGCCTCTGTCTGAGCAAGCAGTACAGACTAATTAATATTCTTAAATCCAAGGAAAAAAGGTATCTATTTAACATTGTAGTTTTTTGCATGGAATTCTTTTTACTATGTAAAATATTCACCAAAAAAGCAAAATATTCCACCATGTAGTTTTAAGTCCTTTAAATCGAATATCATTTTTGAGGAGAAAAAAGAAAAACCCTACAAGTTACTGGATAGCTGATGATAGATGTGAAGGCTAATAGGAAATGTTGGGGAAGAGATGCTGTCCTATCTAAAGAAACTAGCTTTTAATTCATTAGACTAGAATGGTGTTCGGAACTGACTTAATACTCCCAGACACCCTGTCCCAAATGTACTCCAAGTGTCTCCTGGTAAAGGATCCTAAGAGGACTGGATTATGGGAAGGGATGTCACATAGGCACATATGGTGCACATCTGGACAAAAATTAGGAAGTGAAAGAAATCAACTTCTCAAATCTGTAGGCAGGTGGCTGAAGCTTCCCAGGAGGCCTACTTGTGAAGGACAACTGGGATGGCTGGGAAGTGACGGTTAGTTAAGGAACAACAAACATTCTTGCAAAATGATAAGGTGCTGGGACAGGTCACTAAGGACCAAACGGGCATCAGGAGGGGGGGCAGCAAGACTTGCCCACCTTCCTCATGAAAATTGTGTCCTTTCTAAGACACTTAAATAATTCAGATTATTGTAACCAAGCCATTTTTAATAATTCACCAAAAAACGACAGGCACCAGGTTTAAATTAATTAGGCTCCACAGCCAAATTATGAGGTAGAAATTTACATGAAAATGACTTTGGAATACAAGGCTGTAGGTAGGGAAAGCCTGCCAGGGACAATTATGCTGGGGAACCAAATGGGCACTACCTCAGCATGCAAGCCGCAAGATAATGACAAGGTGTTCATAAAATATATGGCAGCGATGAAAAACCAAAGCGAGGGGGTCCTTCCTGCCCAGCCATGGCGGAAAAGCCCAAATTAAGGAGCCAGGAGACCTAGGGGGAAGGAGAAGCGGGTCCAGCGGGTCGGGGCCAAAGCCCCGAGCTGCCCAGTAGTCAGTGGCAAGCAGTAGCCCCGGAAGTCAGCAGCGGGGACTACAGAAGCCTCTTGGGAAGAGGGGGGGGAGGGAGAAGGAGGGGGGAGGAGGGAGGATGAAGGGGGAGGAGGAGGGAGGAGCGCGAGGCGGGGTACGAGCTTTGGAGAACTTACACAAAAAGTGGGGGTTGCTCTGTTTAGATCTGGAAGGGGTTCATTTCTCCTCTCCAGCTGCGGTACGCATCGACCAGCTCTGCCCTGGGGGCAAAATAGGGCCAGCGGGGAGGCCAGGGAGAATTTGTAAAGGTCCGGTCTCCGGGAGGACGGGAGCGGGGAGTTCTGAAGGCGGAACACTGGGTGCAAATGCCGACTCTCCTCTGCTCCCCGTGTGACCTTGGGGCAAGCCCCTTCCCCTCTCTGGGCCTCAATGAAGGGAGTGGGCTAACCTTGAAAGCCCTTCCAGCTCTGGAGCTAGAACTTCCCTGGTCCTCACTCTGTCTTCTAAAATGTGGGGGTACAGAAGGCGGGGGCCGGGCTTGGACGCCTTTTCTAGACCTGGGCCTGGGTCTCTCACCCCATCCCTGGTAAACGGGGAGGGGCAGTGGCTGGTCCCAGCGGCCCGCGGCAGCTTCAGACCCCCCAGGGCCCTGAGATGCAATTAGGCTGCTGCCCGGGACATCGCCCTCCCGGAGCACGTGCTGTCCGAGTTCTGGGGGTTTGGCTTATTAGGTTCCGGGGTCGGGGTGACAGCTGATGGGTTCAGAAAACAGTAACGGCGAGGGCTGCCAGAGCCCCACGGAGGTCTGGGCAATGGGTCAGTGAGTCCGTGGGTCGCAGGTCAGAAGCCCGCCCTCACTTTCTCGGCTTCCAAGCGTGAGGGCAATGACGCATGCGCGCCGCGGGGTTGGCTTTGACAGGCGGGGCGGGATTTGGTAGGGGAAAGAAGCCCCTCGCGCCTGCGCCTGCTCTTGCGTCGCGGCTCCGAGCCGCCAGGGGTCGCTGTAGCGACCCGCGTGCTGTTCCTCCGCGCGGGACGGGCCCCTCAGGTTCCGGGACGGGAGGAAGAGGAGGTGTCACGCCTCCCTCTGGTGAGCGGACCTTCCCGTCCGCCGGGGTGAAAGGTCGAAAAGATGGCGACGGCCTTGAGCGAGGAGGAGCTGGACAACGAAGACTATTACTCGCTGCTGAATGTGCGCCGGGAGGTGAGGCCCGCGGGCCGCCGAGCCCGCCAGGGGGGCGAGCAGGGGCCGCCGCGCCGGCCGAGGGCCCCGCCGCCGCCTCCGGGCGCCCGGGAGCGGCCTGGCCGGAGAGGCCGCGTGCCGGGTGGGGGGCCCCCCCCATCCCACGCCGGCCCTGAGGTTCCACGCAGGCTCCCCGTGGTCCCGCGCTCCTGGCCGGCGGCCCGAGAAGAGCCTTGGGGAGGGGCCTGAGAGCACTGAATGTCACACCTGGGGAGCGACCTGGGGACCCTGAATGTCACACCTGGGGAGGGGCCTGATAGTCATGAGTGCGACACGTGGGGGAAAAATCTGAGAGTGTTGAATGTCTCACCTGGAGAGGGACCTGAGAACATTGACTGTCACACTTGGGGAGGGATCTGAGAGCCTTGAATGTCACACTTGGGGAGAAATCTGAGAGCCTTGAATGTCACACCTGGGGAAGGACCTGAAAGCATTGAATGCCACATCCAGGGAGGGCCCTGAGAGCATTGAATATCTCACCTGGAGAGGGACTTGAGAGCATTGAATGTCACACCTGGGGAAGCGCCTGAAAGCATTGACTGTCTTATCTGGAGAGGGGTCTGACCATATTGAATGTCTCACTAGACAGGGACTTGAGAGCATTGAATGTCATACCTAGAGAGGTCCCTGAGAGTCATAAATGTTACAGCTGGAGAGGGACCTGAAAGCATTGAATGCCACACCTAGGGAGGGCCCTGAGAGCATTAAATGTCACACTTAGAGAGGGCTCTGAGAGCATTGTAAATACCAGACCAAGATCTTAGAAGGTGCAAAGGGCTCAAGACTGCAGAAGTGTCTGAGCTGAAGGGGCCTTGGAGACCCGGGGCCCAACCCTGCTTTTTAGAGAGGAGCCGGCCCCTAGAGGGAAGCCTATCTGTGCGGGATGTCTCCAGTAGTAAGTGGGCGAGGTGGGGAGCAGCCCTCTGGTTAGCTCACCACCTAAGGAGGAAGTGTTGGAACAGGGAACTTGACCCCTAGTCTTAGGATGTCCAGCTCGTGGCCTTTCCTCCTCCCAAGGCTTCAGTGGATAAACATTTTTTTAAAAAGAACTGAGTTGGGTGGCACAGGACCTGTGTTTGAGTCCTGTTGGCTCCTCCATTTGTTGATTATCTGTTTGACCTTGGATGAGCCCTCCAGACCTCAGTTTCCTAAGCTGCCCCAGGATCTGAACAAACCTCGAGCCCCAGGGAACCTCAGAGCCACCTAGTCTGACCCTCTCATTTTCCCAATGAGGAAACTGAGGCCCAAGGAGACGAGTCAGCTGCTCAAGGTCACCCAGGTAGTTGCATTGGAGGAATCAGAGCCCGATCCTCTGCCCCTGGAGCCATTGTTCCTTCCTTGTCCTTGATTGGCCTCCATAGGCCTCTGGGTATGTTAGGTGTCCTTTTGTCCTGATCCAGGGAGACAACCTTGGCCAAGGACATGGGGCCACCCCAGGGACTAGGACTTCTGGTGCACACTTGGTCACGGACTGCTTAGCCTCCCTTCCCTGCGGGCACCTCACTTCTGTGTCCCATGGTTTCTGGCAGTGAAAAGAAATCTAGCCAGTGTTGGACAGTGTCCATGTTGTCCTATAGACACATCCAGGTTGTCTTACCCGCCAAACCATTCTGAAACTTGTGGCTTCTAAGGCCTGGTTCTGACGTTCCAACTGGGTGAGCTGGGGCAAATCCATTTCCTCATTTGTAAAATGAGAACATTGGTCTAGGCCTTAGTGTCTGAGGGTATTTCAGCTCCGACATTCTCTGATTCTAATTTATATCCTTCTTTGCTAAAACATTTTCTCAGCTTCTCTTCTTTTTGGGGAGCCCACAACCAGTAAAATAAGTGAAATCCATATCAATTACTTTTCACTGTAGAAAAATCTGTGTGTTCAGGACAAGTAACAATGTGTAAGACTGATACTGGCAAAACCAAGAGCCATGATTACCATTCACAAATGTAGATGCATCAGTTTAGAGTCTGAAGGAGCCATAGAGGTCATCTGGTCCAAATCCATCATGATGCAGTTGAGGAAACCAAGGCCACTCAGATAGTGGCAGTGATAGCATTCAAACTCAGGCCCTCTGGCTACAAATCTATCACTCTTCTTTCTCACTGAAACATGAGCAGAGCTATTGTTGTTTGCTTAACTTTCCATTATCAGACATGAAAGTAAGAATCGCATTCCTCTTTTTCCATCATTCGTCGGCATCTATCATCTTATAGATGAAATCCTTTTCAAGGAGTCATTTTTAATGTCTCACCTTGAATAAATCTCTGCAACATATTTAAATTATCTCAGCTTAAATCCACATTGAGTCTTTTGAGGACCCTTCATATTTTTGTTAGCTGAGGTTGTGTCTTAATATAGGAAAGAAGTTGGGGAGCTGACACTTAGATTTTGGGATCAAGGTATTTTCTAAGATCAGTCAGTAAACATTTATTGAACACCAACAATATGGCAGGCATTGTGCTAAGCACTGGACATGTTAGAATCCAGACCTGACAGATTAGTTTTAATGGTTTGATGTGAACCTATTTAGTTTAACGGGTTTAGTTGACAGAAAAATGGTATTGGTTGACATCTCGAGCTCACTGAGCTATTTCAGTCTTGTGTTTTTTGGTTTGATGCTTGGGGAAAACTGTGGGAGAAGGGATTCTTTCATATCAGTGCTCTTCAGTTATGTAGTTTCAGAGTTGCAGAGCTGAGTGTGGTCACCAGCTCTTTTTGAGACATCTCATGTGGAAGCAGTTTGAGAGATGAAATGTACAGAAATCACATTTCATTTTTAACCATTTTTCACATTTAAGATATTCTTTCAAGTTTGTATTCCAGTGAATTAAATATAAGATGCTTACCCATAAGTCTATAATGAACCTTGGCTTCTTTACCTCTTAGGTGAGCATAAGATCCATAACCTCCACCTCACAGCATTATTGTGAGACTCAAATGAGACAATGTGTAGAAAGTGCTTCACAAATTCTAAAGCATAACCAGTGTGTCAGTTTTTATTAACGACTCACTTTCCCTGTGTATCTTAGATTTCCCTTTTTCAAAGTGGAGCCCTCATCACCCATCTTCCATTGGGAATGTGATTTATTACTCCCTCGGCATTTCTCACTGAGTGTGTCAAGACACTTAGTGAGAAGTGCTCAAGATCTGACTGAGCTCGGGAAGTGATTCTGTGCTTGTAACTTGGTGAGAGAATTCCTTCATAGTGATTCACTATATTGTCGATCTATACAATTTTATAGAAATTAAATGTCAGGCTTAATTCTTTGCTTCTATAAAAATTTCCTAGTGTTCTCACCATATATGAAAATCACTTAGCATAAACTGCAAAGAACAAATTGAATTTCTTACTTTATGTTATACCTATGTATTATAAATTCTAAATTTTTTAAAAGAAATTTCAGTAAGTAAGCAGTTTGGATTCGCCATTAGTTTATCATAGTTTTAATCAATGTAATTCTTTATAAGAGGAGGAATAAATGGACAAAGAATTCTGATGATTTGGAACGATATATATATGGATGATGGCTCAATCTAGTACTGGAAGGGGCCTCAGGCCAGGCAATCTAACCCCCTCATTTTACAGATGACTAAATCAAGCAGAAAGAAGGGAAGGAATTTGTCCTGGGTTGTGCGGTTTATAAGTGTTCTGAAGCAGGATTCACAAGGGTCTTGCGAATTCCAGTTTAGCACTCTTATCCACCATGCCATCGAGCTGTCTCTTAAGACATTTCATGATGGCAGTTATTGATCACTCAGACCTATCTTGACTTTTCATGACCCCCTGGACTCTAGCATGTCGGCCCCTTCTTTCCTTCACTATCTCTCAAAATCTGCCAGCTCATGTTCCTTGACATTCTCAATCCATCTCATTCGCTTCTGTCCCCTTTTCCTTTTGCTTCAGTCTTTCCAGACATTGTGCTCTCTTACATTGAAGAGACCCATTTTCATGTGGTCAGAGTATTTAAACTTCAGCTTCATTATTTGACCTTCCAATTAGTAGCCTTTCTTTTAAGGATTGATAGATTTAATCTCTGTCCAAGGAACTCTCAAAAGTTTTCTCCAACACCACAATTCAAAAGCGTTGATTCTGCAGCATTCAGCTTTCCTTAAAATCCAACTTTCACAACCTTTTATTGCTATTAGAAAAATCATAGCCTTGACTATTCGGCCTTTGTAGCCAAAGTGGTGTCTCTACTTTTTAGTGTGCTGTCTAAATTTGCCATGATTTTCCTTCCAAAGTACAAGCATCTTCTAATATCATGGCTATAATCACTTTCTGCATGATCTTTGAAACCAAGAATATAAAACCTGACACTGTTTCCATTTCCTCTCCCTCTTTTCAGCAGGAAGTAATGGGACCAGTTGCCAAGATCTTAATTTTCTTTTGATGTTACACTTCAAGGCAGTTTTTACACTCTCTTCTTTCACCCTTGTCAAGAACCTTCTTGATTTCTCTTCACTTTCTGCCATCAGAGTGGTATGGTCTACAAATCCAATATCTTAAGTGTCAGTGAATTTAAATGGAAAGGAACTTAATTCGAGTGATCATTACGTATATTATGGTGAGCAAAAATCACTTAAAATAAATGGAGTAGCCCTTCTTGTGAACAGAAAAGTTTTGTTGATATACTTTGTGTTTTATTTTTCCTGATGTACCACTTCCCCCACTTAATCCTATCTTATAAAAGGAAAACTGTTCAGTAAAAGTGACCAGCCATCTGACAGTGCATGACCATTCTACCATTGTCATCTTCCACTTCTCCTTAGAGTGACAAGCATTGGTTCACCATTTGTTCTATGGAATCAGAACTGGCCTTGCAGTTCAGCTGAGTTCAGCTGAGGAGCATCTTTTCTGATATGACAGTATCATCTCTGTTGTTCTTGCTTGACTCATTTGCTGAGTCAAGAAATTTTTTGCATGTGAATGGTACACGAGGAAATCTTTTTAAAATTTAGAGCACTTCATTAAATAATGAAATTCCAAGTCAAATAAGGATATATTATAAAAAGGTCAAGGGAGTGACATAAGATTTTAGTGCTTTCCCCCTTTCAATATGTCCTCTGAACTCCCAGCCTGTTCCCTTTTATATTGGATCTCATCCTCTCATGCACCTTATGTTTTCTTGAAGTCTGGCTTTCCTCCCAGAAGGCCCTGTATCCTTTGCCACCCTCCCTAGTACTTGATGTGCCTTCCCTCAATCCTCCCTCTTTCCACACAGGACTTGGAGAAAGGGTAGGCCTGCTTTTTGCTCTTCACTGCCTTCTAGACTCTTCCCCTACCATTCTTACTCATCAGCTTCTCTGGAAATTTACTTGCTCCAAATATATTACCCTATTTATATCTCAATCATTGTCCTGTCTCAAGATAAAGCTTGTTTTTGTTGTTGTTGTTGTTGTTTTGGATTTGTTTTTTGGGGTTTTTTTGTTTTGTTTTGTTTTGTTTTGGCCTTTCTTTCCATCCCCAGTATTTAGTTTGGCTCATAATAATAATTGGCTTATAATGAATGTTTACTGACTGACTTCCTTGGATCATTCATTTCCCTCCATTCTCAAGAAGTTCACTCTCTGGAACACCTTATTTTCTACTCCAATCTTTTCCTTATCCTCTGGAGCTTCAATTTACATGTTAATGTGCCCTAAGATTCCCCTAATTCTCCGTTCATCAGCTTCCTCAGTTCTCATGATCTGTACCTTCCCTCCACTTCCCCCACACATCTTTGTGGTTCAGTCGCAACTCCTCTTGATCCCATGGACTATGGCAAGCCAGGCCCTTTAATCCTCCACTACATCTTGAAATCTATCTAGGCTCATGTTTGTTGCTTCCATGACACTATCTATCCATCTTATTCTCTGCCTTTTCCTTTCGTCTTCAGTCTTTCTGAACGTCATGGTCTTTTCCATTGAGTCCCATCTTCTCATTATGTGACCAAAATATTTAAGCATCAGCTTCATTATTTGACCTTCCAATTAGTAGTTTGAGTTAATTTAAGTATTGACTGATTTGATGATCAAAGGACTCTCAGATGTCTTCTCTAGCACCACAGTTTGAAAACGTTGATTCTGTGGAGTTCAGCTTCCCTCATCCAGCTCTCACAGCCATGCATTGCTGCTGGAAAAACAATGGCTTAGACTAGATGGGCCTTTGTCAGCCAGGGGATGTCTGCTCTTTGATAGGCTGTCCAGATGGGCCACAGCTTTTCTTCCAAACAGGCGTCTTTGTGTCATGGCTGCAGTCCCCATCCGCAGAGATCATTGAGCCCAAGAAGATGAAATCTGACCCACTTCCATCTTCTTCCTTTTCCCATCACCAAGACCTTGGTTTTCTTTTCATGTCATGCTTCCAGGCAGCTTTTGTACTCTTCTCTTTGACCCTCATTGATAGACTTCCTCCTCTCCTCTCCAGCTTTCTGCCGCACCTGAGGGCCTGTCCCACATCTCCTGTACAACCTTTGAGGTCTCACGCATCTGAAACAATCCTCCAGCCCCATCACAGGCCCCTGGCAGACACTTCTCCCCCAGGCTGGCCCCCCTGCTTTGCACCTTCTTCCCTTCACAACCTTAGTCTTCTCTACTGCCCTCCACTCTTGAGTCCCATTGTCCTGTTCCCTATTGCTTTTCTCCAAACCCAAATCCTCTATTCCTGATGGTTCACTTTACATTTAGGTTATCTAATCTCAACTGGGCCTGCCCTGCTGCACTGCAGCCCTTCCTTCCCTGATTAATGCTATCACAGGCCCCCCAGCAGCAGTTTTGTGCCTCACTCCTTCTCAGAAGATGATTTGAACAAATATTTTACCCAAAAAAATGTGACGCCATTTGTTCAGGGTTCCCTTTGCTTCCACATTTCACCCCTGCATCATGCTCCATTTTTATCTTATTTTGCTACAGTTGCAGAAGATCGGGTGACCCTTCTCACTAAGGCCCTCTCCTTACACTCTGGATCCAGTGCAGCTTGAGTCTTGAGTTATCCCCATTCTCTCCCTAGTTTTCAGCTTTCCCTTCTCCACTGGCTTCTTCCCTTCTACCCACAAACTTTCCATGCCCTTCATCCTTAGCCTTCACTTGATCCTTCCATCCCACACAGCTTGGAATGTCCTTCCTCTGCTTCTTTGAAACCCTGACTCCTTTTGAGGCTTTTTCCTGAATGTTGCTGCCTCCCAGAATCCTTTCCTACTTAGGCCAATTGTTAATACCTTCCCACTAAGACTAAAAATAACTTTGTGTTTACTTTGTATATGTCTGTATTTACTTATGAACATGTTGTATCCACTCAGAAGAATGTAATTTTATTGAAAGGGTGAGATAACATGGTTCTAAGGTACCTACATCACTGATCTAGTAGCTCAGAGTAGAAATTCCAAGTTCTCATAGGCTTCTCCAGAAAGATATTGGCCTTATAGGTGCTGCCATAGCCCCAAAGTGCTGAAAATCAAAAGAAGGAGCATTGGAAAGAAAAGACACTGAATTCTCTCTGTATTGGTTTGTTGTCATGGGAAGATAAAGCTTGGCATCCAAGATCCACCCTTGTTGCTTCTGGTCCAGTAGATACCAAAAAGGATGTGTTTGGACAGGAAGATATGACCAGCCTTAAAATGAAGAAGCCCGGCTTCTTCAAGTAGTCATCTATAACCAGCCATTTATTTATATCCTTCCTATACCAAGATTGTTGCATTTAGAGGGAATGAGCTCTCTGGTTCTTAGTATAACCTGAACAAAATTAAAGTATGATTGAGAAATAGCAAAATAAGCAAAAATGCAATAGAGCATAGATCATGTTAATATGTGGTTTTCTGTGGTCAGGTTTCTTTGAGTTTGATCTAGTCCAACTCTCATTTGACATGAGGGAATTAAGACAGTTGAAAAGACTTGCTCATCTTTGAGTAAACAGTTTAGCCAATTTTATTTCTCCTAAGTTTACTGTTTCAAAGGATATCCTTTGAATTTTGAGATTGTGTTGATTTAGAGCTGGCTCCATCTAGCACACCCCTTCTCCTTCCTTTTTCTATAAGAAAACTATGATTGAGAAAAGACAGGACTTATTATCTAAGGCTACACAGGGGCAGAGCTAAGAATGAAATATAGTTCCTGGGTTCAAATCCCATTGCATTTGTATTTGTATGACTTTTCAGCTTTTGTATTTTCTGACAAAAGGGTGTTTAAAAAAAAAATCTTTCCTTATCCAACAGTCCCCATTTTCTTCTCTCAGGTAATTTGAATTTCTTGAAATAATCTTGAAATCCTTGAATTTCCCACCAAATCCCAGAACACTTGAACTGTGGGGACATCTGATGAAGGAGATTGTTTTAGAAAAAATACTGTTAAAAAAAAGTATTTCTTACAACGTATCTTCTTCCAAAGTTCAGCCCTTACCCTTTGTTTACTTTTCATATTCCTTCCAGTCTCTTGGCTTATTGAATACTAGAATTTGAAAGGATCAAACTATCTAGACAATCTCTTTCCATTTCTTCTCTTGTTTCTTTTCCATTTTTTTCTTCTACTATGCTGTTTGTTTGTAAAAATAGATAAAGGAAGGAAGGAGGAAAGAAAGATTTTTAATCCTTCTTCATATTTTCTGGGAATTCTAGTTGAATTTTGTTCCCTTGCTTAATTTTTTTTGAGATTTTGCTTGAAGCTGTTTTGAAGTTATTCTCTTCTGAGTCTATGTTTCAGATGTCCTTGCCTCCATGACATCCTCTTATGATAGGATTCTTTTTGTTTGTTTGTTCAGTTTTCCAACTTACTTCCTGATTTTAGACTTGATATTAGGGCTGGGCTCTGTGCACTTGCAGAGGATTAGTCTTCTTGCTGCTTTCTTATGGTATTGAATTATATGTTATAATATAATATGTATTATATATATATATATATATATTTCTCATATATATAATAATATTATATAATACATAATAATATATATTATTCCTGACTCTTAGGGATAGTTTGGGGACCTGCAAGTTTTCGGTGTTCCTAAAGTTGTCTGATTCAGAATAAAATCTGATTTTAGACTTTAGACTACTCCTGGTCTGAGCTCTTAAAGTTCAAGATCTGCATTTGATTCTCACAACACTTTGAGATGAGTGCAATTATCATCCTTAATTTATAGGTGAGTGGTAGTTGATTACTGCTGGACTTGGCCATTGTCATCTGAGAAACACTTTTGGTTCAGAATGACAGAATTGCAGGCTTCCCTTTGGACTGGGCTTTGTGGAATTCTGTAGACTTCAGATTTGGCTAGAAGCTGAAACTCACATCCTCCTCTGGTCTTGGGGCTCCAAATTACACAGCTGCTGTTGATTTCTGAACTTTCCCTCCTTCTCAATATACTGCTTAGGGCCTGTGACTGTTCCTTATCCTGGAACAGCACCTTACAAATAAGGCCTTTCCTTAGTCATCCCTAGCTGTGACCTGAAACTAGGTAGTGAGTGACAAAGCTGCCAAATGCTATCCATGCCCTGATATGGATCAGAGACTTTATGCATATCCTTTCCGGGATTGGCATTCCATTATACTAGTGAATGCTGACCTCTCTGTTTTCCTGTGCTGACCTGGCTGGAAAAATGAGTCACTCATTTTTGGATTTCTCCATCTGGATCCAACGCAGTACATTTTCTAAATCTTTTTAGAGGGTTGAGGTTGAGGGGAACTCTTTCTGCCACTCTGCCATCTTGGTTCTGTCCTCTCTCTAGGCAGTCTCATTCATAAATTTCTCCAAATTTTGTGACAATCCATTTAGGTCATGTGCTTGATAAATTTCATTTTTCCTATGGTTACATCAGTCAAATCTCAAAAGTTGATCTTCCCAAAATTTCACCTAGTACATAAATGAATTTCCTTTTTAACATCCTTCTCTTTGCCAAATAGAAGACTTGGAGCAAGCCCAAAATAGCTTCTCATCACAGGAAGGTTGGAGTCCACAGAGATGGGGAAAGGACTCCATCCAGTGGGCCCTTTGGATTATATCAACTTATCAAAGCTAGAAAAATATAAGAATGTTAAAAAAAACTTTTTTAAAAATAGCTTTCCAATGATAAATGTGGAAATGTGTTTAGAAGAATTTCCCATGTTTAACCTTTTTTGAATTACTTGCCGTCTAGAAGAGGGGGTAAGGGTAAGGGAAGGAGAAAAATTTGGAACACAAGATTTTGCAAGAATGAATGTTAAGAAGCGAGTGCAAGGGATAATGTTGTAAAAAATTACCCTGGCATGGATTCTGTCAATATAAATTTATTATTAAATAAAATTAAATTTTAAAAAAAAAGAATGAATGTTAAAAATTAACTTTGCATGTATTTTGAAAATAAAAAACTATTATTAAAAATTTTTAAATAAAAATAGCTTTCCATTTTACATTGAGATAGTGAATATAAAATAGACAAAAGCATGAGAAGATTTGTATGAACTGACACAGAAATACATAGTACCCAAAGAACCATTTAGAGTAACTACAAAAATATGAATAAAACACCACCAAAAGAAAGGCAAATTCTGAGTTATCCATCAGTACTGTCAGAGACTATGCCCCCAGCATTATTGCAGAAAAGTGGAGGAATATGTTGAACTCCTTGGAGAGGTTACTTTGGTTCTGGATATTTGTTTTTGCTTAATTTTTGTTTGTTTGTTTATTCTAAGGGAGTTAGTATGGGAAAGGAGTTCCCAGAAATAACTATGATGTAGAGCTAAAAGCATTCAATAAAAAATATATTTGCAGGTTTGTAATGTATTTGTAGTGTAAAAATGTTTCATTTATGTGTATATAAATAAAATGACAGTGGGGAGAGGAGAGGGGGCGCTGTAGTTTCCCAACAGAGAGCCTAGTGATAGGCTGTGTATCTGCTCCTGAGATCCAGGCTAGCTAGAAGTTGGACCCTGCTAAGAGGACCCTCAAGAGATGAGCTGTGCTCTGCGTTAGTTGGAAAAATGAGATTATGGATCCTTAAAACATAGAAGTTCTCATAAATAGCAGGAGGACTCCATTGGTATTAATGATTGAGAATTATAGAGGTCAAAATGTATTTCATATCTCAGCGTTACTAATAATATAACTATACAAACGAATTTATAGCAATATCTCTGGTCTCAGTATCATATCTTAGTCCCAGCCCTGCAGTTCCAGCAGTCCCCAGGATATCTCTACCTTGATGCTTCATTCTTATTTCAGTCAGCTTATCCAATTTACACTCTTTCAGTCTAGTCTCTTCCAGTTTTTTCTGTCAGTGGACACCACTCTTCTTTCTGAGGCTTGAAAACTTAGAGACATCTTTAAGTCATCCTCAAGCAATCAATATGTTAATTACCTCACACTGTATCAAATACTATTTCACATATCCAGTCAGTCCAAGTCCTTTGATATCTTCCTTCAAAATATCTCTCATATTTACCTCTTAATACTTCCATTGCTTTTCCTTAGAGCAGACCCTCACAGAATCACAGACTTTTAGAGATTATACATTTTTCAGTGGCAGTCTTAGTCCCAACACTCCCAACTTGTGTTTATGGAATTTAATGTTTTAATCCAAATATAAGACTTTGCATTTATCTCTGCTTTTGACTAAGGAATGTTAAAAATCATCCTTTTGTAAAACATTTATAACTATTATTTCATTTATTTTTTGTGTAAATCCTGATCTTCATATTGGGACCCCAAGATAAATGAAGATTTTGTGTATAGACTTGAACCAAAGTTTCATTTCCCTTGCTAAAAGATGAAAAGAGTAGCTTTTCCTCTCCTAACTTTGACCTTATTTTCTTTTGGCAGACATTCATTATCTGTTGATGTGTCCCTAATTCAAAGGAAGAATGCTTTTTACTTTCTTGTGTGCTAATACCAATGGTGGTGTTAGTAGAAATGAATTTGTTTCTGTTGTTTAAGCCACAGGATCATGATAGTTTGGGCAGCTTTCCTGTGTATTTTTTTAAATGAAGTGCAATCAAATTTGTATGTTTTAAATATAGGCCAGCTCTTTTTTTAAGGCACTTCTAACTTTTCCTTGCCAGGGCAGGTATGACAAAATTAAATCTTGTGTTAGATCCATCACTGCAGTTTCCTCAGCTTGCCTCAACTCCACTATGCTGCTCTGCTGAAAAGTAGAAGACTTTCAGTACATCCAGGTGTTTCTTAGCATTTAGAGATGACCTGTTTGTGTTGAGTTCTTCCTGGACTTCTTAAAAGCTGTTCCAGATGACCATGAGAAAAACTGTATTATATCAATAAGGAAAAAAAATAAAACTGCAATAATATAGGAACCTACATCATCCTGATGGTGATTGCTATGCACTTTTATTCTGTTATGAAATCAGCCCTTGTTTAGAATTCAGTAAGTGGAGGGGTGTTGCTAAGTCCAAAGCAATTGCTATATTTTTAGTCCCCCCAAATGACAAATGTAGTAGACTCTGTCAGTTACCACGAAACGACTTTTCTCACTAGAAATCAGTCTTTGCTCAATATCAAAAGCAGCAGCGCTTTGTTTATGTTAACTAGCTATAAAATCTGCTCTTTTTCATTAAAACGTATGAGCCCTGTGCATCACCAAAAAAAAAAAAAAAAAGATTTTTATTAGCTGAAGCAGTTTTAAAAATCAGATTAGCGTCGAGCATATGGGCAGTGATGAATCTGCAATGGCAGTCATTAGGCAAACTTCCCAATATTCAATAGAATGTGGTTTGTTGGAGCTTGGTTGCTAAAATACAATCATGGAAATGCAGTTTTAAAGTTTGAGTTTGAAATTACATGCCTTAAACACATAAAAGTGGAGGCTGTACTGGGCCTATTATGAATTTTAAGTGTTAAATGTTATGATTATATGGCATACCATATCATATGGTATTGAGTCTAAATAGTTTTGAACTAGAGATTTCGTGGCTCTGATATGAAAAAGCTTGCCACTCCTGTTTTCTCTTGCACAAATTAACTTTGTATAACAGTTAATGAAGAGAGAAGCTTAGCAGGACTGTCTTTCCTTAGCTTTCAATAAAGGCTTCTTCCTAGCACATTAATTCCAGAGCTAAGCTGTTTCCTTACCAGATGTATGGAATCTCAGAATCTCAGAATTTTAGAGCTAGAAGAGACTTTGGCATTTGTCTAGATCAACTCATACCTGAAAGAGAATTCTCATTATAATCTACCTGACCAATGACCAGCCTCCAGAAGCTGGAGGAAGATCTCTAATAAGAGGGAATCCCTTCCTCCTCCTGAGGCAACCCATTCCCCTTTGGGACAGCTCTTACTGTTAGAAAGTTTTACCATAAGTCTGGCAGGAATGTGCCTCTGCAATTTACTCCCATTATTGCTGATTCTTCTGTCTCATCTCCCTCTCAAGAGATTACTCTTCAGATACTTGAACAGCTCCTCATGGCATAAAAACTCAAAACCCCCTCATTTGCTTGGTTGCTTGCTTCTAGGTACTGTCCAATTTATCAGTCTCCTTCAGCCATAGTTTTATCTAGGTGAAAGGGTGGCAACTTGTGATGGTTGATTATTTGCTTCAGGAGAGCAAATGGAACTAACCTGCTTTAGGGACTAAACACAAGATTTTCCACTTCTTTAAACCATAGCTTGTCTACATTTATATAAGCTAGAGCTAATACCAAAGACTATTCTTTCCAGACTTTTACAATGGAAGTTTCTTTTATTTAGCCTTCCATAATACCTGACCTAAAAGTTATATTATAGTAGGTTACTAAACTTTACAGTCATGTCACAGAGGACTCATTCTCTGGTAATTTTATCGCATATAAAGGCTTAATTTATAATAGATTTATTTTCTAGGAGAAAATATTAACAGAGTGATTGAAGGTGATGGTGAAACTTTTCAATTGTTAAATAGAGAATGATGCACCTCTTAATTTTGTTACAGAATTTTAGAAAAAAGACTATAACTTAAAACTTCATTATTAGTGACTTATGTATCTCATTACATTTTGAAATGTTGTCAGTATTTTTACGATAGTGAGAGAGGTTATCATTTATGAAATATTGAACCAATGACCTTAGCTATTCAGTTATGATGAAAGACCCAATCTAACATTTTATTGAATATGATACTTATGAAAAATGAAACTTCTCATTTCCATTACTTAATCAATAGCACATTAAGCCATTTATTAATTTGATTAAAGAAGGTCATTGTAGAACTGCATATCCCACTCCCATTTTATCTAGTTTAATTTTAATAACCAAGAAATGGCTGGATACTCTAATACTCCATAGAGCCATGCAAGTCCAGCTAATCTTTTGTTCGTTGCCTACATGTAAGAAAGTAAAGAAAAATCATAATCTGGGAAACAACAAATGATTTTGAATAGCTTTTAAGGTAGAGTCAGGTTTTTTTGTTTTTTTTGTTTTTTTTTACCAGATTAGTAAGCTGGTGAAGACAACTTGATCAATATACACATTTGAAATAATAATTCATTCCAATTCTCCCTGTGCAGCGGGAGAACTGTTCGGTTCTGCAAATATGTATTGTATCTAGGATATACTGCAACATATTTAACATATATAGGACTGCTTGCCATATTGGGGGGGGGGGGGAGGGAGGGGAAAAAGCAAAACATAAGTGATTGCAAGGGATAATGCTGTGTAAAAATTATCCTGGCATGGATTCTGTCAATACAAAGTTATTATTAAATAAAATTAAATTTAAAAAAAAAAAAAAGAAATAATAATTCATTAAAACAAACAGAATTTACCTGTATTTTAGTAAACATCAATAAGCATGTAGTAAATGATTTACAAATTATTATTTAAATCAGTAATAAAAGATATTGGGAGATATGGAACTAAGATTAAGAAGGAAAACAGGGTGATTTGAAGTTTGGAGAGGAGACTATTAAAACTCATCACCATGACAGGCTATACTGCATATAGGAATACCCTGAGATATAGTGGATTTGGTCACAGACCACTGCAGTAATGTGAGTCACACAAATTTTGGGGTTTCCTAGTGCATATAAAAGTTATGTTCACACTTTTCTATAATCTGTTAAGTTTGTAATTATATTATGTCTTCAAAAAGTATATGCATTAATTTAAAAATTCTTTATTGCTAAAAAAAAAAAAAAAATTACTACTACTACTAATAAAAACTAAGCTTCACCTGAGTTTTCAGCAAGTTGTAATCTTCTTGCTGGTGGAAGGTCTTTCCTCAATATGACTACTGATATCTCAAGGTAGTGACTACTGAAGGTTAAAGGGCTCTCTGGCAATTTTTTAAAATAAGACAAGAAAGTACAAACTGATTGACTCTTCTTTTCACTTGAACATTTAAAGGCCATTGTAACGTTATTAAATGGCCTAATTTCAATATTGTTGTATCTCAAAAGGAAGAAAGATAGGGGAATAAGCAGTTGATGGAGAAGTCAGAACACACTATTTGTGGAGACCCAAAATAATTTGTAATAGTAATATCACAAATATAATAGTGATGAAATATCATGAGAATTACCAAGATGTGACACAAACACAAACATGTGAGCTCATAGGGTTGGAAAAATGACATTAATGGACTTACTTGATACAGGTTTGCCACAAATCTTCAATTTGTGAAAAATAACATCTGTGAAATGCAAAATAATAAAGTTAAACACAATAAAACAAGGTATGCCTGTAGAGAAGATTGAATGACAAAAAAGAAATTAATGATTGAAGACATCAGAGAATAAATAACATAGGAGATTGACCCAGAATAGATAATTCCCAGATTATAAATCCAGGCCCTATATTATAGACTTTGGGGCAGCAGAGAAGTAGAATGGTGCATTGAATAGAATCAGGAAGACCTGGGGTCACAACCAACCTCTGACAAATATTGGTTTTGTGCCTGACTGACTCAACTTTCAGCTACCCCCAAGTGACTTCCTAAAATTCAGTTATTGAGAAATTGCTTGCCTCTTTGGGTGGAAGATGGAAAGGCTTCTACAAGCCATATGAAATGATAGTTTGACCCCACTCCCAAAAGGAAAAAAGTTCAGAACAGGATGAAGATGGAGGGAATATTGGGAAATTAGTATGGGCACAGTTTAGATTAATTCTTGAAGTTAGAAAGAAGAGCACCCATGACACTTAATGCTTTTATTTATTGTACAGGGAAAGAGCCTTTGAAAATCATGGTTTAATATAGAACAAGGTCCATCCAACATTTAGAAAGTACCCACCATGTGCTAGGCACTTTGCTATAGACTTTGGAAATGGGTGGGATAAGCCCTTAAGGAGCTTACATTCTGCTGTACATTGACTGTAATACAAGTCAACCACTAAGGGGAGGACCTCATACCTCAAGATATCACAGGAGAGAAAATAGAATCACTTTTGCTCAAGCTGTGCACCCTAAAATTTATCAATAATTTCTGATTTAAGAATGTGAGTGACCCTAAAAGTGACCCTTCCCACTGATGCTCTTCATTGCCTTATTTTGAAATTCTCCATCCAAAGTTGCCACAGAAATTTTAAGATTACATAAAATTTCTATTTTTCCAATGTTTAAATAGACTCACCCCTATGAAAATATTTAGAAATTTTCATCCTAGAAATTTTTCTCAAAACATATCAAAATTACTTTAAATTTTCTTTTTGAGGGAGTGGGAGGATTGAGAAGCAAGGCATTGTATTACCAGTGGAAAGAATGTGGGATCTAGAACAGTAATAATTGACTTTATTTGCTGTTTTTAAGACTTGTAAAGCACTTTACACAAATTATTTTATTTCAGTCAAATAATAAACATTAATTAAATTAAAATAAGTTTTTTTAAATCATCTGAATCGAAGACCCTGGGTTCATCCTGGATTTGCTGCTGACCACTTTGTCACCTTAATTACTCTCTGGGTAGTAGGGCTGGTAGACTTGGATTCAGTTCTACCTTCCTGCCAACTATGTCACTTTGGGCAAATGACCTTCTCTGGATCTCAGTTTCTTGATCTGTACAAAGAGAGGATTGGGCTTGACTTCTTAGTTCACTTCTAACTTAATCTATACTCTTTGGTGGTTGTTGTTTGGAGGATTCTTTTAGTCACATCTGCCTCTTTCCTTGGCAAAGATGCTGGAGTAGTTTGCCTTTTTCTTTAGCTCATTTGACAGAGGAGGAAACTGAGGCAAACAGGGTGAAGTGACTTGCCCAGGGTCACCTGGCTAATATTTGAACTCAGGAAGAGGAGTTTCCAACTCCGGGTCCAGCTGTCTATGCCCTAGTTTATTGCCCTATCTTAAGTAGGGATGGGAAAAGAGAAATTATGGCTATAAATTGCATTTTAATTTCTGTTGAGAAGTTGTACGATGGTCTTCGAGTCTTCATGAGTCTGTGAACCAAATAGTCTATGGCTTTTCTTGGCAAAGACACAGGAGTGGTTTGCCACTTTCTTCTCCAGTGGATTGAGGCAGAGATTAAGCAGTTTGCCTTAAACAGTTGGGAAATGTGGGAGGTCAAATTTGAATTCAGGTCTTCTGACTCTGGGCCTAGCACTCTTGTCTGGTGAGCCACCCAGCACTCAGGTGTCCACATGTATAAGAACAAGCAGAGCAAAAGGAAAGAACATCACCGAGAAAATCTGAAGTAAATGTTTCTCTGATAGGCTATCCTTGCATTTGTTCTCCGTCTCCTGAGTTTGGTTTCTGCTTTTAGAGCTGTTCTCTAGGACCTCCTGGCCCCAGGGTACAGGCCGTGCCCAGAATACTGACACAATGCCAGGCGCCCTCCCCTTGCCCAGGCCTGACATTCTGTCACCTGCTGTCAGGGGCCCAGAAATGCGCTTCTGCCATCACGACTGTGGAGCTGCAGTGGGGGGCGGGACTGCTGCTCCCCATGAATGCGCCCTGTTGCCAAGGCCCCAGGGCACCACCAGGCAGATCTGAGTAGTCCAGGCTGCCCCTGGATCCTAAAACCTGCAGCGACTGCAGCCCTCTTGGGGCCAGAGGTTTGATGGGCCGGGTCTTGGGACAGAAACAGGGGAGGGCTGCTGCTCTCCTCTCCTCTTCTGGTTTCAGAAGAGTTCATGTTTCATGTTATTTAAAATGTTTCCTTTGGAAATGGGGCTCAGTGAGCAGGGCACTCTGCCCAGGGGTGGCGTCCCGCCTTTTCCCTAGGGCTGCTTCAGAAGCAGGCGTCCTGATCTCTCTCTGGCATCAGGCCCAGGGGGCTCTGGAGGAGAACGTGAGGCTGGGGACCTTGCGCAGCCCTCCCTCACTTCATCCCAGTTCACTTGCATGTCACGGCATCAGCCCCCATAGTGGTACAGGCGATAAGGAAACCTTAGCTTGTCCTCCAAAGGGCTGAGAGCAGAAGGGGTCTTGTTGGGGAGATAGAATGAAGGGGAAATCATGCCTGGCGAGTTCTCCTAAGGGGAGACTTAGGGACGGATGTTAGTTTTATAATTCCCTTCATTGTCGATGTTTGGGGATTAAAATTCACAGAGGTTCTCAGTGCCAGAACTCGGATTAAAAGCATGGCATTTCTGCCTAAGGATAGGCAGTTGTTTGTTTTGGGGTTTTTTTCCTCTGCCAGTACAGCCCGGTATTGGGGGCATATTGGCTTGCCTTCCTTCATCTAACTTAAGATACAGCGGAAACCGATCTCTGTCGTTTTCCCTTCAGACTCAGAGCAGATTGAACCAGTGCAGAGACAGGAATTTCTTTCCCTTCTCCCCTATAACCATGCATCCCATCAAGATGCAGTCACTATTGATGTACATAATTGATCACGTTATTAACCTGTGCAAAAAGCCTTATTACGGTAATAAAGCCTAACTTCATTATACACCATATTTAGAAGAGCTAAATGTGCTGGGGAGCGGCTGACAGGTTCCCATTTCGGGGCTGATTCTGATGATGATAATGTTTAAATAGCATTGATCGTCCTCTAATTGAATTTCTTTTCTTTCCATAGGCCTCTTCTGAAGAGTTAAAAGCTGCCTACCGGCGGCTGTGCATGCTTTACCATCCAGACAAGCACCGAGACCCAGAGCTCAAATCACAAGCCGAGCAACTGTTTAACCTTGTCCACCAGGCTTATGAAGGTCAGTCGGGGTCTTGGTTGTGTTAAAGCTGCCCCGGTAGCAGATATTGGATTTTCATAATGCTTTCACTGAAGAGCGTGGAGGACGAGGGTCCTTGGTGGTGTTTGAAGGTGGTGGTTGCTTCATGCCTTCTCGTGACTGACTGAGTCTTTGAAAATGCAATATTTTGCTTTGGAAATCAATATGTGCCCAATAAGTGGAAAATAAGTGCACAAGCTGAGTAAGAGGCCAGGTTTTGAATTGTAGGGGGAATCAGCTGCTTTTAAATTGTTTACTACAGTTTTCTTCCAGAGGGAAACACTCAGACCAGAACTATCTAGGCTGGCAAGTGAAGGGATGAGTTGGTCTTCTAAAAGAGAATCTAAAGTTGACCTTGACCTTTCGAGTTCCATAGCTTCTGGGGGAGGAAAGGCCTCCTGGAACATGGGGAACTTGATGATGTTGAGAAAATTCAGTCCTAAGAATGAGAATGCTAGCAAGCCAAAGGCTTTTGTCCTTATATATGATTTATGTCACAAAATGTTTGTTGTGCTGAGTTTTCTTGTGGTGAAGTATTATGCTTGGATTTAGAATTTATCCGGAGCAAATTGGCAGTAACTCATGCCAGGAATACATTTAGTGAATTGTGAGAGCCATTCTCCCATAATTAGACAGGCTAAAAACGAGAGGACATGTTAGTCTATGAAATAGAGACTTTTCATTGTACAAATAAAAACATATCTTGTATCTCAGTTTATAATTTTGTCTAAAAAGTAGATTTTAATGACCAATGAAAGTCAGGCAGTGGTGAGTGATGTATTTGCATCGCCAAGACAATGTAATCTTATCAGACTTAACTCTCCAGTCAGAGGCAGATGTTTAGAATCCATTTATAGGAAGGGCTTGATTGAAACTGCCTTCCTGTGATTACATTCTGTTATCTGTGTGGCTGAATTAATTTTACAGTTGTCTGAATTATTGATATAGTTTGTGTGCAGCATTTTGGAAATTTGGGAGGAGTAACTGAAACATAAGAGAGTTAACAGCAAAGCCCGACTGGCTCTTAGAAAAGTGCTGCAGCAGCAAGCCTGGCACCCAGTGGTTTAGCCTAAAGGGAGACAAAAGCAAAATTGTGAATAAATGATTCCTTATTAAATCCCAGAGATTAGCTAAAGAAGTTCGGTGCTGAGGGTTTTGAATGGTCAGCATTTCTTTCCTCCATATTAGATTTCAACATGAGCAGAATCATTTGCATGTTCCTTTTTTTAATTAGGCCTTAAAATATATGGAGTGGTCTGCAAAAAAAAGTCAAGGTCTTGTGTAGAGACCTTGGTGTTGGGGCATGGTGGGAAGGAAGGGCCCGGGTGTCCTGGGTCAGTGGTGGCCAAACTGGATTTTGATCTGACTTTGGGCAGTTGTGTTCTTTAAGGGAATGCTCATCTTTCATGGGATCCTAAGTTTAGAATGAGGAAGAACTTGAGAGATCATTTCACTCCCTTCCTCTCATTTTACAAATTAGAAAACTGAGGCCCAGAAAGAAGGGGGCCCCTGACAGTAAGTGGCCAAGGTGGGGTTGGGCTCCAGCCTTCTGCCTCTGCACCTAAGGCTCACTGTCCTGACCTCTTTCACTGGCTCTCATTCTTCTCGAGAACAGCCTGTTTTCTCTTATGTTACGTTACATAGCAGACACAGCTGGCACTGTTGTGACAAGTGCTTTGCCTGACTGACAAAATTATTTACAAATAAGTGCTAATGCTACAGAAAAACATGGACTGCTTAAGATGCTCCAAAGGGCTGCTCAAGGAGAAAATTACCATAACAGTTGCAAGTTGGCTGCAGTCCCTGTCTTCAGTTCAAACAGGCATCGGGGCACCCTCATGGCCTCATGGGAGACCTGACACTTGGTAGCTTTGTGCCCTGGGCAGATTGCCTCTCTCAGCCTCAGTTTCCCCAATTCTAAAATGGTCATCATTGGAGCTGTAATGCCCATCTCTCAAGAGTTACTGTGGCTCCCCAGATTTTCAAGGGCTTTGCAAATGTTAAAGCTCTTTGGCTGAGCCAGCTATTAGCATTATAATTGAGGTTTCTTTAGAAGTTTCATTAACTTTTTTATATCTTTGGTATAGCCAAATAGATATAAAAAAGTAAAACTCTTTCTCCTGGTGGTTTGATAGAACTAATGCATTTTCCCCACCTTGGGGCTGCCACCCAGGAAGCTTCTTCAGCCCTGATAAAAACTGACTCCATTAGTCAATTAGAGCCACCCATAAGGATACCCACTATAAACATGTGATAGATTTGTGTGGGGAAATCACCTCTGGGAATTTACAGAAGAGAAATCTTGCACTTTGTAAACATGTGCCTTTTAATTTGCAGTTCTCAGTGACCCTCAAACCAGGGCCATCTATGATATATATGGGAGAAAAGGACTGGAAATGGAAGGATGGGAGGTAAGAAAAATTACATGCATTTTTAAGATTGATTAGGAGTTTTTAAAAATCTGTATATGTCCAGCATTCATTAAATGGCTATCTGATACCTTCTTTCATTCATAAATGGAGTTTGGGGAGTTGGCAAAACCTGAGTAGAAGTCAATAGGAAGATAAATATTCAAAATAAGCTGTTAGAGACAGACTTTTTCAATGTCATGTAGGTTTTTTGGTATATGGCTGCTTAATGTATTTCTCTTTCTCCCTCCCGGCCCCCACCTTTTTGGTGGCCATATGTGCCCCATTCTTGTAAGGACAGGAGAGTTGTCATCATATATCCTGACAAAGGGAGGGGAGAAATGGAGAGTAAAGAAAAATTTCCTCCTGCCCCATTTCCACCACTGCTTAATAAGAACCAGCAGTGCTTTAGGCAGGATTACTTTAGTTCAGGTAAGAGTTAAGTCTTAGTCATTTTAACAGAAAATTTCAGCTGTAAATGCTCCCCAAATTCCCACATCTTCATCAGCTTCTAAGGGGAACGAGGAAAGAATCTCATCTTCATTAAATTCTTTATATCTAATATACCACTGCAAGTAGATGTCATTTTTAAAATATAGGCTGATTTTTCACCGTACCATTCAGGTCCCAGGGAACACTGGGTCTCTGGTTTGTATCTCCACTTTCATTGTTAGGTTTTTCATTCCAAACAACATTACTCTAAACTTCCAATTAGAGTGATGGGGATAAGGTTTTCCTGGCAAAATATTTCATGGCCTCCCTAGTGCCGAAACAGAATGATCTCATCATAACAAATGCACCCAGTAACGACTGTAAAAATATTGGCCAAGTCACAGGTGGTGAATGCACCTTGGAATAAGCCTTCAGATAAATATTTATTATGAAATCTCTTTAAGGACAAAGCAGAAAGAGCCCAGTCAAGTTCTCATCTATCAGAGTTGGCTTGCTTTATGTTTCATATTGATGCTACACCATGGGACAGTGCCTGCATTGCAAGATAAAAATGCCTTCAGCAAAGAGTCCGGGAAGATCCCTCCCCAGGTATTAGCTCTGAGATGTATCAGAGCTTAACATACAATAGGTAAATTGAACCCATTATTTATACTGTAAAGGAAAAGTCTCACTGAACTCAAGCTCATTTTATGGAGCCTGGCGTCAACCTTCCTTCAAGGAATTCCTACAGCTGGATGAATTGTTTAATATGAGGACCGTCCCACTTCAGTAATAGTTTTCACTCCAGGGAGGCAGCTGCATTCCCTTCATGCTGTTGCCGGTATTTTGAGCACTATTAAACTTTTCCAGTTGCTGAGGGGTATTCATTTACTGCATATTTGTTAGGATAAACATATGGGTAGTCAGTGAAGGATGCCGAGTTCTCTTAACACCTTAAATATCTGAAATGCCTTTCATCTGAGGATCTCAAAGCACTTCACAGCCACGATTTGGAAATAGCTTCCAGCATCTGATAGCTCAGTAATATCATTTCCATATAATTAAAACTAAGCTTTCCACATATGTAGTTTGAATTTCTCAGGCTACACAGCACACTGAGCCCTTGCTCCTCTTGAGAAATTCATGCTTTTTTCTTCTTCTAAGACAATTCCTATTCCCTGGCAGATTGCCATAAGCTTGAGATGTTACCATTCCCTATTTGCAAAAACAGCTCCTTCCATCCATCTTGTCATCTTGGACCTGGAATTTAATTAGTGATGCTTTTGTGGTACCTGTTCAGAAAGTGGAAGCAGTCCTTTTTCCTGAATGACTGAAACTCAGCTTTGAGCTGCCCAGAAGAAACAAGAGGGGGTTTTGACAAGCTGCAGAGCCTCATCTCCAGCAGACACGTGGTCAGACTGAAGATTAACATGGCTTTTTACCCTCTCTCAGCTCTTCTGCAATCAGATTTTCATTCAGAGACTCTGCTCCCTGCCTCTGCCTTTGCTTAATCATATTTCTCCAGTCTTTCAAGAGCAGGAATCTGACCACGGTGTTCCTTTCCTCAAGAACCTTCCCTGACTCTTTATTACCTTACGATAACATACAAACTCCTCACTTAGATATGTAAAGCCCTTTTAAACTTGTTTTACATCACCCATTTCAACTAGATGAGCCTATTCCTCCACTTCCTCTCAAAGGCCTCTATGGCTTTGTCTTTGGGTTAGCCCCCATGCCAGGAATGTCCAGTCTCCTTATCTATGCCTCTTGGAATCCCATTCTTGGAGTTCTTTTTTTTTAATTTTAATAGCTTTTTATTTTAAAAATGTATGCAAAGATAATTTTCATCATTCACCCTTGCAAAACCTTGTTACACATTTTTCTCCCTTACCCCACCTCCTCCCCTAGATGGCAAGTAATCTAATATATATTAAACACGTACAGTTCCTCTATACATATTTCAACATTTATCTTGCTGCACAAGAAAAATCCAATCAAAAAGAGAAAAAAAGTGAGAAAGAAAACAAAGAGCAAGCAAACAACAACAAAAAAGTAAAAATGCTATATTGTGATCCACATTCATTTCTCATGGTCCTCTCTCTGGGTGCAGATGACTCTCTCCATCCCAAGTCTATTGGAATTGGCTTGAATCACCTCACTGTTGAAAAAAGCCACGTCTGACAGAAGCAGCTACACCCAAAGAAAGAACACTGGGAAATGAATGTGAACTATGTGCATTTTTGTTTTTCTTCCCGGGTTATTTTTACCTTCTGAATCCAATTCTCCCTGTGCAACAAGAGAACTGTTTGGTTCTGCAAACATATATTGTATCTAGGATATACTGCAACATATCTAACATATATAAAACTGTTTGCCATCTAGGGGAGGGGGGAGAGGGAGGGAGGGGAAAAATCGGAACAGAAACGAGTGCAAGGCATAATATTGTAAAAAAAATTACCCTGGCATGGATTCTGTCAATATAAAGTAATTATTAAATAAAATTTAAAAAAAAGAAAAAGAAAAAAGCCACGTCCATCAGAATTGATCTTAATAATCTTCTTGTTGCTGTGTACAATGTTCTCTTTGTTTTTTACTCACTTCACTCAGTATCAGTTCATGTAAGTCTCTCCAGGCTTTTCTGAAATCATCCATCCATTTCGTAATGGAATTTCTTTAAGGCTCAAATCAAGTTACAATTTCCTCATGGGAAGCCTTTCCCTAGTTATTAGTGATCCTTCCCTCCTAGAATTATCTTATGTTTACTAATCTGTTTATATGATGTTTTTCCCTCAAAATTAGGGCCTTTTTATTTGGGGAGGAGGTTTTCTTTTCCCAGTTCCCTCATTAGGAGAAAGCTTTGTGTGTCGAATTGAGTTCTTCTTAGTCATACTTTCTTGCCATATCTTTCAATCTAGTCCAGTAGTAACTAGAATAACTTCTAAAGATAGAATAATTTAAGAGAACATAACTCTTTTATCCCTTCCACTACCGCCACCATTCCCCATAGACTTTCTTTGAGTGTTTATATCAATAACTACTGAATTTATATTATATTCAGCTACTCAGTGACATTTACAGTGACCAGTTGCTGTGTATTTTCCCTCAGCCTATCTCCATGTATCTATAAGAACCCAGTACTTGAAGAGCTATAAGTGACTCATATGAAAAAGCCCATTGAGGTTCTCCCTGAGTTGTGTATTCTTGTAGAGGTTATAAATGGTCAGAGTCTGGACTTCAGGGCTTCCCAGGCCCAGGTGGAGTGTTCTCAGGGCAGTGGACGGGTAGCCAGACAGCCACTTTCACCTTCCATTGAGCCCTGCCTAGGTGCCGGGTTTTGTACCTTGTATAAAATACAATGATCAGATTCAAAGGAACTGACACCTTTAGAACATTTTCCTCTTTAGGGTATCACGGAGTGTGTCAGAGGAAAATGAACTTAGAGCCATTAATCCAAGCCTACAAAGGTTAAGTAGCTCAAGTTCTTGACAGCCAATCTTACCCTTCTCTGACAGCCTGGAGCCTGGCATTTGCCCGGCCCTGGGCTCTTTGACAGATAAGAAACTTTAACCCCCAAGTTTTCCTGGAACCTTCAGAGGTTTGGTGCGCACCTAGACTAGTGTGCCTGGCTTGTGCTGGGGCTAGCTGATGGGCAAGTTCTTCCCTCTGCCTTTTGTCTAGCAGCCTAGAACCGTCATTAGACTATCATATTTTTTGCTAGAGGAAAAATAGCCTGCTACCCATAGGCCTTACATAGGAGTTCCTCGTTTGTGAAACCAAGCAGTCAGACTCCTGGGCCTCCCAGGGCCTTGGGGGCTGGAATTGCTCAGATCCCAGGAAATGCCTGTTCTCTGTGCCCAAAAAGATCCTTTGGTCAGGGATCCAGATCAGGGCACTGAAAGCAGTTGCTGCCCTGCCCAGAAGGTTATTATTTGGAGATGGTTTTGCTTGCCTTCCAAGAAAATGAGCAGTTTATTTTTGTTTCAGCGTTTTTTTATTTTTTCCTTTGAAGATTATAGGATTATAAGGTCATTTTTTTGCCAAGCAGGAAACTATCAAGTCACAAACTTATATTAAACATCTACTAACTAGCACCCTGCTAAATGCAGAGAAAAGCAGAACCAGTTCTTGTTTTCAGAGCTCATGGAGAAGACCGCATGCCAACAGCTGCATACAAGCCCCATGCTGAATCGATGGGAGATTGTCTCAAAGTGAGGATGCTAGCATGAGGGCTGGGGGGGAAGGCCTGGCAGAAGTGGGCTCTGAGCTGAGATGCCAGGAAGCCCGAGGAGGGCTTCAAGGATAGGAAGGACTTAGAGCATGAAGGGGGAAGAGCGCACGGGCAGTGCTGGCAGGAAGGTGCCAGGCCCGTAGGGGCAAGATTGTGTGGAGATGATGCTGGAAGGTAACAGGGAGTCACGATAGATGGAGGGGAGGCTAGCGACGTGGCCAGTTTGGCCGGGCAGAGGAGAGAAGGGAGAGCGTGTGAGATGAAGGTAGAAACAATAGGACTGAGTGGTTAGAAAGGCTGAGGGAGAGGTGAGCCACCTGGCCAAGGCCACACTCGTGGCACAATGATAGCGTCAGGGCTAGAACCAGAACCTCTGGCTCCAAACCAGCCCTTTTACCCCCAACCTACAGAGAAGGGAAAGAGAAAAGAGACTGAGGAGATAATGGTAAATCTGAAAAAAGGGCACCTGGGTCTCCTTCAGTCTAAGATCAAGCTACTCAGAGAGTAAAGCTGCTATAAATAGGAATGCATGTTCCTGGAGCTGAACAGGCTGCAGGATGAGGATCGCTGCTGACATCAATTAAATATAATCTAAATAGTGTATTTTGTGAGGTCACAAGCCTGTCAAGACAATCACATAGGTTCATTTTGCCATTTAAAACGTGTTCCCTAGGTAACAATTGAAGCAACCCATCTCTCTATGTCCATCTGTCTTTGTGTTAGCATGGGTGTGCTCCAGGACTTCAATGAGGATTTGTGTTTTTTCAGATATATTCATTTCTATCTGTGTGTGTGTGTGTGTGTGTGTTACCACAGTTTCTCTCTATATCCCTCTTGCCTCCCCAGAAGCCATTCCATAAAAGATAGTATTTTTTAGAAACAAAGAAAAAAGGGGAGGGATCAGCACAATTGATTAGTTATGAGCAGCCCTGTGAACCTCCATCTCAGCAAAAGGGGCTGAGGCTAAGTGGGAAGAGTCTACCTGTTCGATGAGCCATGAATATTCCCAGTCATTTTCCAAGAACATTTGTTAACTCTGCTCCATATGTGGCATTATCCTGGGCATTGGGGATACAGAACTAAAAAAAAAACCACAGAGGCAGTCCTTTGCCTTTAGAAGCTTACAGTCTATATGAATACCATGGAATATTATTGTTCTGTAAGAAACAATCAGCAGGATGATTTCAGAGAGGCCTGGAGAGATTTACACCAACTGATGCTGAGTGAAGTGAGCAGGACCAGGAGATCATTGCACATGGCAACAACAAGACTGTACCATGATCAGTTCTAATGGATGTGGCCCTCTTCAACATTGAGATGATTCAAACGAGTTCCACTTGTTCAGTGATAGAGTCGTCTACGCCCAGAGAGAGAACTGTGGGAACTGAGTGTGGAACACAACACAGCATTCTCATTCTCTTGGTTGTTCTTTGCTTGCATTTTGTTTTCTTTCTCAGTTTTTCTTTTTCTTCCTTGATCTGATTTTTCTTTCTTATGCAGCAAGATAACTTCATAAATATGTATACATATGTTGGATTTAACATGTATTTTAACATATTTAACATGTATTGAACTACCTGCCAGTTAAGGGAGGGCGTGGGGGGAAAGAGGGGAAAATTTGGAACAAAAGGTTAAGCAAGGGTCAATGGGAAAAATTACTTATGCATATGCTTTGTAAATAAAAAGCTTTAATTAAAAAAAGAAGAAGAAGCTTAAGTTTTCTGGGGGAGGAAACTTGTACCAAACAAGTAAAAAGGCACAAAGTGATTAAAGCTGAAGGAGATGGGAACACTAGGACTGGGGAAGATCAGTTTCTTTTATGTGATTTGATAAGATGCCCACCTTTGGACACCTCTCATTTCTTCTCTTTTGTTGTTTAAATTATATGACCATGAAGAGATCATTTGATTTATTTGATTTTTTTCAAGTTCCAAATTTGTTCCTCCCCATTGGGAAGACAAGCAATTTGATAACTCTTTAACTATGAGAAATCTCAACCAAGGGAAGACATTCATTCTGAACTCTTCCTAGAGGGAGAGGAGAAAATTGTTACTTTGGAGATGGTTGGGCATATAGAATGGAAGTCAGGACCCATGAGCTCTTTTCCTGATGTCACGCTTTCTTTCAGCCCAGCCTAAGGCAGAAGGTCACAGAATCTGAATTTGGGTGGGTAGATTTATAATGTTTCCCTGAAGCTTCCTAGGGGTGGTAGTGGAAGCTTGTAGAAGGGGCAGGCCGGCTTGGATTTCCTGGGGAAGAGGCAGGTACTTAATGTCTGGGTCTTTAATGTTTCCCACAGATTGTGGAGAGGAGGCGAACACCTGCTGAAATCAGAGAAGAGTTTGAGCGGTTGCAGAGAGAGCGAGAGGAGAGGCGGCTTCAGCAGCGCACCAACCCCAAGGTATCCCATGCCCGGGGGCTCCATGGGCCCTGGGGTCAGGGAGTGAGGGGGAATTCTTCCTTTAAAAATTCCGTCTGGGATGTGCAGGGGGTGGCATCGAGTTACTGTCTTTAAAGCAGAGTCCCTGATGGGAGCAAACGCAGAGAAGCAGTTTTGAGCCACTCGGAGGAAAGGAAGGGCCAGCCTTTGCCTCTCATAAATGCTAAGGGTAGATCCTGTACTGAAGCCCTGGAGCTTCCCCACTATCCAATCTTTTCCCTGACCTCATCAGCCACATTGCCACGTGACTCTCCAAGTACTCTGTGGTACCAGAGGCCCTTTGATGTAGGATGAGCAGAGTCTTGGCTCCCAAAGGAGGTGTGTGACCATTTAGAATTGGAGGGGATGGGGGTCGGGGGCAGAATAAACCCCAAGGTTCTTGAATTTCTTTTTCTTTTTCTTTTATTCTGAACTTAAATATAAAAAAGAACATTTCCATACACAGGACAACACAAAAAAGAGGGTTTTTTTTAAACCATGTCTCCATTTCATACTACTTGCTTTTTTAAAGAAGTAAATTCTATATCTTACATTCAAAACTGATCTGCTTGCTGTGCTTCCTCCTAAACAGTACTTGCTTCTCTTCAGTTCTGTCCAGTTAAAAAAACTATTTCTGAGATCCTTTTTTTTTTTTTTTTTTTTTTTGAGGCATCTATTTGAACAGCAACTATTGCAACTCTTTTTTTCCCTGTTTCCCCAATCTCCTCTGCCCAAATAGCTGAGAGAAAGAAAGGAAGAGAGGGATGTGGGAGGAAGGAAAGAAGCCTTGTGACAAATAATCCTAGTCAAGCAGAACAGATCCACACAGTGGCCATGTCCCAAAGTGTCAATCCACTTTGTATTCATCCTGTCTCATTAAGGGCCTCTGTTGTGGATCACTTGGTTGGTCCTTGCTTAGATAGAAATTCTTAAATCCTTGGGTTGTTTGTGTTTTCAGTGCTTATATTGTAAAACAATGTAAACAGTGTTTATAGTTATCCTTATATCAATTGATCTCCTGGTTCTTCCTACTTCATTCCTTGTTGATTGGCAACTGCCCTTTGAATCATTTTATGTCTTCTTATACCATCATTGTGCACCACAGTTAATTTCAGGTGTTCCTCATTTGTCCAAGAAGCCCCTAATATACTCCCTTAAATTTTAATTATTTTCTTTTTTCTTAAGTTTGATGTATTTCTATACCAAACTATCTGTATGTTTGCGTTCCACCCTCCTTATTCCTATTTCCCATGTTCTCAGGGTTTCGTTGACTGGCCAACAAAACGTCCCAGGCCAAGCCCCACTAGATCTTTGTTTGGGCTTTGATTGTTTCTGAGTGAATGTAAATAAAAATTGTTTCTGTTCTGACCAGAAACCCGAAGGGTCTTCCCCCCAACATTGATTTTTTTGGGACTAGGTAAAAAAAGGCCATTCCATATTCCTTTCTTGCCTAACCTTAATCACTGAATGGATAGTTTCCTCATCATACTGAAACCTGATAAAAACCTTAGTTTAAAAAGGCCCAATTCTCCCACTGCATCCAGGGCCATCTCCAGTCATTCTGATCTATATCTTGCCATTAGTCCCAGATGGCTATGGAGGAAAAAGGCTGGTGACCTTGCACAGCACTTCCTGCCTCAGATCCAATTTATTTGCAGGTCATGGCATCTCCTCCCAGATGTTGTGGTCATCTTCAAGAATGAAGGATAAATAACAGCAATTCCCTTGCACCCAAATATAAGAAATATCACTTGCTGCTTGCTGCACTGATATAACTCAGTTTGCTCTCTCTTTCTCTTCCCCCTCTTAAAATGGTCAGAACAGAATATCAGTCCCTTCCCACCCCACACAAATACCCCAACTATACTGATACACTTAGCTACTAACTTCCTTACTATCCTTTGAGGACATTAGGGTTCTGCAAGGATACTTGTTCATTTCAATCTCAGCCCCTTGCAGTTGCACTTATAAATCTCTTTCTGTCTGGCTTTTTCTGAATACTTATATTTGTATTTCAGAGGACCTACTCAGCTCTGGTCTTTTCAACAGAAATGCTCAAAAGTTATATGTTCCATTAAAGTGCAATTTTTCCTTCTAAGATTTTCCTCCATTTATAGGAAAAGTTATTCTTGGTTGTAAGCTTGTCTCCTTTGCCTTTTAGAATATTGCATTCCAAAATCCCATTCTTAATTGAAGCAACTATGTCTTGTGTGAGCTAGACTGTGGGCTCCTTCATTTTTAAACTGCTTTTTTCTGGACTTATGCAGCATTTTTTCTTTGATGTGGGAGCTTTGGATTTGGCCTGTGACATTTCTGGAACTTTTCCTTTTGGGGTGCTTTTCAAGAGGTCATCATTGTATTCCTTCTGGTTTTAATAACTCTGGACTGTATTCATTTATGATTTCTCAACTTAGAGTGCCCAGGCTTAAAAAAAAAAAAAATGCTTTTCAAAACCAAAATTAGAGTCAGAATCAGTAAACATTTATTAGACACCAACTCTGTGCCAGTGTACTTTGCTGAGTGCTGGGGAGACAAAAACAGACATTTTGGTCCCTTCCAGTGCTTCTGAAATTACCTCTCTTTGACCTGTTTTCCAGTCAGTTTTTACTATCAGATAGCTTGCATTTTCTTTTATTTTTTTCAGTCTTTTGGTTTTAAGATGTCTTATTTTAAGGAATCAGTGATTTCTTTTGAGTCAAATATAGTTTGCCTGTTACTTGGGTAAGATTTACCACTTTCTTTTCTAAGCAGCTTATCCTCCTAATTCTTTCCTCAAAAGCTTTTATTTCATTTTTTAGTCTCTTGCTTTATTTTTTTCTAGATGTTCATGTAGTCCTTATGGGAAATCTGTCTTTTCTTTTGAGTTTCTCTTTGCAATTATTATGGAGTTAGAATCACAATACATTTTGATTCTCATTGATGTTTTCTCTGATTTACTCATATCTCCAGCTTTGGTTCCTGAATTGGGGCTTTGTGCCAGGCCAGTGTCTGCTCCCAATTGTGTTTCTGAGTGTGGAGTCTTACCCTGGTTCCCATGGGCACTTATGGATGTTTGTCTCTCATTCTGAAGTCTCAAGATAGAGTGGCAGAGACCTCAGCACCCTTAAGGATCTGAGTGTTGCTAGGATTTCCTAAGTTGGGGCTTTCTGACCACCCAGGACTTTCTCAGGAAGAATTCTTTGCTCTTGCTACCTCTGGACACAGTCCTGTCCCCATCTGGGGTCACTCTGGTACTCACTTTTCTTAAGACAAGAACTTCCTTTGCTATTACCCGTGGGTAATTTTGTGGCTGATTTTTTTGTGCCATTCTGGAGTGGAAGATAGCACTTATTGTGATTTCTCATTGGATTCTGTAATTATCATTTGATTTGGCATGAACTTAAGGGTCCTGTTAGACTGGAGGGATGAACTGGGCAATCTTCCTTCCATTGAGGAAGCAGTCTTGGCAGAAAGTCCCAAATTTCACTTCTGAATTCCATTTTTAAAAAGATTCCCATCATTGGGACAGCTGGGCTTTAGGAGCACAAGCTTCAAAGTTTTTTAATTTGTCATCAACCAGAGCCCATTCCCTTCATTCATCCAAGTCACTAGTGAAGCATAAATTATTTAAACACAATGAATACTACCAAGCTCAGGATTCTATTTTTTAAACACCAAATTTGATTTTAATATTTTCCTTGCTGTTTTGGAAAAAATATATGAAGTTCCTTTTCCAACACAATGATGAGCAATTTCTAGTGTTTTGGGGTGCCAGTAATACTAAAAGGCTAATTCAACTTACCCAATCCAGTATCCAACTGTAGTCAGTAAGAGAGGCAATAGAAATAGCCAGCCAGAGCCTTGTCACAGCTTCCAGGACTGCATGGCAGGTAGCCCATATTATTATGTTGAGGAAAACTTCACTGCCAGAGGCAGCTGGTGGCACAATGGATAGAGCACTAGGCCTAGATTCAGGAGAACCTGGGTTTAAATCTGGCTTCAGACAATTACTATGTGGCCCTGGGCAAATCACTTAGCAATCTCTCTTTGCCTCAGTTTCCTCAACTGTAAAATGGAGGTGATAATAGCATTTACCTCACAGGATTGTCGTAAGGATCAAGTGAGATAATATTTACAAAAAGCACTTAGAATGATGGGTGGCACATGGGAGGTACTATATAAATACTTATTCTCATATTTACTTCCCATCCTCCATTCCATCCCTCCCCTTGGCTTTGGAATCTCACTAAAGGCTTTCATGGTCACCTCCCCTTCCTCTACCTCCCCCCATGCTTCATGGTGTCTTTCTCCTTATTCTAGTTTACCTCTTTTAGTGTGCTAAATCCCTTTTAGGATTTAGCCTGCTAATCAATGGCATATTTCTACCTCATGGGTGTATTCCCTTTCTCCTAATTAATTGTGAGTTCCACTAGAGAATTTTTCTTTTTCATTGTTGTTTGTTAAAAAAAAAACCCTTTCCTTGCTAACTATATGCTCTCCCAAATCTATTTCCTATTTACCACTCCAAATTAATCTACCTTGTGGCACAATGGGGAAAAGGTTTCCATGATCAGCGTTGATTCAGCAATATGAGCTTCTAGAAGGAAACAACTGTGTCTTATCTAAAATTCAGTCAGGTTCTTAATTAATGTTTATTGATTTGAACTAGAAGGAAAGTTTTCAGCCACATTTGAAGGAAACAAAACTTCTCATTAAATCTCACAAAACAAAACAAAATGGTGCCCTTGATGATAGCCAATATGGAAGTCTGTTCTTTTGATCATATAACTTCTAGAAAACTGATTTTGTTTTAGATCTTAAGGCTCTATCTATATAACTATTGGGAGTTCTCTTATTAGTTTATATATGGCATTTCCTAGCATGTTTGTGACAACAACACCTTGCCTTGTCTTCAGCTAACTTCACTAGTCAGTGTCCAATTTAGATCCAAGTTTATCTTTTGATCAGGTAAGAAGGAGAATTTTAGCATTTGAGGGAAATTGATGGAGTCTTTAGGGGTTGGTTGGAGACATCTGGCTCAGTCATAGAGCCCCTGATTTAGTAATTTGGGGCTTTGCCGCTAGATTTATGCTGGTAGTTTCCCCATCCTATATCCAGGGTCAGTGCATCTGTAGGGAAAACCAATTTGAATGATCTCTATTCAAAATGTGCTTATTGGAGAGAGAAAAAGAAAGAAAAAGAGAAGAGAGGAGGAGGGAGAGAGGAAGAAAAGAGCTAGTAAGAGGCCTGCTTACTGACTGTAGGATTTTTGCCATTTAGTCTGGAGCTTTGCTTCTTCAGTTGGAGCAATGAAAGGGAGAGAGCTGCATTGTAATCCTGAGCCTCTGTGTCCTGTGATAAAATTAGCCATCTGGGTGTTTACAGCAATTGCTTATTGGAATTCTATGGAAATGTGTCTCCAGGCCATGTTCCTGTGGAATGAGGGAGCACAGCTGTGATCATTTCATACAAGAACGCAAGTTATTTTAAAATTTCCAACATTTTACTACTTCCATAAAGTGCCTCCAAATAAATAAAACATTTTCTAACCAGAAATGTTGAGTGATAACCAGATGTCGGCTATGAGGCACTTTTTTTTAATCTGGATATTTTATTCTGTTTTAGAGTTTTGTCTTGATTTTCAAGATGTGCTAAAGGGTTTGAAAAGTTTGGGGCTTATGGGGAAAGGAATTAACTTTATGTTAAGGGTGGGAGCCAGAGAGAAATAGGCCCTTAGCCTCTGCCTGCTGTAGTAATTGTCATCGTGCAGTTACCTAAACTCCAGCCTGTGCCCTACCCTAGGAAGGAAGGCAAACAGAAATATGGGTACATGTGCTGTTGGAAGTTGAAGCTCGGCTGTGATAGTCTTTGCCTCCCTTTCTGATCAGGAGTCAGCCAGCAAGCATTTATTAGGCACCTATAATGTGCCATACATTGTACTAAGTGCTAGAGTACAAAGAAAGAAGCTCCCCCAAGGAGCTTATAGTCTAATGAGGGAGACAGTGTGCCAAAAAAAAAAAAGAAAGAAAGAAAGAAAAGAAGAAGAAGGAATCAGGGAAAGCAGTCCACAGAGGGAAGGCCACTGGTATTACTGGGAATTGGCTGAGACTTGAGGGAAGCCAGAGAAGCTGAGAGATAGAGATGAGAACCTGGCATGTGCCAGTGAAGGTGCCCAGTCAGAGATGTATGTCTGGGGGCGAATGGTGCAAAAAGGCTGCAAAGGTAAGAAAGAACAAGGTATAGAGGGTTTTAAAAGCCAAACAGAGAATGCTCTGTGTGATCCTGGAGGCAACAGGGAGCTGCTGGGATCGACTGAAGGGGACTGCAAGTGACTTGTGCAGTAAGGTCAGTTTAGTGGAAGCTGGACTGGAGTGAAGAGAGCTCCACTTGAGTCAAGGAGAATAACCTGCAGACTGATGTACTAGTCCAAGTGTAAAGAGATCCAGAACTGTTCCAGGGTGGGGGCAGTCAGAGGAGAAAAGGGGATATCTGTGAGAGATGTCATGGAGGTCGAAACCACAGGACATGGCAACTCCTTGGCCATGAAGAATGAGAGTGAGAAAGCAATGATGGCACCCAAGTTGTGGCCTGGGTGACTTGGGAAGCTGGTGGTGCCCTCCACAGCCACCCAGAAGTTTGGAGGGAGAGATAAAGAACTAATTTTTGTACATACTGAGTTTAAGATGTGTGCAGTGTTTCCCAGTAACGACTTGGCAGTGCGACACTGGAGATAAGGAGAGAGGTTGGGGCTAGACAGATACATCTAAGAATCATCTGTGTAAAAGTGATAGTTGGATCCATGGTCAGGTAAATGAACTCACCAATATAGGAGAAGAGAAGGCCCAGGACAAAGTCTTGGGGGGATGCCCACTGGTAATGGGTCTGACTTGAAGACTCAGAAGGATTAGGAAGAGAACCAGAAAACCGAGAGAAAATGGTGTGGGGAAGGGAGGCGGGAGGGGAGAAGAGCGTCCTACAGGAGATGTTTAAAGGGCTCTGGGAAAGCCCAGGCTGCTTTATTGTTGAGTCCTGCCTGTATGCTTGGTCCCTCTTTGTGGGACCGAAGGACAAGATTCCTTCATACTTGCAGATGCTTTTTACCCCAGTAGGGACTCTTGGTGAGCAGAATTTTAACCTTTGTCTTTCACCTCTTCAGCATCTGCTTTAGTTTGAACCTACAGTTAATCCCAGCCCCCTGCTAGTAACACCATCAGCAGATATTTATTTCAGTGACCATCATGCAAATTCTGTATATTCAGTGCTGCAGCCATCATTGTGGGGTCAAGAAAAAGAAAAAGAAGAATGACTGCAAAAAAGCTGCAACCAAGACAGTGAAAGTGATTTAATAAAGATGACAAGGGAAGTCAGTGACAGTGACTAGAGGACTTTTCAGTTTAAAATAGATGTTCCTCCATGGGATGGGGTCCTTCATCTAGCATCCACCTAATGTAATGGCCATCTAGATGCTCACCACCCTCCTAATTGTGACTAAGAAGAGTTCGGTAAACATTCAGATGGATTTTGAAACACACTATAGATGGTATTGGGGACCATTAACCAAATGTTCTTGTTGAACAGTGCCTTTGGGCCCATGATTTAATCAATTCAGCTAAAAGTGCTTAAAAAAAAAACTCAGGTAAAAAAGAGCTTTGTTCTGCAACTACATTTGTTCTAAGATCACTAACAGACAGGGGTCTTTTCTCCGTGCTATTAAAGAAAGATGGAGGACCAAAGGAAAGTCTTCCCCTCTCCCCCCATGCTGGATTGAGGCTTTCATAACACAGCTGTGTGAAGCAGAATGTAATTACTTTAATCTTTAGACATCAGGTTTCTAAACATTGATCCACTGATTACTTCTGTTCTCTCTTTTTGTTTGGTCATATGGGAATAAAACCCTTAACCCTGGATTTTTTCCTAGAGGGAGACTAGCTCAAGCTTGTATAGGGTAAAAACAAAGAGAAGATGAAACTGTCTTCTATTTCTTAGCTAGGGTTGAGGGAGAGAAAATTTACAGCTACACATGCAGTGTGATTCATTGAGATAGGATATATAAGACTGTTGGGTCCAATTTGACTAGTATGCTGTTCCTCTGGACCTCAGGATTCAGAAATAAGATCTATATTTAATTTGCATAATCTATCAGCATTTCTTGCTTTTTTGAGATTAAGATCATGCCACAAGGTTATTTTGCAACCTTTTCATTTCATATTGATTATGTTCACTCACTTCTTTTGTTAATACCCATAAATCTCAGCTCCCTAAGGACAATAGCCACTTTATAATTTCATAGAACATATTCAGGCCCAAGGACAATCCCTGACTTTACTACTTGCCTTATATAGAATAGAATATTCAGTTTAGGGTTGTTATTTAATACTTGATTGTTCATCTCTGTGGGTATCTGGTATTTTATTTTGTTGACCTCATGATATGATGCTTTGTTTCTAGACTGTGACATTAATTTCCTGGGTTATTTAATTTTTTTCTGCTGCTTTCCAAATATTACTGCATGAATTGTATTTACTCCTTTGCTGCTTTCTCCTTTTAAAATGGGTACATTTCTGATATGATTTCCATTATCTTTTTTTTAATCCAATTTCATTTGAAATGCTAATCAAAATAATATATCTAACCACATGTTCCATATAAATGCTAAATAATCACAAAAAGTTTACATAAGGATTTATAAAATTTTTTTTTATTCAATCAGAAGGATCAGGGCATTTGTATAGGGCAGGGTGGGAGTGAGGGGGGTGGTTATTTTGCTATTGTGGCTAATTGATACACCTCTCAGAGGGAGTTGGTGGTGATGACTTCAGTCTGGTTCTGTGGGAATGATTCTGAGGTCATAAAACTGCCTTTGTGAGTTGGCTGACAAGATAATTTTGCAAAAGAAGAAAAGCTGTTTAAGCCCATATGCTTGGTAGTTCTCAAAGGCAGCAAGGGGCAATTTACCGTATGTAGAAATAGAAGTCTGTTGGAATTGGGGAAACTAGAAAGTTTTCATATAAGTGAGAAGAGAAAAGAATGTGGTTAATCAAATGTCTAGGAAATTGCTACTACAGAGAGATAATTCTGAGGAAAAGACAGGGATCTCCTTTATTCAAAAATGCACATACAAAAAAAAAGGTCTCAAAGTAGAGTTAGCTTGCCCTTGAAGGGTTATTATTGAAGACCTTACCCGATCACCATGTCACTGTCACTGTATTGTATTTAAAGAGATGTGCCTCTCGACTCCTATGACCCTGTCCTGTACCTTGGCCACCCAAGAGAATTGAGAGGAAGTCCTAACTAAAATTTCATAATCACTCATTATTATGATAATTCCATGACTCAAACTCTGAAATTCCCTCTCTGATCGTAATCCTACCGTCTTATATCTCTGAGATCTTTGTTCTTCTACCACCTCTGCTATGGTGTTTTCTCTCTTTACAATGTTGATTCTGTAGTTAACAAGTCCAGGTATATCTTCCTCTGCCCTAGAATCCTTTCCTTCCATTGTCTTATCAGTCAGTCTACCAGTGCTTAATCTTGAGTCATTTTTGTCCCATCTACTTTCTCTGCCTTATTCTCATGTTGCTGAATATATCTTGGTACTATGCAGCCAAGTCCATTGATGTTATCTGTTCTTACCTGGGCCCTCCCTGCTGCACAGTATTCATTTTATTCTTCCTTGATTGTCTCTGTTGAGGCTGTTCCCAGACTTCACTGTTTTTCTCCTCTTTTAATTTTTTTTTTTAATTAAAGCTTTTTATTTACAAAACCTATGCATGGGTAATTTTTCAACATTGACCCTTGCAAAGCCTTGAGTTCCAGATTATCCCTTCCTTCCCCCCACCCCCTCCCCTAGATGACAGGTGGTCCAATACATATTAAATATGTTAAACTATATGTTAAATCCTATATATGTATGTATGTGTGTGTGTATGTGTATATATGTGTGTATATATATATATGCATATATACATATATACACATATTTATACTGTTATCTTGCTGCACAAGAAAAGTCGGATCAAGAGGGGGAGGGGAGGGAACCTGAGAAAGAAAACAAAACGCAAGCAGCAACAGAAAGAGTGAGAATGCTATGTTGTATTTCAGTTCCCATGGTTCTCTCTATGGGTATAGATGGCCCTCTTCATCAATGAACAATTGGAACTGGTTTGAATCCTCTCATTGTTGAAGAGAGCCATGTCCATCAAAATTGATCATCGTATAGTCTTGTTGTTGCTGTGAATAATGATCACTTTATTCTGCTCGTTTCCCTTTGCATCAGTTCACGTAAGTCTCTCCAAACCTCTCTGAAAACATCTTTTTGGTCATTTCTTACAGAACAATAGTATTCCATAATATCCATATACCATAACTTATTCAGCCATTCTCCAGCTGATGGGCATCCACTCAGTTTCCAGTTTCTTGCCACTACAAAAAGGGCTGCTAAGTGTTTCTTTTGGGTTTATATCCCAAAGAGATCTTAAAAGAGGGAAAGGGATCCACATGTGCAAAAATGTTTGTGTTAGCCCTTTTCGTAGAAAAAGCCACAACACTTTATTTTTAGAAAATGAAAGGTTATGTCTTACACACATGAATAAGAAAGAAATTTGTGGCCAGACCCTGAATAGAAGAGATTAAAAGAAATTATCTCAATAACATAAAATTAAAAGCTTTTATATAATCATAATAACTAACATTTGTGTAACAACTCAAGATTTGTAGTTTGCTCATATTATCTTATTTGATCTTAAATGAATTCAAAGCAGTTATAACCAGAAGCAGAGATATTGGAGAAAATCTTTTGATTAACTATGTGATAAAAATCTGACATTCAAAGTTAGAAGAAATATAAATTGTCAATAACATGAAAATTTGTTTTAAATCACTAATAAATGAGCAAATAAATATTAACACAACCCAAGGATATCTACTTGACCCCCATCAAGTTAGCAAAGAGAGTAAAAGATGACAAAATTTTTTTATTTAATTGTGCTAATTTACTGCTGCCAGAGCACCCTTTCTGGAAAACAATTTGAAGTTATATAAGAAAAGTTATTAAATTGACCGAAGGACTCCATTAATGGCACTATATCTTTAAGGGAATATTGACAACAAGCAAAATGTACCTAATTTAGTATAAAGTGAAGAAATTAGAGTAAAAAGAACAAAGATGTATCTATATATGTAAATAAAGTCAGCTTTGAGAGACAACAAAAATATAGTGGTTATTGTTATCTCTGTACTATCAGAGTTCAAGGACACACATACTCTGCTCATAGCAGCCTATGAACTTGAATTATGTAGACCTGTAGTTTCTCAGTGTCCTTCCCAAATTATGGTGTCCGAACCGAACATAGGGTGCAGATGTGGCCCCAAGAAGACAGAGACAATAGGCCTGTCACCTTCAGTCCAGGCCGCTGGACTCTCCTGACATAGTCTAAAATTATGTTAAATTTATTGACTCATTGAGCTAGAGTATACCAAAAGGCCAGAGATTTTTCAAATGAATTGCTCTATAACGCCTCCTCATCTTGTTCTTGAGAAGTTGACTTTTTGAACCTAGGTTTAGGTCTCTAAATTTTTCATTATTTAATTATTTCTTCACTAAAACCCATTGTTTTAGCTTGTTGATCTTTTCTTGATTCCAGTCATCTCCAGTGTGTTTCCTGTCCGTCTCCATTTTGCAGATTTAGTATCCATACTATCTGTGCCTTTATTCAGCTCTTTGATTTAAAAAATCAAACAAACAAGAGAACAAAATAAACAATAATAAAAATAAACAAAATAAAAATAAATTTGAGCATCCCAGAGCCAACCATTAATTCCTATGGTTCTTTATTAAAGACCTTCCAAGATAAACAACAAATGGCAACATTCTCAATATACTTGATTGTTCTCTTGTTTAACTCCTATCTCCACTTTCAACATCTCCCAGATCCGCGCCTTTCTCTTCACTTGCCCAGCACCCGGTGCAGCCTCTCCTCACCTTTCTCTCCTGGACTATTGTAGTAGCCTCCTGCATGGCCTCCCTGCCTCAGGTCTCTTCCCACCCCAGATCATCCTTCACTCAGCTATCAAAGCGATCTTAAAGAGCAGCCAAAGAAGATGTGATCCTTTTTTAGCTGCGTTGATAGGAACAGGATGGCTAGAAGGGGGAAGCTTAGAGTCCTGCTGTCATCTGCTTGGCTGGCTCAGAACATGTATGGCTCCCACTTTGCCAAGTGCATCCAGAGCAAAGTCACAGGTTCTCAGGAGCCTTGGAGGCCATCTAATTCAACTGGTGGTACTTGTCAGTGACCACAGTGATGAGAGGACTAGAGACTAACCTATATGACAACCAGTTGAAGGAACTGGAGATGTGTAGCTGAGATACAAGATGTAGAAGGAACATGATGACTTTATTCAAGTGTCTGATGGCTCACAAATGGAAAATTTGTTCTGCTTGGCTCCTGAAAGCAGAGCTGGGGATGGTGGGTGGAATTGCCGAGACAGATTTCAGCTTAATATAAGGAACCCTAACAGAGCTTCCTAAAACAGGAATGGGCTGCTTAGCGAGATCCTGGGTTCTCTCTCCCCAGACATCTTCCCATGAATAACTCGTCAGGATTTTATAGAAGTTATTACTGTCCTAGGTACCTCTGAGACTCCTAGTTCTGAGATCCTTTAACTGAAAAATGAAATTTTTCATTGTTTCTCTGGGATTTTTATTTTAGTATGTCTTGTGATATGCCCACTTTAAAGCTAGTGAGTTTAATTTGCATCTTTACCAGATTACTGTGATTTTTAAGCCTTGCCCTCTCTAGGGGCAGAAACTAGTCATGGGCCATAAGACTCTGGACTTGAGAAGTCGACATGAGGCTACCAAATAATAGAGAGTAACATGATTTAAAACATAACTTGAATTATTTGGATACTGCTGCATGAAACTTGGCACTCAATCCAACTACATGAATTCATCCTCTGGAAACTTGAAGAAGGGACAAAACCCTTATCTTTTGTGACTTGCTAGAAAACATACCCTGCCACCCCGCTCTCTTCCTGAACGAAATAGAGGAAGTTTTTTAAGTATTTCAGATTTTCACCAGCAGGGGATGGAAGTATAATTAAACTGATTCTCACAGCTGGGATGAGAAAGTTTCAGGTAGAGGACTCCACAGAGCAATTGAAATGCCAATGCTTTCAGGCTTTGGACTCGAGTTCTTTTAAGTAAAAAGTTTCTAGTACTTAGGAAGACCTCAGACTTCTGGTCAGAAGGCAGTTATCTTTGAGGGTCTCTAGGGCCTGGTTGTAGATTAAGCTAGAGGCCTTAAGTGATAACAGAAATATTCTAGATGAGACTTTCAGACAAAAAGAAATCTATTAATTTTAAAATCCTTTACCTTTAAATGAAATAGACCTTTTGAGATGATTATGTAACAATAGTGGCTTAATTGGGAGCTCTTCTTTGTAGAGAAAATTATTTTGTGCTGATCTTGAAGGCTCATTATCTCCAAATGCAGAGTGGAGAGTTTCCAATTTCCAAATTAACAAGAAAATAATCAGCAGCAAATAGCTTTGCCTGTGATTTGCAAACCTGTTTCGTATCATCAAAGATAACAGAATCTCAAATTAGGAAGAACCTTATAGATACCTGGATCATATATTTAACCATGTGACCATGAACAGGTCACTTTATAGACCTATGAACCTAGAGTTTCTTCACTTAACATGAAAGAATAATACTTATACTTCCTACAGGGTTTTTGTCTGGGGAAAGCACTTGGAAATCTTCAAGCCTCAAATAAATGTGAGTGGAAATATTGCTATGTAGTTTTGCTCATATCTGAATAGGAATGTTTTCTATAACACACCTCAGAAAAGCCACAGAGAGGATGAAGTCAGTCCTTCATTCCACTTTTGGACAGCTGATAATTAAGGAGTTTCTTATATCAAACCTAAATCAGCAGTTTTCCTGAGGTGCTCCTGGTTCTGCCTTATGGGATCTAGAACTTTGTGTCTGAAATTTCCCTCTGACCAGTTGTCCCATTCTGCTGCCTTTCTCCTTCTCCTTTTTCTCCTCTTCCCTTCTACATTGATGGCTTGATCTACCTTCCAATCCCATCCCATAACTTCGGTCTTCTTTGTTCCCCGCCTCCCTTGAATGCCTTTTATTTGTTCTTTCACTATTTATTCCCTTTCACTTCTCGGCCCCAACTGGTCTTACCATCTGCCTTCTGAGCCCCTTGAGCAAGGCCCTGGGCAGGCTACATTCATGTTTTCTAATCAACTGTGCCCTTACTGATCACATCTGTCCTTTTATTCATCTCATTTTGATTCTCTGTCACATGTGCCACAGCAGCTCTTCCACACATTCTCTTCTCTGGAAGCTCTGATAACGATCCCACTCTCTCTCAGAGAGGATGACTTTGGCTCCTGTGCTTTACTGAGGAAATCAAGACTCTTCATAGCGAGTTCTATCATCATCATCACCTCACACACACACGCACTCATGTGTAATACCTCAAAACATCACCTCTGAAGATGTAGTGATGGTTCCATAGCTGTGAAACACTGCGTATATTGTCAGATTGTCTTTATGTATTGGTTGGTTTTATCAGTATATTTTCTTCTTCCTCTTTCTTAAAAAGAATTTTTTTAGTTGTATGGGATGGCTTTCTGGGAAGATAGATCTACATATTTTCTCAGAATTTTGACAGGAATGAAAATCAATTTCACTGGCCTATAGTTTTCAGAATAAAACCTGTTTCCTTGAAAATGAGATTTGCCATTTTCCAGGATCTTTCAGAGATCAGTCAGAAGTTCAGTAAACCTACCAATTAATTAATCAACAAACACGTATATCTGTTCCTTCTTTTAGATCTTTAGGATGTAGTTGATCAGGGCCTGGTGATTTCTTAATGTTTCATTATTTCTCTTGGAAACCAGCACCTGCCCTTTTTAGTTCAAGTGTCATACTTCTTATCCCAGGCCTAGAGACTGAAGTGGCTTTTCTGCTTGTCAAGATTAACTCATCTGTTTTGGTCTGTGATCCCATTCCCACCTGTCTTTATTAAAAAACTTACTCCCTTGTTTCTAGCTCCTGGCTCTTTCCTTGATATCTGCAAATATCTATGATTCTACAGTACTTACAAGAGTGCTAAACTTAATTAGTCTTTTCTTGGTCCTCATCCTGCTAGACTTTTCTTAAAGCTTTTGACACTGTTGACTAGTCCCTCCTCCTTTGCCTTCCATGACACTGTGTTTACCTGGTTTTTCTCCTACCTGTCTGAGAGCCCAGCAGCACTCTCTGCATTGCTGCCCATCGTACTGGCTCCCTGACTTCTTTCCATGCTCAGTTTTAGTAATTATCTGACTCCTTTGTCTCCATTACTCCCCAACTTCTATTAATTTTAATCTTGTTTCCTCCTAATGTCTCATTCTCCATAGAGTATATAACTCCAGGACAAAGACTTGCCTTTTTTTTTTCATTGTAGTACCTTGCATGTAGTATATACTTAATAAGTTTTTGGTTTTTTCTTCAGGCTAACTTTTCTTTCTTTCTTCAATTGTTTTCCTATAATCTAATCTCTAGTCTTCTTGCCATTTGGGGTGCTCATGCTCTCTACATTCCTCCATTTGTCAGTGAGATGATCCAAGTACATGTTCTCTCCCTCAGAATGTTTTCCCTCTCAGCTTTTTTTGCTCCAGCAGCTTTTATTTTTGACTCCCATCTTACCTGTTAACTAATTGAATTTTCAGAGCTCTGAGACTTTAGAGCTTTTTCTTTGTAAATACTGTCAAGCCTATACCCCACCTCTACATTCTGTACTTCCTCATCTGATTTTTTCTTAAGCTAAGTATTGCACTTGATATTAATCCCTACCCAGTTAAGACACACCTCCCCACTTCCCCCATGCCCCTCATTCCTTTGCAGAAATGTGAAAAGTGTATATAATATCTTTTTTCTATTTGTCAGTTTTGTTGAAGTTTATTCTCTTCTTTCTCTTTCTTTTTCCTTCCTTAATTCTTTGTTATAATTGTTATAAGGCAGAAATTTAGGCAAATACAAGATATGAATAAAAATATATCTTTTAAAATTTCATTTATTAGTTTTGCGCTATCATTTCAATATTTCAGTGTCTTTAGTTCTTGACTATGTTATACATCTGGGTCTTCATTGAAGTCATTGATGCATGTAAGGACAAAGTCCTAGAGCATTACTCTGAGGTCCCTCTACTCCCCTTCACTTTCACATCATTTTTGGTCACTCATTCAGAACGGTCTTTCCTATGTGTCAGACTGCTTTGTCTTTTATCTTCGTAAACCTGAACACTTAATAGGTGCCTGTTGCGTGATTGATGTGTATTCTTAAGGGTCACCATTGAGTTTCAGTTTCAAATCCACCTGATTATTTAAGCAGAATTTTTCCATCTCTTCCACAAAGAAAGCATGAGAGACTGTCATATTCTTTACAAAATCCAACTATATTTTATTTATGTAAGTTCCCCTAATATATCAATCTAGTAATCTCATTGAGAAAAGGAAATGAGTTAGGTCTGCCATGATTAATTTTTGGTGAAGGCTTGTCAAATGTCTATTGGTCATTCTGCCCTTCCTAATGTGGCTCTAGTCAGCCTTTCACGGATCTATCACTCTTCACATACACTGCAGTTTGGCCAAATTATTCCTCATATACAGAGTTCCATCTCCCATCTCCATGCCTTTGCACTGGCTGTGCCCCATTTCTGTGATTGCCCTCCCTCTTCATCTGTGGCTCTTAGAATCCTTAGTATACTTCCGCTCTCAGCTTACATGCCAACTTTTATGTGAAGTATATCCTGGTCAGCCCTCTCCCATCCCAGTTTTTACTTCTCTCCCATCATCCCACATTATCTCCCCTTACTGTCAAGGATTGCTTTTCTATCTTTGGATCTTAGCACTTTGCACAGTGCTTGACACATAGTAGGCTAAGGGGTATACTTGAAAGGAGAGTGGATTGATGTTAGCTCTTCGTAGTTACCACTTTACTTTCTAAAAGCTTTCAAGCCATCCCTTTAATAACTCATTGTAGAATTTTACCAGAAATTGAAAGTAGGATCAAGGAGCTTTAGGTTTTTTCATTAAATTTCACTTTATTTTCAGATCTACATTTTCTCTCCTTTCCCTTCCAAATTAAGAAAGCAAGAAAAACAAAACCCCTATTATGATATGAATATGCATAACCAAGCAAAACAAATTTCCTCATTGGCCATATACGTAAGTCTTTTAGTTTGAAGATGACATTCTCTACTTCTTTCAAAATTAGACCATTTCCCTTCCTCTATACTTTTTCAGAAGTCATAGATAGTAGTTCAGAAATCATATCTGCCAGTTATTTAAGTTCTTTCTTATATCCTTGGTGACTCAAATTCACTGAGGGCAGCCAGGAGCTCTCTTACCATTTCTTCACAGATAGAGACTTGGCTAGCCTCAGTAGCCATCTAGTCCAACCTCTGTGGCTTTAGGACAGTTTTTTCTGATATATAATCTAATTTGGCCTCTTTACAGCATCCCCACCTCCTACTGCTTCTGCCTTCTGACACCTAGCAGTCACTGCTCCAAATGATGGCTCTTCAAGTGAAAGTTATCATATTCCTCCTGAGCTTTCTCAGCTATTCTCTTATCTTGTTCTAACATGCACCGTTTTCATTCTATCACTTCCAAGCCAAAGATCATATTTTGGACAAAGAAAAGAGACATGAAACAAGACTTGATGAATTCTGCTTTCTTTCTGTTATCTTTGTCCCTGCTCCACCAAATCACATTCTATTCCTTTTCTTCTTGACCCCAACATGGATTTTAATGTTTTTTAATTGTTTATTGCATTCGGAAAGTCATTGTGTTATTCTTTCAGTGCTTTGCATTCATCAACAGCTGCCACTCATTTTGACTTTTAACAGGAACTCTGAGTTTTTTTCTATAGCCACATTGTTTCTTTAACAACCTCTCCCTTTTCTTCCTCACCAAAATTGTTTCTCTTGGTGTTTTCAGAATGTCACTTTTAAGAACATTCTGCCCCTTTCAGACTGATTGCCCATACAGAATTTATCTGTCCGTTTTTCTGAACTCCAGATAATGGTTTTTTTCCCTCAACTAAAGATAATATTTTTAAATGACCATGGAAAGTACAAAAAATTTCACCTTCCATTTTCTTTTGTATTAGTCATTAAGTGAAAAAGTGACCAAAGAATAAAATAAGCAAGTTCTTGATTACTGCTTTTTTTCTTCACTGAAAGGCCTGCTTGGCATATCCTATGGGATATGGGAGGATAAAGCATAGGCTAAAAAATACCTCTTTTATGTAATGATTTTTCTTTAATGACCCAAGAAAAAGGTGGGGACTCAAAAATAGACCAAGAATAATCCAGCGACAAGGTGTAACAGCACTTCATAAAATCGACATCTTTATTGGGGGTTTACTCCATACAAGGTATAGAAGAATATTAAATTTGAATATTAGATTTGACCTTTTCCTTTTCCCCTTGGACATCGCTTTTAAAAATGCTTTTCAATAGCATTATTTAACACCCCCTCTCCCCCAGCCAGCAAGCCGTCCCTGGACTGGCTCAGCCAAATCCTCACCTCTTCTGCTGGGGAGAGAATGCCTTGCCCCATCTTGGCAGAGTTAGAGCACTCTGCATTTGGAGGGTAGAGGAAAAACTAAAGAAACTGGCACTTGTGTAAAAAACGCCCTGATGGAGCAGTAAGAAAGGATGACTATAGAACTTAGAAAAGCACCCGAAGACGTCAGGGACCAACTAGTGCAGAGCAAAGTAAGCAGCATCATGTAAACAGAAGCACAGCCCAGGGCAACTGAGAAAATAACCAAGCCTGCCCAAGAGGAGGGAAAAGATTCCCCCATCCGAGGCGGGTGTTGTGGTCAAAGTGTGGGTCAGTTTGATAAATGGCTTTTGGGTTTGGTTTGTTACAAGATGACATGGGGTGAGGTACATACTTGGAAATGAATTAGATCTAAAGCCCAAAGCATTGAGTTTTGAAATTATTTTTCCTATGGATAGCTCATCAGTAGTTTCTTCCTACAACTATTGACATCAGGAAATAGGATCTGTTTGGATGCCTAACCCTTATGCTGAAGCATACTGCAATGCCCTATAATTCAGGAACTGTCTTTGACATCCCATCTCCAGACTTAGCTAGGTCAGTGTTCAGACAGCAGGCAGACTCTGTTCTCAGGTTGGTAGCTCGTTAGGGCAGAGCTTGGGCTCCCCTATCCTAAGCCTTTGGGACCTCAGGCTTGCTGCCTCCCTCCCACCCTCATAGCCATAGAGATTTAGTTTTACTGGAATGGAACGAGTTCATTTTGTGGGTTCCTGTTTTCGTTATTACATGATTGCTTACCAGTAGCCGAAACTAAGGATGTCAGAAAGCACTGTTCCAGGTGGGAGAGGGCAGGATGAGTTAGCCAAATGTTGTGTATCCTTCCTGCTTTGGGCGTGCCATACTCACCAGCGTGCCAGTCACCATAGTATTTGAAAAGAGAAAAGTATTTTACAGTGTTTCTCTTTGAAAAATGATTTCTGAGGCATTTCAGAAAAGACAGTGTCGGACTTTCATGTTAGCAGGAATTGGAGCCTGAATATCAATCTGATCAAAAGCTGTGGAAGCAAGTGTGATGCAGAGGGTTCGAATCCAGTTTTTGTTTACAAAAATCCCTGGTCTCATGCTCCTGATCGCATCAGAGCTCAGGTTTGATGCTTCTTAACAAGCTTTTGTATTATCTTAGAGGTAGAAACTGAAGTACAGGGGTAACTGTAACCTTCTTTGGGAGGGGGAAGAGAAGGGAATGAGCACTTATTAAATGCCTACTGAATGCCAGACGTTTGTGAGGCAGGATTTGAAATCAACACTCTTGACTCCAGGCCCCACCTCAGTGCCCTGCAGCCAGCCCGTGTCCCCTGCAGTGACTGTGATTGCATCATTTCCTTGGCCAGAGACATCATACCCTCCCTGTATCTTTACAAGAAATCTTCTCAGACGCTCAGGCACTGGATTTGTCATTTTCTTAAGCAGACTGATTAAAATCTCGGCATAGTTGGCCCTTGAGCCTTAAACCTTTGCTTAGCCCCCAGAGTTTCTGTTTCAGTTATACTCCACAGCCTCGGACCCCTACAAGATCTGAGTTTTCACAGTGATTTTGGCCTTGGTATTGGAGCAATTGCGTGGTTCAAAGAGGTAAAGTTTGGGCCTTGGTATTGGAGCAATTGCATGGTTCAAAGAGTAAAGTTTTAAAATCTTGAAAGTTAATGGGCTTTCTGATGTCTTAGGAGACGGTCACTGCAAGATCAGTGTAAATCTTTGTCCTGAACAAAGTTTAGAGGCTTTTGTCTGGCCCGTGGAAAAGGAAATAAAGCCCAATTTAATGCTGCATCCTTCCATTTATTTGTGTCTCTTAAACTACTTGCCCCATAAAATGAAATCGAACCATTTGGGCTGAAATTAAGTGAAAACTTCCCTGCATGTTCATGTGCTTATAAATAAGTGCTTTATTATATTATCTCATTTAATCTTCATAACAACCCTAGGAGTTAGGTGCCGTTAAGATCCCCTTTTTGCAGTTGAGGGAACTGAGGCAGCCAGAGGACTCGCTCAGGGTCACACAGCTACTGTCTGAGGCCACATTTGAACACAAGAGCTTCCTGGCCCCAAGCCCAGTGCTCTGTGCACTTTATGTCCCCTGCTGCCCCCTGCTCCCAAGGGACGCCTCCATTGAAGGAAGCAGTAACATGTTCTTGGATAAGGAAGTGGGTTGGTTGGCGCTTGGAGTTAAGGACAGTATGTCTAGGTGGCTGATTGGACCAGTGTGGTCTCAGAAGGCTCTCCACAGGTCAGGCCCAGGTGGTTCACATGTGTGTTTGGAGTGGAAACGGTCTTTTGAGCTGCTGCAGTTCTGCTTTGCTCATAGAGCATACCACCTTCTTTTATGGAGGCATGTCATACTGGGTGGTCCTGTGCCAACTTCTCTTATGTCACACAATCAGTTCCATAGTTGATAAAGAAATATAAAACGTATAAATATTATATTTATATGGAGACATAGAGAGACATGTAAAACAAATGCAAAGTTATTTGAAGAGTCACAGAAGTAAGGAGCTCAGAAAAGGCCTCAGGAGCTAGTTTTGGACGTGAGCCTTGAGGGGATTAGGGATTCTGAGAAGTGGGAGTGTAAGAGTCATGTATCCCACACATGTCCAGAGAAGAACAGATTTGTTTATAAGCAACAGCAAAAAAAAACCCAGTGGGTATCCTTGTCTTTCCCACTAGGTTAAACCAACTCTGTGAAGACAGAAATTATGCATAATTTAGCAGATCAAACAAATATGAAAGCAAAAATTAGACAAGAAAAAAATTTTGAACAAGTTTATGCTATATAGGGGAGTTAATAATATTTTGGTTGTATAATTATTTCATTAAATATTTATCAATTACATGTAAAAATTTTTGACAACCTTTTTTTTAAATCTTGAGTTTTAAAATCTGTTATACATGTGAGGTCATCAAAATATATTTCCATATTAAGGCGCTAAAGAAAACACAAACAAAATAAAACAATAGAAATAAAGTTTTTTAAAGTATTTTTAATCTGCATTCAGACGTCACTGTCTCAGGAGATGGATAGCATTTTTTATCATGGGGTCTTTGGAATGGTCTTGGATCATTGTCTTGATCAGAGTCCTTCACAGTTGACCATCCTTATGAAATTGTTGTAACTGTGCCCAATGGTCTCCCAGTTCTGTTTCTGTCACTCTGCATCAGTTCATATAAGTCTTCCCAGGTTTTTGTGAAGCTATCCTGCTTGTTTATTTTATGGTTTTATGATCTGCTTATAGGAATGGTTTATTTAAAGCTATGGAGTCTGTTTCCCTAAGTTACCCACTCTCCCAATCCTGCCAAGATTTAAATTGTATCTGTGAGTGTATTTTTTTTTCCTTGAAAAGAGAATAGTGACTACCCAACGGCTATAAAACTGCATACTCTTTGATCCAGCAGTTTTACTACTGGGCCTGTATCCCAAAAAAAGATCATAAAGGAGGGAAAAGAACCCCCATGTGCAAAAATGTGTGTGGCAGCCCTTTTTGTAATGGCAAGGAACCAGAAACTGAGTGGATGCCCATCAATTGGAGAATGGCTGAATTGGAGAATTATGGTATGTGAATGTTATGGAATATTTAGTGTTTTATAAGAAATGATCAGCAGGATGATTCATAAACACCTGGACTTACATGAACTGATGTTAAGTGAAGTGAGCAGAGTCAAGAAAATATTACACAGCAACAAGAGTATGTGATGAACAACTACGATGGACTTGTTTCTTTTCATCAATGCAATGATTCAAGGCATTTCCACTAGACTGGGGATGGAAAATGCCATCTGTATCCTGAAAGAGAACTAGGGAGGCTAAATGACGATTCAAGCGTGCTACTTTCACTTTTTGTTTGTTTTTTCTTTCTCATGTTTTTTGCCCTTTTTGCCGCGTTTTCTCACACAACATGACAAATAAGGAAATATGTTTAAAAGAATTGCACATATTTAACCTATATCAGATTACTTGTTATCTGGAGAGGAGAGGAGATAAGGAAGAGAGGGAAAAAAATTTGGAACACAAAGTTTTACAAAAATGAATGTTGAAAACTATCTTTACATGTTACATGTTTTTGGAAAAAAATAAAATACCATTAAAAATTAAAACTCAAAAATGCAAAAAAAAAAAAAAAAAAAAAGAAGAAGAAGAAAATAGAATAGTGAATTTTGGAAGTCTTATAATCTCTGATCAAATACAGGGACCAACCATGATTCCAGAAGATTTGGGATGAAACATATTTTCAGGGAGGAGACATGAGGGGTCTGGGGAGCACAGAGATGTAGTTTTTTTCCTTTTGTACAAAGCTAGTTCAGGAATTTGTTTTAACTTTTGTTTAGTATATAGATATATGTTTTATGATAACTAAATATACCTGTTCTGTTTTTACTGCTTTCTCAATGAGATGGGTATGAAGTGCGAACCTGAAAATAGAATAAAATTTTAATTTTATTTTTAAAGTAGGCTAGCATGTTGGGGCAGAAAGATCCCAGACCTTGGAGTCAGGCCTGGCTTAATCTCAGATATGGCAGTTACTTGGCCATGTTGACCCTTGCTTGGACAAAGTCTCTTCACCTTTCTGAACCTCAGCTTCCTCATCTTTCAGCTTGTCATTGAGGAAAACCCTCAAGCTCTAAGTGGGAGGATTCTTGAGTCATCCAACATGTTCGTCATCTGTGAAATATGGTAGTTGGTCTGAGTGAGATCCAGAGGATGACGTGGCCAGTGCCCCACGGGGAATAAGTCAGCCTGCAGGCTCAGGTCCTCTGGCTCCAGATCAGCTTTTCTTTGGGATCCTCGAGGTCTGTCGGGCTTCTCGTCCTGAATGGAGCTTCTTTGTGCAGATGAGAAGCTTGGGGTGCAGGTGGAGCACTACCTGCCGGCTCCCCACTGGACATGAGGTGGGTTCGTTTTTTATCTCACCACGTATCTTTCCTGTTTCCAGGGAACCATCAGCGTTGGAGTAGATGCCACGGACCTCTTTGATCGCTATGATGAGGAATACGAAGATGTCCCTGGGAGCGGCTTTCCTCAGATTGAGATTAACAAAATGCACATTTCCCAGTCCATTGAGGTATGTCCGTCCCCTGTGCCGGGAGAAGGCTTGGGACCCCCGAGGGGGAGAGGGAGGAGCCGTCTCCTCTTGGTTAAGAAGACTTCTCCCCCTGGGTGGATGGTGAGGATGATAGCTGACATTACAACAGCCCTGGGAGTTCCGTGCGCTTATTGTCCTCGTTTTACACTTGAGGAGGCTCCAAAGGCAGACAGAAATCAGGGGCTTGCCCAAGCTCACACGGCTAGTGAGTATCTGAGGTCAGATTTGAACCCTTGAAAAGTCTCCCTGACTCCAGGCCCAGGGGTAGCTGTATGTTATCTTCATGTCTAAATATTACTTATGAAGTATTCATAATTTTATATTTAAAATATACTTTTTTAAAAAAACACCCTCTGGTTATAGAAGAGCCTTATTTGTGATGGTGATTTTAATAGGTACAAATATATGGACTAAATCCTTCTACAAGGGCTGGGTGCTGAGCACAGTGTGGGGCACCCAGGATACAAAGACAAGAATGAATCCTAATATTCTGAGGAAAAATACCATGTTTGTTCATGATATGTCAGTACACACATATGCTAAATACATAGTGGAAGGCCTTGGGACTGTGGGCGAGCGTGGTCCTCATGATGGCCAGCACAGGGCTTTGCAGGTGGGAGTGATGAGCCAGGGCTCGACGCCGGGTGCTTTGCACTGCATTGCCTCTCACTATAAAGTCTGAGTCCACAGTGAATGCCCAAGTGCCACAAGTGACCATAAGAGGTGATGTTAAATGCAGACTGGTGCCCCTAAGATATCCAGCAGCCCCTTTGTTTCGTTCTACACAGACTTATGTCCCCCAGGCTATCATTTTGTTAGCATGTCTTAGTGGATGGAGGCCTGGCCTGTGAATCAGAAGGACTAGGGTTCAAGCCTTATGGTCAGTGCCCCGGCAGCTCTCCAAAGCTGGCAGATACCTGAGGAAGAAATTTTGGAGCTGGGAGTTGCTACCCCAGCAAAATCCCCGAACTAGACTTAGAAAAACAAGTGGAATCCCCATTCTGCAGGAGGTCCATCCAGAGGACCCCATTTACCCTGCTGCTGATTCCAGGGAGCTTGGGGTCCTCCTAGAGCCATCCAGAGGCCCTCAGGGAGGCCTTGCTCCCGCCTGCCCGATGGTGGGCATTCAGGACCATCTGGAGGAGTCACAGAGAAGGCCCCAGGGCACTAAAATGAAAACGTCCCTGCAGCATGGCGCTATTGGAGCCCGGCTCTCACTGGAGGCTTCCCATGGCCTTGTCGAGTGGGGCCCTCAGAATGTGATGACTCGGTGGTCCCAGGACGTCCAGGCAGTCAAGTGCACACCGAGTTTAGGGGGGCTGCCAACCTGGGGGTCACCTGCAGATTGGTCGACGTATTTCCAGACCTCGCAAGTAAAGCTGATATATCTTTGGTTCCTCCAGCAAATTTTTTTTTCCCCAGGCACCCTTGACAGCCACAGACACAGCCATCCTCTCTGGAAGCCTCTCCACCCAGAATGGGAATGGAGGAGGTTCCATTAACTTTGCCCTCCGGCGAGTGACGTCCGCAAAGGGATGGGGAGAGGTAAGGGTGCTCGATTGGCCAGGTCTTCCTGCCCCTCACAGACTGTGCCGTAACAGAAGTTAGCCCTCAGATGGCTGAGGCTGGCCGGGTGGGGCACGGAGAAGCTTCTAAGCTCCAGGAAGCCTCTGAAAAATTCCAGACCAGCTCAGGACTCCTGGCCCTGCCGAATGCTAATTTGGCTCTAGACTTTTCTCTTAACTTCCCTTTCTATCCCCCTACAATCCCCCAGGCCTGGGCAATTAACCATGCAGGCTGGGGAGTGGGGCAGCCCCCTTGGTGGGCCTCAAGACCTGCCCTCTCGGTTGGATCTCTGGAAAACAACCACAGGCTGGGGGAGAGTGGTCTGAGGGCTGAAGTCCTAGGGGTGTTTAGGGGGTGTCTAGGGGGCTGGGGGTGGCTAGAGGAGATTTTGGTAGCAGCAGTGAGATGAAAACTCTGACTTCTCTTCCTTTCTGTTTAAACAGTTTGAATTTGGAGCTGGAGACCTTCAAGGCCCTTTATTTGGCCTGAAGCTGTTTCGTAACCTTACGCCAAGATGGTAAATCGACCATGATACAATCATCTGTTTTGTTGTCTTTGTGGATTTAGAATCGAATGTGATTTCTTATTCCTGTTGCCTTGCGCAGTGCCAGGCATATAGTAGGGGCAGTGGACATTTGTTGGATTGAAGTGATTGTGATGAATTGGGGCCCTGTGTTTCATTTGAGGTGATCCTGTTACCAGGATTATGCGGTTCTCTTATTTCTTTGGCTTAAGATTTGTGCCATGGTGGGAGAACTTTGAGGTTTTTCTAGCTACACTGAGTTGTCAGATAGAGCTACACCAAGCCCTTAATAGAGAGACTGCATTAGGCCATAGAAAAAGCAGACCCACCCCTGCCCACTTTGCCTTTCAGTAAATTGAGTGTCAGATAGGCTTTCCAAGGTCCCTAGACAATTTTACTGTCTTGTCTGTGATCTGAAGCGCCTACCAAGCCCCGCTCCTTTGCCCTCGATCTAGGATACATTATCACCTCCAGAACTACAGGTGCGAGGTCCTGAGTTTCCCTATTTTGAAGATACTGATGCAAATTCAATTTGAAGAACAAAGTAAAAAACAAAACAAAATACCTGCGCAAACTGGCAGAGGCTCTTTTTCAGGTGCAAATAGACGTGTCATTTTTATTTCTTCAAATGTAGTATTCTCGTTCCTTTTTTCAAATGGGATACTTTCAAAACTTGGGGGGGGGGGCGGGAGAAGGGAAGAGGAAAGAAAGAACACAGAAAAACAGGATGGGGGAAAGCATGCATGAAAAGAAGGAAGAAAGAAAAGGAGAGATGGGGAGGGAAGGAAAGAGATAAGAGAGATGCAGAGAGACAGGAAGAGAAGCGAGCAGAGAAAGTTGGAGGGGGAGAGAGGGAGAAAAATGGAGCGAGAGAGAGTGAATATGAATGGTAAAGAGGAAGGGGAAGCGTGAATATGAGAGGCAGATAGAGAGAGAAGAATGGAGAGAGAGGGAGAAGAATGGCGAGAGAGAGAGACACCATCACAGAAAAAGAGGTGGGGGGGAAGGAGGGGGGAAGAGTGGCTATGAGAGGCTATGAGAGGCAGACCTAGAGAATAGAGGATCTTTCCAGTCTTAGTAGCATGAAATACCCCTCTGTAGCCAGGAGGTGGCGCAGGCTTTCTCTTTTAAAACTAACTTGGAAAGAAATGTCAGAGAAGTTCTCAGCCCTGATTGAGATTCCTATTGGAAGGTGGGGTGCACTAGCTGAGCTGGGGCCCTCTTCCAGGGCCCCTTGATGTGACCTGAGCCTGGGTCACCGCAGACCCGCGTGACCATTGGATAGGGCGTCCCCGGAGGCATCGCCTCCCCTCCACCCCGGGGCCTTGTGAAGGGCTGGTCAGTTGTGTGGTCACGGGGAAGAGGGGGCCTGGCGGCGACTGTGGCTGACCTCCTCCTGTCACTTCTTCTCCAGCTTTATTACGACCAATTGTGCTCTGCAGTTCTCATCCCGGGGAATCCGGCCCGGCCTGACCACCGTGTTGGCGAGGAACCTGGACAAGAACACCATGGGCTACCTGCAGTGGCGGTGGGGCATCCAGTCGGCCATGAACACAAGCATTGTCCGGGACACCAAGACCAGCCACTTCACCGTGGCCTTTCAGGTGAGCCTCCTCGGCACAGGCTCCCGGCTCAGGCCATCGTCGCCATTCCCTTCTCATCCCCTCATTTCCCTTTCTCGCCGGACTCCGTGGGGAGGATGTGAAATAGCTGTGCAGCTGCCATCTGGCCTCCGAGGACACGCTGCACTCGTGGAACAGCTTATTTGGAGGGCGTGAGGTAGTCAGCTTTCTGGTGGTGAAGGGAATAAGAGCCCCCCAGAGAGGGTTGCTACTTAATAGTTCCGTGCAGTGTCCTGGAAGAGCCCCTATTGGGACAGAAAAACCTGTGGTTTTGGTGAGCCCAGAGGGGGGCAGGCTAGTGTGGCCAAAGGGTCCTTTAAAGGCAGCGCGTTCAGGAGGGCCCGAGGGGAGTCAGCTGGTGCCTGTAGTGCTGCCACCCAGTGAGAGAGGGAGCCTAAGCGTTATCTCCATTTTACAGATGAGGAAGCTAAGGCTCAGAGAAGGAAGGGGACTTGCCCGTGGTTACATACCCTGTAAGTGTCGGAGCTGGGATTTGAACCAGGTCTCCTGTCTCCACATCCAGAGCTCATTTTCCTAGAAAGCATTGTTAGAATTTGTATCCTAGATGGCATTAGTCCCAGCAACTGTCTTTGCTTCTATATCCCGGCTACCCCAGAACCTTTTAATTCAACACATTTTGAACTGTGCAGAGGCACAGAATCAAATATTAAAGATCAAGCTAGGACAGAACTTGTGTCACCTGCGGGCTCACAGTCTAGTAAGGGGCTAAAACCCCCGGCAGATTAACGGCACATGTAGAGAGGCACCTGAGGCGACACAGAAGCTCATGATGTCTAATAGGAAAGTCATTCACTGTCATTTATCGGGTTGTCTTCATGGGGGGTGGGCGGGGAATGTTTGGTGATGTTAGAGTTAGGTCGGATTCATGGGAAATCAGGGGAGAAGAGGGGAAGGGAAATCTTTCAGGTGTGGGGTCAGGGAGGCCTGGAGCACAAGTGTGCCCAGCAGAGAGGGGCCGACTGGGGGGCGAGGGAGCTCGACCAGGTAGGGCGTGAGAGTTGAAGTGGGGCCGCACCCAGTTTCCCTGAAGAACATCCCATGTGTCTTAACCTCCCCCACCCTCTCTTTTCAAAGCTTGGAATCCCCCACTCCTTTGCATTAATCAGCTATCAACATAAATTCCAAGATGATGATCAGACTCGCGTGAAGGGCTCTCTCAAGTAAGTCCCGGCCGGGTCGTCAAAAGCAGCCCCTTGGTTGAACGAGGTCGGGGGGGGGGGGGGGGGGGGGGGGGCAGTTAGCGCAGGGCGCGGGGTCCTGTGCGAGGGGGCCGGTGGCGGGCGGCTCTCCTGGCGGTCATGGCCATGGCTGTGGGGAGGGGGGAAGTGCCACCGGCTCCCTCTTCCCTCTGGTGATGAACGAGTCCTGGTCTCACCCTCTGCTGCTCGTTCCAGGGCAGGCTTCTTTGGGACGGTGGTAGAATACGGAGCAGAGAGGAAGATTTCCAGGCACAGTATTTTAGGAGCTACCGTCAGTGTGGGAGTCCCACAGGGCGTCTCTCTCAAAATCAAGTGAGTGAGGCGCTGGGCGGCGGCTGGGGGCTGAGGGGGCCCACGCTGTGATGCTGGGAGGGGGACAGCGGTCACCTTCAGCCCTCGGGGCTGGGGCGCTGGGGGCAGCAGGGATTGCGGCCCATCAAGCCCTCCTTGGGCGTGGCCAGAGAGGAACTCCGCTGTCAGGTGGCCCCGTCCTCCCTGCTCCGCCCTCATGCTGACTGCCAAGCTCCCGCTTGTCCAGCAGATGGCGCCAGAGCCCACAAGTGGAGCCGGCCTCCCTGAGGCCGGGAATGACTCTCAGGGCCTGGGATTTCCCTTTGGAAGAACAGGCTCCATGCCCCGCACTCCCAAGGACCCAAGCACGCCCCTGCTGCACCCTTGACACTGCGCGGTGCCGGCGGCCTTCCGGATCCCCCCCATGTCGGAGCCAGGGTCGGGAGTTTGTGCCCAGAGCACGCGGCCCCGCGGGGTCACCCTGAGCCTTCCCTCCTCCTCGCAGGCTGAACAGGGCCAGCCAGACTTACTTCTTCCCCATCCACCTGACGGACCAGCTCCTTCCCAGCGCCGTGTTCTATGCCACCCTGGGACCGCTGGTGGCCTACTTTGCCATGCACCGGCTCATCATCAAACCGTACCTCAGGGCTCAGAAGGAGAAGTGAGTTTGCCCTTTCTTCCCGAAACCCCCTTTGCCTGAGAACGGGCCTGGGGCCCGAGCCCGGGCTGAAGAACGGGGAGTGCGAGTCGGCTGGGGCCCCTTGGCTCAGTCACTGCACAAGTGCCCCCACTTTCGATGGGGCCCCCAGGGGTGAAGAGGAGGGGGGACTTGACGAGAATACATCCAGGTTAGCCTTCGTGAGCTTCATCCCGGCAGCTTTCCCATCTCCTCCTCCATCGCAGTGCCGGTCTGCAGTAGGGAGGTTTTGCTAGCGAGGGTCTGCTCTCAGAAGTCCCGGGTCCCCTGTTCTGGTGGAGGCGGAGCATCGCCGCTGCCTCCCAGAGGGGGCCTGAGAAGCCGGTCCCCCCGAGGCTTTGCTGGGCTCCTCCTGTAGGGTAGCAAGGGGCTCTTATGGGGCTTGTTTTCTTTTGTAAGAGAACTGGAGAAGCAGAGGGAGAGCACAGCCACAGACGTGCTGCAGAAGAAGCAGGAGGCGGAATCTGCCGTGAGTGCCCGGGGAGGGACCGGGGGCACTGGGGGCGGAAGGAGGGGGCCCTACCCCTGACTGCGCAGGGCTTGAGGCCAACCCTGACCTGGACTCTTCATGTCATGGTTTTTTTGTTTTGAAAAGCAGCTTTTCTGGGCCCAGAGACCCCTTCTCAGTTAAGCCAGTTAAGGCTTACTGACCACGTGACTGTTTCTGACTGCAGCCCATAGCCTTCCCCTCTCCTAAGGAGGAAAATGAGCATCTTTTCTAGAAAGCTCTTTTCAGGGGTCTCGACCGTGCTTTGCAAGTAGTCCATTGGCTGCCTTTCAGTGCCGTGTCCATCTGCAATAGCGCGGTCACTGAGCACGGTTTCCCTGCTCTCCTTCCTCTGCCCGCATCGCTCCATATGTCTCTCCGGGCTTCTCTGAATTCTCCACGCTCACCGTCCCTTCCCCGTGCCCTTCCCCATTAGAGCACTGCTATGTGTGGCTGAGGAGCCTCAAGGCGGGGTCTCTGCCATCTATGCAGCAGGGATGCAGGGGGTTTTCAAGCTGGGCACAGGGAAGATGACCCCCCAACTCCTCCCCCCGGGCAGTCCTCTCAAGGCACCCTCTGCTTCTCCACACTTGGCCATTGGGATGGAAGGTCACTTCGCTCTCTCCAGTCTAGGCTCAAGTTAACCCTGAGGTTGCCCATAGTCGGGAAGCTCTCCTCCCTGTTCGGGGCAGTCCCGTGCGGACGTTCCCAACTTGGACTTGTTTGTGGCCGGCCTTCCTCCGACCCCCGTCACGTTTTCTTTGCTCCTTGTTTTGGTTTCATCTCCTGATGGGCTCCCGGGAAAGCTCTGACTTCCAGCATCTCGGTTCGTTGGCAGGTCCGGTTGATGCAGGAGTCTGTGAGAAGAATAATTGAGGCCGAAGAGTCCAGAATGGGTAAAAGCACTGTCCGCTTCATTGGGTCAAGGGGGCTCTGGGGACTGGGGAACAAAGCCTTCTTGAGCTAGAGCTAAGGGGAGAGGCCCAGGGGGGCAAGGGCCCCTTCTCGGGGCTGTAACTCAGTGTGCTCCTCAGGACTGATCATCCTGAATGCCTGGTATGGCAAGTTTGTTAACGACAAGAGCAGGAAGAATGAGAAGGTGAAGGTGATCGATGTGACTGTTCCCCTGCAGTGCTTGGTGAAGGACTCCAAACTCATCCTCACAGAAGCCTCCAAGGTACCAGCCTTGCCATGCCCACAGAACGGCAGGGCTCCGTGACAAGTGGCGGGCAAGCCTGACCGGACCCTGCCAAATCCCCTCCCAGAGTGTGCGCCAGGATCCCCGTACCCCTGGTCACAGAATTGTAGAGAGCTGGGCCTAAGTAGGTCTGATGCCGTTGGCCTTCCAAAGCTCAGAAGTTCCTTGAGGAATGAGCAGTCTCTGGGCCTAGCCCGAGGGGGACTGGCGGGCTGACGTCTCCACGTGCTGTCTCCCATCACAGGCCGGGCTTCCTGGGTTCTATGACCCGTGTGTGGGCGAAGAGAAGAGCCTAAAGGTGCTTTACCAGTTTCGGGGCGTGCTGCACCAAGTGATGGCGGCGGACAATGAAGCCCTCCGGATACCAAAGCAATGTAAGTGGTCCGGCCCGCAGCCCCTTCTCCTCTGGCACTGGCTGCTTTGGGAAGGTGAGCCACAGTCTGCCCTGTAAGTGCCCCATGGCCAGGAAGTCGAGTGGGTTTGACCCACTTGGGAAGCCAGAGGGCCTTGCCCTCTGGATGATTGGGCTCCACTCATTATCGGATAGCCTGAGGCTATGAGGACCCTCCTCCCACCCCCTACCCTGTAATAGTCCCAGTAGGGTCCGCGCTCCGGGGAAAGCCCTACTGTGCCATTGCTCTGCATGTAACATTAGCAGTTCCTTCTCGGCCCTGAGCCTGTCTTTTCCCCCTGCAGCTCACAGGATCGATACAGATGGATAAATCTCATGGGAAAACAAAGGGTCAGGACCTGAGTCAAGAAGAAGCTGCAAAACCTCTTTTCCTGGGAGTCTGAAAGTTTGGAAACACATGAAACAGAAACCTACAGATGTTTTTATTTTGTATTATTCCTGTAGAAGGTCATTTACCAATTATGTGAAGGGACACATGAACACCCCAGCTTTCATGGGTACTTTAGTACTAAGGCAATACTGCCCTTGGCTAGAACCACAAAGCTGACTAACAGCCGTCTCCTCGAGGAACCTGGGGGCGCAGAGCCCTGTGTCCTCCAACAAGTCCTCCGGCCTCTGAGCCCACAGTGGCCCACCCACCCCAAATTTCAGGGTTTTTTCATGAGGTGTATATGGGACATTGTGATCTCCCCCTTACTTCTGGGGGCTTCCTGCAAACCAAATGGAAAAAACAGGCCACAGTGTGGTCCTGATGATCAAGTGAGTGTCCATCCAAGCTTCCTCCCGACAATCTCCACGTCTTATGATTATTGAAAAGGGGATTTGGAGACATTTCTGAATTTACCTGAGAACAACCAATGTATCTGGAAGACATCTCTGCCATACCACTAAAAAACTGATCCTTACACCCAGGACTCGGCTTTCTCCTAGTGCAACTAGCATTCCCTGTCTCCCCAACGATGCACAACGATGCACGGAAAAGACTGGGGCTCTTTCCTGTGTTTCCACCCAATCTGGCTGGGACTCTGGGACGGCCACCTACTCACTGGGCAAGGGGAAGGCCAGAGGGAGGCAAGGGGAAAACTTGATGGGGAGGGAGGGAATTTCTAGGGGGATGCCGCCCTCCAGGGCTTCCTCCGGCACTTGGCCCTGGGGCATCTCCCTTTGCTAGGGTCCCAGCAGGCATCTCGGTGTGGAATGGAGAGCCGGGTGACTCCTTGGCTTTGGGTGGGGCTCTTTCTTGACCTGCCTGTTCTGGGAGGCAGATCTTAGAAGCCGGCATACTTGAACAGTCTTCCAGGTTAGCGGTAGCATTCAGTCCAGCAAGCAGACGGGCCTCGTTCCTGTACTCCTCCGAGGGTCGTGCGGCCCTTTCCTAAGTGTGCAGTCAATCACGTGAGCAGGAGTTTGATTTGCAGTAGCCAATGCAGGCCTTCTGTTCCTCCCCCCATTCCCCCCAATATTAGAATCAAACTCTCCTGCCTGGGCTTTGGTATCAGAGTAATCAGTCATGATCCCTCCTCCCTCCCCAGTTAATTTTTTAAAAATAGTTCTGGTTGTCTTAATTCTGTGACATTCATGCCCATTTTTACAATGTTTTCCAAACCTGAAGCTAAGAATTCAAGCTGTGCAATAAACTTTGCCGAATGACTCTGACCTAACACGGCCCGTTGTCCCCTTTGTTGCAGACGGTTCCTTCAGGTACCGATTTTCTTCATTTTGTTTGAAGCTGGTTGTACAGAAGGCACTGTATTGTCAATAATAAACCCTTTCTGAAAGCTGGCGCTAAGACTCATTTTTCAAAAGCACGACCACAGGAAGGGGCGGTGCTTGCACTGAAGGCTGCAGCTCCTTTCAGACTGATTTGATCCTACACACACATGCACACACGCACACACACGCACGCACACACACACACACACACACACACGTGCTTCATGAGCAGCAGGGCTGCCTCCCCCTGCCTCACACAAGGGCACGTGGACAGGAGGACTGGGTGTCTCCCTGTTGGGGGGAACCCCAAGTCCCAGGGGCAGGAAAGTCCATCAGCCGGGCTGGGGCCTTCTAATTAATCAATAAAATACTTGTCAAAGGTATCTGCCCTGTCCAGCTTTACAAGGTATAAAGTGAAACTTTCTCTAAGGCTTTTCCATGTCTACAATGGCGTGCGTTGAGCGAGGAGGGAAATTAAACTAGTGCTTCCTCTTGAGCAAAGTCCTTGTGCAAGGGCCGGCGCACTCTCAGAGCAGGGGGAGTCTGGAAGCCCTCGTCCAACCATGAGGCTTTACACTGGCCGGCCCTCTGCGGGCTAGCTCGGGCCTGGGGCTGGGGACTCTGGGCACTGGCTCCAACAAGGCTACTCTCTGCAGAGATCTCCTCGCATTCAAGCATCCTTCTTGCAGCCCGGCTCACACTGTCAGCTCCTGAGAGCTCCCTGACCCCGAGGGCCCGTCCGCTGAGAAGGCAGCAGCAGCAAGAAAGCAGACACTAATGAGTCCGGGCTCCGTCCCTGCCCGGGGCAGCGAGCGAGGGCCGTCCGGCCCCTCTTCCACCAGGCTCTCCCCAAAGGGCTGGCGGCCGAGGGCCCAGCAGCTCAAGTGCCCGGCCGCTCCTCTGCCCTCTGCGGGGCTTTCTGTCGCCTCTTCTCCTTTTGGAGGGCCTGCAGCCGGCTGGACATCCTCCTCATGGCCGCTCTCTGCAGCTGCAGCCTGCGCCGGAGCCGCTCATTCTCCTTCAGCGTGAGCTGGAGCTTTTTTTTTAAAGCATCCAAGTCCAGGAGGGCATAGCTGTGATCTGAAGCTGGGCGGGGGAGCGGGCCTCTCTGCCCGGGGGCGCCGGCGGGCAGGAGGCAGGAGGAGGAGACCTGGGGACAGAGAGGGAAAGCGTGAGGGGCTCCCAGCCGGATCTGCCCTTCCTGGGCTTTAGGGAGTGGGCGTCGCTTGTGGGATTCCTTGGCAGGTGTCTGGCGTCCTCACCAGCTCAGCTGAGAGCCTAGAAATCAACTGCATCTGCTATTTACACTGAAAACCATCAACACGGTGGAGTCACGGGAAGCGCGCTCAGAGCTGGCCCCCCCCCCCCCAGGGAGGGCGTTTTGGGGAGACGGGTGCTCTGTTCTCCTTGGCTTCCACTGGTAAGAAACATTACTCACTTTACAGATGGACCAACAGCCAAGTTTTTGCTCTCTCTTTACAACCGGGGGCCCACAGCCCAACACCCTACCTCTTTTTCAGAAGCCTCGACATCAGGGGACAACTGGTGCTGGTCAAGTGGGATTTCCATCCTTCTCCCCGGGGGGTGTTCCCCAGCCCTTGCATCGGAGAGGTCCTGAAAAGCAGCAGCGGAGAATGAGAAGGGAAGCCCCTCCGGCCCCCATCCGGCGGCTCCTCCCCTGGTCCTTTCTGTGCAGGGTTATGACAGCGGGTGGGGGAGCCACCACACTTGTATGTCACGGCTTGAACAACCGATGCTTAATATTGGGGGGGAAGACTGGAAGCAAATAAAACTTGCAACCAGCTAAGACTGATGGGAAAAGACATAATCACGACTTCTGAGGGCTTGGGCAAAGCCAACACGGCAGAGCCGTGGGGGCCTCGGGGACCGAACGAGGAGCCCACGTGTCACGTAGGCCGAACTTGGCTGGTTTGTCTTTGCTGTGGGAGGGAAGGGGATGTCAGTGAAAATTGATGGGGAAAAATCCACGGCAGGGAAAACCTGTATTCCGCTCTCCTTTGTGATTGGCCATTTGAAAGTTGTGGCTTTGTGACAGGAAAGGCACAAAATGCAGACGTGCTGACCACTGCGCCCTACTGCCACCTCGGGAGAAGTTCTGGGGGCGTGGGGGAGCACAGAGAGAAAGGAATCCTTGCCCTCACAGCTCGCGCCACCTTTAGAACACAACCTGTACGTAAGTAAGCGGGGACACGGCTACGTGCGGGAGGTGGAAGGTCCCTTCAGAAGAAAAAGTCTCCTTCCAAAAGGGACAACTGGTCTAAGTCTTGCAGGAGGCCGGGAGGAGAAGCAGGGAAGGGCGGTCTGGCATGGGCACCCGCCAAGGGCAAAAGTGTGGAGAGGGGAGAGGGAACGCCTTAGTGGAGAAGCAGCGAGGAGGCTGGTGTTGCCCAGGGTCAGCGGAAGTCGGGGCGCTCTGGGATTTACCTTCCCGGGCTGCGCTTGAGCATCGCTTCTCTCGCCAGCAGGCTCCGTGTTCTCCCTAACCAACTACAGGGGGCACAAAAACACAAGACAGTGGTTGGAACAGGGCCGGACTGTGACCAGGGCTCGGGAAGCTTCCCCCGCCGGTGAGACAGTGCCAAGCCAGCCCAGCGACCTGACGCCGGGGCCACAGGCCGACAGCCCCCGCGCTCAGGGGACCTTCCGATCCCCGATTCCCCTGGGACTGTGCGGCCACGGCCCGGGCGCATCCTCGCGGTTTTACCCATCGGTGGGAGGGGCTGTTGTGAGCCTCGGCCGCCCGGGGAGCCTGTGACCAGCGCAGAAGTGAGGGGGCCCTGATCTGAGGAGCCGGCGAGAGACCGCGCCAGAATCTGGGGTGCGGAGGAAACGCCGGGGGGCCCGGTAGCGGACTGAGAACGCGAGCACCCCTACTCTGGTCCCCACCCCACTGCTCCCTGTCTGTAAATGCCCTCTGAGCCTCTGAAAGTCAGGGGCAGCCTGAGGGGAAGTCTGGGGAGAGCGAGTGCACAAAATTCTAGCTACGTCCAATATTCTAAAGTGTGATTGGTTAAATAAGTCAGTCAAAAGAGATGGGAAGTGCCATCCAGGGGAGAGGGGGAGGGAAAGGGGGGGTGGAAACACAAGGTTTTGCAGGGGTCAATGCTGAAAAATTGTCCTTCATATGTTTTGAAAATAAAAAGTTTGTTTTTAAAATGGGAAATGCTCAGAAATGAAATTCTAGAAACCAAGAAATACCGTTCCAGTGATCCCTCCACACACTCAGGGGGAACCTCTCCCGGCAGCGTGTGTCTGGGGGGCAGAAAGCTGTTGGGGTGACAGATTCTGGGGGTCCAAGGCGCGGCGAGCAGGGGACAACAGAAACGTCCGAGCAGCGAGGGGGAGGATCCCGGGCTGGAAAATGCTCGGACGCTTCCGTAGAAAAGGAGGCTCCTTCGCACACGTGCGGTGATTTATTTGGCCGGCTTGGTGCGGAAGCTCACGTTTTAAAACGTCAGCTCCTGTCTGCGGACAACTTCAAGCTTTATAATGATTAAGGAAGGTTCCGGTGGGGCCTACCTGCAAACCAGCCTAATTTCCATAAGCCCCGACGCCGTCTCCCCGGCAGCGTCTCTGCGTCCCCGGTGTTTCTCTCGCAGGATCTCTCGGCCCCCCGTGTGGCCCCGCTTTCCCCACCCCCACCTCCCCGCAGGCACCTGACAGGGGCAGATTAAGGAACCCGCTCCCTCGGGTGTGACGGTTGGGTAGCGCTTTACCTCGGGACCTCGCCTGACCCTCCCGCGGGGCTCTGAGGCCAGGTTTGGCTGGAGGCCGTCCTGCTCGGGCCGCTGCCCCCGCTGACCGGAGGCCGCCCAGCAGCTCCTTCCCACTTCAGGTGCCCGGATCTGGGACTCTGCCCCCCCCAATCCCTTCCCTTTCATCATCGCTCGCTCCCGTCCGGAGCCTTCAGGCTAACGGCTCCTGCTTTTCTGGGCCCCTTGGGAGGCTGTGGAGCCCGCAGCCGGAGCAGGGGGTGCGGCCTGGGGTCAGGAAGTCCCGGTTCCGACCCACGTCTCGCCTCTGGACAGAGCTCCTCATCACTAAGTCCTTCACTTATTCCCAGGCTCCCCGGCCTTTCTGAGACCAGAACAGGCCCATCCAGGCCCAGGCCTCTGCCCTTTAGTAAAAGAGGCCTGAGGCTGGACTCTGCAGAGCCTGGGCCGCAGAAAGGTCAGAGGGCAAGGGTCAGAAGCCAGGGAGACTGGACCTCCGCGCATTCGCTGCAGAGTGTCTCTGATAGCCTCTTATTGCAAGACGGGAATGGCTTTGGACGTGACCTCCAAGGACAGGCCCTCAAACCCAGGTCCTCCGTGACCTCACAAGGCTCGGCCTGCCTCTGACCCCCGCCAGGCCTCCCGGGAAGCCCCCTTCCCCCGCAGAGGGCGCGGCGCTACCTGTGCCGTCTCCCGGAAGGCAAAGACCGTGGGCACGGCGTTCTGCTTCAGGTTCTTGCGGTTGCCGAAGGCGCTGAAGCAGTCGGGCCGGAAGTGCTCCGAGCAGATGACCGTGTGCTGTTTGGGTTTGAAGTTGCCGCGGCCGATATTCAGCACCCATTCCTTCAGCAGCTCGGGGCGGCTGAACGGGAACCTGAGCAGGGCGGAAAAGGAGAGTCAAGGAAAGCGGGGGCCGCCCGGGGGCCTCTGACAAGTCTGCCAGCCTGGCTCCGGCCAGTTCCCTCAAGTCAGCGTTTTGGAGTCGCCTTAAATAACGGACCGAGCACCAGGAGCCCGAGCGGCGTTTCCGGGAGCCCCTGTGCTCCCCTAGTTCCCAAGAAAGCCCGGAAAGGCGCAGCCCACCCTCCAGCAGCCCGTGGCACTTCTCTGGGGCAGGCCGGAGGGCCCTTGGGCACAGCCCGCCACGGCTTTACACCTGCTGGGAACTCGGAGCGAGAAAGGCGGCCCCCCAGCAACCCTCAGGAGCCCAGCAGCAACCAGAAGCACGACCTGCTGCCAGACGGAGGCGCAAAAATCAAAAGGTCGCCACTTACCGCAATAATCACAACCTGCTCAGGGAGGCAACTTGCACATAAGAAAGTAAATGCAGCATCTACAGAGGGCTATCGGTGGGGGAACCGGGAAGGGCCAGAGAGGTCGGGAAGGGGCTTGCTGGAGGCGTGAGCTGAGCTTCAGGGAGGGTTCTCTGAGGGGGGAGGGGTTCTCTGAGGGGGAGGGGTTCTCTGAGGGGGGAGGGGTTCTCTGAGGGGGGAAGGGCATTCTGCACCTGGGAATCACTTGTGAATGTGGGTAGCAGCCAGAGATGCAACAGCAGATGAGAGAAGGAAGACGGTCCTGACTGGACCAGAATGGCTGGAACAGACCCTACGTTACAGGGGGCAATGGGAATAAACCTGGAAAAGTAAGGCTGATTTTGGAGGGCCCGAGGATTGCTTACGTTCTCCCAGGAGGAAGAGGAAGGTTTTCTAGCAGGGAAGATGACACGGCCAAATCTGTCTGGGGGAACATTAATTCAGATGGAGAACAGATCGGAGACAAGGAACACCAGGGCCTGCAGCACGGCAGCAGCCGTGGGAGAGAAACCTAGGGGAAAGGGAGCTGGACGTGGCTGAGGGGACTTCAAGGTAGGGAACCCGAGTGACTTGGAAGGAAGGGGCTTCTGGCCACAGAAACGGAGAATCTGGGGAGGGGGTGGGGGGGAGGAGATTTCCCGATTTGGACCCATCGAGTCTGAATCACCGCAGGCCATCCGGATGGATTCGCCCAGTGAGCTGGTCTGAGAGACCAGAGCTCCAGAGAGAGCTGGACAGTTCTGGGGATCGCCATGTGTCGGCATTGGGGGAAGTGGGGGGAGCCGGGGCCCGGCGAGCGGGGACACTGATCCAGGCCTGGGCTGGGGGGCCCACGGGTCTCAGAAGCTAGACGGGCCGTCCCAGAGAAGGAAAATCGGGCCGGGCCGGGGCCTTGGGACGCCACGCCTTACAGAGCTGGGAGGGCATCTGGGCCCCGGCAGACATGAGACTTTCTCATTGCGGTTCACAGCCTTAGGGAGGTTTTTCTCTTCTTTTCTTTCTTTTAAAGCACATCCTTTCTGGCAAAGGGCAGCCCTCGGGGCAGCAGAAAGGGGAAGGGCGCAGAGGGAAAGAGGTGAATGCAAAAACAAGAGCGATCCCTGGTCAACCAAGTGGGAGCTGGGAGCCTGGACGCCGGGGACTTCTGCTGTGAAAGGGAGAAACCGAGATGGGTGCAAGAGGGAGGCTGAGAGACACCCGAGTCTGTTTCTGAGCAACCGCAAGGAGGAAGGAGCCAAGGACAGGGGGCAGTGAAGGGGAAGGCAGAGAAGGGGATCGACCGGAGGGAGCGGCTTCGGCAAGAAGGCCCAGCTTCTCACCGGAGGCCGGAGCGGCAAAAGAGAAAGGGAGGGATAACGACGGGGAAGGCATGTGCGTATATATATATATATATATATATATATATATATATATATATATATATATATATATATATATATATATATATATATATATATATATATACATACACACACACATATATAATGTGCCATGTATATGCACGTATGCACGTATATAGTGTATACGCACTGACATACACACACACACAACACACAGACTGAGCCTGTGCACACACATATATATAATGTGCCATGTATATGCACGTATATAATGTAAACGCACCGACATATTCACACATATAGCACGGACATATATATAATGTACCATGTATATGCACGTATATAGTGTATACGCACTGACATACACACACAACACACAGACTGAGCACGTGCGCACACATATATATAGTGCCATGTATATGCACGTATGCACGTATATAGTGTATACGCACTGACATACACACACACACAACACACAGACTGAGCCTGTGCACACACATATATATAATGTGCCATGTATATGCACGTATATAATGTAAACGCACCGACATATTCACACATATAGCACGGACATATATATAATGTACCATGTATATGCACGTATATAATGTAAACGCACTGACATACACACACACACAACACACAGACTGAGCCTGTGCGCACACATATATATAATGTGCCATGTATATGCACGTATATAATGTAAACGCACTGACATACACACACACACAACACACAGACTGAGCCTGTGCACACACATATATATAATGTGCCATGTATATGCACGTATATAATGTAAACGCACCGACATATTCACACATATAGCACGGACATATATATAATGTACCATGTATATGCACGTATATAATGTAAACGCACTGACATACACACACACACAACACAGACTGAGCCTGTGCGCACACATATATATAATGTGCCATGTATATGCACGTATATAATGTAAACGCACCGACATATTCACACATATAGCACGGACATATATATAATGTGCCATGTATATGCACGTATATAATGTAAACGCACCGACATATTCACACATATAGCACGGACATATATATAATGTACCATGTATATGCACGTATATAGTGTATACGCACTGACATACACACACACAACACACAGACTGAGCACGCGCGCACACATATATATAATGTGCCATGTATATGCACGTATATAGTGTATACGCACTGACATACACACACACACAACACACAGACTGAGCCTGTGCACACACATATATATAATGTGCCATGTATATGCACGTATATAATGTAAACGCACCGACATATTCACACATATAGCACGGACATATATATAATGTACCATGTATATGCACATGTATAATGTATACGCACTGACATACACACACACACACAACACAGACTGAGCCTGTGCGCACACATATATATAATGTGCCATGTATATGCACATGTATAATGTATACGCACTGACATACACACACACAACACACAGACTGAGCCTGTGCGCACACATATATATAATGTGCCATGTATATGCACATATATAATGTAAATGCACCGACATATTCACACATATAGCACGGACATATATATAATGTGCCATGTATATGCACATGTATAATGTATACGCACTGACATACACACACACACACAACACAGACTGAGCCTGTGCGCACACATATATATGATGTACCATGTATATGCACATATATAATGTAAACGCACCGACATATTCACACATATAGCACGGACATATATATAATGTGCCATGTATATGCACATGTATAATGTATACGTACTGACATACACACACACAACACACAGACTGAGCCTGTGCGCACACATATATATAATGTGCCATGTATATGCACATATATAATGTAAACGCACCGACATATTCACACATATAGCACGGACATATATATAATGTGCCATGTATATGCACATGTATAATGTATACGCACTGACATACACACACACAACACACAGACTGAGCCTGTGCGCACACATATATATAATGTGCCATGTATATGCACATATATAATGTAAACGCACCGACATATTCACACATATAGCACGGACATATATATAATGTGCCATGTATATGCACGTATATAATGTAAACGCACTGACATACACACACACAACACACAGACTGAGCCTGTGCGCACACCTATAACCCAGACCCCGGCATACGTGCAGACTGAGGCCTATGGATTAGGCATATTGACCTACACTCTGACACGCATCCAGACCGAGGCGGGTACGCAGACAGACACATTTGTGTATATAAACATTTTACATATTCTTTTGCGCTAGGTGGGAATGCCTTTTGCTTGCCTCTCCATATTTGTAACAGGTTTCATTTTTCTTGCTTTCTCAGTGGATTCTGGCATGCAAGGTGGGAGGGACAGAATGCAGCTTGAAAACTTTTTTTTAAATTTAATTTTCAAAAAGACCCGGCCTAAGCTTTCTGTATGGGAACAGAACTCACCAGGCTTAATTCTACGCTGTGGCGCTCTCCTTCTGTCATTGTTGGACATGTTGGGGCAGCCCCTCTTACCTCCTCCGACAGCCCCCCAACTCCCAGAAGGCCTTTCTCGGATGGCCGCTGAGACTCAGCCGGGCCCGCTGCCTGGCCTGGGCCCCAGAGCTGGGGCATCATCCGTCCCATCCCCTCCTTTACAGGTCTATACCCCGGCTGCTAGGAAGTAAGTGGCCCAGCCGCCGGTGCTCCTCCCGGAGCCCCCGGGGCTGGTCAGAGCCCCCCAGGGCGGCAGCCCTGGTCAGGTGGGCCCAGCAGGGGTTGTGGGCCCCACCGCAGACGGCTCATCTGCCACCACACAGATGGAGGAGCTCCGGGCCGGCCAGAGGCAGAAGGTTCGGCAGCACCCAGAGAGCTCCAGCCCGAACCAGGCGTGCTACTGTCCCCTCCTCTGTCGCTTTTCCTGTCTCACAGTTTTTTTCCCTTTTGATCTGATTTTTCTTACACAATATGACAAATAAGGAACCTACTTAAGGGCGTCTACATGTAAACCTTTATCAGATTACTGCTGTCCTGGAGAAGGGGGAGGTAAGGGAGAGAGGGAGAAAAAATTTGGAACACAAATCTTACAAAAATGAATGTTGAAAACTATCTTTTCCAAAGCATTCAATAGGCTTTGGCCAGGAAAAAATCCAGGGAAAAAAATATGGAGCTTGAAAATAAATCAACACATGCTATGTTCCCTTTTTTCTGTGCTTTTTTTCCTATCCCAAGGTTTTTCCCTTTAGTTCTGATTTTTCTTTCCCAAAAGGATTCATAAAGCAATGTTTTAAAATAAATTTTTAAAAAATAAAGAAAACAATATTATCTTTACATGTATTTGGAAACATAAAATACTATTAAAGATTTGTGATGGAAAGTGCTCTCCACATCCAAAAGAGAGAACTATGGAGACTGAATGCGGATCAAAGCATAGTATTTTCACTTTTTTGTTTGTTTGTTTGCTTTTTCTATCTCATGGTTTTTCCCTTTTGTTCTGATTTTTTCCACCACATGACTAATATGGAAATATAATTAAAATGGATTGTACATGTTCAACCTATATCAAATTGCTTGCTGTCTTGAGGAGGAGGAAGGTAAAGGAGGGAAGGAAGGAAGGAAAAAATCTGGAACTCAAAATCTTACAAAAATGAATGCTGAAAAACATCTTTACATGTAATTGGGAAAATAAAATACTTTTTAAAAATAAATAAAATTTTGTTGAGGGGGAAAAAAAGAAATATAACTTTGTCAGCTGGAAAAGTTAACAAATTAAAGAGGGAAAAGATCAGTCAGAGGGCCGGCTTGGGAGACTATTGCAATAGTACTGCAAAAAGTAAAGGGGCACAAAGCCAGTATGGTGGCCCCAGATGTGCAGATAAGGGGAAGGATGCAAACCTTAAATCTTAGCAGAGCTAAGGACTGGTACAATCAATTGATAGAAAGTCATCTGGAATTATACAAGTAAAGTAACTGCCCCAGAGATTCAATCTACATTCACCAATATATGAATAGCAGCCCTTTTGGTGGTACCAAAGAACTGGACGCCCGTCAATTGGGAAATGGCTAAATACACTGAGGTTTGTGGATACAATGGAATATGACTATGCTGTAAGAAACGGTGAATGTCAAGAATACAAAGATGTACATGATTATAAGCAAAGATATGAAAACAATATACACAATGATTATGACAATGTGAACAAAAAGAACCATCAAAAAATAATCAAAGTGAACATTATGAAATTACAAAGAACAAGCTAAAGAAGAGCTGTTAAAAAAAAAAATCCAGCTTCATCATTCTCCTTCCTTTGCAAAGATTAAGTCTATAAATTCGGAACTTTGCATATGATAGCAGATTTTTTAAAATATATCCATCCATTTTGTTAATTTTTTTCCTCTTCCTTTAAAAAAATTTTTGGTTGTTTTCTAGGGGGAAAAAATCCAGAGGAAAACGTTAGTGTTGTTAAATATATATATTAAAGGCGTTATGGAGTTTGTAAAAATCAACAAGATTTGGCAGCTGAATATATGAGAAGTAACAGGGGAACCTGGATGCCCAGAAAGGACAAAAACAGGGAAACTGAGAAATTAAGAGACAGAGACTGACAGATCCAAAGAGAGAGAAACAGACCAAATCTCGTTGATTTTTACCTACATAACATATTTATATTGCTGATAATTTTTATCCTTTTTTTTAACACCACCACCATTTTCCTCTATTTCTTTTCTGTCCTGGAAAACCACTGTAACAGAATACTTTTTCATAAGAGAAAAAAATCCGCAAAATTGATGGAGACATCAAAAAAACTACTGTTATATGCAGTGTTGTAAACTTAGAGAGCTGACCGCTGCAAAGGCAGAAGGATGACGGAGACAAAGAGAGCGACAGAGGCAGAGACGTAAAGTGAGACACGAACGCAGAGGCACAGTGGCAGTCCTACTCAGCTATACAGCTCGGCCCCGCCTCCGCCCCTCCCGGATCGGTTTTAGAACGCTAGATGGGCGGGGCCTCAGGCCGAGGAGGAGACGCCCGGGCGCGTGGGAGCGCGTGCCCGCGTGGGTACGCGCCCCCGGGAGTCTGCAAGTTCAAACACGCGCATGCGTGTAGCTGTACGCCTCCGTGTATGCTTGTTGCTCTGTGTGTATGTGTGTGTCAGGGTCTGTGTGTGCGTGTGTGTCTGCCAGGTCGACCCGGCCCGGCTCCTGAGACGGGTCCCGGGTGGGGACTGTTCAAAGCCTCCGCCCCCTCCCCCGCGCCCCGCCCCGCCCCCGCCTCACCGGTGGAAGGTGAGCTGCTTCCTGCGGCTGCTATAGCGGTTGCAGCACTGCCGAGCCGCGCACGACTTGGGCATCTCCTGCCGCCGTCTCCTCTTGCCTCCCACGGCTGCCGGCTGCCCTCAACAAAGATGGCGGCGGTGGAGACGGTGGGGGGCGGGAGCACGCGACCTCGGCGGAGGAGGGGAAGAAGCGGAGAGCGCGCAGAGCCTCCGGGGGAGGCGGGGGCCCAGGGGCGTTCGCCGCCGGCGCTCGAGCGCGGGGGGAGAGGGGGGCGGGGCGGCGGCCGGACCCCGCTCGGCCGGGGCTGCGCTCTGGGGTCGCTCGGGCCTGAGTCATGACATCAGGCCTGAGTCACGGCGTCGCACCTGAGCGGAAGGAAGAGGCTGGGCCGCGCGGCTCCACTTCGCCCGGCCTTCAATCTCAGTCCTATTCCTGTCCCTAATGACTTTGGATGGGGAAATCATCTTTCTCTTGTTCCCTTCCCTCCCTCTCCTTCCGCCTCTTCTTCCTCTCATTTTCTTCCTCTCCCTCCCTCTCTTCCTCCATCCCCCACCTTTTCTCATCCTTCCCTTATCCTTCCCTCTCTTCCCTTTTCTGCTCTTCCTCTAACCCCTTCTTTTCCGTCCTCTCCTTCGTTTTTCCCTCCCCTTCCCCCTTCTTCCCTCCCTTTTTTCTCCCTTCCCCTCTTTTTCCCCCCTTTCCTCCTTCTTTCCCCCTTCTCCCTCCCTCCTTCCTTTCCCCCTTCCCGCTTCTCCTTTTTTCCCCACTCTCCCTTTTTTCTCCTTCCTTTCCTCCTTCACCCTCCCTTTCCCCCTCCCCCCTGCTTCTTTTCCCCTCTCCCTCCCTCTTTCTCCTTCCTTTCCTCTTCCCTCCCTCCTTTCCCTTCTCCCTCCCTCGTTTCCTCCTTCCCCCCCTTTCCTCCTTTTCTTCCCCTACTCTTTACCCCACTCCCCCTCCTCTCTCCCTGCTTCCTTTTCTCCCTCTTCCCTTCCTCCTCCTCTCACCTACTCCTCTGGGTAATGCGGGCGCCCACCCTCAGGCCGACCGAACGCACACTCACCTGTTTGCTAGCACTTAGTGATTTTTTTCACCAATTGCAAAGCCGTAACATTTGCATCCAATAACGATTCTCTGGGGTTTCTCCAGAGGAGCCCTGGGTTGAGCCGAGCACGAGCCCCGTGCGGAGGCTGAGCCCTGGGAGCTGAACTGGGCCCGGATCTTGTCTCTGGACTCCCCAGGCCCCTGCCGGAGGCCCCGGGCCCAGTCCCAGACGCCCTCAGAGAGCAGCTCTCTTGAAGGGCGTTCTGGCGGCTGCACCGAGTAGTCCCTGGGGGCCCGTCGGAGGCAGAAGTGGAAGGGAGCTGGGGCAGCTGCAGAGGCTTTCGAGACGCCTGCGACTAGTCCGACGTGGGCTCCCCACTCTCGGAAGCTCGGCCCCTGCCTGGCCCTGTCCCTTTTCCGCAGTAAGATGCAGGGGAAGCGTGGCCAAATGTAGTGACCTTGCTTCTGTCTGCGTTTCCCCGTGACCTCGCTGCAGCCTTTGACCTCACTGATCACCCTCTCCTTTTCACCGTCTTCTCTCGAGGTTTTTGGACCTCACGCTCTCCTCCCTATCAGGCTGCCTCTGTCTGCTGTACCCCCTCTCCAGATCAGGATCTCTGCGGCCCTGTCCTGTGCTCTCTTCTCTACTACTTCATTTGCTGATCTCATCAGCTCCCATAAATCTAATCAACTATTTTAATTTAATTACTTTATAGACAATTTTTTAATGAAATCTCAGCTCTGACATTTATCAGCTATTGTTTCGTTTTACAACTTTTTCCTTAATTTTCAATAGTGCTTTATTTTTCCAAATAACATGTAAAGATAGTTTTCAGCATTCATTTTTGTGAGACTTTGTATTCCAAATGTTCTCCCCTTTATCTCCCTCTTCCCCAAGGCAGCAAGCAGTCTGACACAGGCTGAATATGTGCAACTCTTCTAAACATTTCCATATTTGTCATTTTGTGTGAGAAAAATCAGACCAAAAGGAGAAAAACCACAAGAAAAAAAAGGTGGGGGAGGGAATACTATGGTTTGATTCACATTCAGTCTTCTTAGTTTTCTCTTTGGATGCAGATGGCGTTTTCCATCCCAAGTCTATTGGAATTGCCATCAATCACCACACTGTTGAGAAGAGCTAAGTCTGTCTTAGTGGATAATTGCATGATCTTATTATTACTTAGTGTAGTTTCTCCCGGTTCTGCTCACTTCACTAAGCATCAGTTCATGTAAGTTTCTCCAGACCTCTCTGAAATCATTCTGCTGGTTGTTTCTTATAGAGCAATAATGTTCCATAACATTCATAGGCCATAATTTATTCAGCCATTCTCCAACTGATGGGCATCCACTCAGTTTCCAGTTCCTTGCTACTATAAAAAGGGCTGCCACAAACATTTGTGCACATGTTGGTCCCTTTCCCTCTTTTATGATTTCCTTGGGATACAGGCCAAGGAGAGACACTGCTGGACCAAGAATATGCACAGTTTGCTAGTCCTTTGGACGTAGTTCCAAATTGCTCTCCAAAATGGTTGGATCAGTTCACAACTCCTATGTGGACAATTCTCTTGTCTCTCTTTCCTGCTCCAGTCTTTCTACCAATCTTCAAATCTTGCATCTGCCTTTCAGGCAACTCAAACTGGAAGTCCAATAGACATCTTAAATTCAGTGCCTCCAAAGAAGAACTCATTTCCTGGGAAACTCTCCCTTCCCCTCCTAATTTCTCTATTATTGTAGAAAGCAATATATCCTCCAGTCACCTAGACTCCCATCCTGGATCCCTCACTATCTCTACCTCCCACACACATGGAAGCCGTTGCAAAAGCCTGTGTACTTCACCTCTGCAGCATCTCTCCAACACGTCCCCTCCCCTCTTAACGGCTCCACCACCCTGGACAGAGACCCTCAGCACCTCACATCTGGATTATTGCAGTAGCTGCTATCAGGTCTGCCTACCTCAAGCCTCTCCCCATTCCAGTCCATTCTCCATTTAGCCAAAGGGATGTTCCTAAAGTGCAGATCCAATCAAATCACACACTCCTCCCCACCCACTCCGGTGGCTCAATTACAAAATAGTCTGGTTGGTATTCAATGCCCCCTCCTATTTTTCCAGACTTCTTACACCTGACTCCCCAACTCTTATTCTGTGATCCCAAGAACACCAGCATCCTAGCTGTTTTCCCAGCTGTCCCCCAGGCCTAGAATATTCTCCCTCCTCATCTCACTTACTGGCTTCCCTGGCTTTCTTTAAATCCCAACTATAATCTCTTCATTTACAGAAAGCTTTCTTCAATCCTTAAATTCTAGCATCTTCCCTCTGCTAATTATTTCCTTTTTATCCTGTATATTCCTTGTTTATCCATTCATTTACTTGTGGTTTCCTCCTTTAGCTTGTGAACTCATTGAGGACAGGGACTGGACTGAATTTTTTTTGTTATCTCCACCAATTAACACCTAGGAGCTTAATGTTCAATGATTGATTGATTAACAGTGGTATAGAGTCAGATACTGATTCTGAGTGATGTGGAACAACAAGTGACTTAGCTTCTCCTATCCTCAGTTTTCTACCTTGTAATGGGAGATCATTCTAAATTTAAAGCTGGAAGAGACATTGGAGATCATATCCTAAATCCCTCTGGGAACAAAGCAAGTATTTATTACCCGTCTCCTCTATAGTTCCTGCCTTTACTCATCTTGGCTCTGCCTCTATGTAGGTCTCAGGCACCATGCTAAGCAACTCTGTGAGACTGATGCCATTACGTGCGTCTGGGTCGGTTGTGTGAGACTGGATTTGGCACCTTCCAGGTGGAGTGCTGAGCCTCCTGGCTGCCTCCTAAATTTCCAGAGGAGTAAGTTGGGAGCCTAAGACAAGAAAGGTCCTTCTCTATCCTGATCCTCTCAAGTTAACCAACTTCTAGTTCCCAGCTATAAAAAGAGGGGCTTTGATCCTGTTTCTTGGGATACCAAATGTTAAATGAGATTTTTATTCAATACAAGAGAGGGTGAAAGCTGCTTCAATCCCTTGGCTAGAGGAATTCCAAAGCTTTTATCCAAGGAGCACTTATTAAATACCTAAAATTGGCGAAACAAAAAAAAGGGCAAGCTCTTGGGGGATACAGAAGCAAAAAAATAATAAAGCTTTTTAAATTAATTCCTAGCCTCAAGGAGCTTGCACTCTGTTCTGTTTTTTCTAATCTTTAGTGTCCACCTAGAGGAAAAGAGATAATTCTCTCTAGGCTGCTTAGATAAGGGAACTTTGATAGGTAAGCAGGGATTTAAATTAATTAAAGCTGAAAAGTATTTATTAGTCCTTATTAGACTCTTCAAAACTCATCTTCCTCAGGAAGCTTTTCCTGTGCTCCCCGCATTGCTGGGGCTTTGCCTGAATAATTTTTGTATATTCTTCCATGTCTCCCACGATGAATGTAAACTCTCTGAGGGCAGGGAATGTTTCATTTTTATCTTTGTATATCACCTTGCACAGAGCAATAGATCATTTATAAACGCTTTATAAAGGTTGGTGGGTTGACACTAGGTGCTTAATTCTTGGTTGCATTCTACTGCTGAACTTGGATGACCCTGTAGTCAGGGGGCGGGGAAGGTCAGGCAGCTACGGCTCCTTGGCCCGAGGCTGCAGCTGTACCCTTCTTCCCCGGGAGAGCACATTCCTGTCCGGAGCAGGAAGGCCTCCGCTCCCAGCACCCCCTTGGCCCTGGAGCCACACAGCCCTCCTTTTGTTGGGCTGGGGAGGCTTCTGAAATGCCAGACGGGATGGTCTGCCAGTCGAGATGGGGAGGAATCGTCCGGCCTGAGATTCCAGCCCATGGCAAGAACACAGCTGCGATTCACGGACACTGTCCCCCGGGGACTAGCCTTTCCTTGGGCAGAGCGCCTGCCATCAGGATTCCCACCTCTCCCTCCCTCCCTAGACCTCTCACCTGCACTCTCTTTCCAGCCCCACACAGGGAGGGTGACTCCGGTGGCCCTCGGGAAACTCCCTAAACTTATTTCTCAGTGAGGAATGTATTTCCACCCCATCCCTTTGATTGTGAATCCCCCCAACGGTCATTGTTTAAACCCTGTCCTTGACCCTCCCCGGATTTCTCTCTCATTCCTATCTGCCCAGCAGCCCCTCCCCTGGGATCTCTACAAGGTCGGCTCCATGAGTAACCAATTTATCTTCAGCGCAGCTTCTCTCGAGCTTTCTCACTCCTTTAATCCCTCCCCCCCAGGACAGGCTTCCAGCTTCCCAGGCCACCTTTCCAGGGCCCAGCTGCCCTTTCACTGCGCCACAGGGGACTGAGATTATTCTTCCTCAAGGACACTTTGGGGTTCCCCCACTTCCTATGAGGGTCATTCAGTCCTCCTCTCCTTCCTAATCAGGATTCTGGAAGCAGCTGTCTACCCAGCTCCAGGACACTCTCCTTCCTTCCTCAATGACTGGCCTTTTCCCTCAATCTTCATACTAGGGTGCTTCAACATATCTATTGATATTCTTGTCACCCTGAGCCCCAATTTCTATTTACTCATTTGCCCACTTCTCTACCCCACCGACCTACCCTGAGGAGGGGAACTTTAATGTTGCCATCACCCACAAAAGCTCACAAACTCAAGAGCTCTTCATCTGATCCCAAACTCTTAGGATTCCCCTTCTCCAGCTGCTCGGCAATTCACCCCGACCTCCAGTGCCCCTCCCACCTCTCAGGTCTTTCCCAGGCTATCACACCTGCTCAGTCTTGACCCCTCTGTGAACAGTTAAACTGCCTTAGCCCCCTTCTCACAAATCCCCTTGGTCTTTCACCATTTAATCCCCAACCTTACCCTTCCAAACCCCAGGCCTGGATTATGTCCT